>NW_027555847.1:494653223-495275723 GCF_003287225.1 Phascolarctos cinereus
ATGCTCTCAGAAAAATTGGGAAACACTTGTTTGGGCTGAAGCAAAGTGAAGTATGTTATGCACAAAATAACAGCAACATTGTAAGCTGTGAATGACTCAGCTATTCTCAACAATAAAATGATCCAAGACAACTCTAAAAAATTTATGATGAAAAATACTATCCATCCCCAGAAAAAGAACTGGTGAATTAAAAGTGTAATGTTGTGAGCCAAGAGCCACTACTTGTTATAGGAGATATTAAAATAAAATTATCTTCTCTGAAGGAAATTATAGTCTATTTCATTGAGGGAAACATAATGCATCACATAATTTAATGCAAATTCTTTTGAAAAGGCATAGAACATCAAAGAATAATTATATATTTTCAGTTATCAACATTCACTTTCATAAGATTTTGAGTTTTAAATTTTCTTTTTCAGGAAATTATAGGTGAATTCTTTCAATGATTATTTGATCATATTATTCTATTACCTCAGGGCATTTTTCCTTGATGATTTCTTGAAAGATGCTGTCTAGGCTCTTTTTTTTTTTACCATGGCTTTCAGTTAGAGCAATAATTTTTAAAATATCTCTCCTGGATCTGTTTTCAGGTCAGTTGTTTTGCAAATGAGGTATTTTATGCTTTTTTTCTATTTCTTTCATTCTTTTAATTTTGTTTGACTGATTCTTGATGTCTCATAGACTCATTAGCTTCCATTTGCCCAATTTTGATTTTTAATGAATAATTTTCTTCAATTAGATTTATACCTCCTTTTCCATTGAGCTCATTTTACTTTTTAAGTAGTTCTTCTCTTCAGTGAGTTTTTGTGCTTCCTTTTCCAAGCTATTGACTCTCTCTCACATATCTCTCATTTCTTTGTCCAATTTTTCTTGTACCTGACTTTTAAAATCCTTCTTGAGCTCTTCCAAGAAGGCTTTTTGGTCTTAAGACAGGTTCACATACCCTTTCAGGTTTTAGATATTGAAAGATGGAGTCCACACTCTGGGCTTATTGACAATGTTGTCCTCTTCTAAATTTGTGTTTTAAGCCAAATGGAAATGGAGGTATGAATCTATGGCCATTGCCCACTTCTGCTTTTTGCTCATGGTATTTGCCTGTCTCCTGGCTTTTAAAGTTGAGCTCTCCTGCTGGAGAATGAGGGGAACTGTCCCATACTTGTTGTGCTGAGGGCTAGGTATCAGGTCACTGGATTTGTGTGCTGGGTCCTCAGATGCTGGCAGCTGAAGGCTTTAGAGGTGTGGTGCTTACCTTGTGCTGAGCTGGGGTCAGCAACACTAATGCTCTCAGGTGGGGGGATGGGGTCTCACCCCCAGCAGATGTCTGCTGCCCTGGGCTATTTTGAAGCACTTGGTGGCTGGAGGATGCCTGCCTGCCTGGACCTGTGTCTCATGGAGTTGTACTGAAGCACTGGGAGATTTCCCTGCCAGAGGATTCCTGCCTGCTGGGGCATGTGTTGGTTTTCTGCACTGGAGTCTACCAGTTCCCCTGCTTGTACCAAGGTACTTGTGGGTCCTGATTTGGGGCTAACTTGCTCCATTACCTGGGCCTCAGTATTTCCCTCTGGTTTGCTGAGATGGGGCCTGCTGCTGTCTTGCTAAGAAATTTCCTGTCTCCTGTTGCTTCCATTCCAGCAGAGCAAGAGGGCACTTTCCCATTAATCTCCCAATTTTCCTAGACTACAAGACTGTTGCACCACATCTTTCTGCTAGCTAAGTTGTTCTAGGGTTTTTTTCTGGCAGGAAAAGGATATTTTCTTTGTTTTTAGAGGTCAATAAGGGAGAATGAGAGAGACTTACTTCTTACTCTGCTATCTTGGCTCCTGGAAATCTAGTCTCTCAGGGAAGTTTCAGTTGAGTAATTGGAACCTGCACTATATTGAAGGAAGATATGCATTTTGAATAGTAAAGGTATAAGGACAGGATAGACTCTGTAAAACAGACCAGTTTATGAAAAGACATGGAAACTGGGAAAGAAATGTCAAATTTGAAGCAGGTAAAATATTTGAAGAGAATTTATATGAATTTCACAATCACAGAATATTTTGAGCTCAGCAGCCATATAAAGTAAAGCTGGAATGGCCTTTGGACCCAGATCATGAAGACCATTAAATGCATTATTTGGAAGTTTGTATTGTTTTAACACTAGAGGCAATATAAAGATTTTTTACATTTTTTTTATTTTTATGGAAGATTTTTTGAGTAGGGAATGTAAAATGACTAGATATGAATTTTAATTTATGTCATTTTTGCAGTTATGTAATGTTTTGGTTGGGGAATATAGAGAATTGCTGTATGAAGTTTGATTAGGGAGCTTTTCAAGTGATCACGTGCATGGAGAAAAAGAGAGAGATGTGACATGTTGAAATGAAGAACTGACAAAATCGTAGAGAAGATTGGGCTGGTCAGATAGATGCTGGTAGGTTAGCAGGAAAGTAATTATTTTTGAGAGAATGGTTTTGGTAGAAATATGAGAAATAATCATCTATTTCTGGATGTTGAAGAATGAGATAGAATGTAGCTGAAGAATTTGCTTGTTCTTTCTGAGCTTCAGATTACATTCTCTCAAATAAGGATAATGATACATGCACTATCTGAGTCCACAGAGCTGTGAGGACTTAAATAACATAGTTATGTAAAGGTTTTTGTGCCTATGAAGTAATATGATGGTAACTTCAATGATAATCAAATGGAGCATTGATTAAACATAATCTAGTTGTAAGAATCTCCTAGAAATAATTATATTACTTCTCAGAAGAATTTTGTGAACTAGTAGGAAAATTCCACATGGATCTTTTGTTGATGGGTAAGAAAGGAACATAGCATGACCAAACACCAAAAATAATTGCCCAACACCACCAGTGTTCATCTTTGCTTAAATAGAAGGATGACTCTCTCATCCCACTGAGTTTTCAGTCTCCTGATCAAACAATTTTAGTTATAAGAAGTTGAGTTCCTAAATATAGCAATTCAAGTATCATCCTTAATATATGATCTAAACAAAATATGCTCATGTGAAAGGAGATCATTCTTTGAATATCTACCTATCCCCATCTTTTAAAGACCTCTTAATTCTATATTCTGCAAAATATTTGGTATATTGCTTGATTCTTTCCATTCAATGCTGAAAGTTTCTAATATCTGAGTTTTATTCTTTACAAAGATTGTGATGTGTAGATCATTGCAGTAGTAATAGTTCCTCTCATCTTTAAAATAATATTTTAACTTAATTTTATTTCTCTGTCCAACACCAATTCAGGGGTATCTTCAGCCCCATTCTTTGTCCATACTGCTTTCTTACTAAAGCTAGCAATATAAGTATTCCATGACTCATCAGTCTCATGCTTTCTAAGTACTTTATACCTTCTGGACTCTTTATTTCTATTTACTCAATTTTCATGAAGTTTGCCTTGAAAAAGAGCAACTTTGTTTCATTTAGCCATTGCTACAGCTCGGACATCTAGGGTGCCACTTGAGGACGAAGTGTAATCACATACCTAAATATACATAAATACTCACCAGTTAAAAAATGTACTTCAACAATGTTTCTAAAATAGTTACACATAGAAAGATCATATGCCCTTTTTGAATATCTTTATTCTTATTTCTGACATGATTTCATAAACATGGTTTTAGTTCTGCCAATATTCAATATTTATCTCTTTGATGATATTAACACAGAGCACCCCCCTGCACACACACACACACACACACACACACACACACACACACCATTGTTCAATGCACTTAATATCCCAATTCTGCACATTCTACCTACCTGGTCAAGTCAAAGTTTTTCTCATAATCCAGATATAGAGTAGCAACTTGCTTTTCAGGTAATTAACTAAATTTGCAGAATGGAACACATATATTTGAACATAGTAAAGGAATTTATTTTGCTTGACTGTGCAATTTTTATGAGGACTTTTTAAATGTGTATTTGCTAAAGTATTATAATAAGAGTAATGGATACAACTTCCCCCAATCTCCCCTAAACATATATTTAGTGTCCAGGGAACAGTAGGCTCAGCTTAGGATGAATACAAAATTAAAAGATTACTTAACTAATTTCTAGAAGTAATTTTCTCCCATTTATGATGTGCTCAAGAAGTTCACCTTAAGTTTGGTGAATAAGGGTCCCACTAACTTTGTCTTCCAAGGCAGATACTGCTGTCAGATGATCCAAGCCACATCAGCAGAACCTCCTGGGGGGAAATGGGAGTTTGGGGGTTATTTAGTAATCAGAGAGGAGTCACGCTTTTAGTTTGCAAAAGTTGGGTAAGAGGGTGATAATGACTTGCCTAAAGTAGTGTTTTAGTAAGATTAACCTGATATCAATGCATGGAGGGGATGGGAACACAGAGACTATATACAAGAAAAATTGGGAGTCCTTTAAGACTGACCATGTAAGAAGTCAAAGGTAGGGAGGTTTCAAGAATGACTCCAAGGTTTTTAAAAAAATGTAAATCAAAGTGTTATTTTTGATAAATAAACTGGAATTGCATCTAGATTTCATTCTAAGATCCTTTTAAACCATCATGCCCCAGCCATGCTTTATCATTTATTCTACAGGGGACAGTAATTCTATCCTCTTGCCTTACAGGGATGTTGTGAGGATTAATGAGATAACATTCCTAAAGACACTTTGAGCTCTTCAGTAGAAAGTCACTGTATAAACACAAATAATAGTGCTTAAGAGAGAAATCACTAGAGCATGAATAAGAGTTTTTGCCAACAGACAAATAGTATTGCAGTTAGAACTGGAAGGAAAGAATGAGTTTTGAAGAAAACTCAGGGATCTTAGATTGTGATGCAGAGTGATGCCAATGAGAAGTATGGTTCATAATTATATAAGCAAAATACAAATCTTTTCCTGCACTAGAATGCTTTCTACTTACTTGAAGCCTAGCCATTCTTTAAGTCCAATTCCTTCATGAAGTCTTTGATGGTCACTGCAGATCCTGTTTTGCTTCTTGTCCTCTGAACTACTACTATATTTATTTTCTGTATGTCAGGGAAATTCATCTACCAGGAAATCATGCTCTCCATCTGTTGGATTTGCTACTGAAGCAGGCAATTGCTATCATTTAGCATTACCCAGGACATCTCCAGGACTGACTCTCACGATGGTGAGAGATATCAGTCAATAAAAATTTGCTTTTTAAAGAAGAACTAAGTGCCAGACATTGTGCTAGGTACTAGGTATACAAATGGAATGTATGAACAATCCTATGCACAAGAAGCTTATGTTACAATGGAAGAGACATGAACATGTAAAAGTATATAGAAATAAACGTGGAAATGATAAACACAAATAAATCCAAATTCATTAAGTACAAGATATTTTGGGAAATAGGACATTAGGTGGCAGAGTTCTCATGCCAGCAATATCACAGACTCCTGAAGAATAAATAATGTTTCAAACAAATTAATGACAAAAGTAATTTTATCTGTTTTTTCTTAAATAGCTCATGGTTAAAATTATGTTTAGAGTGATCAGTATTTTTAAGGGCACAATTCAATCTTTTCTTGTTACTAGTTAATGCCCTTTACAAACTTAAGCTGTGAATGTTTTAAGTTGATATGACATTTTGATTTGCTCCAGTGATTGGGTGTCAATATGTAGAGTGGTAAATATTTTTCACTGCCATGTCCACTTATCAGGTTCAATTTGATTCTTATATTCCATATTATTGCATGGATCTTCCTTTCTAGATCACCTAAGGCACAGATAATTAGAATGTACACTCTATCACTACCCTCTACGTTCAGCACGTAACTGATGGAAAATTTCACCATACTGAGAAGTCCTCTTTTAGCTTTTAGTTGAGACAAAGTTATTGATTGTTCTAAAATGAAAAAAAAAAGAAGACAGACCTCTAGTGTAGAAATAGTCACTTTGATAAGACACTTCAATTGATGTACAGAAAAGAAAAAAAAATGTTTTTATAATTGGAGTCATCTTTGACCTCTCTCCCTTAACAGCCATATTCAATAAAGCATGAAATCTTGTCAATTCATCCATCATTTGTGAGTGTGTGTGTGCCTTCCCTTCCATCCTCCAAGCTACCATTCTGCTTTAGATTCTTATATACTCATGCTTTCCTTATGTTACTCTCCTTTTCAATAACTTTTATTGACTCCTTATTGTCTATAGTACAAAATTTAAATATCTCTGCATTTTAAGGCACTTACAAAATGTGATGTCACCTGATCTTTCCAGTCTTATTTCCTACTTTTCTCTTGAGTGAACTGTGCCTGGTAGCCAAACTGATCTCACTGTTATCTAAACATACTTTGTGTTTTTCTGTTTTGTTTAATTTTATCTTCAGCTTCCTGAAGTATTGTCCTCATCTTCTGTACCTACACAAATCTTGTGCTTAAAATAGTGAGGCATTTATTTTTTTTCCTATAGATAATGATATGGTCAATGAATTGTATTGAGCAGGAGAGGGATATAAGAAATGTGAGCAGATAAAAACAAAAGTAGGCTAGTAGATTGGGTGAGGGAAGAGATATGTGCACACACACACACACACACACACACACACATACACACACACACAATCTAGTGCCTAGATCAAATTCCATCTACTCTGTGAAACCTCTCTGAATGTCCCAAGTGAAAATAATCTTTCCTCTGAATGTTTATAGGGGCCCACATAGCTCCTAATTTGCTCTTGCCAATTGCTGTTCGACCTTATTAGTCATCTTTTCATGTAAATGTTCCTTCACTTCTCAAAGAACTTATCAGTTTCTTGAGGACAGTGATACTAAATTATCTTTTAAAGGGGTCTAGCATATTCTCAGGTAATTTAGCATGGATCATTCATGTGAAGTATGCTGGAGACCTGCTTATGGGAGATTAGCGCATGTGTGGCCTACTATATAGTTGGGAGTGGCCTTTTTCCATTGTCTATATATCTAGGATTCGTCACTATCTTTATAGCAGTCTGAATGAGCAGTAATGGGATTTTTGGTATCAGCATATAAAAAGGGATGAAAGGCTTAATGGTCATCTACTCACACACACCTCCATCTACCTTAGGTAATGTGAAAAAATCCTGGGGTTTTGGTCATTTTTGTTTGTCTTTTTCAGTTCCAGATACAAGTAGTAGAGTTTCCAACATTTAGAGTGGGGAGGGAGATATCAAGTCATAAGGATCTAGAAGTTCAAGAATCCAGACTGTATGAGTTACAAACAGCCTATAAGGGAAGTGCTAAAGGGATTGAGACTTGAATTCGTGGGACTAATGATATTCAGAAAGTGAGTTAAACTTGGAGCCTAATTTCTATCTCCTCAGACACTAAGGTAGTAAAACAATAATTCAGTGAAATTATCTGAAAGTTCATGTAATATTCCACATAGGTTGTATCCCCTCATCTCTGTTTTAATTATTGTTTTTAATTAAAGTAAATCTACTTTCTCTTCCCTTCAATGCTCTCCCTCATCCAAATGGCAGTTGGGTGCAGAAAAGAAAAAAAAATCTTTGTAACAAATATGCATTGTTAAGGAATACAATTGGCTTTATTGACTATATACAAAATATATGTTTCATTTGGCACCATAAACCAATCATCTTTTTGTTACTAGGTGGAGATTAAGTTTCTAAATCATCTGTCTTTCTGAATCATGTGTAGTCACAGTAGTGATTATTGTCATTACAGCTTTAAAGCTTTGGCTTTATATTCTTGTTATACTATAAATTGTTTCCCTTGTTCTACTCATTTTACAATTCATCAGTTTATAAATATCTTCAGAATTATTCATTTTTGTATTATTGATATTATAGTATAACTTGTTCTTCTTGTTCTGTTCATTTCATTCTATATTGTAAATATCCTTTTCTAAAAGTTATTCCAATGCTAAGTGATTAAATGGAGCTGGGATTGTAGTCACTTGGCCCATAAATGGGGGAACACAAGCAATGTGGGCTAAGCTTACATAAAACAAAAGGGATATTCCCTAACCCCTCTTCAGGGTAACCAGACAACCCAGGTTGGGAGAGGGGATTAAAAAATAATAGGCTTGTCCCTAAGACAAGTGGGTCCAGGGTCAAATACATATTATGTCTAATTTTGTTTTACATTCATAGATGAGTATGTTAACTTTAACGTAGTAAGAAATCAATAACTACGTATTAATTTAGCAACAACAAAGAAGTCCAATATCCCAAATTTTCTTGTTTCTGATGACTAACTACTAGGCCTAGCCTAAACACAGACCAGGGATGGCAGTCAGCAATGGTACAGACTGGCTACTACAGAATGAAAATGAATAGAGTGATTTCTATTCTAATGGGGACTATGGACATGTTTGAAATAAATTAAATTCAGATATTTCTATATTTGCTATTTATTGATCTGTCATGTAGTCATAAACTACTAGAATCTTAGTGTCAGAAGGGACTTCAGAAGTTCCTACACGATGCATGGATCTGCTGATGGACCCAGTAGTCTAACACCTACCTGAGGTATGAAGGTCATTTACTATATCCCCAGTGAATGGTCATCCAGGTCAAATGAATATATTAAAGAAGCCTAATCTGAGATGCAGGCAGTAATTTATAGTAAGAACAGTGCTGGATTATGAGTCAAGAGACATAAGTTTGGGGGCTATCTCTTACCAACTAGTCATGTATGACCCCAGGGATTCACTTTACCATTCTGAACCCATTTTATCATCAGTAAAATGCAGGCCATAACTACTTCCCTAGCTACCTCACATAGTGGTTCAGATGATCAGATGAGATAGTGGATTTGAAGTTATTTTTTGGCAAGTTATTGATTCAAGAATTGTGTTTTATTTGTTTTTAAAGCTTTTTTTTATTAATTTGTTTGTTTTTGGTTTTCAATATTCCATAGATAAGATTTTGAGTTCTAAATTTTATCCATCTCTTTCCTCTCTCACCTCTCCATGTCAGTATGCAATCTAAGATGTATAAGTACAATCATATTAAACATATTTCCACATTATTCATGTTGTAAAGAAGAATTAGAACCAAAGGGAAAAATCGTGAAAAAGAAGAAACAACAACAAAAAAGATAAAATAGTATGCTTCAATCTGAATTCAGACACCATAGTTCTTTCTCTGGATGTGAATAGCATTTTCCATCATGAGTCCTTTGGAATTGTCTTAGAGAAATGCAAATTGAAACAACTCTGAGGTACCACCAAACACCTATCAAATTGGCTAATGTGACAAAAAAGGAAAATGATAAATTTTGTTGTTGATATGGTCACTTGAGCTGATAGTTTTCTTAATATTGAACCAGCCCTGCATGCCTGATATAAATCTCAACTGGTCATAGTGTATTATCCTCATGGTAAGTTTCTGTGATATGTTTGCTAATATTTTGTTTAAAATTTTTGCATCTATATCTATTAGGGAAAATGGTCTATAATTTTCTTTCTCTGTTTTGACTCCTCCTAGTTCAGGTACCAGTAGTATATTTGTATCATAAAAATTATTTGGTGGGACTCCTTCTTCACAAATTTTCCCAAATGGTTTATATGGTATTGGAATTAATTATTCTTTAAATGTTTGGTAGAATTCTCTTGTGAATCCTTCCGGCCCTTTAGATTTTTTCCTAGGGAGTTCATTGATGGATTGTTCAATTTCTCTTTCTGAAATGAATTTACTTAAGTATTTCATTTCCTCCTCTGTTATCCTGGGCAATTCATATTTCTGTAAATATTCATCTATTTAACTAAGGTTGTCAAATTTATTGGCATAAAGTTGGGCAAAATAGTTCCTAATTATTGTTTTTATTTCCTCTTCATTGGTGGTGAATTCACCATTCTCATTTTTGATACTGGTAATTTGGTTTTCTTCTTTCTTTTTTTTTTAATCAAATTATCCAAAGGTTTATCTATTTTTTTTTCATGAAACCTGTTTTGAGCTTTATTTATTAGTTAAATAATTTTATTAATTTTAATTTTATTAATCTCCTTTGATTTTCAGAATTACTGATTTCGTATTTAATCTGGGATTTTAACTTGTTTTATTTCTAGTTTTATAATTGCATGTCCAATTCATTGACCTCCTCTTTCTCCATTTTATTCATGTAAGCATTTAGAGATGTAAAATTTTCCCTAAGTACTGATTTGGTTGTATGCCATAAGTTTTGATTGTCTCATTGTTGTCATTCTCTTGGATGAAGTTATTGATTGTTTCTATGATATACTGTTTGACCCACTCTTTCTTTAGGATTACATTATTTAGTTTCCAATTAATTTTTAGTCTATCTTTCCATGGCCCTTTATAACATGTAACTTTTATTGCATCATGTTCTGAAAAGTTTAATTTAGTATTTCTGACTTTCTGCATTGGACTGTGAGGTTTTTATGCCATAGCACATGGTCATTTCTTGTGTAGGCCCCATGTAACACTAAGGAAAACAAATACTCCTTTCTATCCCCATTCCATTTTCCCCAAAGGTCTACCATATCTAACTTTTAAAAAATTCTATTCATCTCCTTAACTTTTCATTTTTCTTGTGGTTAGATTTATCTAGCTCTGAGAGGGAGAAGTTGAGTTCCCCCACTAGTATAATTTCAAGAATTGTTTAAAGAATAATAACTATCTAATTAGATAACCCTCCGAATGTAAAATATCTCTTTATTAGAATGGATATAAAATGTGTCTCCTTGCAACTTCCAACAATTTTTCCATGTTCTATTCTCTGGAGTAACACAAGTAAGTCTATCTTCTTAACCATGTGACAATTCATCAATTATTTGAAAGCATCCATCAAATCCTCCCACCCACAAAAGCCACCTTTTCCTTAATTTGTTTTCAGAGAAGACTAGTACCTCTGTTGTAAGGGCTTATGAGACGTTTTCAGGGTTGCTTTCCTCCTTTGATATCTACCTAACTCTCACGTGTGGTTCCAAGAAGCTATAGCATGCACAGTGGCCATACATTGGTATCCAGATGGGATAAAGCAGGTTGGGGTATCAGATTCCATGGTGAGTGAGGGAAGCATCTATCCCAAGCATGTGAAGATTTCCCTTGATGGAATGGGTAGATGAGAAAAAATTTGTTCCAATAGCCATGAAGGCAGCTGAAGGAGGCATTTTGGAAAGCTTAGAGCTTAGACAACGAAGTTAGACAATGATAGACAATGAAGAAGCAAGGTCATCCATTGCCTATTGAGCCATTACTAATTGTCTTGTCTCTGTGCTACCATTGGATTGTGATGACTCTGGAAGAGAGAGTGAGGCTGAAAATTTCATGCAACTCTTCCTCACTTAAATCCAATTTATGCATGAGTTAAAACATATCACTGTAACATTTTTAACATTTTTCCCTTTCTCAAAGTCCTGTGGCAATGGGAAAATCATGAAGTAGCAGGTGTAGATATACTGGGAGCTGTAGTCACAACCCTGCACCAGGCAGTAGGCCATAGGGTCATATTCTTCCTGGAATAGCAGTGGGATTCAGCACCTACTGCACATCTGAGCGGTTGCTCACCTCAGGGTGTGAGGAAGGGGCTAGAAAAGGTGCCCTAAAATGTGTCTGCTTAACCTGGCCTGATTACTGAGGCAAGAGAAGACCCCATGCTGTAGTTGAAAATCAAACAAGAAAAAGGTGCAAAAACTTATGCAAAGATGATTACACTCATCATTGGTACATGGAATATGGACACACTTATAGACAGCACAAAATTCAGGAGACCTAAAAGACAAACAGCAATTTTTGTGAGAGAACTCAGCAAGTATAGCATCCAAATAATAGCCCTGAGTGAAACAAGGCTGGAAAATAAAGGCCATAATGAAGAACAGTACCATGAAGTTGCTATAGGTTTTGCAGTCAAAATTAATTACTAAACAAGCTTGCATGCCTATCAAAAGGAATGAAAGAGAGGCTCATGAGAACGTGATTGTCACTTATAGGAAAATGCTACATCACTATCATCAGTGCCTATGCTTCTACCATGTTGGATTCTGATGAGAACAAAGAAAAAAATTATGAAGACTTGGAGACCTTATCTTTGATGTGCCAAAAGAGGCTTATAATTCTGGGTGACTTTAATGCTAGAGTAGGCTCAGACTACCAGACTACCAGACTACCAGACATTGCAAGGAGTCCTCAGGAGTGATGGAGTTGGAAAGAACAACAGCAGTGTTTATTTACTACTGCAAATCTGTGCATCTCATGAGCTTCTCATCATCAACACTGTCTTCCATTTACTGTTATTTACTTTACTAAATGCAATATAACTTCATAGATGTGCCTTTACAGCAAACACTGGCATTTAATAGAGTATTTGATTGTAAGGAGAAGAGACAGACAGGATTTGAGAGTCATGAAAGCAATGTGTGGCACAGATTCCTGGACTGATCATAGATATCCTCTCCAAGCTAAATACTCACATTCAACAAAAGTAGCAGTCTCAAGAGAAAATGACTACTAGAAGATGTAATGCCAACTGATTAGATTGTTTTTCTGAGCAGGAACAGTTTGTTGCTGCCTTGGAGGGAAAGGTGAGTCAACACACAGTTGGCAACAGTGAAGTAGAAAAGGAGTGGGAAGCTTTCAGAGACTTGGTGTACAGTACTGCATTTGCTCATCTGGGTCAGAACTATTGCAAATGTCAAAACTGGTTTGACAAAAATGATTTGAAAATTCAGAAGCTGCTAAATGAAAAACAGGAACTTCACAGGGTTTACCAGCACAATAGTTTATCCATCTCTAAGAAGGCAGCACTTAACTCCATCAAAAGGAAAATAGAATTGAGGCTTAGAGAGATGCAGGAATGTTGGCTCAATAAGAAGACAGATGAAATTCAGTTTTATGCTGATAGTAACAATCTAAAACATTTTTATGATGTCCTGAAAGCTATTTATGGCCAAAGCCTTATGGTGCATCTTAACTACTCAGTGCTGATAGAGCCATATTGATTAATAATAAAGACATGATTCTAGAAAGATGGGCTGAATATATCCATAGTACTCTCAACAGACCATCATCAGTCAATGCTGAAGTCATTAACTGTTTACCTCAGGTTGAAGTTATTCCCTCCCTAGCTGAAGTTCCAACTAAAGAAAAGGTTTTAAATGCCGTTAGGCTCCTTTCATGTGGCAAAGCACTTGGTACTGATTCTATTCCACCATTGCTCATGTAAAAGCTGATTGAAAATTTCCAGGTTTTATGGCAAGAGGAGCATATCCCTCAAGAGTTCATGACACTTGCATTGTCCATCTCTATAAAGGTAAAGGAAAAGATTGTCCTTTGACAGTTATGTGTGTGGGGGAATGTCTCTCTTTTAGTCATCGACAACAAAATTTTTTCCAGATTCCTCCTTAATAGGCTGATTCTTTACCTGGAAGATGGTCATCTACCTGAGAGCCAGTACGACTTCAGAAAGGACCATGGAATGGTAGGTATGGTGTTTGCTGCCTGACATTTCTCCAGGAGAATTGCCAGGAGCAGAACAGAGGTTTGTACAAAACATTTGTAGATCTTACCAAGGCATTTGATACTGTTAGTAATAAGAGCTTACGGAAATTTATGTCAAAATTTGTTTGGCCAAAGAAGTTCATCAGTATTGTACATCAATTTCATACTGGCATGCTTTCTCAGGTTCTGGGTAATAGATGATATCCTTATGCTTTCCCAGTTACCAATGGAGTAAAACAAAACTGTGTGCTTGCTACCATGCTTTTTAGCATGATGTTTTCAGCCATGTTGTCAAATGCCTTCAATGAGGGAAAACACAACATCAAGGTCTGCTACCATACTGATGGTAAATCCTCCAATTGCAAAGTTTACAAGACAAGACCTAAGTGGAAGGAATGCTGATGCATAATTTTTGTTTGCAGATTGTGGTTATGGTTTGTTCTTGATTCTTGAAGAGGACCATGACATCAGAGAGATGATGACATGACTTTGATTTGAGGGAGGGAGGACCGTGCAAAGTTACAGCATCACTTTCTTCTCTACAGCCACCTGGGTCCAGTGGCCAGATATAGATCAAGATGATTGGAAATGGCCCAGGATGCAGTGGAGGACCTTGGCCCTGTTAAGGTAAGGTCTTTTCAAGTTCTCACTTTGAAGGAAGTGATGCCCATTCAGTGAAAATGTGTCTTTAAGAAGTGATTCAAAGGATGGCTCCTTTAATTAAAAAAAAAAAAATCAAACTGGGAGGGGAAGACTCACAGGGTTCCTTGGGGGAAAAACTCACTTTTTTTTTCAGGCAATGACAAGGTTCATTAGAACATCTGCCATATTGGCCAGACTCTTAAGGAAGCTAAGCAATGGCTAGATTTTAAGAATCTGAGCACTTTAATAGAGGTAAGATGGACCTTATATACAGAAAGACTTTGGGGGGGATCTAGGAGTGGCCAAGTATTCTGAGGGGACTGTGAGGTGATAGAATGCCAGGGACCTGGACCACATGTCTAAGGGAGAATGGAGCCTAGCTAGGATTAAGAGTGGGAAGTGGCCAGGGGCATAGGGAGGGAAGTCAATGGAGGGCTAGGCTAGGTTCAGGATAACAGGGAATTGTGAGATTGGGCTTGGCCACAATGAAAGGCCAGTTGATAGAATTATAGCCTCAGGCAAGTGCCAGAGATTTGGCCATGTGGGAAAGTCCAGGGTTTTTCCTTTTTGTGGTCCAGATCTCAAACCCATCATTTCCCCCTCAAACAAATAGGACCAAAATTCTTTTGAGGTAAGGGACAAAGGTCTTGGCTTCGGAAACTTCTTCCTGCTTACAAGGAACATAGAGTTGTCCCTGCCTCAATGGGGTCCTAAGGAGGAGGTTGACTGCAACAGAGCACAGGCTGCATCCAGGTAATGATGGGGGGACATTTGCTGCTACCCGCTGTTTTCTACCAACTGTAGTCTGGAAGACACAAATCTGACAGAAAAGAATGCAGGGCCCAGATAGGAGAGGATAAAACATCCTTGGCTTTGTTTGGATTCAGATAATTCAGTTTCCCAACCATGCAGTATCAAATCCACCTCATGACCAAACTCAGGAATAGCCAAGTGGGTAACATTCCTTTTCAAAGGAACATAATGGGGAACCTGAGACAGGAGGATCCCATCCTAGACTGAGGCTAAAATTGCCCTCTCAGCTTTTCCTAATGCTGACTTCCCACCAGCATCACATTCTCTGAGTAGCTAGTGGCATTTCTCTCAGATGGTAGATTATTGATCCATCAGAAAACTCAAAATAACATCCTATGAGTTTTTACCTCAAACAGCAAGTTTCACTAATCACAGATTAGGAAAATGTTTTCCAGGATTTATGTCTCAAATTTACATTTTTCCTGGTGTAAAAAAGCCAATCATTAGAGCTTATTTCAATAAACTTGCAAATTCTCAGCAAGACAAACCCAAACAAGCTTTTTGGCAAGTTGACACATTTAAACAATAACCAACAACAGCCACATTATCTTAGTGGTAACCAAATTATGAAAAGTTGCTTGACATAATTGATACAAAAAGTTCGCAAATTTGAAATGTGAATCAAACCCATTACCAATCAGGTGACTTCAGTTTTGTTAAATGAATTTCCAAATTACACAGAGAATCAACATTTCATCATTAACAATTAAAAGTATAACTTTCTTTTTTCTTTTTTTCTTTTTTTCTTTTTTGGTGAGGGCAATTAGGATTAAGTGACTTGCCCAGGGTCACACAGCTAGTGAGTGTTATGTGTCTGAGGTCATAGTTGAACTCAGGTCCTCCTGACTTCAGGGCCATTGCTCTATCCACTGCGGCACCTAGCTGACCCAAAACTATGATTTTAAAAGAGCATGCTTACCCAAGTTCAGAGGTCAGCTTCTTCACTTTAAACAGGATGTCCTGAACCTGGGTGGTGCTTCCAATCAAAGGTTGCCCTAGGTCCCAAGGCTATTGCCCGTGGGGCCCATGCTATAGCTGCTGTCCCTCCCCCTATTTCCTTTCCCCAGGTGTGGGAGGGTTAAATCAAAGATGAGGAGGAAAGGGTGAAGCCCTCATCTCCTATGAGAGAGGTTAATAGATACCTTCTTGACTCAAGGGAAGGGAGTTGGAAAAAGGAGTGACCAGGGTTGTTTCAAATCTCCTTAATGATCGATAACAAAACTTCCAGAATCTGCTAAGACATTTTTAGCTGTTCTAACTTTTCCTTGTAGCTTCCATGAAGGAGGATTCAGGAATGTAGAGGGAAGGGAGTAAGTAAGCCTCAGGGAACCAAAAAGCATCTGAAGTTTTCACAATTCCCTAACACTGACAGCATTGACAGAATGGGGCATAAGTTTCCAGAAAGGGAGTCTGTACTTGTCCTCTATGCTGCAGAAGGTATACCCAGGTCCATGGCCCCAAACCAGTGGACTGAAAGCCTGAGAGCAAGACAGCTTATTAATTGTCTGCCCAGAAAGCATTTCCAAGATTTCCTGACTGCTTGGAGAGTGACTTCAACTGCAGGGCAAGAATGAGTCAGGGGAGGCTAACATACCTTCCAAGTCTTAGCTAGAGAAGAACTTGGGGTTAGGGAGTTTTCCTCATAAGGGCAACAAAAATGTTGAGATTTAAGGTTTTAGGGTGCTTGGACCCCAAAATCAAAACATGCAGATCCTGCTTGAAAGAATCGACCCAAGCCTTCTTTCAGCCAAAGTCAAGGTTTATTAGAATATCCACCATATTGGACAGACTCTTAAGGAATCTAAGCAGCGGCTAGATTTTAAGAACGTGAGCCAAAAACGCACTTCTTAAAGAGGCCTATTAGCTGATTGGGTGTTGTTTCATTCCAAGTAAGATAGTAAGAACTTCTTTGCAGATGATTGTGCACTCAATGAAGCCTCTGAAGCTCAGGTTCATCAAAGTATTGATAAATTCTCTGCTGCTTGTGCTAATTTTGGCCTAACAACTAACACCAAGAAAACACAGATGCTCCATTAGCCAGCACCACACCATCCATATGTGGAACCATTGATCATATCAAATGAAGTTTTGAATACTATGGATAAGTTCAATTATTTTGGCAATATACTTTCCTGGGCTGTACATATTGATAATGAGGTTGGTGAGCACATTGCCAGAGCTATCTCAGTATTTGGAAGCTTCCAAAGGAAAATGAGAGAGAAAAAACATGTGAGAGAAAAAAGGAATTAGACTGACTATCAAACTGAATGTCTACAGAGCCATTGTGCTGACCTCATTGTTGCATGCCTGTGAAACCTGGACCCAGCACCATGCCAGGATAATGAATTGCTTACATTTCAATTATTTTAGGAAAATTCTGAAGATTATCTGGCAGGATAAAATTCCACACACTGAGATTCTATCTTGAACTAATTTGCAGAGAATTCAAACTCAACTGAAGAGAGTGCCTCTCTGATGGTATGGCCATGTTGTAAGAATAACAAAAGTATGCCAAAAATACAATTTTATGGAGGACTCACAAAGACAAATCCTCCCATGGTGATTAGAAAAAAGCAATGCAAGGTCATCCTCATGGTCTTCTTTAAGAACTTTGGAATTGATTGTGTGATATGGAAGACACCGGCATAGGATCACTTCCTCAGAGAAGGTTCTGTGTTCTAAGAGCAAAGCAGAATTGAAATCCTTCAAAAGAAATGTGAGATGCCCAAATTTAGAGAATCTATCACAAATGTTCACATGCACTATTTGTGCCTGACCTGTGCTACAGTATTCCAAGCTCGTGTGTCTAATTAGCTGCAGTTGGACACATTGTAACTTGACTCTAACGTAATGATGCCTTTTGGTCCTCTTTGAGAATGAAGAACGACAACCAACCATTTGTTTCAAGCATTCTTCATAGGACATGATTATCAATGCCATTAATATGTATATTAAAAGGTGTCACCCAGGCATTCATATTACTCTGTGATCCTATGCATGTCTCTTAACATTTCAGTGCTCTAGGTCAATCTATAAGTAATAGATTATGTAAGTTAAGACTCTTATATTGATAGTGGCAGTTTCCTCACCTGGGAGGTCCCTCTATCAATGGCTTTATGAGTCTATTCTCTATTCTGAGCTCCCTGAAAAAAATTCAACATATATTATTCATACCACTGAACATTGATCCAATTGGTTATTAAATTTGATGTTTCAGAATAAACTCCAGTTTTTTTAACCTAAATGTGTAAGTGCAAAGCAAATGAATTTCTAATACTGATGAATGCAACTTCTATCATGACTTCCATATTTATCTCAATGCATCTACCCATTTCTATCTCTGATATATATATATATATGTATATATATATATATATATATATATATATATCTATCTATCTATCTATATATATATATATAAACACACACATACACACACAGGATATATACGTAACACACAATATTATGCATATATCACAGTGTAGAAAATATTATGTATAGTGTATATATACATATGCTTGATTTACTAATGCAGCTGATTGAAAAAGGACATTATTAATGCTGTCTCAACAGCAACATTTAAATCAATGGAATTCCCTGCATGAATTTACCATTTCAATGTTAATTCCTTGAAGACAAAGGAATTGTTAATACACAAATATGGTCACTTAATACACATAAGTAACTTCTCTTCTTCAGCAGACAGTGTAGAATAGAAAGCAGAATAATTAATAAAATGTACTGATTACTTTAAGAAGTTCCAAATTTATGAATGTTTAACACTATTCAATTAGTAACTAACAATGAAAACACGCCCTTCTTTATATATCAGCAAATACATGAATTACAACTAAGTAACCAACTCAGCCAATTAACTACAGAACACAAAATCAATTACTGCAAAGCAGGATAGAATGATACAGTGAGAAATGCCAGCTTTGGAGCAGCAGAAAAATAAAAAGCAATTAGGATTTCATACATACGTGGTGCAAAATAACAGTAAACACATTATTAGTGTGTATTTGAAGATAGCAAAGCATTTTATGAACTCATGAAAGCTCATATTAGCAAAAGTCTAAAAATATAGAACCTAAAAAACACAAAAAAATTATACCTAGCTTTTCAAGCATTCTCTAATTCATGTTTTCCTCAGCAGTCTTCATAATGAATTTCTTGATTTTGGAAGAAAGAAAAAGTCTTTGAAATTCAGATGGTCAACCAGGATCTCATAGGTTCACAAGATTGCAGATGTAGAGCTAGAAGGGATAAACTCCAACAACTCCCTTATATAACAGAGGAAATAATTATATATTTCTTCATAATCAAGGTGACACAAGTCATAATTGTGAGAGTCAGGATGCAAACCCAGGAACTGGGACTCCAAGTCTGACACCAAATTATGAAATTATGCGATGCCTATCCTAGTGTACCATGCATAAATATTTGTTTCTTTTTTCTGAGAGAGAGAGAGAGAAGAGCAGAGACAGAGATAGAAAGACAGAGAATGACAGAGAGATAGAGATAGAGCGACAGAGATGGAGACAGTGAGACAGAGACAGAGACAGAAAAGAGAGAGTAACAGACAGATTTAGTTAGTTTTTCCTTTGCTGTCATATTGTGGAAGCCAGCCTTGGTTAGCCTTGGGTCTTGAAACGCCAGGCCAAAACACCCAACTGTGCCTGAAAGTTTTCCATCCACAAATGGGTGGAACATGGAAAGGGCAGGCAAGCATCCTTAAATTTTTCTCCCTCTAACCTTCCTCCCTCTTCCTGTGACAACTATCCTTTTCTTTCTTCTTCAGCTCCCACCATCATTCTCCCTATCTTCCCTATCCCTCTGGTTACTATATTCTCCTCATCCTCTACCTGAGGCATTCTGTCAAACCCATTTAACCAGTCTTAAAGGTTTGGTAGTGAATATTGAGATAGCAATTGAAAATATTTTCTGTGTGTGGTTAGGAGAGAAGAGGGAAGTACTTTCTGACATTTTTTTCTCGGACTTTAAGTTTTTATATATCAATATTTATTCAAAAAAAACAAATAAACATTAACTTTGCCTAGAGGAATATGATCATGTTCATCACCATGACATTCCCTTCATCATACAAAGTACCATTACAAATAAAGATTTTCACATGTAATGTTATGCAATACATCTGATTACTTTATGAGTATGCCTCACATTCTTTGGCTGGTAAAAATGTTTTAACTGGGCCTTTGAGGTCTATAGACACATTTACTGTACAGAAAACTAATATAGTTGGTCCTTTGTATTTGTCAAGATCTTACTTTACAGCCTAAGGGGAAAGACAGACAGACCAAGTTGTCAGATCCTAGCATCATCCATCTTAAAGCTGACATAATTTCATGCTGCTAGAATCAGGCTGCATTTTGCTGTTTTTAGTTAAACCAAAGTATCACTCCCAACCTCTGATGTCATTACCTTAGTGATGCTTTAAAGATTATTTTTACTCCTCCACCCCACAATTATGGATCTGATATGATTGGATATGCTTTCAGGTAGATAGGGTTAGATTTTATTACAAGTTCCTCAGTCCCAGTTAAAGAGTCTCAGCACTTTTAATATAACTTATTTGGGTCGGTTTTCCTTTGGCCCCATAGCTAGCCTTAGCTGACCTAGCTACACATATTTGTCACCAACAGTGTATACCTGTGTAATATGCCCTTAGCTAAATTAGAGTCCTTATGGGCCTGACATATGCTTTATATGTCTTTATCAGATTTAAATATACGGTTGGACTCTGTAAAAATGACTAAAATCACATGAATAAAGCAGTCTTCTAGTACTGTCTTTTGGCAATTGCCATGTATATAGAGCATAACAAATTCTTTGGAACAATATAAACAGCGAAACTACCAACTGTTTTTGATATAATAATAGATGGGCCACTTTACCCATCTTTAGTGCTTGAGTGATTAAATGTGGAGGCTAGAATTCCAATGAACATCTCAGTTGTTATCTTTTCAATTCAGGTGTGGTTTTAGATTTAAAGATCAATCTTGAAACAAAGGTCTTATAAGTCTTTTTTTCCCACAATTAGCAACTTCAGAAATGTAGCTGCTGCATACTGAAATTCTGTGATCTGTATCTTTTGGAGTTTGTTTGTTTGATTTTATCTTATATTTTAAGCTCAGTATCCTAGCAGTTACTACTGTGGTCCTTGAGCAGGATTTGAGCAGAACATTTTATACTATGAAATAACAGTTTGGAGAGTACTGGCTATTAAGCCATTTTTCTATTAAGAAAACTTTCAGAACTCAAAGTATAAATCTATCAACCTCCTGCTGAAAAATATGCATACATTATTTCAACCTTGTAAGAGTTCTAGAGCCAGTTGGGTTTCTTTCAGAGGACTTGATGTCTTTCATAGGGGATAAGGATACAAATAACAGTTTAATGCAATTCTTTTTGGTAAACAAATCATTTCTTCTTAGGTTACAAGGAGTTTTACCATTTGTTTGCAAAGCTCAAGAGAGATCTTGCATTAATATAACAACATAACCAAATACCTTAACATTTTAATTTTTTTGAGTTAATATTCTGACTGCAATTCAACTTGCAATATTTCTCCATTTCAGTACCATTGTCAACATTGTCAAACAGAGTATATCAGATGTTCAACTCTCAGTCAGACAGGATCCAGCAAGATGCCTTTCATTACCAATATTCTGAAAAAGAAAATAGAGGAATTTGAAAGCATAGCTCATACTTTAAAGAAGTTTAATGTTTTATTTTAAAACCAATTTAGAGATGCTTACTTCAGGTAGAGAAAGAGGTCACGTTTCTGGTGTTTCATGAATCAGATTGTTTCCAGTGAACCAAAGTAAAATTTCAAGCCATATAAATAAAGGTCATATCAATGAAATTATTTCTTTTGGAAAATGGACATGTTCCAATAAGTCATAGCATTTTCTTTGATGATTACCCTTCTGGGATTGTTCACTCTTGAAATGTGAATGTCATGCCTAACCTTGTTTTAACACTTTAGGTTCAGTTTACTTATCTTCCTTTTTGTTTAAAAGAAATACCTAAAATATTTAATCTAGCAAGCGTTTATGTCTTGAATGAAGACTGTTATTTGCCTTACCATTGTGTATTTTTATAAAGTAAAACCAAACTTCCAAAAAAGTAAAAAGGCCAAGCCAATGGATCATAAGCTCTGGAAGGAGAATGTTACTTTTTCTTCCTTAGCTCCCGTTTTATATGATGAAGTCATTTTGCTCTTAACAAGGTTAACCAACCCCATCTCCCATCCTGAATCTTGCAACAGATTACCCCTTCTGTCATCTTCACTCTTTCACCTATTTTCAATCTCTCCCTCTCTACTGATTTCTTTCCTACAGCCTACAAAGATATCCATGTCTCTCTTCCATCCCATCTTGAAAAAAAAGAGCCCTGATAACTCTTGGACTATTTCTGTTCTGTCTTTTGTAGCTAAACTCTTTGGAAAGGTGATCTGTAATAGATGCCTCCACTTTCTCTCTTTTCACTTTCTTCTTAACCCATTTAAATCTAGCTTTGTGAGTTTATCATTCCACCAAACTGCTCTCTTCAAAGTTGCTAATGATATCCTACTTGCTCAATTCAATGATCTTTTCTTAGTCCCCATTCTCCTTGACCTCTACAGCCTTTGTCACTATTACTCACTTTCCTCCTTAATACTATACTTTTTAGATTTTGGGGCTATGAGTCTCCTGATTTTCCTCTTCCCTTATCTAACTGGTCTTTGGTCTTCCTTGCTGATCCTTCTCCAGATTTACACCCTCTAACCATAGGTGTTGTTCAGGGTTCTGTCCTGTGTCCCCTTCTCTTCTCCTTCTATTGTTATTGTTTATCTTTCATTTTCAAAGAGGACCAATGGCCTTTGTGATATTTTTACTTGTACATGAATTAGATTTAAGTGAGGCAGAGTTGCGCAAGTCATCAGCCTCCCTATCTTTTCAACAAAGTCCAGTGGGAAGGCAAAAATAAAGATGACTGGTGTGGCCATGGACACAGTGGATGATCTTGGCTTCTTCAATGTCTGACCAAGATCTAAGTTCCTGCTTCAGCTTCCTTCATGACCATTGGAACCAATTGTTCTCATCTGCCCAATCCACCAGGGAAAGTCTTAACATACATGGGGAAGACATCCCCCTAGCTCATTGACAGGTTTGAGGCCTGTTCATCACCCTCAACCAAGTTTAGCCCATCTGCTAAGACACCAGGGTATGGCTGCAGCACATCCTACAGCTTGTTGGAGACACAGGTGAAAGGTAACTGAATTAGTTCCAATACCAAAAGTGAAAATTGTCAGAAAGCCCTCACACCAGAGGTGCTAGTCTTCCTCGAATACCCTATACAATCCTCTCCTTCTATACTACTTCACTTGGTGATCTCATAAGTTCTCATGGACTTAATTATCATCTCTAATCTCAAATCTACCTTTCTTAGCCCAGACATATTGCTGACGTCCATTTTCATTTCTCTGACTTCCTTTTATATATCTCAATCAGAAATGTCCACTAAACATCTTAAATTCAATATGTCCAGAACATAACTAATTATCTTTCCCTCCAGCTCTCCTCCCTACTTTCCCTATTTCTATAGAAAGCAATACCATCCCCCTAGTCTCTCAGGCTTACAACCTAGTAGTCATCCTGGATTCCTAACTTCCTCTCACACCCCACGTTTAATCTGTTTCCAAGAGCTGGCAATTTCACCTTTGTAAACTCTTTCAAATACACTCCCTTCTCTCCTCCAACACTGTCCTCACTTTACTGCAAGATTCAGCCCCTCACACTTTGATTACTTCAATTAGCCTACTGATGAGTCTGTTTTCTTCAAGTCTCCCTTCACTCCAATTCCTTTTCCATTCAGCCATTAATATGATTTTCCAAAATGCAGGTCTCATCACATCACCACACCCCTCCACCACTCAATAAACTCTAGTGGCTTCCTATTTCCTCCAGGAGCAAATAAATAATACTCTTTTTTAAATTCAAAGCCATTTATAATCTAGTTCCCTTCTACCTTTCCGGTCTTTTTGCACTTTCTTCCCCAACATGTCCTCTTCAGTCCAGTGACACTGCCTGGCTGTCTCTTCCACAAACTAGATATTTTATCTCTTCAGACATTTTCTCTGACTGTCCCGCATGTCTGGAATGCTCACCCTCTTCCATCCAACTGATGATCTCCTTGACTTCCTTTATGTCCCCACTAAAATCCAGCTTTCTATATGAAGTCTTACCCAACCCTTCTTAATTTCAGTATTTTCCCTCTTGTAATTATTTTCTGTTTATGCTGTACATGGCTTGCTTTGTATATATTTATTTACATATTACTTCCTTCATCATATTGTAAGCTCCTTGAAGATGGGGACTATTTTTTGCCTTTTTTGTATCCTGAGATTTTAGCACATTGCCTACCATAGGGTAGGCACTTAATAAATGGTTACTGAATGCATAAAATGATTTAATTACATGTTTGATCACCTACTTATATAAATTATGAGATCACTTAAAACAGAGTCAAGTTGGCTTAATTTTTTCCATCTCAGTAACTCAAAGACCATCTACTAAGTTGGAATCTCTGATGATGTAGCTGTTTCCCATATTGAAACAAATACAGATGCTTGACCATATTCTATGGCAGGGTGCTACTTTGTTTTTTTTTAATTTTTTAAAATTTATTTATTTTTAGTTTTTAACATTCATTTCCACAAGATTTTGAGTTCCGTGTTTTCTCCCCATCTCATCCTTCCCACATCACAAAATGTCATGCATTGTGAACACCCCTAATCTGCTCTCACTTCTATCTCTCCCTCCTTTCTCTTATCCCCTTCCCTTTCAATTTTCCTGTAAGGCAGGACAGATTTCTATACCCCATTTCTTGTATATCATCTCCCAGTTGCATGTGAAAATATATTTTTAAACTTTTGTTTTCAAAATTATGGGTTCCAAATTTTCTCCCTCCTTCTTCACCCACCCTCATTGAGAAGACAAGCAACTCCATACAAGTTATACATATGTAGTCATGCAGAACACTTCCATAGTAGTAATGTTGTATAAAAACTAAGTATATTTCCCTTGAACCTATCTCGCTCCCCATTTATTCTATTCTCTCTGTTGACCCTGTCCCTCTTTGGAAGTGTTTGCTTCTGATTACCTCCTCCCCCAATCTGCCCTCCCTTCTATCATCCTCCTGATCTCTTCTCCCCTTCTCCCTCTTTTTTCTGTAGGGTACGATAGATTTCCATACCCAATTGAGTGTGTACGTTATTCTCTCCTTAAGCCAGATTTGATGAGAATAACATTCACTCATTCTCTCTCACCTCCCTCCCTTTCCCCTCCACTGCAAAAGCCTTTTCTTGTCTGTTTTATGTGAGATAATTTACCCCATTCTACCTCTCCCTTTCTCCTTCTCCCAGTATAATCCACTCTCACTCCTTAATTTTATTCTCCAGATATCACTCCTTCATCTTCAACTTACCCTGTGCCCTCTTTCTCTGTCTGCCTGTCTATCTATCTATCTATCTATCTATCTATCTATCTATCTATCTATCTATCTATATTATCTATTTATCTATTTATTTATCTATATATAAATTTTCCCCTCCAACAACTCTAATACTGACAAAGGACTCATGAGTTACACATATCATCTTTCCATGCAGAATGTAAATAGTTCAACCTTAATAAGCCTTTTATGATTTCTCTTTCCTCTTTTCCTCTTCAATGTTTTTCTCTTGAGTCTTGTACCTTAAAGTCAAATTTTCTGTTCAGCTCTGGTCTTTTCATCAAGAATGCTTGAAAGTTCCCTATTTCACTGCATATGCATTTTCCCTCTAAAGGATTACACTCAGTTTTGCTGTGTAGATGAGTCTTGGTTGTAATCTTATCTCCTTTGCCCTCTGGAATATTATATTCCAAACACTGTGGTCCATTAATGTAGAAGCTGTTAAATTTTGTGTTATACTGATTGCGTTTCCACAATACTTGAACTGTTTCTTTCTGGCTGCTTGCATTTTTTTGTCCTTGACCTGGGAACTCTGGAATTTGGGTGCAATATTCCTAGAAGTTTTCCTTTGTGGATCTCTTTCAGGAGATAATCAGTGTATACTTTCTATTTTTATTTGACCCTCTGGTCCTAAAACATCAGGACAGTTTTCCTTGATAATTTCTTGAAAGATGATGTCTAGGCTCTTTTTTTGCTCATGGCTTTCAGATAGTCCAATAATTTTTAAATTATCTCCCCTAGATCTATTTTCCAGGTTAGTTGTTTTTCCAATGAGATATTTCACAGTATTTTCTATTTTTTTTCCTTCTTTTGAATTTCTTTTACACTGTCTTGATTTCTCAAAAAGTCACCAGCTTCCAATTACTCCATTCTAATTTTTAAATAACGGTGTTACTTTATAAACCAATTTTTCACATTAATCTTGTTCTTGGACCTTCTTTTCATGCTAATTCATGTCTCTGAACATATTTCCCTTTTCTTTGAAGGGTTAAAAAAAGTTCCCAAACCTCCATTATCCTATATACTAAGTTAATTCATTTCACTTTCTACTTTATTTTCCATTCCTACCCTTTTCTATAGCAATATCCCCATTCACATGAGACAACAATTTATCTCAAAGCTAATACCTTTGAAACAACTCTAGTATTTTCACTCTCTTTTCCCTTCTATCTTACATTCTGTGAATTTTGGTAGAAGTAGGAATTTAAAGGAAAGTATCTTGAACTTATTTATGTAATAAGTTTTCCTGCTGGCACACTTCAGGACAATGACAACTTAAATGCATATCCAAATACATAGGGACAGAAATTGCTCTTTAAAAGTTTCATTAAATCTTTTTTAGTACTCATACAATACTTGTATTTAATAAAAAAATTTCTTTTGAAAGACTTAATGGCATGAAGTCAATGATATTTTCTAGAAAATTTAAGAAAAACCTAAAGTAAGGAAAAGAAGTGATATTCACCAGTTCTTCCACATCAGATTGTATTCAAAGTCTTATCTGTCAATAGTTAGGATGGCCTGAGCAAATTTTAGCCTTGGAATAGATTCACCATCTCAGAATTACTTAAGATTAAGTAATGC
Organism: Phascolarctos cinereus; assembly: GCF_003287225.1. Lineage (NCBI taxonomy): Eukaryota > Metazoa > Chordata > Mammalia > Diprotodontia > Phascolarctidae > Phascolarctos > Phascolarctos cinereus. Next base: position 494,680,184 of record NW_027555847.1, read on the forward strand.
AAAAGATGACCTGATAGTAATCTATAGAGAAAAAGAAAAGAAAAAAAAACTTCATCAAATGTTTTTCTGAGTCAATTACCTAGAGAAACAGGTGGCACTGGGAAATTCTCAGGCCTTCTAGACAAATGCTTGTGTGTCAGAAGACCATTTTTCTTATGAGAAAAACTAAACACCCTGTTTAACTTTAATAATTAAAAGAGGTTCTACATCAGAATGAAGATAATTAGTAAGTTAGCTTATGATCCCTACAAATCAGTATGTGTGAACTACAACACTGATGAATAGAATTATGGAATTGGGAAAAGGCTAGACTCTATAGTCATTATTTTAACATTTTGGGGCTTTAGATACTATAGCAAATTACTGCTCTTTTGGAAAATTGATTCCATGGATTGTCTGAGTAGGTAGACAGGGAAGAATTTGGAAAGATGATCAATAGGCTAACACTGTGAGTTAGTAAATTTTTCTACCCAGTAGGAAAAAAAAAAGTGAAACGGTCTCCAAGATTGACTGATTCAGGTCATGCTGGCAACATGGTCCAAAATATAATGAGTATCTCAGTGGATGCAACATTCCCAGCATCTTTTTATTTCCAAGTAAGTATTTCACATACTTCTCAAGTATTGTGTTATAATTAATTCCTAATTATTTTGCCTAATGGAGGAAAGTAGTAGCATAGATAAGCCAAAAATAAATTCTATATGGTTTTGGAAGTTAGTGCATATTGCTTTTTTTTCCCCTGACAGCATACATATGGACTTTGAGAAATCATGATATAGAATTTTTAAAAAAATGACTCATAAGACAGAGGAAATGGGTGCAAATACTTTCTGTAACATGTATGTGTGACATTGGAAAAGTCACTTAATATTTTTGGGTCTAAGTTTCATTACCTGAAAAAAAACAAGGGGGCTGATTAGATGGTTTCAGGTCTTTCTAGCTATATCGGTGAACCTATGTTCTTACATGTCTGAATATGTTTGGATTTAGCTCACATGAAAATGGACTTTCATTTCAAAATGAACAGCCCCAAACTAGTACAGATTTCTTGGCTAGCCAGAGAAAACCAAAATGAAACATTCTAATTATTTCAGCTCAACCAGGAAGCAAGAAATTCCCAGGAAAATGAGTGACATTTTACTAGATATCACAGGAAGCTAGTGGCATAGTGGATAGAGTACTGGGCCAGGAGTCATGAAGACCTGTTCATGATGTTCAAATCAAGTCTCAGATACTTAATATCTCTGTGACCCTCAGAAGTCACTTAACCTCTGTTTGTTCCAGATTCCTAAAGTGTAATGTGGGGATAATAATAGCACCTATCTCTAAAGATTGCTGCAAGGATCTAATGAGATAATATTTATAAAAATGGCTTAGCATAGAGCCTGACACAAAGTAAGTGCTAAAGACTTTCTTTCCCCTACAGATAAAGAAAGAAAGAAAGAAAGAAAGAAAGAAAGAAAGAAAGAAAGAAAGAAAGAAAGAAAGAAAGAAGAAAGAAAGAAGGAAAGAAAGAAGGAAAGAAAGAAAGAAGGAAAGAAAGAAGGAAAGAAAGAAGGAAAGAAAGAAGGAAAGAAAGTAAGAACTGTATTGGCTCATCAGCGGGCTACCTAATTCAAACTTAGTTTATTAACAAAGAAGAATAGTATATACCAGTGTACTGTTTCTACTAGCTTCTCTTCTCTCTGTAGTATTACTATATAATCAAGGAAATCAGGTAGGGATAAACAAAAGAAAATTCAAGGTAATGGGATGAGTTGAGGATAGAAATCTATTTTTAAAGTTCAGAAAAATTCATTTTTTTTAAATGAGACCTTCTGAAAACTCCTAATGCCTAAGTATTCTCTGTACAGGTAATTTTAAGTTCTTAAGTTAAAAAAAGAGAAAAAAGCATGATCTTATTGTTACCAGGACAATTGTCCTTCTTTGTTGATTTGTTTAGAAGGGAATTATCTAAAATTCTTAACAATATGATAGAACTCTAGTTTCAGTTATTGATCTATAAAGAGGAATTTTGGAATAAGAACAAATGGAATAATAGTAACTTTAAAGATAATGGAACTGATAGTATACTTACAAGGACACTATGTCTGTCTATACTCAAAACAGGAGCAAATTTTCTTATGAAGTTGTTTTAATAATATCAAAGCAAGGATAAAGTTATAAATAAATTTTTTTTTGTTTGTTTTCTTAAATGATCAAAGAAATTATGAGATGGGGAAAGACTAGAATACCAACTCACATTATGCCAGTCTAAAACAAGCAAAAAATATATATTCCATTTCATTTGTTTAACTTTTTTATTTTAGATTGTGTATATACTTTTTTCAAAGCAGTTCTAAATCCAATAATATATAGGGTCCACTGTATATTATATAAATTTATTATTTCATAAAAACTCATTGTACATGCTTAATCAATGTTTATAGATTGATCAAATGTGTAATAATAAAACAAATACAGGGCAAATACATGAAGGGAAATAAAACGAACCAGGTAAGAAAAAATGAGGTATTAAAAAATGAAAAGGAACATTATTACATCTAGCTATGTTTTTTTAAATGTGATTTAAAATCTGTGAGAATCTTTTGAGTCTGATTTGGTAAACTGTGCTTAATAAAAGGCCTTGAATGATAGATAACAGTTTATTTGGAAATTGTTCTACTATTATAGGAGTTAATCAGATTTTTAAGTGTATTTTATAATACTGTATCAATAGAGCTATGATATTTCTGGCCTTTTATTCCAAAATTAATCTGTTCATTGCTCCTCAAGTTTCAAGAATAAATATGCCATAAACATAGGCAAGGGGTGTAAAAATAACAGCATGGTAAAGGGTAAGAAATGTTATGTTAAAAGATGGCTGTTTGTTGATTTCTGTTCCACCTGCCACACACACTCTGGCTTTACACATATTTTGTTTTATGGCTATGTTTAAAGAATTATTGTAGAGAAAATACAAAGAGGAACACGGTTGCTATCACACAAAACAATCAGGCAATAGATTATGCCAAAAAGAAGTGTATGTTACTTTCTTATTTATCCTGTCTCTCACTTCAATTCAAAGAATATTGAAACATACATATCAAAACACTTTTCTCTTATAGTGACTTAAGGGAGGTGTCTTCTTTGATATCAAGAGTGTGGTATTACATATACAGCCCTCCTCTAGTGTATAAGTTCTTCTGTAAAACTGCTATTTTTTCAGACTTTATTATACAGCTAATCCCTGGTGCAAGCTTGTTTGTGTTGTTGAGAGACTATTGATTCAAGTTGTTGATTTCTTAACTTCATTCAGAAATAAAAATCTTGTAATTACTTAGTTCTTTAATTTATTCTGGACTAAAGGTTGGAAAAAATATATATATATATATGTATATATATATGTATATATATATGTGTGTATATTTATATATACACATATATATATACGTGTATATTTATATATATACACATATATATATATATATATATATACATACACATGTATATATTCACTTTCTTAAATTACTGTGCTTTAAATGGATACATCTTAATTTTGGGGCTGCTTGCATAAGGTATCTTATTTACATTCATTACCATTAATTGTGACTCAAATTACATGTCAACTAACAATAGTGATCTATGGAATTCCAGGTGAATTATTAAATATTTAAGATTTTCAGCAATGTCAATAAGACACACTTCTTCACTGCTTTAGTTCCATTTGCATTTGTTTAACTCTGGTGATGTTCTTATTCAAAAGTATTAAGGTTCTTCCCCAAGCTCATAGAATAAAATCAGTTGCATTTGTTCCAACTCTCCTACAAAAAAATCTATGTATCTATCTGTCTATCTACCTATCTATCCAATTTAATGCTATCATTTAAGAGAAAATATACAAAACTTCTACTTTACCATCAATTCTTTAAACACATGGAATATATTGAAATTCAAAGAATGAATAGCTATGTTTTATATGGATTATTTTGAATAAATGCAATCCCAAAAATGACATTTCATTACTTGTGCTGGTATGCGGAAATTGAGTTTCAAAGGGTGGGGATATATAACACCCACATTTCCAATGAAGCTTTCACATTTTTTTTTATCATTTCAATTTAGCTCACTATGTTCTAATATCTCTACAGATAACATAGTGCAGTGAACAGTACTGCACTTGGAGGCAATGAGATCTGTATGGGATGTGTGTGTATGTGTGTATGTATATTTATATACACATACATACATATACACATACATATATATCAACATAGATATATATGTGTATGTGTATACATGTATTGTTGTTGTTGTTCAGTTGTTTTCATTCCTGTCAACTCTCTGTGACCCCCTTTGGGATTTTCTTGGCAAAGATACTGCAGTGGTTTGCCATTGTCCAGCTCATTTTACAGATGAGGAAAATGAAACAAAGTTAAGTGACTTGTTCCCCATCAAACAGCTGGTAAATGTCTGAGGCTAGATTTAAACTCAGGAAGATGAGTCTGCCTGACTTCAGGTCTAACACTCCATGTACTTTGCCACCACTCTATGCACTGTTCCATCTAGCTGCATACACACATACATACATGCTCAGGTATACATGTATCTATATATTTGTATATATGTGTGCTTTGTGTACATACCAATAATCTATACCATAGGCCTTGTTTACAAAATCTTAGAACAATTGTGATTTACAACTTCTACGCAAGAGGAAATGATGAAATTGTAAATCAATTCCATTTTCCTATAATTAAATCTTATTTCTATTCCTATTAATATTACAGTACCCGTAATTCTTCACTCACATACTTAAGAAGAATTTTTAATACAATTTGGATAATTGAAAAAGCAAAGAAAGAGTATCAGTCTAGCTGTGTTCTAGCTATTTGGGTGCCCTTGGATAAGTTCAAAAATCAGTTTTCTCATCTGTTTGACAAAGGGGTTCAAATACATATTTCCATGTTTTGTTTGGACTCTAAAGTTTTTTGATGCCAGATCTCAATACAACTATTCTTCAGACTAGTAGAGTCATCCATCCTTTATGTATTGTCTCTTATAAACAGAACACTGTGCTACTGCATATAAATCATGGAAAAAATAGAATTTGTACTGCCTTCACATTCATTTCATATGTCATGTTTTGACTAAGGGAAATAGAAATATCAAGCACAAAAGTATATATTATGTTTTCTAGATGACAGAACTAATATTATAAGTGATATGTTCGTTTCTATTTCCATATCTTAGAAATTAGAGTAGCAGCATGGCATAGTGGATCACGTTCTGTATTTGAACTCAGGAATTGCCTGATTCAAATTCTGTCCTTGACCTTTGATATTCCTTAGCTACATTATGACAGGTGAGTCTTTCAGCTTTTCTGAATCTCAGGCAACTCCTGAAGATGTTTGGAGAGTTTTTGATATGCATTAATGAAATTCTCAAATAGAAAAAAGTACAGATTATTGACATATTCCTCAAAGTTTAACTAGTCAACAAACAAGTGACAATTAGGTAACAACTTTATAGCCTTCACTGAGCTAGGCAGAGTGTGAGGCACAAGGAAAATAAGCCATGAGCTTTTTACTCAAGGAATTATTATGAGAGGACACAAAGGAATAGTCTGCTTTGGACAGTATTAATCAAGGGAGCCATCCTAGAGAATGTGCTTTATGCCAAGTATCAAAAGTGTTAAACAGTCATGGTTTGGTGGAAAGGATGACTTTATAGTCTTAGAAATGAAAAACTACTATTAAACCACAGTGGTAAGAATAAACTTGGCCAGAATTAGAATTCTCAGCAGGATGGATAATAAAAAAATTGAAAATATTGAGGCAGGATATAAGAGATGTAAAGCAAAAAAACTACCCTGATGTGTGTGTATACTAGTTCTCGTACACATATGTCACAGAATATAATACTACATACTACATACATACAGGTATATATATGTACATATGTGTGCGTATACACAAATGACACATGTGCTCATGTTTGTGTATATGTGTGTGCATGTGTGTGTGTGTGTGTGTGTATACTTGAGTATGAATCATAGAATAATGAAAATTATATGTAAGGATGTGTTAGCTCCCACTTGAGAATGAGTGACTTCAACAGAAATATTTTAAAAGACCTATTCTTAGCTAAGCATTCTGTGATGGTCTTAAGGAATTTATAAACATCAAGTGTAATTAGCTTTTAAGGTTAAAGTTTAAACTCAGGTTTCCAATGTTGACTTACTTAGACAAACTACCACAGGGCTAGAAGAGAACCACAGGATCACAACCCTTTTCTCTTTGCTATAACTGGTGTCTTGCTTTCCATATATTCATGACAGATCATTAGGATCATGGGGGATATTGAAATTTAGTTGAACTAAAGAGATTAATATATTGAATGCGATAAAATCAGTGTTCTCATTCAAAATCTTGCTAGGCTTCTGACAATTTTCCGTTAAGATTTATCTAGATTAGACATTTGCGTAACTAGAGGTTGGGTTAGAGATTGTTATTAATGTAAGTTTTCTGTCATGTGTGACTTTTTGTAGAGTTTTCTTGGCAGTGATTTATGATTGGTTTGCCATTTCTGTATTCAGCTTGTGTTACAGATGAGGAAACTGAGGCAAACAGCATTAAATGAGTTGGTAGGGTCACATAATGAGTGTCTGAGGCCAAATTTGAGCTTGGAAAGATGAGGCTTCCTTACTTTAGGACCATTATGCTACCTAGATACTCTAGGTTAGTGGACCTGGTTTCAAATAATGTAACTCAAGTATTTGTGAGGACTTGCTGGATTTTGGTTTCCTTATTAATACAGTGGTGGTTGGATTTAGGTCATCATTAGGTCTAAATCTATGATCTCAGAGGCAGCCTAGATAAAGTGATAGCTGTGTGATCCTTGGTAAGTGAATTAACACCTCTATGTCTCAGTTCCTCATTTACAAAATGAAGGATTAGACTAGTTGTCCCATAAAGTCACTTCAAGGCTATAAATTTATGATCTTGGGTTGTTTCTATTGGCTATGAAACATTAGGTGAGGTAAGCAAGAGGAATTTTCTACAGATGACATTTTAATACAATAATTAAAGGTTATAGACATTGTTAAGCAAAGAAGTTGGTAGGATATTATAAGTACCAGGGATCTTGTGTGCAATGGCATGAAACAGGAATGTCCAAATAGATTAAATTACCTAGGAAGTCCACATCTCAGTCATATTATGATTTGAAGTATCCTAATAAAGAAAGAAAGTTTGGAAATGATCTAAAATTGTTGATTTACTGTAAGCATGAGGAATATCTTGAAGCATGTTTACCTCTTGCACAGCTCATCAGCTTAATATTTGAGAAGGAGGTACGATATGGCAGAAAGAATCCTGGATTTGAGGTTGCAAGTCTTGAGCTCATATCACGTAGGTGCTCATTGTTGCCTGTGTAACCAAGTTACAGTGTTTTCTAGACCTTGGTTTCCTCATCAATGAAGTCTCTTCCATAAGTCCCTTCCAAGTGTATCCAATGTGATTCAAGAAAATTATTGTAGATGGAAAGGTTTCTTGTATTTGGAGGAAGGTTAGATTCAATAGCCCTTGATTCCACTTCCAGCTCTGAGATTGGAGGATTCAGTGATGTCACCTCTCAGTATTTTATGGCTCTCAAATGCTATGATTTTAATACTTTATCCTCAGGCTTAAAACATGAATGTTAACACCTGAAAGTTGAGAGATGAATAAGGAAACATTAGAAAAATTCAACTGGATTCACAAAATGAGAAATTATTCTGATTGACAGATTTTCATTTCCATGTAACTTTTACTATGAATAATTGTTAATGAAGTCTTGCTTTAATATTATTAAGGAATTATTTCCCATCCCCCCAAATTGTGAAACATTCATCTTTTGTCTAGTGGTACTAATTTATCAATGATTACATTTATTTATGCTATAAGTTACATATCGGATCAGCCTTTAAATACTTGTATAGTATACCACAATAAAAGTTGTACTTCAACTGCTTGAGACTCACTTCTCAATATATTCTTAGCTTCAAGTTAAATACCTCATTAGCTCCTATTATAACTTGTTTTTTTTCAATTTCTTAAAATTTCATTAACCTTTTAGACTTTGTATTTCTTTAGTTATTTCATACACAAGTCTTTTCTTACATAAAAAGATCATTCACCTCATAATTTATTGTTGCCACTTATTTTAAGACATATGTTCTCTGCATTGCTTAAATTTACTAGGAAAGAATAAATCTGCCCTAGCTTATAATGAAACCATAAATAAAACTACTCTCCCACAACATCCCAAATCTACTTTAGGGTATTATTTTTAGTACATCTCTTTGGATAATCTCTTTGCCCACTTTAGCTTTTTGCCAGTAATTTCATAGCATTGTTAATTTTCTTTTTCACTTCAAACCACTTTTTGCCATCTGAATCATTTTAGTCATTTTGTTTTCCATAAGATTATGTTTATATTCATTTTGCTATCTTTTCCCCCTTTTTTTGTTTCACTTCATATTTTGAAAACCATGATTCTTCTCCTGCCCCCTCCTTATGTCTTGAAAAACTACCAAATGGTTTGGATGGGGCTCAGAAACAATGTCTTGAAAAAAAAATTAAGTCCTAATGTTCCTCTTGAACCATCAAAATAAGAGATAAATGGGCTACTATTTGTTGCAAATTTAAGAGTCAAAGGTAGATTCAGTTACATGAGCTCACAAAAGCAATGCAATATAAAATTATAAATACATAATACAAACAACAGTAAATTATAAGAGTATTTTTACATAGAACTTATGTACTAAAATAGTAACATATTAAAGCATGACATTAGGATAACTTACATTCACCTCTTTGTATAGTCATCCCTCAACATTTATAGGGAATTAGGGGTGCAGAACTCCCATGAATGTGGAAAATCACAAATAACTCAAGGTCCCACCCTAAAATTTTATTTTTAATAATTCTGATCATATTTACATAACATAAAATTAAAGAACACATTGCACGCAGAAAAAACTGCAATTTTTACATGAGAGAGATTAGTATCTTGCACATCGTGCAAAGGCTAAACAGCCACTAGTGAAACTGCAATAACTGCTTCATGGATTTCCATTTCCTATGAAAAATCCAAGATACAAAGATCACTGTGGGAGAAAACCATGTGACTGAGTCTGGGTGGTACAGAAACAAAGAGAAGGCATTCCCAAAGACAGTGTTTAACCCATAATTCTTTGGCGTACTGAAACTTTTAACAAAATTTCACTATTTATAATAAATTTATGTATGTATACTTTTGGTAATAAATGATAAAATATATTGACAATGTACAATATTTGTGGATTTATGACTTACTATTTTTTTTACTTTACATATACACATCATCTCTGATTTTTCCACAATAAGCCATGAATCTCCAAAAATTCCCATTTAATTATTGATAGGTAACTCACAAAAATCAAAACCAAGAAAATGAAATACATGAACATCAAGGGATAATTGTATTTGTACATATATAGAGAATAAAGTATTTTTTTCAATTAAATCTTTTTCTTCAAGGTCTTCATAATACTAATAAAGACTGTTTACAATAACAGCAGATGTGAAAGGCACTTTCAACAAATATTTATTTAATACTACTAAGGCAGCAGTATGTTTTATCTCTGACTAAACCATAATTTCTTTCCACTATATTACATAGTACTTGAGGAATAAAAATGTGTTTCCCATATCTGCATTCTTTATAAAGCTGGATTCACAACTTTTTACATAATACATGTTTAATATATGCAATATAGGAAAAGAAAAAAAGAAATAAGGAAAAGAGAAAAGGATGAATGAAAAATAAAGGAAGGAAATAAATTAATTTGTGGATTTGTTACAGAGGAAGACATTTATTATCCATATGTGTTTAACAAAATTAAGAAATTTTAGCATAGGTCCTATATGTAAATTGATGAATCATAGATATGTACAAATTAATGGTAAGTAAATGTTATTTTTCGCATTAGTTGATGTTTCAAATATTATTTAGATTGGTATTATGTTTATTCACTTGTATTACATTCTTAGTAAACTGTAAATAGAAATATTTGTCCTAGAGTCATTTTTATTTCTGTTGTATTATAGGATATACACATACATACCTACATATACACACACATACACATTTATAAAAAAGAAAATTTGATTAAAAGAAAAAGAAACACACAAGATATTTCTACTTTAATATATATTTTAACTATGATGTTGGTTTATTTTGGAAAGAATTTTCTTAAAGTTTTTTTTTTCTTTCTTTCTCCCACTTTACCCCTTACTACTCATATTAAGTTCTCCATCATTCAGGAGATTTTATTTCCATTTTTTGGATCTTTTTTTTTGTTATTGCAAGTCAATTCCCTTTCAAATAATTTGATATCCAGACAATATGCCAGGAACAAGCTGTATAATAACATTGAATAGGTCAGAAAACTAATTCATTTTAGGTATTAAAAGTTAATGTTCTTTTGATCCAAAGCATATGTACACATATAATGCTTAGTGCTTGCCCATGTTTAATCTCCATTTGTTTTGCTTAAATTAGATTGGCAATTCATGTTACCAGGGGAGATTCTATAAGGATTTTATCATCAAATATGTGCAAATCCATATAAAAATTTATGGTAACTATACAAAATAGTGATCTTTAACTTGTCTGTTACCTTTCCCTGGTCATAACAATGAGCAAATAGTTTCTGTTACAAACTTTTATCAGTAGCATTATGATTTTAAACATTATTTTTATATTAAAATAACCAAGATAAGGCCTCTACTTTCATTGGTAAGCTGGATGAATGTCTGTTTGAAGGAACCGACATTTGAGGATTCATAAAAATTAATAGAAATAAAATGGGGCATAGGTCTTTTCAAGCATAGTGAATAAAGTGAACAAATACATGGAAATAGATCAATATCTAACATATTTTGGTCAAAATGAATGCTCAGATTTGGTTGCAGTATTGATTGTTGTGAGGAAGCAATATGGAATAAGATAGGAAGGGTAGAATGAGGTTAGGCTGTGTAGAAAAATAAGACAAAGAAGTTTGAACTTTACCTGGGAGATAATACTGAGAGTAAAGGATTTAGATCCAAGGAATAGGAATAAAATATCTGGGGGAGCTAGGTGGTACAGTGGAACGAGCACTGGCCCTGAAATCAGGAGGACCTGAGTTCATATCTGGACTCAGACCAAACACTTGACACTTACTAGCCATGTGACCCTGGGCAAGTCACTTGACCCCAATTGCCTATATGTACATATAAGGTAGCTGCTAGCTGCCTAGGAATGGCTTGAAAATTGGGGAGAGAGGGAAAGAAGAAGAATAAGAAAGAAGAGGAGAGGAAGGAGGTTAGATAGCTTTTATGGTGGTCTTCCCTTCCTCTTACTTGCTTAACCAGAAATATTCAGTCTAGGGAATTATCATTCTAATTAACTGAGATTTCAGTGGAGAAAAGAAGTGAAGAAACAGACAGGAAAAAGAAGAAAATAAAGAAGAAGAATTATAGGTATTTGGGCACTTTGAAAAGATAAGGAGAAGGTGTAGTATATGATTGTGATGGAATGCTATTGTGCTGTAAGAAATGGTGAGGTCAATGATTTTAGGGAAAAAAAAAACATGGAAAGATTTGCATGAAATAATGAAGAGCAAAATGGGCACCACCAAGAGAACATTATATACACTCATGGTAACAACAAATGTTTTAAGAATGACTTTGAGCATATAAGTTATTTTGTCTATTATAAAAATTCAAATTTAGTATAAAGAACATACAAAGGAAAACACAATCTGTATCCAGATAAAGAACTGATAAATAGAAGTATGTATAGAATAATTTTACACACACACACACACAGATACATATGCATGTGCACACTTATTTGTGTCTGATGGGAGCCATCTCCAGGGCAGGAGAGAGAAAAAAAACACATTAGAGTTTTATTATATATTTGAAAGTAATAGCAAGTTTTGTGTACAATCATCGTTTTATTGTACTGTCTTATGGAAATGTTTGTTTTATTCCATAAATTAAAAATTAAAATAAAAAAAGAAAGAAGTGAGACTTTAGAAGGAATGGGACTGATAACAAAATATATTATATTAACCTTGAGGCTTAATTTACTTAGTAGACATGGTAAGGTGAACTGCTTCCATGCTGCAGCAGGGTTATGTAAGACTGAAGGGAGATAGAGGGCTGATATAGGTGAGGAAGGAAGCTAGGTGGGATGAAAAGACTGGAAGATAGGAAGTAAAGAATGATATGGAATTAAAAATCTTTGACTCTGTCTTACCAAAGACTTCTGCTTGGCCTTTTGACTATGTTATGTCTCAGTTATTTGGGCTTCTAGGAGTTAAAAATTACATTAGGTCCCATTGATCATGATTACATGTAGGTTTGCAAAAGTTACTTTGTGAATCTGTTATTCTGCCTCTGCATTAATGGTCATTGTGGTATTACTACATCGATAGCCACGTACAGTTCAAAGACTATAGCAAAAGTGTTGCTCATGTTGGTGACTCTGATGAAAGGTATAGAGGTAGCTAAAATTTTACCTGATATAGACAACTGGGAGGTGTACTGTCTTTCTGAAGTATGCATCCAACACAGTGAGAGACAATATTTTCTAGGATGAGAGCATTGGGCATGGAATCAGGAAACCAGTTTTCACATAATGGCTCTGAACATTTATTAAGTACCTACTATGTGCCAAGCACCAGGGTAATTGTTGGTTATACAAATATGAAAAAAAAACCCACAAAGTTCCTGTCTTTAATGAGCTTACAATATAATGGAGTGAAGACAAAATACTAAAAAAAAAAAAAAGAAGTTGGAAAGCAAATATTGGGGAGGGGCCAGGAAAGTTACCTGAATTTGGGGCATGGTAGAGAATTCAGTCAGAGAAGTCCCATGGTAGTGCAGCCAGGTGAGAGATGAGGAGATGTCTGAGATTAAGTCTCTCCATAAATGGAGATTTAGAGTTCATGTTCCTACCCTTCAATCACAATCAGAAGGTAGTTATGAAGTTGAATCTCAACACTGATGAGATCTTTCCAGGATGAAGAAGTTATCCTTATAATGAGTTTCCTGGGGAAAGATGTTGAAGTGAGTGAGGGAAATACTAAGTGCTTCATGTTTTTTATCTCAGTGTCCTCATCTGTACAATGAGATGGTGTTGTTCAGTCCTTTCAGTGGCATACAACTCTTCATGATCACATTTAGGGTTTTCTTGACAGAGATATTCTAGTGATTTGCCATTTCCTTCTCAACTCATTTTAGAGATGAGGAAACTGAGGCAAATAGAGGTAAGTGACTCGGTGGTTCTTGTCGATTTTTAGCATGAGGTCTGTAAACTTATAAAAATCTTGATAACTAATTTACTATTTATTAATTTTGTGCATTTAATGTTTTGATTTAAAATTTTCTGTTCTCAGAAGATGTCCATAAGCTCTACCAGAATGCCAAAGGGGCCAATGACACAAAACAAAGTAAAGAATGTAGGTGATCGCAAAATCCTTTCCAACTTTCAATTCTATGACCCAAGAATTGTTAATTTGAAAGCCACTCTTCACAATTCACTGTTCTTTTGAGGTTAAATGATACTATGAAAGAGAACCTTAAAAGCATATAGAAGCATAATGTAGTAATAGGTATGACATATAAAAGATTGGAGACATGCTTTGTGTTTTCATGTCTGTTGCTGATTTAAAGAAGGGAAATAAGAAGACAAAGGCCAACTTGGAAATTGAACAGCTAACTAAGAAAATGGGGTTTAAGAACAAGATTTGGTGCAAGAATAGAATAGATTTTAGGATCCTAGAATGTATGATAGGCTCTTGACCAAGGACCAATCATACTCTTCAACTTAAATTAAGTATGCATGGACATGATGTGTTTCCACTTAACTGATTTCTGGTAAGCCATTTAACTTCACTGTTCCAAAAGTATTGTTTTCTGTAAAATGATTGCATATGAATTGAATAATTTCTAAGATCTATGACAACTTTAAATTCCTCTTACTTTATGATCTTGAAAATGATGGGAACAACAATTAATGTGACATTTTCCTGGAAACATATTGTCCAGGATTAGAGATGTACAAATCTGTATTTCCTCTGCCCTAGTCAGAAAAAAAGTGGGTGTTTTGCATTTAGTTATAGATGGTGCATTTTAGGAAAATTACTGCACAAATTAATGGATACCCTGAAAAACACAAGGAGGATTGTAAAAAAGAGCAGAAGTTCATATCATTTGAATGTTTGTTGAAAACAGAGTAGTCTGGAAAAGAGAAGATTTTGGGGTAAGTAGTCAAAGCTTGTGATAATCAAGAATTTTTTGTCATCAAAAAGAGTGAACAGACAGACATCAGAGAACAGAACTGGGAAAGGGTAAAAGTTTTCATGAGATAGTAAGAACTCCAAAAGCTAGAAATCAGGAGGTTGTATACTCCAGGGCACGGAGAAAACTTGGAATGTACTTCCTTCTCATCCTTGTTTCTTGGAATTTCTGGTTTATTTACAAGCTCCATTCAGTTCAGGTGCTACCTAGTGCCTTTCCTAATCCTATTCTCCCTAGAGTTTAATACCCTTCCCTCTGTACTACATTGTTTTCATTTCGCATAATATATACATACATATACATATACATATACATATACATATATATACACATATACATATACATATACATATACATATACATATACATATACATATACATATACATATACATATACATATACATATACATATACATATACATATACATATACATATACATATACATATACATATACATATACATATACATATACATATACATATACATATACATATACATATACATACACATACACATATACATACACATACACATACACATACACATACACATACACATACACATACACATACACATACACACATATACACATACATGTACACATACACATACATATACATATACATACATGTGTGTTTATATGTGTATATATACATACACATATATGCATATATGCACATATATAACACATATATACACATATACATACATACATACATACATACATACATGCATACATACATACATACATACATACACACACACATATATGTATTGTTCCAACCATTATAAATTACTTGGGGGTAGGTATTGCTTCATTTTTGTCTTTTTCTCCCTGGTGTTTGTGACAAGAGAGCTAATTGCTGAGGTCTTCTGATGGGAAAAGAATGGGATCACAGTATATATTAGGCTTCAAGTATCAAGTGGCTCAAAGAACTAAGGAAAACTCTGTGGCCTTTCAGTATTATGGACTTCTAATTACATCTGGGTAGCTAATTGTTGCTTTCATCTAGATGTAATATCTTATCACATCTACTAACAAGATGGAATTTTTGAAGATTGGAATAATCCATATGAGATTTCACTTTCTCCTCAGGAGTTAGATTGAGGAAGGGATATAGAGTCACTGCATCATCATATTCTTTATCCTTGTTCACTAGGATAAAGTAAAGTAAATTTTGCAAATAAATGTCTGGCATTAAACATTTTTCTGTTGGGGGATGCACACAGATCCCTAGATACCAGGGGTTCTTAAACTGGGGCCTGTTCTCAACCTGGGGCCTATGTATTTGATTTTATTTTTGATAACTTCATTTTATTATAATTGGTTTCATTTGTAATCATATGTTAATTTAAAACATTAGACTCCAAAAGGTGTCTATGACACACATACACACACACACATACACACACGTGAAAACACACACCATGCTTTCCATACCATGCCACTTCAACTAAATTTGTTGTATCATGGGAAGAATTTGGACAGATGTAGATTTAGTTTGAATTTCAATTATTTTTTAACGTCCAGTGCAAACATGGACAGACCAACCACTTAACTTCTCTGAGAACCAATGCCTTTATCTTAAAATGAAAAGAAGTTGGACTAAGATGATTTATAAGCTCCCTTGCAGAAACAAAGCTTATGCCCTTCATCAGTCAATTTGGTTTCATTTACCTGTTTGGGATGACCTAATGTTTATTTCATAAACTGCTGAATGAATTGAGTTACAAACTAGATGTCTTCCAGTTTAGCAAGCATCTTCTCAGTAAAGATAATTTCCTGGGATTTAAAAATATATATATATATATACATATTTGCATGGTATTACTTAGGAAACACAATATAAACCTTTTTTTCATATATCTAAATATTAGAGATAATAATCCTTTATTATTTATGAGTAAATGCTGGAAACTGCCAGCCATTTCCTTCCCATATGTGACTCAGGATATAGTAAGTATGGAAACAATGAAAAGAGAACTTTGCTAATGGCACAACTTAAAGAATTTATGATCAGAATTTTATGACCTCATTAAAGAGAATAAAGAACTTATCAAAATCGTAAAAACTAAAGCTGAAAATCCAACTTTAGAGTAAAATTTTGTTGTAGATTATACTTTTTTGTCATATTAATGATTTTAAGATACAAGTTTAGCTAAATAATAAATGCATCTTGAGTCTTTGTCCAACTATCTTGATAGTAATTAGAGAAAGATAACTCTTTGTCTAAAATGATGATAATGATAATAACATGTATATAACACTATGTATCAGCAGCAATATTATGTGTTTTACAATTATTATCTCATTTAATACTCACAGCAAACCTTGGGAGATAAGTGCTATTATTATTCTCATTTAAAGATGATAAAATTGAGACTAAAAGTGGTTGAGTGACTCTTTTAGGGTGATGCAGCTAGCAAGTGTCTTAGGCCAGATTTGAACTCTGATCTTCTTGTCTCAGTCTGGCACTCTGTCCCCAGTGCCACCTTGCTGCCCAAAAAAATAAGTTCTAATTGAAACAAGCTTAATTCATTCTGTCTTAAAATAATTATTTTAGTGTGTTTTAATAATTTTTGTTTATATGTTCTTCATTTCTGGGAAGGCTCCTGTGTTCATTAATAAGGTTAAAAAAATAATGTCTTACTCTGTGGAAGACACTAAGCTCAGGGGATACAAATACGGAAAGAAAAAAAAGAAACATATTTACTTCCCTCCCTAATAGGAGAAGTCACATACTCAACTTCTGAGGACAGTGGAGAAGTCAGAGATATCCTAATGTAGTACAGTCAGGTAAGAAATGAAGAGATATTCTGAGGTAAGCTCCCTCCTTAAATGGAGGTTTTGGAGTTCATGGCTTCACTATCCAATCAGAGAGGCAAAGGATAATGATGAGTTTAAGGAACAAGGCTGAGGAGATCTTGCAGAATGATGAGGTTTTCTCAATAAGGAGTCTGCTATGGTATGATGGAGAAGTCAGGGATGTGCCAGAATGTTGCATACACATGAGACTTGATGAAGTTAGTTAAGAATTCTACTATGTTTAATGATAAATTTTATCTTTTCCTCAACAGCATACCTTTGTAAACAAGAAAGACCACTTTTAAAAATTATTTCAGAAATCAATTAATTTATATATTTTTTGTGTTTTTTCATACTTTGCCTTTATACTAAGCACTAATGGCCATAAACACAGTATCATAAATCTAGAACTTAAAAGGACTTTAGAAGTCTAATAGATTTAGTTAATTATTATATATAATTTAAAAATTAATATTAAACATAGTTTTTAATCAATTGTTTACCTTCATTTTATATATATATATATACATATATATATATATATATATATATATATATATTTAAATCTAGATTCATACAACCTTCAAAATAGTTAAATTGGAAACTGTTATTGAATAAGATTACTGTTAAGTGCATCACCATCTTCCCAGTCACTTGGGATCATAACCTAAGTGTTATCCTTGACTCTTCAATATTACTTACTTCCCATTTTTAAGCTGTTGCAAAGACCTGTTGATTTCAACTTTCCAACATGTATCCTATACTCTTCTCTATCTCTTCTGACAATGCCCATCACTCTAGTGCAGCTTCTCATCAGTTAACACATAGATTATTGCAAAAGCTTGTTGGTGGGTTGGCTTGCCTCAAGTCTTTCCCCACTTCATTCCATCCTCCATTCAGTGTCCAAAGTGATTTTCCTGAAGTGCAAGTCTGACTGTATCATTCTACTACTCAATAAACTACAGTGACTCCCTTTCTCCTCCAATATCAAATATTTTCCTACAAGATAAAATATAACATCCACTGGTATTCAAAGCCCTTCCTACCCCAATACCCCAAACCTAAACATACACATGCACGCACACACACACACACACACACACACACACACACGCACACTCCTTTCTAGCTTTCTCACACTTTTCCCCCTGCCACTTATCTGATAGCCTTGTATAAGTTATTGAAGATTAAACAAAGTTAGAAGAAAAAATGCATGTGATTAAAACCTACTGTGTGTTTCCTTATCTGTAAAATAGGAATAACTGATAGTTCACAGTGATGTTTGTGAGACCAAATGAAAGACAGTGCAATAAATTGCACTACCTATAAAACACCTTACTAACCGTGAAGTGTTAGATCTTGTTATATGGACACATATAAGTATTATAGTTCTAGAGGAACAGAGGTAAACTGACATAGGTATTGTTATATGAACACAGATGTACCAAGATTTCATTTTGACAGGAGTCAAGATGCTATATTAACATTAAGGGAGTGAAGCTCCACTTTATAAATGTGTCTGCACTTAGATTTATTTTTTTCCACATAATTTTAAACTCATCTTGCTCTTACTATAAATAACATCTTTTAAATTCTTCAATGATAGAAGTTGTTCAGGTGTAGATATGTCTAAGACAGGGATTAGGGACTAAATCTGTGATGTTATTGGTATAAGAATCATCCAGGTGTTGAAAACCCCTAGCAATGCAAGGTTGAATGTTGGCACTTTTCTCTGCAAGTGAATAATCTTAGATCAGTTAAATGACTTGTCAAGAGTAACCCTGCCAGTGTATGTCAGAAGTGAGATTTGAACCTAGTTCTGTTTTGTGTTTGAGGCCAATTCTTTATTCATTCCACCATGCTGCCGCTGCCTCTGTAAATATATATTTTACAGATACACACTGTCTCTTGGTGATATGTTATCCTGATCATTATCTCATAGCCTATGAGACTCTCTCTTTCTCAGGTTTCTTTCAAAATAAGCTCAGATAAAGGCACAACCATATTTAGAGCATTAGGATATTCTTAATGGCATTTCCTCTTGTGATACCTATATATCCATGATTTTCATCACTAGTCATGAATGTTCCCAATACAGAATGAATTTGCTACATCATTGATAATGTTTTTGCCACCATTACCTCATTTACTGGTTCTCTCCTATTCTGGCTCCTGCTTATACAAAGCTAGGGCAGAAACATGCTCAAGGATATGCTAGTAGATTTCCCAAACTTATGTCTTAAAGTAGAAGGGAAATGTTGGAAAACACATTTTTCTGTTGTAAAAGAGTCCAGCTCATGTGTCTGTCTTGCATTCTGTCAGTTTACCTCTATTCTTCCAGAATTATGATACTGATCTCATGTATAAATTTAGGAGAACTTGAATTTACTTGATGAGCACCCACTACTCAACAATTCAAACCAATCTTTATTTTTTGCCCTGAAATTGATTTTTTTGTCAGAAAATAAGCTATTTTATAAAGTCATGCTTCCAGTGTAGGATTGACTCAGAGAGCAAAAGGCCATGTTTATCTTGTACTAAATTGGCTTCCTAAAAACCTAATATTCCTAAAGTAAATTACTTAATCTCAAAGAACCTCAGATTCTTCATGTGTAAAATTTGGATAAGCACAGTCCTTATTTTCCAGCTTAGATTTGAGTTTCAAATATATGATGTAATATACTTAAAGCACTTTGGAAACCTTTTGTTGCTGTTGTTGTTTTTGCTGTTGTTCAGTCATTTTCAGTTGCATCTGACTCTCTGTGACCCCATTTGTAGTTTTCTAGGCAGAGAACCTAAAGTGGTTTGCCATTTCTTTTTCCAATTCATTTTACATATGGTAAAATGGAGGCAAACAGTATTAAATGCCTTGCTCAGAGTCACACAGATACTAAGGGTCTGAGACCAGATTTGAACTCATGAAAATTCATCTTCCTGTGTCTACAACAGGTGCTTTATCTGCAACCCCACCTCATTGACCTTGCAAACATTAAAGTACACTATATTAACTACTATTATCATAATATTATATGGCTAATTATTAATATTTAGAACTCATCTTTAAAATTAGGATGATGATATCACATATTTCACAGGCTTGTTTTGAGGATCAAATCATATCAAATATAAGTAAAATTATTTTCAAGTCTGAAAGTGTAAGGTAAGTGTGTGAATGCTAATGTGTTAAGGAATGCTAGCTATTGTAAGTCCTTTCAACTTGAAAGAGATACCACTGATGAATCTTCTTGCATGTCTTCACTGGGTTGCCCATATGCATCACTCTCTGAAGTTTTCTGATGCTACTAACTTATGATGTCATTAGCCTCTTTTGTAAAAGAAAACCCTCTCTATTCAAGAATTTTATCTCTGCATAGCAGATAGAGGTATTTTAGAAATTTTTGGCATAATAGCATTAAAATCTAAATTTTGGACCAGTGTGTCTCCTTTCCCAAACATATCTCTTACACTATGTATTCCAATAACATTTGGCCTTATAGAAATTGTTATTCCATCAGTTGGGAACAAAAATCTACCTCCCTCATCTTTTAATATGTCTTCATCAGTTTTGGTCTTTTTTTCCTCAGGGCCATGTCAAAGTGTTTCCTGCCTATCTCAACATCACTTTTGCATCTAGAAAAGAGGTTCTTAAGCATTTCAATGTCATGGACTCCTTTGGAAATCTCTTGAAGACTATTCATACTTTTCCTGCATATTTTTAAGTAAATAAAATAAAATATATCAGAAGACAAAATAAACCAATAATATTGAAATCCAGATATCATAAAAAAGTAAATACATGGACTTAATTTAGAATCCCAGGTTAAAACTTGAAAAAATACTTTCTTTTTCAATTTTAATTTCAATTCTGCAAGTTATTAAAATTATTCAGAATGTCTTCTGTTGAAACTCAGTGTAGATCAAATCAACTACTGTACTGAAACTTAAAAGAGGAATAAATACACACATGCAAATGTGTGCTCATGCATACACATACACACACACACATACATATACAGGGAGCAATTCTTGATCCATTAGAACTATCATTATACCTTTCCTGGTGGTAGGAGGTAAAACCACATCTTCTAAAAATCATTATACTCTACTGATTTTGAAAAAGAGTTCCAAAGCACATTTAGTTGTGTGTATACACACACACACACACACACACACACACACACACACACACACACACACACATATATATATATATATATATATTAATAGCAGGAGTAATTTATTCACAGATAGGTTAAGTAACTTTCTTGATGGCAACAAAATAACATGTGAGAGAAAGAGGTTTTGAATTCAGTTCTTATGATTCAAAAATAAATGCTTTTTACAATGTATTTCATTAAGTCTTCAACAAGAATTCAGGGGTCATTTCATCCAATCACTATATCTAGCAGGAATCTCATCTTCAACATTCCTTGCAGCTTGGAAATGGCCTTCTACCTAAAACTCTTCAAATATGGGGAGCTCACTACATAAAATGAGCCCTTTACACTTTTGGACAGCTTTAATTTTTAATAATTATCTCATCTGAAATCAAGTTATCAGCAACTTCACTTATTTTCCCTATTTCTACCCATTAGGTTCAAGCCAAAATAAATAAATGTGTGAATAAATAAACAAATAAAAAATTAAAGCTCAATGCTCTTCCACAAAACAAGTCCTCAAAAAAGTAGACAGATAACATGTGTATCAAAATTTCTCCTCCCTTTCCTTAGATATACCCATTTTTTAAAAGAAATTCTGGTGTATTATGATTTAATTCCTTTTGCCATCTCTGTAACTCTACTCAATGTGCACTGAAAGCTTGTCATTATCTTTCCTAAAATGAAGAACTTAGAATTAGGTATGATATTCTCTTATAGTTTGACAGGGCAGAATATACTAGGCCCCAAACTTCCCCAGTGATATGCTTCAAAGTTTGTTTTCTAACAATGTCACATTTTTTTTTCTCTTTTTACTTCTGTATTCTATTAACTTACATTGA
Source organism: Phascolarctos cinereus (assembly GCF_003287225.1). Lineage (NCBI taxonomy): Eukaryota > Metazoa > Chordata > Mammalia > Diprotodontia > Phascolarctidae > Phascolarctos > Phascolarctos cinereus. The sequence continues at coordinate 494,702,349 of NW_027555847.1, forward strand.
AAACTAGGGACCGTTAAAATTTCAGGTCTTGTCTAGCACTAGCTTGTCTTTTTCACCAACCCAATCCTTCCCCTAACCTACAGTTGTATAGTAGTGAACAACTATGGCATGACCAGATATAACAGGACTATAACCTTTCTCATTCTTGGAACTGTTTTTATTTATTCAGTGAAATGTCTCATTATTTTAATTACTATACAGCATAATTTATTACTAAATGTAGTCCAACAAGCTGGTAAGTATTTTTTATATCATTTATTGTTCAGCTAGGTTTCCCTTAACCTATGGATATGTAGTGTATATATTTTAAACATAATTTTAAAATGTCACATTTATTCCAATAAAATATTTTATTTTATTTGCCTTATTATTGATAGCTATTAGGATCTTTTTGGTTCCTAATCCAATATAGTATACTATTTTCAGGTTTGTGTCTTCCAGAAATTTACTGTGCATGCCATCGATACTTTGATCTAAGCCATTGCTGCAAACGTTGAACAGTGTCAGTGACAGAAATCAGTGCTACTAAAGACCTTCCTTTAGATTGACACTGATTAATTTTTCGACACATTTTTGTACTTGTTCAAACAGTTTGAAATTCCAACCCTTAGCTGTCCATCTTGTCTATAAAGATATGAAAAAAATTGCTAAATGCCTATTTTAAGGATTTCTATTTTCTCTGCTTTTTTGTTTTAATTTGACCACTCCATCATCTGAAATTCCGCACTGAATTATATTTTTTGAAAACTAACTTGACATGTAATGGGTACTACCTGTCATTGTTCTTGTCCTTTTTCTAGGTATGTTCTACCTTTCTAATTTGATTCAAAGTGTTCAAGAAAATAATTATTTCTTATATGTTTTTATATCCACAGTACCTAGCATAGTACTATGTAAAGATGACAAACTCAATAAATCTTTCACATTGATGACAAGTTTAGAGAACAGGAATAGACCTGTGATATCATTGATACAGTGAAATATATGGTGAGAATGTTCTTTTTACTAATACAGGACCTTACTTGCTCTGAAAATTTCATTTTTAGCTCCCTAAAGCCTCAAGAGGTTAAATAATTAGGTGAAATAAATGATTAGGGTCATATAATCAATATATATCAAAGGCGGGATTGGATTCCAATTCTTTCTGGCTTTAAGGCAGACTCCTTATCCGCTATGCTAAGATGCCATTAATTGGTAAGTCTAACTTTTTGCCTTTTGGATATCTGGACAGTCTGTTTTCTGTAACTACATATATTACCTAACTTAGATTGTACTTGAAAGGCTATTTCTTTAGTTCTTAGGGATATTTGAATTTCTGTGCCAATTTTATGATGCAACAGTTATTTGATGTTATTTCTAGATCATTCACAAAGATGATAAATTATGTCAGACTGGCATTGAATGAACAAACAAGCCAAAACTCTAGGGCCTGATACACAGGGCTAACATTGGCCCCTCCAAAGAGAAGCTATAAGCAGTAGAATCGTAAAATAACCCATAAACCCAGCCATGGTGTTCAGAAAGGTTAGTTTTCCTAAATCTTGTCATTAAAATTTTTATTCCCTATATGTATTTCTGTTGCACTCAAAACCTTCCAGAAATAAGGGAAACATATTTAGCCAAAACTTTCTTCTCATCCTGTGTCTATGAATCTTATTTTTTCAGCTGAACACCAAGCCATTTCATAAATTGCTGAAAATGTTCTGATTATGAATTTGGATGCTAATTCAATAAATAACTCCTCAAATGCAAACTTAATACCAAAGAGGTAAAATATAAATTAATATAGAAAATTGTATGAGGCTGAAATTCTCAAACTTTTCAAGCATATCATCAAGCATCTTTATATCTGATCTAACACCCAGTTTTATGATGCCTCTTTGAAATCAGTGTGGTTCCAATTGGAGCTTAATCATATGAATGGATGTTTAAAAATTAAGAAATGGAATTTGAAATTAGGAAATTCCCAAATGGTGATTTAGGCAGTCAAAGCTGCATTCTTAACAATTTTGTTATTCAAAACGTACTTATTATCCATATATGTGCAAAGCATCATACGGTATATGAGTGCATGTATTCTATGGCCTTTTGATGAGAATACTAGGAAGCACTATCTTGAGCTGAAGGGTTAGGTCCCAGGAATGAATTGACTTTGCCTTGATTTATATTCTATATAGGAGGGAAGAAAATCCTTGCAGAAGGCAAGGGTAATTCAGACATTTCTGCCTTTCTCCTTTCCTCCAAAGTGAAGTTATCTACCCCATCTTCATTACCTCATAGTCTGCATTAGTATCTGATTAAAAAATACAACAAATTAATTCATGGAAATATATTGTATTAACCTTTCTGAATAGTGTCTTCATTTTAGTAGTTGCCATCCTTAACTCAAAGAGAGAACAGTCCAGAAAATTCCAGGTACTGTTACACACTAGAGAGACAAACATTTTGGGGTTGAGATTTTTGTATACTCAAATGGTGTTTCTATTATTCTATTTTTTTAGAGTGTCCATTAAGCTCATAGGAGCACATAAGCTAACATGGCATTTTCTAATCATGTATTATTATGCCCAAACTTGAAGATGTAGTGATTGATTATTAAATGTTATTTGGTTGATTGAGTATAAAGGTCTTCTCTTTCACTAACAGGAATATAGATTAATTGAAGGTTAGACATTCATAGGCTATACTAGATGCAAAACTAAAATACAATGATTAACTTAAAAAAGGACAATATATTCTATTAATAAACTAGTTTTCAGGAGGACTAGCACCTCTCGTGTGAGGGTTTGGTCAGCCATTTCTAGGCATGCTCATCCACCTTTGATGTCCACCTGCCACTCACCTGTGGCTCCAAAAAGCTGCAACATGTTCAGGGCCCAAATCATTTTGGCAAACAAGCCTCAGACCCATTGGTGGGTTAGGGAGATGTCTACCCTAAGCCTGTGAAGATTTCTCCCAGTGGAGTGGTTGGATGAGAACAATTTATTCCAATGGCCACAAAGATAGCTGAAGGACGTACCGTGGAACACATAGAGCTTGGTCAGAAACTAAAGATACCAAGATCATCCACTGCATCCTGAGCCATTACCAGATATCCTGACTTTTGTCTTGCTGTTGAAATTTGATGACCCTGGATAAAAGAGTGAAGCTGACTACTTTGTGCAACTTTGCTTCATTTAAATTCAATTGACACAAAAGTTCAGACACCCATAATTTCATTGTTTCTCTTCAAAAGCAAAGGATAAACAACAACCATGGACATATACCTGATGAAAGAGAGTCTGAAATTCATTCTTGAAAGTAATGACTTGAAAATGGAGAAGTAGAAATCAGAGATATCTTTGTTTGAGGGTTATTAAAACCTCATTCTATTTTGGTGGGGAAAAAGTTAAAGAAAGATATCAACATAGCACTTTCCTCAATTTCTAAATACATTAGTAAGATTTTGAAATCATCCTGGAATATCTATCTTATCCCTGATCTACTTTTTTGGGAGGTCTCAGTCTCTGTGGAAATATCAGAAGAAACTGAATTTTGCTTCATGCCAGCAGGGGAACCTTTTAATATCCTGATTTAATTCTCCATAGGTGTAAGTTCAGTACAGTCAATGAAGTTTAATCTCACACCTAAAGGACAGCTTAATCTTTGAATCATTTTCTTCTGAGTTGTAGATTCCCATTTTAAAGTTATTCACTACATCCCTGAAGTTGCTGCTTTTTTAAATTTGTGGGTTAGAGAAAGCATCTTGGTTCTCACATGCTCAAGATTAATAATATCACTCCAACAAGATTAGAGCCATTACTCTTTCTGACCTGATCCAAATGGCACAAATGGGATTTTAAGGACAGTTTCTGTTCAGAGATCCAACAGAGTGATGAGGTGCATGGAATAGGTACCATGAGGAATCACATGTGATAGACTGTCAGTGCTATACAGAAGATACACCATTAGGTTTAGCTATTATTCAAAGAAAAGATTATGGCTATAAATAAATTGATCCAGGACTTTAACATAATGGGCAGGCAGACTGACAGATGGACAGGCAAGGAAAATAATTATTATTTAAAAAAGAAGCCTCTGGTTAGGCTCTTTTGTGACAGATTTGTACGTTATAGTATAGGCCCTTCAAACCTCAGATCACTGCCTGTTTGGAGCTGCCTAAGATGATAAACATAGAAGTATTTTGGAAGCCAAATCACTATTAAACAAGAGGCATAAATACAATTATTTAATAGATAAAAAAATCACCTGCAAGCTAAGAATGATTATATATTTTTGGTCATGGAGATAACATGGAGAATCATAGATTTAGAGCTGGAAGGGAGCATAGGATCATAGACTTAGACCTGGAGGCAACCAGATCTAAAACGCCATTTAGTCCAACTAATTCATTCTTCTTTCTTTTGATTTATTTTGCAGTTTGGTTTAATATTGTTTGATACTTCTTTTCCCCAACTCAGTTAACCTTGTGATTCAGAATCATTCCTCATCTACCCATCCCAAAACCAACTTCATAGCATAAGCAGAGATAACATTTTTCACATTTTGTAAAGTATTTCATTTACCGTTATTTGTCTTGTTATTTTTTTTTCCATTTTCTCTCTTTTGGTCTCTTCCCAATTATGTGCTCACACTCATGAGTTTATTTCTACATTATTCTCTCTCCTTTTTCCTTCATGAGAGGTAGAGATGCTGGGTACCAAATTTGAGTTCCCTCTTCTATTCTATTTATAGTCTTTTGATTTTATACATCCTACTCTTCCTCAACACTTCCCTTGTATGTATGCATATCACTCCTAAGACTAGATTATCTTATTTCTGATTCTATGTCTCCCCAGAACACATTGGGTATTGGATGCTCACTCCCTCTCCTGGAACGTGATTCAGTCTTCATCACCCCATTTTGTGCATAAAGAAATGAAAGGCCACAGAGTTTAAAGAGGTGGCCCAACATCACACAGTAGGAAAGTGGTAAACCCAAGAATCAAACTAAGGTACATTTGATTCAAATAGCACTATAATTCAACTCCCTTTTTGTATGTGAAAAACCTGAGACCCACTGAGATTAAGTGGCCTTACCTAAAGTCACACAAATAGAAGTAACTGAAATAGGATTTGAACACTGTTTCTCTGTCCCCAAATCTAGTGCTCTTTAAACGTCATTCTAGTCAGAGTGAGTTTTACACTTTCTTTTAGTCTTAGCCATGCACATGACTCAGAAAAGATAAGTATAAAATGCTGATATACTAAGGGAAACATTATCTTTGCAAGATATGTATTCAGCCAGATAATGTGTAATGTAAAGTCCTGAACTTGAAACTGGAAGATAGAGTTATGATTCTTTAACTTCTCATTTTATTAATTTTGTCATTACAGTTGTGTTACTAAATTTCTTTGAGTCTGTTTCTTCATCAGTAAACTGGAAATGATATCTATGTTCTTCACTTTCATGGTTTCATCAGGAGGCAGTCAGTTTTTACAATATAAAGGGCAATAAGAAAGGATGACTTATTAACAAACACCCAAATTTTATATAATTTTGTCAATAGGTGTTTCTTTGTGACCGCTAATAGACACGCATACACACACAACACAAATATGACATTTTTTCTTCTTTTCTTTTTTATTTTAGACAAATGCTAAAACTTAAGTGATAACAAAATATATTTTTTTTATTGTGAGGCAATTGGGGTTCAGTGACTTGCCCAGAGTCACACAGCTAGTGAGTGTTATGTGTCTGAGGCCAGATTTGCACTCAAGTTCTCCCAACTCCAGGGCTGGTGCCCTATCCGCTGCACCACCTAGCTGCCCCCCAAAAGAAATATTGTAAAATTATATATAAAATAAAAAAAAATGTTATGTGCACTGCAGAACATAGGAAAAGATTCAAATTATATACTGATAACTTTTCATTTCAAGAAAGCCTATATAATGTTACCACCACCTCCCTCAGTCCCACCTCCTTTTTATTTCCCATCCCTTTTCTTTCCCCTTTTCCCTCCTACTGCCAATAGGGAATTTCTATGCCTAACTGATTATGTTATTCACTTCTTGACTCAAATCTGATGAGAGTAAGGTTCAAACAATGCCTATCTCCCTCCCTTCTTTCCCTCTGCTGTAACAGGTTTTTGTGTATTTTCTTGTGATGTATTGTACCCTTGTCCAGATGTTGGTGTTTCCCTGCTCTACCACCTGGGTTTCAGGATCTCTTCCTGGTATGCTGAGGTGGGGCTTTCCACTAGCTTGCTGGGTTGCCTCCCATTCGGTACTGCTCCCCTTCCCACAGGGTAAGAGGGGCCTTTCCAGTTAATTTCTCAAGCTACCTGGGCTATTGGACTGCTGCACCCCATCTTTCTTCTGGTTCAGCTATTCCAGGGTTTTTCCTGGGGTGATATTGTCTGGGCTTTCAGGGGTTAATAGGGGAGAGTAAGAGAGAGACTCGCCTCTTACTCTGCCATCTTGGCTCCTGGAAGCAGAGCGTTAGTGAGGAGGGAAAAGGAGAAAGGAGAAAGAAAAGCATAAATGGGGGAGGGGGAAGAATGATGGAGAGAAAGTCACAGATAGTAAACATAATTGTGAATGTGATATATTAATGTAATAGAATGCTATTGTGCTATAAGAAATGATGAACAGGCATACTTCAGATAAACCTGGAAAGACTTGTATGGTTTGATGCTGAGTGAAGTGAGCAGAACCAGGAGAACATTGTACACAGTAACAGCCACATTGAGTGATGATTGACTTTAATAGACAATCCCTCTCAGCAATACAAGGATCTGAGACATCTCCAAAAGCCTCATGATGGAAAATGCTATCCACAACCAAAGAAAGAGCTATGGAGTTTGAATGCAGATCAAAGCATACTATTTGCTAATTTTTTCTTCTGTTCTGTTTTGTTTCCTGTTTCTGGTGGTTCCTCCTTTTAGTATGAATTCTTACTTACAACATCACTAATGTGAAAATATGTTTAATAGGAACGTATATGTATAGCCTATATTAGATTGTACATTGTAAATATTCAGTGCCTACTTTTGAACAAATGATTAGATGAATGAGTAAATAGGCAAAGTGCAGGGTCAACCCCAATTCAGTAGCACTAAAGAGAAAAAAAGAGCCATTCTGATTTGGTCACCACTTGATGTTACATAATTTACTACCCCTTTCTGGATCTTAGTTTCCTCACCAATGACATGAAGATGTGCTGATTATTTTTTTGCATCTCTAACAATCAACAGAGCTTTAATTTATTTTTAGATTTTTTCAATTAAACTATACCTAATCTACTACACAAGCTGTAATAACCAACTGAACCAAGTTGAGCAGTGAGTATAGTAATACTATAGGTATTTATACCTATAGGTATAATATATATATATATATATATATATATATATATATATATATATTTATACCTATAGGCATAAATATATACATATATATATATATATATACACACACACATACACACACATACATATATATATACACACACACATACACACATACATATATATATATACACACACACACACTTATAGGTATTATTTGTTTGTGTGTGTGTGTGTGTCTATCTATAGGTATAATAATTATTATAGTAATAGGTAATTATCCTGTTGTTGTGCTATGGTCTGTGATTTTGTTCTGATGATCCCCCAGGGAGTTACAAATCCCTTTCAGAGAAAAAGTGAAAAAATATGCATATATATCTATACATATCTATATCTATATCTATATCTATATCTATATCTATATCTATATCTATATCTATATCTATATCTATATCTATATCTATATCTATACCTATACCTATATCTATATCTATATCTATATCTATATCTATATCTATATCTATATCTATATCTATATCTATATCTATATCTATATCTATATCTATATCTATATCTATATCTATACCTATACCTATATGCTATGTATGCATGTATGTATGTATGTAGGTATGTATGTATGTATCTATCTGTGTATCTATCTGTCTATCTATCTATCTATCTATCTATCCACCTATCTATCTATTTATATCCTGTATATCTCAAAACATTTGAGGGCCAGAATAAATTGGTATATGCAATAATTTCCAAAACTGAATATAAAAATAATTGTTATGAAATTTCTGATGCTATCATGTGACCAGTGCAGCTATCCAAATTGTATGTTTTCACCACATCTGGAATATGTTCTTCAAATTTGCCTATAAGAAGTCATGTTTCCTTTCAGCTCAAATGCTATGTCCAGTATGAAGCCTTTGCTGTTCAGAAAGATGTTAATTTTCCCCCACCTTATTGCCTCGTATTTGTTTTGAATATAGTAATACGTTAAATGCTTTTTCATTTGATGGAATGTAATCCTCGAAGGCAGGCATAATTTCATTTCTACCTTTATATCACTAAGGCCTAGCAAAAATGTTTAACACATAATACATACTTAATAAACACTGATTAATTGATAGTGATCATGAAATTAAAATGGTAAATTCAAATGTCCAAGTTAGAATGAAAACTGAAAATTCCAGTACTATAAAACTTGCTACACTTCAAGATGCTCCATCCTAAGTTCTGTTAAGCTTTCTATGTAGTGGAAAAAATGACAGGTTTAGAGTTGGAGGATAAGGGTTCAAATCCTTACTCTGCTATTAGTATCTGTGTGATATCAGGCATATGGGGTAGAGAATGTACTTACTTTACAGGGTTTCTGTGAGCTAGAGATAACATAATATATATAATTCACAGATCTTAAAAGAATGCGTAATGCCAGATCCTATCAGCCTAGTGACTGCATATAATAGATGCTCAGCGTAAGTTGAATCAAATTATTGAATTTAAGGAAAGCAATTTAATTGTTACTTCACCTTAGCTATAGCAATAGGAAAGTTTTTGATATTTTATGCTATATATTGTCTTAATACAATACGAATGTTAGTTTAATGTCAATCTCTAAGAAAGTAAGTGGAAGAACTGGAGGACCTGATGGATTGCCCAAGTGTTTGGCTTTTGGTAAATTTGAAAAATTTGGAATTTTCTATAATTTCATAATCCAAAGGTTTTTTTTCATCTCACGCACTTCACATGATTCCTTCAACAGTCCAAATCAGAATAGATCCATTCCTACTAATTGTATATGCCTTTTTTTTTTACCATGTCTTCCCTCAAATTTGCTAAAAAAAAAAAAAGAGTCTACACAAATGCTAAGGATTTTCTTTGAATTCTCTTGACATCCAAAGAAATAAAGGGAAGAAACACACCATCCACTGGTTATCCCAACTCATCTTCTTTTTACATTGCTAGTCTTACATTGTTTCTTATTTATGCAATAGAACATAACTTGAGTGCTGGTCACATCATCACTCTATTATGATTTTGGTAAGCATCAGCTTGAATTTTTAATACACTGTTCTATCACATTAAAATATTATTGGTAGACCAATTCTTATTCAGTATCTTCTGCACATTCATCAACCATATCATACCTACTAACACTATGTGTCCCAAAGGATTGGTGCTAGATCCTCTTCTCCTTTCCCCATACTGTTTCACTTATGGACCAAATTATCTCCTATGGCTATAATTATCATCTTGATTATGATGACTCCCAAATCTATGCAGCCAATCCTTCTTTCTCTATTAAGTTCAGGCCCATATGATCAGCTTTCTATTGGATATTTTGTACTGGAAATACTCCAAACACTCAAACTTTAAATGTGCAAAATAAAACCATTTTATTTTCTCCCAAATCCATTTTACTTCCTAACTTCCCTATTGCAATAGAAACACGATCCTTTCAATCACCACACTTATATCTTTGGTTTTTTCTTTGACTACTCACTGTCACTGACTCACATATCTGAACAGCTATGAAATCTTGTTTCTATGTTAAAAAAAATTCATATATGTCTTCCTATCCATTCACAGTATCCACCCTGTTTTAGGCCGTTATCAACTCAGCTGGCTGTTGAAATAGACTACTATTTGGTCTTCCTACTTCAAACCTTTCCTCATTCCAATGTATCCTCTGCACAATTGATTTTCTTAAATTTCATGTCTAACCCAAAAGGCTGGGGGGACCTCTTATCTATGACATCACACTAAATTTTACTGATTATTATTACCTCTATCATCAAATATTAAGCAAAATATTATGTCTCTTGACAACTTAGCCCTTTCCTACCTTTCCACCCTTCTTATACATTTTCTCCTTTCATATTATCTACAACAATATCATAGCGACTTTTCTGTTCATTAGCTGTAATCCTCCATCTTTAATGCCTCACTATCTCTATTTTTTAAAATCTCTACATTACCTGAAGACTCAAAGCAAATGCTACCTCCTACGTGATTCCCTTCCTCCTACTTTCAGTGTCTAGTATGTTTTCTCCACAAACTTCACCACATACACACACACACACACACACACACACACACACACACACACATACATACACCTGATGAGATCAATAAGTGAGTATAGAGAAAAGAAAAGGGGATCTGGGACCAATACTTGGGAACACAAGGTGTCAGTGAGTGTGACATGGTTGATAAATGAGCAAAAGATATTCAATAAGAGGTGATCTACCCACAATATTTTAATGCTACAAAAAAGCGTGTTAAAAATTGAAGTTGATCCCCAAACCATAACAGAATGGTAATGTGGCAAACATGTAAGACATATCCTATTGGAGAGGGAATAGAATATATTTTATGCTTATTCATGTTGTTTCCCCAATTAGAAAGTCAGCTTCTTGAAATCATGGATTATTTCATTTATTGTGTACGTATTCACTAAGTCAAATCAGCAAGCATTTATTAAGCTTCTACTCTAAGCCAGGTGAGGTATCTAGATATATGGAGTGTTCGGGGAGGACTATCTCCCCTCATGTGGAGGATTTGCCAAGCCCTTTTCAGGACTATTCATCCACCTTTCTTGTTTGGCTACCTCAACTCTAACTTGTGGCTCCAAGAACCTGTAGCATGTACAGCAGCCACACCCAAGTAAAACTGTTTCTATAGATGGGCCAAACCGGATTGAAAGAAAACGACAGACCTCAAACCCATTGGTGGGTTAGTGGGATGTCTACCCCAAATATGTAAAGACTTTCCTTTGTAAAATGAGTCAATGAGAACAATTTGTTCTGATAGCCATGAAGGCAGTTGAAGCAGGCACTGAGGAGTGCTTAGAGCTTGCTCATACATTGGAGATGCCAAGGTCATCATTGCATCCTGGGCAATTGCCAATCATCTTGACTTTCATTTTACAACTGGACTTCAATAACTCTAGAAGAGAGAGTGAGGCTGCCAACTTCATGCAACTCTGCTTCACAAGCCCAAAGGTCAAATGAGTCAAGACATCATCCTGTAATGTCATTGGTCCATTTCAAAAATGAAGGATGAAAAACAACAGCTCTAAGCTGGGTGTTGTATTAAGAACTGGAAACACAAAAAAAAAGCTAAAATAAATGGTAATTGCCCTCAAGGAACTTGCAGTTGGGGGAAGGGGTTAACATTAAAAAAAAAACTGTACAAACAAGATATACACACCTATGTGTATATATAATGCATGCATACATACACACATCCCTGTATACATACATGTATACATGCATGCATACACATGTACATAGGACAAGATAATCACAGAAATAAGGCAGTAACATCAAAGGTGACCAGGAAAGATTGGCTTCAGAAGGAAGGATTTTGATTCCCCAACTGATAAATGGTCAAAGGATATGAACAGGCAGTTTTCAGATGAAGAAATTAAAGCTATCTACAGTCATATGAAAAAATGTTCTAAATCAATATTCATTTGAGAAATGCAAATCAAAACAACTTTGAGGCACCACATCACACCTATCAGATTGGCTAACATGACAAAATAGGAAAATGATAAATGTTGGAGAAGATGTGGGAAAATTGGAACATTAATGCATTATTGATAGAGTTATGAACCGATCCAACCATTTTGGAGAGCAATTTGGAACTATGCCCAAAGTGCAATAAACATGTGCATACTCTTTGACCCAGCAATAGCACTTCTAGGGGTGTATCCCAAAGAGTTCATAAAAATGGGGAAAGGACCCATATGTACAAAAATATTTATATCAGCTCTTTCTTTGGTGGCAAAGAATTGGAAATTGAGGGGATGCCCATTAATTGGGAAATGGCTGAATAAGTTGTGGTATAAAAATGTAACAGAATACTATTGTGCTATAAAAAATAGTGAGCAGACAGACTCGTAAAAACTTGTGTGGACTGATGCTAAGTGAAGTGAGCAGAACCAGGACAACATTGTAGCCAGTAACAGACATGTTGTGTGATGACTAATTTTGATAGAGTTAGCTCTTCTCAGCAGTGCAAGTATCTAAGACATCTACAAATGTCTCATGATGAAAATGCTATCCTCATCCTGAGAAGGAACTATGGAGTCTGAATGCAGATTGAAGCATACTACTTGCTTATTTTTCTTCTGCTTCAGTTTCTTTCTTCTTTCTTGTCATTCCTCCTATTCATTCTAATTCTTCTTTACAACATGGCTAATGTGAAAATATGTTAAATAAGAATGTATACGTATAGCCTATATGAAAATGTATACCATGTTGGGCAGAGGGGTGAGGAGAGAGGGAGAGAAAATTTAAAATTCAAAAGGTTATGAAATGAATGTTGAAAACTAAAAATAATTAATTAAAAAAAGGAATGACTTTAGCTGAGAACTTGTAATCAAGGAAAGTAAAGAGGAGATGATGAGAAGGAAGAGAATTCCAGGCATGGTAGGCAGTGAATGTGCAGGGAGTTTGGAGATAGAATATTTTTTGAGGAAAAGCAAGGAGGTCAGTTTCACTGAGTCATGAAGAATGTAAAGGAGAACAAGGTACAGAAAAATTATAAACGCAAAATAAGATAAGGATATTCCTTTGGTGTGTTATCTCTCTGTTATATTGTGAGCTTTTTGAGAGCAAGGACTATCCTTTTTTTAATTAATTGTACCCCCCCATTTACACAGTACATGGCACATAGTAGAGGCTTAATAAATATTTACTGGATTATTTTTTTTGATTGGACTGGATATGAAGAACTTTAAAATAAAAACAATAAATTTTATATTGGACCCTATAGACAATTGATTTTATTAAAGGGTTTTGTGTGTGTGTGTATGTGTGTATGTGTGTGTGTGTGTTTGGGTGTGTGATATAACCAGACTTGAAATATAAGAACATCTTTTTAATACCTGTGGGAAAATTGGACTGGAGTGAAGAAAAAAAAAATAAAGCAGGGAGACCAAACAGAAAACTATGAAAATCAGGATTTTAAATTGGTAAGAGCATACACAAGGATTTTGACAGTGTTAGAGAAGAAAAGGGAGCATATGGAAGAGAGGTTTTAAATGTAGAATTGAAAGGACTTGCCAACATATTTATAATGGTGGAATAAGAGAGAGTGAGGAGCTCTTCCTTAAGTTGATACCTAGGTAGGGAATCAAGCTGACTAAGAGAATAATTGGTCCCGTTAATAGTAATAGGGAAGTAGAAAGAGTAGAAAGTTTTGAGGAAAGTTAATGAGTTTAGTTCTTGACATGTTGATTTTAAGATGTCTTTGGAATATCTAGTTTGAGATGTCTAAAATGCAGTTGTACAGGTGAGACTAGAGATTAAGAATGAAGTTAGAGATAGATAAATATGTTTGAAACTTATTTGCATAAAGATTATAATTGGATCCATGGAAACTGATGAGATCACCAAGTGCAAAAATATGAAAGAAGAAAAAGAGAGAGAGAGAGAGAGAGAGAGAGAGCAGTGTCACAAAAACCTAGATGCATGAGTGTCAAGAAAAAGGAAGGGATCAAGAGAATATCAAAGGCTGTAGAAAGGTCAAAAAGAATGAAAATTGAGGAAAGGCCATTACATCTAGCAATTGAGAGATCATTGGTAATTTTGGAGAGAGGAGTTTCATTTGAACAATAAGGTCAAGGCAAAAAGACAAAGAGTTAACAAAAGAAGGAGAGGAAAGGAAGTCTAGATAGTAATTGTAGTTAATTTTCTTATGAAGTTTAAGCATAGAAGGAAGGAGTAATATAAGAAAATTGTTAACAAGGATAAACAGATCAGGTAGGGATTTTTTGAGAATGGGTAAAACACAGTCATGTTGTAGGCAACAGGGATGCAGGGAATAGACAAGGAGAAAGAAAAAAAGATTAATGATAGCATGTGAATGAGAGAGGGATCAGCTTGTTGGAGAAGAGGACATGGAATCAAACCACACATGCATGTGAATTCCTTTGAGATTTTTTTTCCTTACTAAGGAGAAGGACTAACTCTTTTAAAAATCGGTGCTTTCATAGACAATTTTTTGACTGCTTATTGGAAGGAACTGAAAATTCTTCAGAATTTTTAAGTTTATCTTTATAAATAAATGTTAGATAATGGAGGCTGCTCCTAGTCTTAAAAAACCTGAAAAGAGAAACATGTAGTTGATGTTCAATACCAAAATAAAAAACATCTACATAAACTGACCCTGGTATTCCATGCTGCATAGAGGTAAACCAGCATGCACATCTATTAGTAAGGTGGCTCTAGGCAGCAGTTGTGAACATTCATTTTATAGTAAAATTACAACATACTATTATATGAGTAGTGGAGCTTATTGAAGATCTCTCAAAGCCCAGCCTTAATGGAACTATGGATTGGGTGATTTTTAATAAAGATGAAGAGAACACAGTATTTCCCAGTTTTCAATCTTATGGTTTCAATGAGTGAGGAATAAGATTCTTCCAAGTTTTGGATAATGTGGCATTTCATTTTGTATGTTACTTTCCTGAGGAAGTATGGCCAGGAAGCAATGTCTGAAATAAAAATTGTCCCTGACAATTTTACTTTTGGATCATTCAAATCTTGGAAAAATACTCCCTGATATTCTTTAAGTATATCTAAGGAAATATTCTTCATTCTCTGGGACTACAATAAATAGAATATTTTGAGTTATTAACCAGATCAATCAATTTATCCACCAGATTACATGAGTAAGTGACTAAAAAAATAATTTTCTTGAATTCCAAATTTTAATAATGTATATAATTTTATTTTTAAAAGTCAGAAAAAATAATTTTAATTATATGAAATTGAAAAACATTTCCATGAGCAAAATCAATATAGCAATGATAAGAAAAGAAATAAATTGATCATGATTTTTGGTATTAAATATCATTCATAATAATGTTATATCCAAGACATGAGAATTTAACACAAATATATATGATCAATTTTCCTTTTCCAATTGCTAAGTGGTCAAAGTATGTGAAGAACAGTTATCAAAGGAATTGTACTCTATTTAAAAACATAATAACTATTGCTTCAATTCACAAATAAGAGAAATACAAGTTAAAAAGACTCATTTTCTTATTACATCTGGCAAATTTGTCTTGATGACAAAACCTGAAACTTAAAAAAAAGTTAGAGAGATTTTGGAAAGAAAGTCAAACTGATGCACTACTGTTCTTTTTGCTGCATTTATTCATTTTTCAGTCATTACCAACTTTTCATGACCCCCTTTGCTTTGTTTATTTATTTATTTTTTTTAGCAAAGATACTGGATGGTTTGCCATTTTTTTTCTCCAACACATTTTACAGATAAGGAAACCAAAGCAAACAGGTTTAAGTGACTTGCCCAGAGTCATACAGCTAGTAAGTGTCTGAAGCCATATTTAAACTCAGGAAGATGAGTCTTCCTGACTCCAGGCCTCATACTATATCCACTGCATTACCTAGCTGCCCCAATTTATCTGTTAGGCAAGAGCTAATACAAATTAGGGCATACAAATGGAAAATAATGTTATTGTACTATATGAAATGACAAAATGAGGAATTTTTTTAAATAAAAAGATTTATCTTAATTGTTTCAGGATGAAATAAACAGAATGAGAATAATGACAGGCATGATTACAGCAATGTCAAGGAAAGAATAGCACAAACCTTAACATTGTATAATGATTATCATAAAGAAGCTTGGTTTTTCCATTTTTAAAGAGATGATAACATGAATGTGGAATGTCACAAATATTGTCAAGTGTAGTTAGCATATTGATGGCTTTTCTTGAGCATTTTTTAAAATCTTAGTTACAAGGAGAGGCCCCTTAATAGAGACAGGAGGGGTATTCAGGAATGAATGCATGTTAATGAATAGTGTAAGACAAGGATAAATTACAAACTTTTATAAAGAATTACAATTCACTTTCAATTTTTTTTAAAATTAAAATCTATACAAATCTCTTGAGTGCTCTTTAGTATTAAATTTTGCTAGTACATAAGCCCAAAGACATTTCCCTGGTCAAAGGAAGCATTAAAAAAAATCAACCAAATAAGCTGAGAGAAATAATATAAAGGTGTCACAAAGCAAAGTCAGGATTCTTCCAAGGATAATTTAATGACATTTGGGAAGTGGGAATACATAGGCAAGGTCAATAAACAGTTCCAGACCTTGGAAGTAACAACCAATAATTTTCAAGGCATTTTACAAAATAATCACCATCACAACTAAATAATAATAATGATGATAGTAACAACTATGTAGTAGCCAAAAGGAGGAAGAAGAATGACAGATATTCATAGAGTACATAATAAGAAGGTTAAAAAAAAGACCTTTTAGATCTTCATTTGGAGCAGCTATCACTTCATTGAGCGATTTTTAAGGCTGATAGGTATACTCTATTGGATTTGTTCAATGTAACCTGAAGGGATTTACATTTGGTTAGAATCTGTGGTTGGAATCTGTAGTTGAAATATATGAAATAGCTAGAATGTAAGAAAGGAATGCAAATGTCCTTTATGCCCAACAATCTTAAGAACTCAACCAACATTACATCCACAAAGAAATTTTTATTAAAAGACTGAAGAGTATAGCGAGTAAAAGGAATACCACCACTCAGAGTTACTCCTTTCCTTTCTGTCTTTTCCTTGGCTACTTGAAATTCTCATAGGGTTTGATTGAGCTGGAAGTCAATAACACTATTCTGATGAAATGAAGGTCCACTAGGTCTCACCATCATCCCTACCTCTATAACCATCAATTCCCAGGCACTTTATTCTTAGATCCTTAAGAAATCTGTGAACTTTGAAGCCTTTTAACCTTCCCTGGGGCTGAATTTTCTTTTATGTGTTCCCCCAATCAGAGTATGAGCTTTTTGGGAGACAAGAGCTGTCTAACTTTTGCTATTCGTATCTCTGACAGTTAGCACAGTGCTGGGCACATGGTAAATAAATGAACAGTAATTCATTCATGTATTCACTGTGGATGCAAAGATTAAGATTGTAAGTCAGGACAAAACCAATAAAAACTGCTGAACTTCAGTATTATCATACAATTGCTGCCCCCAATTGTGTCATGTAACATTTATGCAAAAAATTGAATGGATGTCCACATAACAAATACCCATAATCCATAAGCTACACTAAAAAAAAAAAGGCTTTTGAGATGTAGAGAACAGGATGAGTTGCATAAAATCCCCATTGTATCTACTATTAGAGTTGTACTGAGGTTTCCTTCAATGAATTTATAGCACATGAACTTATATCTTAATATTTTAATTTAATAATGAAATTATCATTGTCTTCTTTTGCAGTATTCCATGGCATATTAAATATATAAAAAAAGAGAAGGATACCTACTTAGGACCTAGAACTCTTCTAACTGAACTCCATCAAAAATAAGAACAATGAGATGTTGATAATGACAATTTATTTAAAAAATATTTAAAGGTTTACAGAACACTTTCTGTACATTACATTTATATATTATGTCATTTGATCGTTGTAAAAACCATGTGGAGTTTTAACCCCATTTCATAAATGAGGAAATTGATACCAAGAGTATTTAAATGACTTGTTTATGTTCTCACAACTGGGGCAGGACTCAAACCGAGACCACTCCTGGCTCCAAGTCTAGTGTACTACCAAACACATTTTACCGCCTCCCATCCATTCAAGAGATTCTAGTTTAATAGCTAGCCTTTATATAATGCTACAAAGTTTGCCAAGTGCTTTATAAATTTTATCTCAATTTATTCTTGTAGGAAACTAAGTTAGATAAGAAGCTATTATTATCCCCATTTTCACAGATGGGAATACAAAGGCAAACAAATGTTAATTGATTTGCCCAGGGACACACAAATGATAAGTGTCTGAGATCACATTTGAATTCAGGACTTCCTGACTTTGGGATCAGCACTCTATCCACAGAATCATCTACCACCAAAGTTAGGGTCAGATACTTGAGGACATAGGAATATGAAAGATTTAAAACATTGTAAATTAGGAAGAAACCGAGCAGCAATCCCTGGAGTATGAAGAAGGTTACAGACTTTCTCTGACTTTTAAATGTTTTTTCAAATCTTTTGACAGTGGACATTGTACACATAAGTAGCCTCAGGGTAAGGAAAAATCCAATCAATAGTCAAAATGAATGCATTAAGAGAACTCAATAACAAAATACATCTAATACTTCAGATTTTCAACAAGCAGATGGAAATATTAGAAAGAGAATTGTCTAGTTACTTACCCAAGACATTACAATTATTGCACTGGGAAAATAATACAGCTGTCCTCTAGTCCTCTATGCAGTCTGCATTTTATGAAAGCATTAAAGCCCATCAGCAGATGCAGATTAGAAATGCTTACATTTATGAGTTCCAAATCTTTCAAAAGAACATTTCCAGGAAGCTGAATTTCTGTCGGATTTCCAGCATCAAAAAGAGGACCATTTTACAAAGAATATATAGCCAGTCATCTCTAATGTGCTTCAAATCAAGATATACCCCCTCTCTTTTCTATATGTGCTTAGTAGTTTAAAATTGTTGTTTGGGGAATGATTGGCACAGATGAGGCCAAAGAATGTATTGTGCTCATTGGACAAGGGGTATAAAAACCATTTAGAAACTTGCAAAAGGTTTACTTTGAAAGAGATATAATAGTGAAGGGCAGCTAGGTGGTGCATTGGATAGAGCGCCAGGCCTGAAGTCAAGAAGATCTCAGTTCAAAATCAGCTTCAGACACTTACTAGTTACATGACCCTGAGCAAGTCACTTATTCCTGGTTGCCTCAGTTTCTTCACTTGTAAAAGGAACTGGAGAAGGAAATGGCAAACCACTCCACTACCTTCATTAAGAAAACCCCAAATGGTGTTGCAAAGAACTGGACATTACTGAAAAACAATAATTGTTCCTATTAGCTCACTTGCTTTCATTTAACTGCTTCATTCTTTTCAATGATATCTACTCTATATTAACCATGCTCAACCCATAAAAGTGCTAAAGATAACAATGAAGTAAAAGTGAAGAAAGGTAATGCATGAACAGTTACTATATTATTACATTATGCTTTTAGATAAAGTATGTTGCTGTAATAGTAAATCTATAATATAAAGTTTAACATGAGAAAAAATATAATTTGGAATTAGAAGGATATGTACAGATTATCATCACCAACAAGAATTTATTAAAAGTGCTTACTCTGAACAAATATATTCATAGAATTCAGTAGGCAACTTATATAAAAACTTTTTTTCACCTTACATGTTAAGATTTTCCATTAACAAACAACTTGGTGAGAGTGCATGGCACAGTGGAATGAATGAAACCCAGAAACCTAGGTTCAAATTCTGCGTCTTCTTTTTACTAAAATTGTGACCTTTAGGGGGCAGCTAGGTGGTGCAGTTTGTAGAGCTCCAGGCCTTGAACTCAGGAGGACCTGAGTTCAGACCTGGTCTCAGACATACAATACGTACTAGCTGTGTGACCCTGGGCAAGTCACTTAACCCCAATTACCTAGCAAAAAGCAAAAAGACAAAAACAAAAACAAAAAATAAAACAAAAAAAAATAGTCACCTTTAGCAAATCACTTACTCTCCTGTGGCCTCTGTTTCCTCAGCAGTGAAATAAGGGAGTTAGACTATACAACCATTTAGGACCTTTGTGCATTATATCTATGATTCTATGAACTTCATGCTATTATTTATTTGGTGCTTCTTAAACTGTGGGTCTCAATAATGACCCACACTTTAAGAAAGACTGAAGGGGTTGCAAGTGGGAAAAGTATATGAATCCCTCCAAAAAGAGTGTGATTACTTAGATGTGTAGAGTGTTGAGGGAAGACTAACACCTCTGGTGTGAGGGTTTGCCAAGCCCTTTTCAGAGCAACTCGTCCACCTTTGGTGCCTACCTGCCACCACCTACCTCTCATCTGTGGCTCAAAGATGATTTAGCATGCACAGGAGCCCTACCCTGGTAAAACAATCTTGACAGATAGGCTAAACCAGGTTGAGAGTAACTGATAGGCCTCAAACAATTGGTGAGTTAGGGGAGATGTCTATCCCAAGAATTTGAAGACTTCCCTAGTGGCAATGTGAAGATGAGAACGATTTGTTCCAATGGCCATGAAGGAGGCTGAATCAAGTGCTGTGGAGTGCTTAGAACTTGGTCAGATATCAATGTCACTATTGGTGGGCTATCTGGGCTATCATTGGCAGTCTTGACTTTTGTTTTGCCCCTGAGCTTTGATGATTCTGGAAGAGACAGTGAGGTTGACATCTTTTGCAACTCTGCCTCACTTAACTCCACTCCATGCTAAGTCAAGATATCACCTCATGATGGCATCGGTGCTCTTTGAAAATGAAGGATCAACAATGATAGAAGGTGATTTTTAAATGTTTTTTTTTTCATTTCTTTGTTTTGTTTTGCTTTTGGTCCAGAGCTGTGCTTTAATTGGAAGAAAAATTAATGTGCATAAAAACTTCCTTCAGTGGTGCAGTTTGGAAAATGATAACATACTTTATAGACTGAGGAGGCTGACTTAAACACTAAGATTTTAAGAACTTATCTGTGGTTAAAACTGCTATCTGTTAGAAGCATGACTTGAGCTAAAGACTTCCAGATGACAAGGTTGGCTACATACATTAGGTAATACTGACTCTCTAATGAATGTTAACATATTTAAATCTGAAGTAGATATTGTCTGTTTGATTTCTTTTTCTAAAATAGGCCTTTTTAGATATTATATATCCTCTTCTGCTAACCTAGGCAATTTATATTTTTGCAAATATTTTTACATTTGACTTAAATTATTAAATTTATTGGCATATAGTTAGTCAAGGTAACTCCTCATAATTGTTTTAATTTCATCTCCATTAGTGGTATATTCACTCTTTTCATTTTTGATACAAGTGATTTGGTTTTGTTCTCTCTTTTTTAGATCAAAATAACTAATTGTTTATCTATTTTATTTGTTTTATTTTTCATAAAACCCACTTTTACTTTCACTTATTAATTTAAATGATGTTGATGTTATTTTTTTTCCATTTGTCTTTGTAGCTTCAAAGTCTACATCAGGTTTTACACATAGAACACAATGCATTGTATTTATTTAATTAAACAGAGTTAAGAGCAAGATTCCAAAATATAATGAATATGTTCTTATTTTAAAAGCAAAAAAAAAAGAAATAAAGAGAGTTTAAAGATAAGATTTACTTATTTGGAGGACATTGTGATGCATCAGTAACCTTTCACACCACCAGAGTGGCACTCAATATCATGAATCATGAGACAAAAAAAAATCTATGATCACACAACATGAGGTATTAAGCAAATTATCAAATGTTAAATGGGGGATTACACAAAGCAACTAAGATGGATGTGTCCTAATTGACTAAATTCACAAAACCAAGTGCTGGTTTCATGTGTGAGACTAAAGTCATTTACAAGGTTAATTGCTATGTCACCTCACAGACCCTAGTTGTTTTTCATATATTGCAAAGTAAGTGTGAACAGATGGACCAGCAGAACATCTGGCTGAGATGAACAGGAACAATACTGCCGACATTCTTGAGTGATTTCCTTCAGAGCATGCACAAAATAGTTGGAGAGAGAAGGCACCAAAGGTAACTCTGAGATTCTAAAATAACAACTTGACATCCAATCAGTCATACACTATCCCTATCCAATACTTATAGCTGCATCATAACTCTACTTTTAAAAAAGAGATTATTTATAATTTGTTCTGAATTTTCTTATCTTTAAACTTCCCTAAGGCTTTTATCCTGTAAACCCAAACACATATACAACCACTAAATATATCTGAATAATAATTAATATTGGCTAATTTTCAAACAAACCACCAAGTTTTACTTTGTGATATTTCTTTAGTGATGTTTTAACTGATTCACCTTACTTTTGTGTTTAACTTCATATTTATGTTACATCTAGTGTGTGTGTGTGTGTGTGTGTGTGTGTGTGTGTGTGTGTGTGTTTTGACCCAGTAGTAGGCATGGCCATTGCATTTATAGGTGGTTTCATTCATTATAATTTTGTTTCCAGGACCTATCATAGTTCCTGGACCATAGCAGGCATTTCATGATATACTTCTCAATTCATGTATTAGCAGTTTAGGTAATTTCAAATTCTGGTAGAGAGAGTTTGCTCACCAGCATTTCCTGGTGTCAATGAAATTAGTGGTCTAGTAAAAAAAGAATTCCTAATGTTGTATTTCCAAGTATTTAGTAATAGAACACTTAAAGGTTTTTCCTACTTATTAAATATCTTTATCCTTAAGTGGTTTTGTAATATGTAGCCATTATTAAATGTTATTTTTGCATGTGATCACTTCATATACTATGAAAGGTGAAGCTACTTTGACCCAGGAGAAAGTCTGATTATTTATTCAGCATCTATAGACAAGCAATAGGAGGGGAAGGTGCTGGCCATTTTTCAGTGATCTCGAGTTTTGAAATTGTGTTTCTTTGTTTTTTGCTTTGTGCTTCTGCTGAAGAGATATACCAGTCATGCTGTCATACTCATTATAGAGTGCATAGCATGTACGTAGCACATTTGAGAGGAAGTTCAAGGGTGAGCTCTCCTGGCCTTAATTTTCTCTCTACAAGATATAAATAGTGTAGCTTCTGTCTTGTCAGGGAAGGAAACATTGCGTGCAGCTCATGTAATTAATTATCACTACTGTCATTATCACTGGGATCCAACTAGACACGAAGTGGCGAGCTTCGTTATTCTTCTTCATTCAGTAGAGGGGCTTAATGTATTCCCTTTCTCTGTAATGGAGCCCCACAATAGCCTTCTCTACTAATAGCAAAGGGTTTTTATATGTATACACACACACACACACACACACACACACACACACACATATATATATATCTTTGAACATAGGAAATTTATGGATATGGATATTAGATTTTTACCCTTTATCAGGTCATCAATAGTCATTGGGCTCAGAAGGAAAAAAAATCTTAGGTATTAAAGGGAATGTTAAACAAAAAGGATTTAATTGAACCCTTTCACTACAATAAGCAACATTATATGAAGGAATGATGAAACAGGAAAGATTTTATTAAATAATATGCTTTTTTGACTTAATGTGGTAGACTTATTTTAATTTCTCATAGTACCTAACATTATGCTATGCACATGAAATCATGCATAATATGAAAGAGAAAGGGGCAGGGAGAAACTTACAAAAATTAAAATGAAATCATACATAATATTCAAAACAGAAAAGACCTTGAGGGACATGTAGTCTAACCCTCTCATATATAATCGGTGGTCTAGAACCCCATATGTTCTTAAGTTATTTGGACCAGGTTTGATTTGTAGAACTGCCCTCTATGTTTAATGCCCTCAAACTTTCTTTGTCCATGACAGATTCGGAAATCTCAGAAAGTAGCTAGGTTTCCATACACACTAGTGAGCTCTGTAGTCACACTGAACACGTCAATTGATTGATTAAATAACAAATATTAAGCACCTACTATATTCCTAGGACTGTTCTAATTACTGGGCATAGGAGTAAAAAGAATCAAACATTCCCTACTGGCAATTCTAGGAGTAAATAAGAGAATAGGGATATTATATACTTGATCCTATATTCACATGACTTTGCTGTCCTTATTTTGTTCTACATATTTTGAAAGTTTTTTGATTGCTGTAATTTATGAATTGTGAGTATTTGGTATGATAGTATTTATTAAAATGATGTCTCTTAGACTTTTATGAATTAATTTGTGGTAAGGGCTTGTCCCCCACATGTAGGATGGGGGGTGCTTTGTGACTTGCAGAGAGATGGAATGTCTAGCCCTTCTCCTCTCTCCCAACCTTCCTTAAGCTAGATTTAAATTTCCCAGGAGGCAATGTAGGAGTTTGAAGCCAGAAGCTTGCCCACTCTGTTCTCAGAGAGAGGGTGTATCAGGCCAGATTTATTTCCATTTATTCCCTTAAATGTTATAAATATGAGGGATGTGATTTTTTTGGTTAGAGGTAACTTCTATTTGTTATTATGTTAATGCAGGAATCAGACCACTAAGCTTTATATTCAATGCATTACCCCTTTCTCAGCAAATACCAATTCAATAATGAATGCACATAGCAGGTAGCAAAGAAAGCTATTTTATCCAACTCAATACAAGAAAAATCAGACATAGGATACATAGGAGAATATGTACCAGATGATAGAGAATGGAGTTTTCCCATTGAGAGTGAGAAAACTCAGTTCAACAAGAGAAAGAGTGTTAGATCTCATTCAAGGTCTCTAGTGTAGTAAGCTAAGGATATGAACACTATAGAGACTGCAAACTCTTCGCATGTTGGCTTATTCTTACAGTCTTCTTTCAGCAACCTGAAGTAGGGGTAACATCTTCTATCTTCTTTCTCTGGAAGTTAGAAGTGCATAAAGCAACTGAGGAGATTGAAGTGTAGCTCTCCTCTTCTCTGATCTTTCCAACTCCTTTCCAACTCTCTTACAAACACAGACTGGAGAGAAACCCACACTTTAGGAATTGGGTTGCAAATGTTATGTCTGAAAATGTACTCCCATCATTGGTCCATCCCCACAAGCTGTCCCCCATCCCAGTGAATTTTCTCCAGGTGCTGAAATTCTACACTACATCTTTGAATGTGAGGTATGTTAATCTGGTGGTAATAGGACAGATAAGTGAAAATGGTAGTCACTTTTGTTTTGTTTTGTTTAACATGTATTTCTTTGGCAATTTGGTGATAACTATCACTCATTCCCAGAAAAGACAATTTCTAATCCTGACTTTCCCACTTTGCAGATATGTGCTGTCTCGGTCAAGTTGTTTGACTTCTGAGCTTCCATTCCCCCTTTGTAAACTAGAGATTATGATAGCTACTCTCCCTATCTACCAGAACAGCTTTGTATTCATCTGTCATCAACTGTATTGGTATCCAACACAGCGTGCATTCAAATTCCTTTTCATAATGAGTTGATAGATCTTGTTATTCCTGTCTGAAATACTTTTTATACAAATACAAAAGAATTGGTGTAATAGCAAAGCACTTCAAATGAATAGCATCTTTTATGAAATCTTATGTTTATTGTAAAAACCCAGAGAGATAACTGAGTCATAACTATGGAATTCCAAGTTAATAAACTATGCAGCATCCTCAGTTTGTTGAGGTTAAATGGGTTATGACCTTTATCAAAGTTTCCAATCAATTTCATTAGTTTATTTGCCCTGTCAATCAAAGGATTCATCTTCCCTTCAATTCTCTTTTCCTTTGTAAACTACTATTTTGCTAAGAAAAATAGTTCATTTTCACATAAGCAAATGGTGAAATGAGATATTCAATGATACAAAATGTATGTGGAAATCCTTTTTCCCTGCCCATTTCTCCTGGGACTGGAAGTCCCATGAGATTGGAACCTTTGCAATTTACAATTAATACACAATAGATAAGCTATTCTTCAATATTATTTATTTTTAAATAAAATACATTTTTCCAATGATCAGTCAAGGATACATTGCTAATATTTAACACAGAAATTCCGATAAATATTGCATACAAAGTTTTATGTGGTAGGAGAGATGTTATCTGTGTGGGAGTTAAACACATTTCAGATTTTCACTCATGCAATCCAGGCTATCCATTATATTTGTAATCAATACTCATTACTTGCTTAGTCCTCTAAATAGAACATTGCCAGGTATAAGGTGAATGTATAATCCACTCATACTAAATAGTCTCACTGCAAATGCTATATTAATAAAGTAATCATTAAGAGGTAGCACTAATAGGAATAATAGATGAGTCAAAGGAACAGGTTTACTAGATGTTGCCTAAAAACAGAAGAAAGGATCAAATTAATATCCACTGAATCTTAAGACGATATAAAAAGAAAAGGAAGCAAAATTTTTAAATGAGAAGAATTATTTCATGTAAGTATTATAGGAGTAGTTAATTGAATTTTCTGCATGTAGAGATACCAGATGAAGTCCAGGGAATTTGAAATTTAAAAAAAAAGAATACAGCAGAAACTGAACTAAAATTATACTCATTATACTTATACATGATAGGGTGGAGAATGGCATCATTGGATTTCATTAACACAACCTGTTACATTCAAGTCAATGAAAATAATTAATTTTTCACAACAAAAATTATGCTTACTGAAACATCTACTTTAGTTGTGTCTTTTAATGTCCTTATATAGAGATAAATGGAAAGTTTTACCAATATTTTTACATCATTGTCAATTCTGAATGACTCTGCCTTATCATGAAGAATAGAATTCTCTCTAGTATGAAATATTATGAGCAAAGTTGAGAAATCAAGTCAACACACAAGCCAGGTTAGCTTTATTCCACAACTATGATCTACCATTTATCTGCATGACTCATAGTCAGGGTTTTGAAGTTGTGAGCAATGCTGCATTCATTAGAATTTTGAAGTTTTTTTTATGTTGTTTTTCATTGACATCATTGTTTTTGTCATATCATGATTTTCCTGCTTTCAACATCTTTGTTAAAAATCAGCTTATACTAATTCTCCCAAATTTCTCTGAAATCTTTATATTTGTCACTTCTTATGTTATTGCAATATTTCATTAAATTAACATACCACAATTTCTTAAGCCTTTCTCCAATCAATGAACAACCATTTTCTGTATATATTATGTCCGTACATATATGTATGTATACGTATGTATGCATATGTGTATATGTATGTATACATATATGTATTGCTAGCTTTTTTTCATCACCTTCATTTTCAAATGTATCCCTGTCCCTTTCCCTACTAAAGTAGCCTTGACAAATAATTACAAAGAAAGAGAAAAGCCAGCAATTTGGCAAAACCAAGCAATGCATCAAATAACTCTGAAGGTATATATTTAAGGAAAGTTTCTTCTCTAGATGAAGTATAGAGATGTCACTTTATGAGTCAAAGGGAGGCAGAATATATGGGGAACCTCTCTTCCTCACACCCTTCTCCAAGGGTGACTTTCTTCTTGCCAGGAGGGAAAGTAGGTAGTTGTCACAAGAAGCTTGGCCACTCTGCTCTTCTCATTATTATATTATATTTACATATATAGATAGATAGATAGATAGATAGATAGATAACATGATATATGATATATATCATTATTATACATTATATTATATTGTATCATATCATATCGTATCACATCACATCACATCATATTTCATATCATATTTTATATCATATCATATCATATATTGTATTATATTATATTGTATTATTATATCATTATTATGTTCATCTTGTCCTTTAAATATTATTAGTTTAGGAGATGTGGTTTTCAGATTTAATCTGACTTCCTATTGCTCTTTCACTAAATGGGGGAACATGAGCCCAATCTTTGTAACCAAGGCTTGATTCCCTTCTCACAAAATTCAAGTTCCACTATGAACACACATAGTAAATTCCAAGAAACCCATCGATCCAAGGCCACAGCAAAATCAGACATGAGAGTGAAAACATAGCAGAAAATATAAAGTGTAGGACATGTTCCACTGGGAGTGAGGTAACAGTGAAAGAGAGAAACAGAGATACAGAGAGAGACAGGGACACAGAGAGAGAGACAGAGACAGAGACAGAGATTATCTGAGATATTACCCAAATGGAAGAGCCCTCAAGTCTTTTGCGTAACAGGCCAGAGATAAAGACATGATGGAGACTTCCAATTCCTCTCATGTCATCTTTTCAGAGTCTGCTCCTTCAGGAAAGTGGCCTATTTTTCCCAATGCAGGAAGCTAGAAATACCAAAATGACTGTAGATACTTAAAAAAAAATTGAGATACTTGAAAGGACCTGAACAACCTGGAGCTTTCCTTGTTCTCCCTATTGTCAATTCCACAATTCCCCTCCCACTGGCCAGGGCCATTGGTTTCTATCAGTGGGAAGAAAGCCTCATGCCAATGAGATTTTTGATTGAGATTACATATATAATGTCACCTCATACCCACACATATTTCCCTGATCCTGTAGCTAAGGAAAGGAGGCACATTTTTTTTTCCCTTCATCTCTTCTTCAAGTCAAACTTCACTATTACAAGTAATAGTGATCACCTTATGGATTTTTGTTCTTTATATTTAGTTTGTCCTGGAGTATATTGATGTTATAATGTATATTATTTTGTATGTTCTCCTTACTTTAATCTGTATTAATTTAGATACACTTCTCTATATTCAATATTTCTCATAGCACATTACACTCATGTACTATAATGGATTTACTCAGGCCTTAATTAATAGATGTTTACTTTGCTTCCAAGATCATTGATGCTGATGATGATAGCTAGCATTTATAAAGTACTTTAAGGTTTTCAGTGTCTTTTGAAGTTATCTTATTTGATATCTTTATTGTTTGCTTTTTTTTTTTTTACCAGAGGAGTGAAACTGCATCAAAGAGAGTTTACAGTGACTTGCCCAAGGTCCTATTGCTGGTAAATATATGAAGAAAGATTTGAAAAAACAAACAAAAAAACAGCCTGCTAAACATTACACCACATGACTACCTAACACAAAAAGGGCTACTATGAATGTTTTGGTTTAAAGGGGATTTGTTTTTAACCTTTATGTGATTTATGCCAACCAATGAGATCTTTATGTTAAAAGGGCATCTATATTTTAGTCACTTTCTTATGTGAATAATTGTAAATTATTTTTGTAGCACTAAGGTCCCAGAAAGTATTATGGAAAGAATAAATGATTAAAATGTGTCTCATAGCTCCTTGAGATATGTAAATAATAGTGAGATGGCTAATTGAAAGGGTATGTAGAATTTACTGACTGTTGGGGTCAAATTCCAAAGCGTTTCCCAGAATGGTCAGATCAATTCACAGCTGATCCAACAGTATACTAATGCATGGTCTTGTGAAGCCCCTTTTATATTTCTCCTATTATCCTTTCTTTTTTACTATCTGATGAGTCTGAGGTGAAATATTAGAGTTGTTCTACTTCTCATTTTTCATATTCATAGTGATTTAGAGCATTATTTGACATGACTGTTGGTTGTTGACCTCTTTTAAAAATGGCCTGTTCATATCATTTTATGACATTAATTTTTAAATGTACCTGGTTCTTATACATTGTAGGGTGTCCCAAAATTCTTAGCAGAGTTTTTTTCTTTTTTTTTTTTGGAAATTTTATTATTCATTTTAAATTTGAAAGGGAAATGAGAAAAGAAAATTAATTGCCATGTACACAGCTGAATATGAGAGGATGCAATATAAAACAATACATCTCTATTTCAGGAAAACCTATATAATAAATACTACACATTGTTTTCAAAGCTGCCCAAAGTTGCTCATTGCACAAGGTAGCTGTTTCTGTGTAAAATGTTCTCTTGGTTCTGCCCATTTCACTCAGCATCAGCTCATATAAGTCTTCAGGTTTTTCTGAAGTCCATCTGCTCATTTCTTATAGCATAAGAGTATTCCATCGCATTCATATACTACAACTTGTTCAGCCACTCCCCAATTGATTGGTATCCCTTCAAATTCTAATTCTTTGTCACCACAAAAAGAACTGCTGCAAATATTTTTTTGTGCATGTGGGTCCTTTCAATGGTGAATAATATTGCTGACACGTAATGTGGTTTCTCTATTTTTCTCTTTTGATTAAATCTATTTTGGCTTTAGCTTTGTCTGAGATCATAATTACTACCCCTGCTTTTTTACATAATAAATTCTACTCCTGCTGTTTATTTTATCTTTATGCATATGTCTCATTTTAATAGACTATGTATATTTTAATAGACTTTCCTGAAAGCAAGAAAGTGTTGAATTCAAATTTTTAATTTTCTGTCAGTTTAAATTTTATAGGTAAGTTCATCCTATTCACATTCTAAGCTATAATTACTTGTGTATTTTCCTCCTTCCTATTTTTTCCTCACTATCATTCTTGCCCTTTTCCTATCCCTCCTTACTCTTCTGCTTTACTTCCATCAATTACTTTTCCCTCCTATTCCTTAACCTACTCACCCCTTCAAGAATCCTTCCCTTATCTTCTCCATTCTTCCTTTTGCCATAATATTTCTTTCTAGAAGATATATATATGTATATATATATGTATGTATGTATATATGTATATATGTATATGTATACATGTATATGTATATCTATATCTATACTATATAGATATACATATACATGTATACATACACATGTATACATATATACATACATACATATATATACATATATATGTATTATGTATATATGTATACATGTATGTATACATGTATATCTATATCTATACTATATAGATATACATATACATGTATACATACACACATATATACATCTATTCATGTATCTGTCTGTCTATTTATATACATTTCTATAGATCTATTTAGAGTATAGATTTGTATGAGTGAATGTGCTTGTGTTATTCCCTCTTTAACCCATTCCCAATGAGAGTAAGTTTCCATTGCTACGTGCCCTCCCCTCTGCTGGCTTCTTCTCTATCAGATTTTCCTTTTATGCTTCATTTGCTTGAGATAATTAATCCTTTTTATTTCTCCCTATAC
Source organism: Phascolarctos cinereus (assembly GCF_003287225.1). NCBI lineage: Eukaryota > Metazoa > Chordata > Mammalia > Diprotodontia > Phascolarctidae > Phascolarctos > Phascolarctos cinereus. The sequence continues at coordinate 494,733,189 of NW_027555847.1, forward strand.
AGTTTTATTTTATTTTAGAATTACCTCATCATACATAGCTCAGCACAAACTTTTTTTTTCAAGGTACTCAAATAATGATGACAGTTATATGAGTACTGATAATATTTTTACATATAAGAAGTAAACAATTTCCCCCTTATAATTGGTCTTTAATGTTTACCTTATATTTCTCATGGATGTCATGTGTCAAAGTTTCCCTTAAGTTCTGCTGTTTTTGTTGCAAATACCTGAAAGTCTTTCAGTTCATTTAATGTCCATTTTTTTCCCATTCAGGATTACAATTAACATTATTGGGTAAGCTATTCTTGATTGTAATTCCTGATCTTTTGCTCTATGAAATATAATATTCCAATATCTATGGTCCTTCAACATAGTAGCTGCTGGGTCTTGTGCAGTCCTTATACTAGCTCCATGGTATTTAAATTTTTTTTTGTTTTTCTTCTTGCTTATAATAGTTTCTCCTTAACCTGGGAACTTTGAAACTTTGCTATGATATTCCTGTAAATTTTCCTCCTGGGATCTCTTTTAGGTGGTGATTAGTAGATTTTTTCTTATTTTTGCTTTACCTTCTTGTTCTAGCAATTTTACTTGAAAATTTCTTGTAATATTGTATCAAGATTCTTTTTTAATCATAAATTTCAGTTAGTCTTACAATTTTTATATTATTTCTTATCAACTGTTCTCCCAATCAGTTGTTTTTCTCTTGAGATGTTTTACATTCTCTTCTTTTTTTTTTCTTTCATTCTTTTGATTTTGTTTTATTATTTCTTGGCATCTTAGAATGTCATTAACTTCCTTTTGCCCAACTCTAGCTTTCAAGGAATTATTCCTTTCTCATCTTTTTGATTCACTATTTCAAGTTGGTTTTCTTTTTTTTTTCTTGGATTGCTCCTATTTTTTCCCCCAATTTTGCCTTGATCTCTCTTATTTGATTTTTAAAATCTTTTTTTTTTTAAATTTCCTCCAAAAACTATTTTTATGCTTTGGACCATTTGATGTTGCTTAGTGAAAAAGGAATGAATTTTTTGCTTCATTATCTTCCTGTAAATATGAAGCCAGATGTTCTCTATCCTTATAATAGCTATCTATGGTTGGGTTCTTTCTCCTTTGCTTCCTGTTTTTCTTTTAGTTTTGTTTTTGTTTCATTTTGTTTTTAGCAGTTATTAGTCTATTCTAATTATAGTCCAAAGTTATGGGGAATAATGCCCCAACTTCCCATCTTTCTGTTATTTTCTGAGATCTGTCCAGGGGTTCAACCTTGGGCTCTCCTCTCCATTCCTAAGACATGGGTAGGGCCCTCATCACTCTGTCCTGCAAATGATCTTGCAACTTTTGGTTCTTCAAGTGGCTGGAAACTACAGTTGCCCTCTCTGCCTTGTAACTGAAACCAGGGTCTCTGATCTCCTGTAAGCACCCACAGCCAGCAGCTACTGATGTTCCACTCACCAGTTCTGTTCTAGCTCTTTCTCCTCTGCAACTGCAGCCTGGGATGCAGGTGGTCAGCACAGCCGTGCTTGGCATCCCTTGACAATATAAGGTCATTCAATCTTCTGCTCATCCCTTAGACCACCCACTACACTGTCTTTGAGAAGAGAGTTTCTAAGGCTGAGGCTGTCTCCCAACCCAGCTGCCCCAGGGCTTGTCATTTATTGATTCTGAAGAGTCAACCTGAAGGTACTTGAATTTCACTCAGGCAGAACTTCAGCCCCAGGAGGTTGGGACTTGCTTGGGGTCTTCTCAAGTTGTCTTAGGAGAACAACTGCTTAATACTAAGTTTTGTTTATTTCTGGTGCTCTATATTTCCTCTGAGGTAGTGTTCTTTCCTTTTTTTTAAAAGATGTGGCCTTTTATTTTTATATATGTGGGTCATGTGCATATTTGTACACAATAGATGACATTAGATATTTACCTGTCTTTTATTTCAACTAAACTACTTTCTACTTTTCACTTTCTACCATTTTTCATAACCTAGTACCTGTTATTCTTGTGCTTATCAAACACCAGGCTATTGAGCTTGATTGCATCTTGTCTTACTTTAAAATCTGTCTCATTGGTTTGCCTTTATATTCTTTAACTGATGTATTTATTTTCTTGATTACTATTTTAGTAGCTTTTCATTTTGTAATGCTAGGCCACATTCATAGTTGCTTTATTATTATTATAAATTCCTGTTGAGTTTCTTGATCTTGTGGTTTCAAACAAGTATTTCGTTATATTTGTCAAGTTTTATAAAGTAAACTTTTGTTTTTGTGTGAAATTTATGAACTAATCTAGTTTGCTGTATGATAATATCATATTGTGAAAGATCTCAAATTTTTTTCTTGTAGCTCATGAAGAGTGTACTGTACTTATATTCACATAATTGTTCACCGTGCATTGGTAGATTAACTCCAAATGTTTTATTCATTTTTAGTTTTTAAATTGGAATGTCTTTTTGTATCTCTTCTTATAGGATGTTATTAGCAATATATAGAAAATTATTAATTTTTAAAATGTTACATCTTGCTACTTTTACGTTATGCATTGTTTTAAGCTTATGCATTATTGTAATTATTTTGCTTAATCTCTGATATTCTCTAAGTAAAGAATTCTTCATCTTTGTGCTTATTTTATGTTTATTCTATCTACTATATTATTTTGAGAGCTAGTGTTGATAATATGATATAAAATATTACTATTGACATACACTCTTTTAAAATTGTTGATATTACTGAGAATACTTCTGGCATTTTTCCATTTTGCATAGTTAGTGCTAATCTATGATTTTGGATAATTCCTTTTTTTTTTTTGTCATTTTAAAGACTTGTATTGGGGTAGCTAGATGGCGCAGTGGATAGAGCACCAGCTTTAGAGTCAGAAGGACCTGAATTCACATCTGGCCTCAGACACTTACTAGCTGTGTGACCCTGAGCAAGTCACTTAACCCTGATTGCCCTTAAAAAAATGAGAATATTTAAATGCTCAAAAGGATCTATGATGCCATCAATGTCAGGTTTCCTTGCAATGGTACAGATCATGACTCATCCACATTTGCCCATAGAATAAAAAAAACTTGCTCTTATTCCCCTACTTTAAAATTTTTAACATCACATTTATTGAGCACTGTGTACAAGGTAATGTGCTAATTACTTTACAGATGTTATCTCATTTGATCCTCACACAACAATCTTTTGAGGTAGATGCTGTTATTATCCACGTTTTTCAGTTAAGGAAACTGAAGCAAACAAAGATTAAGTGACTTGCTTCAGATTAGATAGGTAGTAAACATAAATTAATGTTATATGTTGTTAAAAATTTTTGCATAATTTAATTATTTTATTATTCTTTTTATTAATAGTGTCCAGTTCACTTATAATTTTCTTTATACTGGAAAGAAGGAAACAGCCACTATGTCCTCATCAATGTGGTAAGTACTTTAAACATATTATTTCTTCTTAAATACTTATAAAAACCCTGGGAAGTAGGTATTATTATAATAACCACATCTACCTCCCTGCTTTGTTATGAAGATCAAATAAGATGATATTTGCAAAGTGCTTAGCACAGTGCCTGGTAAACAGTAGGTACTATAGAAATGCTGAGTGTTGTTGCTGTTATCCCCATATCGCAGATGAGGAAATTGATGTAGGCACAGGTTAAATGACTTAGCCATTATCACATCATCACATAGTAAGTTTCTGGGGTTATATTTGAACACAGGTCAGCTAGGTGGCACAATGGATAGAGTGATGGGTCTGGAGTTAGATAGACTCATCTTCATGAGTTCAAATTTGGCTTCAGACACTTGTTAGCTATGTGACCCTAGGCAACTAGCTTAACTCCATTTGCCTCAGTCCCTTATCTGTAAAATGGACTACGGAAAGAAGTAGCAAAGCACTCCATAATCTTTGCTAAGAAAATCCTAAATAGGGTTGTGAAAAGTTGGAAATGACTGAAAAATAAATGAACTTTCTCATTCCATCTCTCTAGCTGTATTTTAAGACCTGGTCATGATAAATAATGTTGACTACATTGCAATAGCATTCTTGCTAATATGTGACTCAATATTTTGCATGTATTCTTCAGTGCTTTATCACTATTTGTTTAGGTATTAAGGATCAAATATATTTTGTAGAAATAATTTGGTAGTATGCTGCCTTTGATTTTTTTTTGGTTGAAAACAATTTATATACCTTAGGACTCAATCTTTTTTGGAGGTTTAATAAAATTTACTCAAGTAGAGTTGAGCGCAGGACTTTTTTTTTATTTGGGAATTCATTTATATCTTGTTAAATTTCATTTTATTTGAGTGACTTACTTTCTTTGCCATTCTGCTTTTTTTCTGTGTTTATTGTATTTTGTAAACACCTATTCATTTCATTTATGCTTTTAGCTTAATTGGCCCATATCTGGGTAAAATAATTTTTGATGGTTTTCTCTGTTCCATCAAAATTTAATGTGAATTCTCATTTTTTATTTTTAATATAATTTTCTCTCTCTAAATTTGCTAATGATTTTAGTATCTTATTTAAGTTTTCAAAAGCTGTTCCTAGTCTTATTAACTGAATTGTTTTATAAGGATTGTTTTCTATTTAATTTTATCTTTGATTTTCAAGATTTACTTTTTGTGTATTTATTTAAGGATTTTTTTAACTTTTAAAATTTATATCTTGGTAACATTTATTTCTGTATTCTTTATCTTTTGGTGACAAAAACATTTTTGTAGAAATACATTTTCTTAAGGATTACTTTGGGAGTATCCAAAGAGTTTTTGGCATCTTACATAAGTGTTTCTTTTCTTTATTTAATGAAACTATTTGTTTTTGTATGATTTGTTCTTTGACTCTCATACTTTTTGGAACCATACTGTTTCATTTCCATTTAAGTCTGATTCATTTCATCACATTTTTCTAATTTATTAAAAACTGTATTTTGATTATTGTGTTCAATATGTTCACTTGGCTGGAAAATTCATGCTACCGTATTTACCAAATCATGTCTGTTTTACTTTGCATTTTTAATCTTTCCCTGCTTTATTAATATCTAATTGTAATTAAAAATAGCTATCATAGACAAAGAGATAACTTTCTAAGTGAGAAAAATGTACATGACTCACTAAGATTAGATACTACTCCCAAAAGCTGTTAGGATTCATATGTCACTTAATACCTGTACTTGGAAAGCATATGCTCAGAATTATTCACTTTCACTATATGGGCACAGATCTCATATCATGGATCAACCAATGTAAGAGTGGAGCTGTATGGGATGCATCTCCATTCTTTATTTCAATAAAATCAGTAGACGCAATTATGGTGAGAAAGATTATTTATTTAGATCAAGGTAGTCTAGAATTCTGAGATATCAGATATCCTATAGTGGCCTTAAACAGTTGCTTTGGCTTTCCTTTTCAGTATTGTGTCAATGGATAGATGACTTAATATCCTTTATGAAAATCCTTTCCATCAGCATTTCCTTTGTTGACATATCTGCTATCTACAGAAGATGAAAAGAATTCCTCAGCAATTGGATTTTCCTCAATTTCTTGTATTTGTATTGGTATGAAATAATAAATTTAAAAATGTATGTATTTGCATTTTATGTAGTGAAACTTAGAAGAAGGAGGAATTCATACTGAGACACACAAGTTTAAAGATGAAGGATACTCCTCATAATAAGCAGGAAGTATTAAGTCTTATGTAAGAAATAAATTGATTAATTTCAGAGGATGGGAGAAAGGAAAACAATGATTGACAATAAACAGAAAATATTTCAAAGATATCCAATTTTAACAAGCATGCTTTTTTAAAATTAAGTTTGTGAAAGAAAAGAACAATATTTATAGCAAAAAACAGGGGTAATGTTAAATGAACACTCCATGGAATATTGGATGATTATTGCATAATTTCAGTATGATATAAACTACAAACTTAGTTGTGTCATACTGATTCATTTACATGATGGAAATAGACAATAATGATAAGCAGCCACTTTTTAAAAATTAAATTCAATGAAGATTTGGAAGAATCTCCATATCAGGCAGATATTTTAGAGTGATTAGAATTTGATCAAACATATTTCCTCACACTAGATTTTCAAGGAATTGACTTTCTGAAAGTAAAATTATTATTTCCATTTTTTATCTTTAGTTTATCCACTGCTTTTAAATTTTGTTTTTGTTCATTTGGAAGATATGCACCTATTAATCTATTAACTCTTTTTAAACAAAAAATGTTGGAAACAGTTGGAATGAATTTTATACTTTGGGGGGGGGAAGTAAGCTTTCATAGCTGTAATATTTTTTCAAAGAAAAACAACTGTAATAATTTTTAAAAATTAAAATAATGCATGTCACTGTAGTGGTTTCTTTCCTCCATTTTGATATAAAGTTTCTATTCACACATGCCCCAAATGTGTCCTTTATTTTCATTTCGTTACATACAATGAAGGTATTTTATATATCTGTCTGTATGTTACACTCATTTCTTTTTTAATGTGCCCCATCCATATTGTCTAACTTACACAATATTAGTATTGTGGTTCAACTACTTTTTTTTTTTGGTCTGCCTCAACACTCAAGATAAACAGATACACTAATGATGAATAAATGAATGAATGAGCCAATCAAGAAGCATTTATTAATGTAAGAATAATAAATCAAAGGATGAAATAATCCCTACCAGCAATGAGCTTTCATCCTATCAGAGTAGATAAGAAGTACACACACAAATACATAAAGAATTAATATATTAAAAAAATCCATAGAAATGAATACTAAGTAGTTAAATTTAAAATATTTTGTCAGGGAGGGCAGTAGTTTTTGAGGGGATGAAGAATGAGTTCTTGCAGAACGTATTTCTTTTGCTGTATCTTATAACAAAAAAATAATTAAGAGCAAGAAATGAGTAGTGAGGGCATTGTGAGCATAGTGAGCATCCAGAGAAAGGAGGAATGTAGTTATAACATGGACTGTTGTGCATGAAGAATAGAAAGTATTATTTGGCTAGATTGAAGGGCATGAAAGGAGAAGTAATGTACATTGAATCTGGAAGCATATGCTGAGACCAGACAGTGAACAATTTAAAAAGTTAAACATAGAGTTTTGTATTTTGTCCCAGAAGAAGTAGGGAACCACTAGAATATGTAAAGTAGGGGATCACTGTATTAATATGTATTCCTAAGGAAAAAAAAATTACTTTGGCAGAAGTGTGCAGAGTAGACTGGAGTGGGAAGAGACAAGACAATTAAAAGGCTGTTCAATAATTTAAGATACAGTTGATGAAGGCTTGAACTAAGTTTTCAAATGATTTCTCAAAATCTAAAATTTTATTTGGAAGTTCCTTGTATCTCTAAGAACTCCTTAACTCTTGATAAATAACTTTATAATTTCTGGGTTGTCTTGCTTTACATTTAAATACTCTCAGAAAAGTTTTTTTTTTCAATTTTTCCTCATCCACCTGAAATGATAAAAAAAAACTTGAAAGTTTAATTATATACTACATGCAGTGAAAGGATGCCTGTGTTTCACTACCTCTAAAGGTTTTCTGAGTTTTATGGTTTTTTTTGAAGAAACCATTCTAAAATACTTAGGAAGTAGAAGAAAATCCAGAGCTAGATTTCACACCAAAGATATTCTCCAATGTAATTCCCCTGATTCCAGTTTCTTCTAAGAAATAAACTAAGAAACAAAACTTAGAAACTAAGAAATAAAATAAAACATACCAGGCTTATATTTTATTGAGGGCAAACTGTTACTATATATTTTTCTTCTGCTTGCAGATTGAATTCTTCTTAGGTTATGTTGTGGTCCAAACATATATATCTCTAATACATACTGTGTTTATTAACTCTCAAAGGTTATGTTTACTTTGTCCAATAAACTAACACAGTGTCATATATTTATAGCAATCACTGAAGGCTTTTTGGTACTGTTACATATAGTCGAGAAATAAAGTACATATCTTAGAGATACAGCAGTTCAATTTGAGTGCAAAATCTACAACTAATTATATGTCAGCTGGTCAATAGAAAAATTTAAATACAAAACTTAAATAGAAAATGAGAAAAACAAAACAAACATTGCCACATGCACAGCAGATTATAGGAGAGGATTCAATACAAAACAGTACATTTCCATTTCAAGAAAACCTGTGTAATAAATATTACACGTTGTTTTCAAAACTGCCCAACTTTACTTCCTTGCTGGTTTTCTTTTGTTCTCTTCTTTGAACTTTTTATTTTATTTTTTCCCTTCCCTCTCCCCCTTCCCACAATAAAGAAAGCTACAATTAAGCATGGATGCATTTATACATATACATAGATATCAATAAACATATACCTATATACACATATAGACGAATACACATATATGTAGGACTATACTCTGTTTATTTCCTCCTATCACCTGTTTCTCTGGAGGTAGATAACATCTTCCTTCATAAATCCAAGTCTTTCTTTGTTTTTATTTTTTAATAATATTCAATTTCCCCCAATTACATATCAGGAAAAAAATTAGCACTCATTTTTACAAGCTTTTGAGCTCTGAATTTTTCTCTGTCCCTCCCTCCCTCCCTTTTCCTCTTCTGAAAATGGTAGACATGATGAGAGTAATGTTCATTCACTAATTATTTTTATGTCTCTTTTACCATTTGATCTAGTCTGTTTTTTAAGGTATTATTTTCTCCAGTATATATATATATACATATATATATATATATATATATATATATATATATATATATTGTGTGTGTGTGTTTCCTTTACCAAGAAAGCTGTTTACTCTTTTTTCACCATTTTCTTGCATCACTCATATTTCTCTTCCCAATTTTTCCTCCGCCTTTCTTACTTGATTTTCAAAATCCTTTCTGAGGTCTTCCATGGCCTGAGACAATTTCAAATTTTTCTTAGCATCTTTGGATGTTGGAACTTTGACTTTGTTGTCTTCTTCTGAGTGTGTATTTTGGTCTTTCTTGTCACCACAGTAACTTCCTATGATCAGAATTTTTTTCCCATTTTTTGCTCATTTTTCCAGTCTATTTCTTGACTTAACTCTTTGTTGAAGGGGGTCTGTGCTTCCAGGGTAGATTGCACAATGCCCCAAGTTTCAGGGGTTTTATGCAGCTGTTTTCAGAGATACTTCTAGCAACATGTAAGTTTTCAGTTTTTCCAAGGTGGTGTGATCTAAGGAGAGGTCTGTTTACTACTCTTCTGGCTAGTGCTCTGGTCTGTGAGTGACCACAAGCACTCTTTCCTACCTGAAAGTGTGAGAAGGGTTTCTGCTTCACTGTAGCCACAAGCTCTGGTGCACTAATGCTCCTTCTTGTCCTGGGAAATCCTAGGACTAGGACTCATATATGAGTATGGGCAAAATAACTGAATCCTGCCCCCCAGTGTCAGAAAAGAAACCCCAATAATCTTCTGATCACTTGTTCAACCCCTTTACCATCTGTGAGTTGAGAACTCCAGAAGCAGCTGTTGCTGCTGCTGCTGCTGAGTCAGTGGCTCCCAAGGCCTTCTCCTGTTTTGCTGGATCCCATCTTACATTGGCATGGGCTTCACTGGACTGTGTTTCACTCTCACCTAAGTGCAACAGACCTTTGCTGCTGTCCCTCTAAGTACTTTACCTGGAAAATTATTTCACCCCATCATTTTTGGGTTCTGCCACTTTACAAATTGTTTTATGGCATTATCTAAAGGTGTTCAGAGAGGCTTTGGGGGAGAGTTCAGGTGAGTCGCTGCCTTTTCTCCACCATCTTGGCCCATGTTTTTCTAAATCAACTAGCTCATCATTTAGTACACTACAGCAAAATTCCAACCCAATAACATGCTATTTGAAAGATTGTCCTATTTGAAAGATTCCCCGCTTGCAATTTTCTGCATTCCTTCTGTTCTTAGCTACATAGGTTTTATCTATACAAGAAAAATTTAATTTAAAATAATTGAAATTATCCTTTTTATACTTCAACAGTGTTCTCACTTTATAATATAGTCTAAGGTCTGATACTGCTGAATCTACATCTTTTTTTCCCTGGTTTCTTTGAAGCTTCTTACCTTTTGTTCTTCCAATGAACTTTGTTATTATTTTTTCTAACTCAGTAAAATATTTGTTTTTCGTTACTTTATTGTGATAACATTGAATAGGTTCAGCAGAAAATTACATTTAATTACATGGCTCCCATATGTCAGGTATTGTGCTAAGCATTAGTGATGCATACATTCCTTTAAGGAATTTAAAATTTAATAAAAGTGCAAACAAAATGCAAAAAAAAAAATTACAATCAAGTTACATTCAGGATAAATGGGAAATAACTAAAATAAAGAAGACACTGGAATTAAGAAGATTTGAGGAAGGCTTCCTGTAGCAGATGGGATTTTAATTAACTCTTGAAGGAAACCAGGAAAGTCAGTAGACAGAGGTAAGGATAGAGAGCATTCCAGGCAACATTCCAGGAAACATCCAGAGAAAATGTTTGGAATCAAGAGATTATTTCAGTCCCCCCAAGGAATAGCAATAAGGTCATTACACTGGATGAAAGAGTACATGGCAAGGAGTAAGATGTGAGGAGCTTGGAAGAGTGGCCAGGAACAGCAGAGTTGTTAATGGCTGTGAATGACAAGCCAACAGATAATTTTATATTTAATTCTGGAGATGATAGTGAGTCGCTGGAGTTCAAAGAGGGGAGGAAGTTGACCAGATCACACCTGTACTTTAGGAAAAATCACTTTGGTGGTTGACTGGAGAATGGATTGTGATGGGGAAGAGACTTAAAGCAGACAAACCAAAAAAGTATCTCTTACAATAGGCCAAGTATAAGGTAATGAAATTCTACCATATACAGAGTGATGTCTATATCAGAGGAGAGAAGATGGAATATTCAAGAGATATTACAATGGTAAAATTGACAGGCAACAGATTGGATGTGTGAGTGAGAGACAGTGAGTGAGAGACAGTGAATCAAGAATGATACATGGGCTGCAAGCTTGAGGAAGCAGGAAGGTGGCATTGTCCTCTATAATAATAGGGAAGTTGGGAGGAGATGAAGGTTTAGAGGGAAATATCATTATACTGAGTTCAGTTTTGGACATGTTGAAGTTAAATTATCTGTGGGACTTCCAGTCATAAGTATTTTTAAGGCATTAAACACCAAAAGTATTAAATGTAATAATATTTGTAAATATTTTTGTATGTTTGTACAATAATATTTGTAAAGTCCTTAGCATTGTTCCTGACATATAGTAGGTGCTATATAAATGAGTGTTCCTATTGCTTTTCCCACCTCACCCCCCTTCCCATTGGAAATGTCAACTCAGAATTCAGCAGAGTGGTTAGGGTAGGATAGGTAGATTTGAGAATCAACAACATAAATATGGTAATTAAATTAAATACATGAGAGCTAATAAGATCACCAAGTGAAGTAGTATAAAAAAAAAAAAGAAAAGGGCCCAGGATAACTCCATTGGTCACCATGAGATACCATGAAAACTCCACGAGACACCAGGAGTTAGTGAGGATAACCAGGATGAGGATCTAGCAAAGAAAACTGAGGAAGAGTATGATAGCTAGGAGAAAACCAAGGAAAGAGAGATAGCCTCAAAGCATAGAGAAAAAAGTGTGAGGAGAAAAAGATGATCAACAATGCTAAAGATTGTAGACATATCAAGCATGAAGATTGAGAAAAGGCCATAGCATTTGGCAATTAAGAGAAAGTAACTTTGGCTAAGGCAGTTTCTTTCAGTAGAAAGCCAGCATACGGGGGTTAATACACATGTGCAAGAAGAGAAAATGGTGATTAAGGGTATGATTATTGTGTGTGTGTGGCTGAGGCTAGATGGAGCCGTAAGTCACAGGAATAAGGAAATTACCAGTTAGGGTGTTTCCTGGATATTAAATAAGTTTGTTGAAGGCAGGCATTAGGGAAGAGAGAAAAACTGTGAGTCAGGTAGTGAACTCATTGAAGAAAGAATGACCAGGTGCAAATCACTTAGGTTTTTCACACCTCACTCTCATTATCTATAAAATGGCCTTAATAACATTGGCATTATCTACCTCATAGGGACATTGCAATAAAGATAGTTTGAAGTGTTATATGAATATGAATTGTGATGACTGTGAATTGTACTTAATCTTCATAACATTCTATGAGGTAGTCGGGCCAGATATTGTTATCTTTTCTTTTTGCATGCTTCAGTAATTGAAAAGTCTGATTTCCTATTTTCTATGATTTCACAGATGTGATTCTTTCCTTGATGTAGACTGTATTACATCCTCTCCTTAGGAGACAGTTTAACAATCTATGGTGGCAGAGAAAATGATTTAATTGGTTGTCATACTTTTGCTGAGCACTTAAAATTATGTACAATGATCTGTAGATGATAGCCTGATGTCAGGCCCATATTTTAGGACTTTCCAAGGGGCATCTAGGTGGCGCAGTGGATATAGCACCGGCCCTGAAGTCAGGAGGACCTGAGATCAAATCCGGCCTCAGACCAAACACTTGACACTTACTAGCTGTGTGACCCTGGGCAAGTCACTTAACCCCAAATGCCTAAAAGCAAAAAAAAAAAAGACTTTCCAGACAGGTATTACTAGCCAGAACTTGCCCTCTATGTAGCATGATAAGACATCACTTCCATCCTTTTCACACATGAAAATATTGTAGTTCAGAGACTGAAAGACTTGCCCCATGTCACAAACCTAAAACCTGGTGTAGGTAGCTCTACAACTCAGCTACTATCCCAGGAGTCTCATCTTTTCACTCCACTCCTCTGGACCACATCTTTTCCTTTGTTTTGCTGAAGGATTCCGTGTATCTATTGTTTCTATTTCATAGGTATACACACATATATACATATACATATAAGTATATTTACAACACACTTATATACATATATGTGCATACACACACATACACACATGCACACACATATATATATATATATATATATATATATATATATATATATATATATATATATATATACACATCCTCTTCAATTTTTTGGAACATTGATTTTCCCCAGGTATGGATATGACATGACTTAGAATTTCAAAGTGACTTCTTTGACTTGTTCCCTAAACCCAGCATTCTCTCTTATGCAATGTAATTAATATTTTCTGTCCTGAGACATTCCTGCTTTTGTTCCTATCTCGGCCCTGGTCATTTAGAAGCTGAAGAGCTAAACACAGGAAAATATCTTCCTCATCCAAAACACACACACACACACACACACACACACACACACACACACACACACAAAACCCTCCATTGATATAATTATATCAAAGATCTAGAGCTGAAAGATACCTAGGAAGACATCCATCTCATTTTAGAGACAACAAAACTGAAGCCAAGGGGGTTTAAGCAATGTATCCAAGGGTCACATAGTCAAACAACAGAAACAGAAACAGGATTGAATCCATGTCATCTGACTCTGAAGCCAAGTGTTCTTTCCACTGTGTTATGCTGCATCCAAAAGTGAATATATTTGTTCTGATTATAGTTTTTTTCCCCAAATTATATTTTAGTAGGAAATATAGCTATGTCAAAAATATTCCTAACAAATACCAAGGCACCCTACTAAATCCTTTCCATACAGGTATTGGAAGCTCAAAATGTTTTCTCCAGATGTTCTTAAATGTCATTTATAATAATTTCTTGAAACAATGGAATTTCAGTTGAGCCAAATTTGAAGTAATTGATGTGTGTAAACTATTAGTATGTGTCTCAAACAGCTGGAGTAAATTAATATGATTATATGCATACGCTTTGCTTTACGTATGTCAGCAATATAGCTGACAAAAGCTTGTATTAAAATAATAACTTCTTACATACTACCATACACCAATGGATCTGTGATCTCATCAATGTGGGCATTCCCTCCAATAATGCAGATTGCAATCCATATGTCTTCTTGTCCCATCTGTCTCTATTTCCTGTTCTCCCAGAAATCCCCCATAGAGGCCCAACCCAAGTATGCACACATATTTTTCTTTATTCTTTTCATATTTCCTAAATGTTGGAGGAATTGCATGGTTGTCTACTGTTTGTCCCTTTAACTATCTGCTTGAGGGGCTCAAATATAATTCTGGTCATACATGCTTCTGATAACATTTTAAAAAACACTTCTGTTTATTTCTCTTTGTATATAATGTATCAAAAATGAAATTGTGGTGGTTTTGCAGATGGTTGTGACAATGGGTGGTGGTAGTAGCATGGACAGAAAGTCTCTGACCAAGAATTAATGTCAACCAATTATTTTAAATGAATTAGAAAGTGAAAACAGACTATGCAAAATGTAACTTACTGGACACTTTAGGTGTTATAAAGACCACATCACTTAAAACTCTTGCATTCAAGGTTAATATCATTGCTGGAAATCATGTGAGAGCCAGCACTTTTAGCACCAGAGCCATGAGCATTTTACAATCTGAAATGTAATATTCCTGGAAACTGAAATTTATGAGTGTGTATTGGCTGCTGTGAGGGCAATGTGGATATGAGGTGAGGGTCAACAAACACAAGTCTGCTAGCTGCAAATTAGCCTGAGGAACAAACAGCCAATTGTCTCTCTCCTGCTTCTCTATGAGGTTTAATAGCCTGCTCAGAACAAAAATGTGACAATAGCATTTCCTACTGAAAAAATGCACCAGAACTTTTCAGCTGATAACATCTTTACTTGGCCACAAATGAGAAAAAAAAATCTGATACACCTAACACATTTGCAAAATTTCACTTTCTTATTGATACTAGCTCTAGTTAAATTTCTCTCCCATGAACAAGAAAGACTGTTTGCCATCTCCTTAAGAACAGTTGTTAGGGCAGCTAGGTGGTGCAGTGGATACAGCACCAGCCCTGAAGTCGGGAGGACCTGAGGTCAAATCCAGCATCAGACACTTGACACTTACTAGCTGTGTGACTGTGGCCAAGTCACTTAACTTTACCTTGTGCCCCCCCAAAAAAAGAATGATCATCATTTTCTTACCCATGTGCTTCCTTCCCCCACATGATACCACAGATACAGAAATAATAACTCATATTTATAAAGTACTTTCAGTATTATAAGGTACTTTTCCTGCAACAAACTTTGGAGGTAGGTAGTGAAAGCATTATAATACCAATTTACAGGTGAGAAAACTGAATTTCAGAGAACTTAAGTGACTTGTCTAGGTTATAAAAATTAGAAGTGTCTTCACTAGTATTCAAACTGATGCATCCTATGTAAGGTCTTAATATGGTTTCTACTACACTATACCTATAAATCAACTTAGATTTTGTGAAGTATTAAAAACCATTTAAGTGCTTAGTACTATGGTAAATTTCAGGAATACAATACAATACAAAAGGGAAGGAAACAGCCCCTACCCTTAAGAACCTAAGACATATTGTGTGGTTCAGCTGTAGGGTCAATGATAAAGTTGTAGTTAAAATGGCAAGTGAATTACTTGGACTGAAGTATAGAGAAAGGAGGTAAAGCTAATATAAAAATACATCTTTTGCATCATTTTCATTGATAAAAGCATATTATTTTTAATTTTGAATCATTTGAATGATCCAAGGACTTTGGTGACTGTTAGGAGGTGGAGGTTTCAGGCCTGCCAGGCCAAGTCCCTATCATTCTTGTTCTCATGGATGGCAATGAAGAGGCCAGACTGAAGGTGGATTGGTGGTCTGATATTCACAGGACTCTCGGGCACTGGGGCCCTAGGGCACCTCCAGTACTATTTGACAGTAGGATACAGTTTCACCTATCAAACTCTCATTTTATACTGTATCTCTCCTTCAGAGTAGAACGCCAAACTGCTTGGGACAGGCTGGTCTGCCTGAGGTGAAGGGAGTGGTTGTTCAGTTCTACGTGTTTGAAATTATACGTTTTCTCTCACAATTCCTTATGGCTTCTTTACAACTGGATGTAAAGAACATAAGGGTTATTCTTGGTAATGCATAATAAAGCCTTTGGGAGGTGAAGTTCATTTATAGAGAAGGCAGCAAAGGGCACCAGGCTATTTTATGTATGTAAGATGGAAGAAGGGCAGATTAGAGAAGATTAATATAAAATAAGGACAATTTTCTTCATGATATTTTCAGAAATGCTAAAACTTTAGAAGGAGCTGAAGTGGTAAAGAAAACTAATGTATTTACATACACACATATGTGTGTTTGTTTGTGTGTATTCTTATTGCTATAGTGGGAAAGGATTATACCTTAAAGAGAATTGAATGATTAAAATGCATAGAGAAAAGATGAAAAAGCAGATTAGTGATGATATCCCTCCTTTTTTCTGCCAAGGAGAAGGAGTATTGGAATAGAAAGATCAGAACAAAACTGAATATGATGAAAAGCTAACTAAGGAGAATATCTACTTGATCTTGCTGAGATCAAATTACCTGTACCAAATGAACAACATCCTGAGATATGGAACAAATACTATGAATTCATTTTTCATGAATCACTATCAATAACGTCTGAAAGATGGAAACAGTATACATTTATTGAGCACCTATTATGTGCAACGTGTTTATAAGTGTGAAAAAAGATAGAGTACCTTCTTTCAAGAAGCTGATGATCTAATGAGGGAAGATAACACACGAAAAAGGATGTTAAAACATATGCAGGGAGAGGTAAGGTATCTGACATGGAGACATTGTTGAGAAGTTAGAGGTATCCAAGAGTAATATAGCCGGATGAGAAATAAGGTGAAGTTCTCTCCTAAATGGAGGTTTTGGAGCTCATGGCTCCTCTCTTCAAAACAGGGAGGCAAAGAGTAGTAAGTAATGAAGCACAATACCCAGACTGATGGGATTTGGCAGGATGATGGAGTTTCCTAATAAGGAGCTAATTGGGACGTGATGGAGAAGTAAGGCCAGGTGAGAAATGATCATAGAAAGTAGAAATATACAATAATTGGATATGGGACTTACTTTTTTTTTAAATGAAGGACATTAACTCTTCAAATTATACATCTGTGTAATAATTCTCATTCATTTTTCACAAGATCTTAGAATGTTTATTAAAGGAATGATTAGTAAACATGTAGAAAAGGAAGCGGTGATTACAAAGAGTAGAATGAAAGTATGACTCATTAAGAAAAGGTCATTTCTCTTTTTGACCCAGATTCTAGAATGGAATGCTGTACATGTATTGGAGGCAAAAAATGTTCATCCATTTTTAAGAAGCATTTAGCAAAATGGCATATCTTATCATGTTAAAAAGATGGAGAGATGTGTACTAAACAATAGTGCAATTAGTCAAAGTCAGACCTGATTCTGTGGCTAGACCTATCTATCCATCAAGATTTCTCCAAACCCTGAAATTCTCTAGTCTTATGAATCCCCTTATAAGTGCATAATAGCCATCTTTCTATTTGATCACTTTCTTGAGCATCTTGACCGAACAACAAACTAGCCAATAGTCAAACTATGCTAGTTTAAATGGTTGCTGGGAATAATTAAAATCATTGCTTATGTAGACACAGCTTCTGTTAAGTCAAAGAAGTGTGGAAAGTAGAGCAACAGCCTCTTTACTGCTGAGCTATTACTCTTTTTGCCCCAGAAGAATTATTCCTGAACTGTTACAACTGTAACTTCAGGTCAACCTGATTAGCCATGGCCCACCTTCAGGGCAGAGTAATTGGCAGAGACCCCCAAGAGACATATTGATTACTCTCTTTGCTCTTCATTTGCTCACCTGTAAGCTATGGTCAGAATCATTCAAGAAGAGTTCAGTCACTAAGCACATATACTCAGCAAACTTTAATATTCTCATATCCTTTCCATCTCTCTCACTGTTTGGATTAGTTGGGAAGGAAAATGGCAAAGAGGTGCCAGCATCTTAAATCAGCTTTTAATCAAAATGCCAAGTGATTTTAACCTGCTCACACAAGGTCAGAGAGAAGCTTGGAAATTTTCATTAAAATGGCATTTTACCACAGTATTAACGTGTGCAGAAGACAGTGGCTGATAAACTGCTATATTGCATTCCAGTTGACTGTTAAATCTTATTCAGTAGCTTCATATTTTGTGCAAGAATTATTTCACATTCCAATTAACTCTCACCAGGAAGTTGAGGCATACTCAGCTGCTTTTCTCCATGTGTATTTTGAAATTAAAAAAAAACCTCACTCTTTACTCTTTTGGATGATGAAAAAAGCAAGCTCAGAAAGAAAAGAACTTTTCTGTATAATTTCAAAATGGATTGTGACACTTCTTGCCACAGAGTAAAAATCTAGGAAGGAATCTTCCATTATCATATCAGCGTATGTAATACTACCTTCATCTGATACTCTTGTGGCTTATTGAAGGTGGCTTCACTGATGTGAGTTACCTATTGTATCTAGTGATGCAAGTTATAACTATCTATGCCTCCATCTATTGTGTGATTCTCTTCTGGTTTTTTTCTCATAAATAAATCAAATATTTATTGAGACCCTACTCTATGCTAGATGCTGTGATAAACCATCAAGAATGAAAGAGGGGCTGCTAGATGGCACAGTGAATAGAGCACCGGCCCTGAAGTTAGTAGGACCTGAGTTCAAATCCGGCCTCAGACCAAACACTTGACACTTACTAGCTGTGCCACCCTGGGCAAGTCACTTAACCCCAATTACCAAAAGAAAATAACTTGCAAATTAATTGTGTACAAACAAGATATATATATATATATATATATATATATATATATATATATATATATATATATATGTGTGTGTGTGTGTGTGTGTGTGTGTTTCTGTGTGTGTATACACATACAATTTATTAATTAGGCTGATTGACAATCAATAAGTTGATGGTTTCTCTTGTTGACTAAAGACAAAACCATGGAGATCTCTGAATGCTTAAATACTTTTGGAAAACCAAGGTCCCCTGACAGGTGAAAAGCAACCTTGATTGTTGAAAAATTTTTGATAAATAAATTAGAAATAATCTCAGGAAGATGACATTAAAAGTAAGAAGACAATTAAGTTAATTCAATTGAGTTCTCAAATAGTCAAGATGTCAGGAAAGTGATATCTAAGATATGGACTCTTCCCAAGTGTTGAGGGGAAATTTTTGTATTTGTGTCACTGTTACATTTTTTAAAGTAAGCATCTATTTCTAAAATCTAATTGATGGTAAATGGGCTGTTAATTGTTGACATCTAATAGCAGCAAGGTGGCATACTCAAATGGAGGCTTTTTTGCACTTACTTATATATTGTAGGGAAGCAATGATCCCTTAATTACCTAATGCAATGGCATAGTAGCAATACTTACTCTACTTGACCCCTCTGCAGCCTTTCAAATGGTTGATCACCTTTATCTTTTAGATAAACTGTCTTATTTAGATATTATGTCCCTTTTCTCTCCTAGTTCTCCTCCAACCTAATTGCTCTTTCTCAATCTCTTTTGTTGGGTCTTCTTTCAAGACATTCCCCACTAATTCTGGGTTTCCCTCAATAGTCTATCCTAGGCCTTCTCTACTTTTTTTTTCTATGTTATATTTCTACAATCTTATTGTTTGCCACAGATTTAATTATCTCTCTATATATGATTATGAGCTCTCTATATACTCAGTTTTAGTGCCCTTCAAGATGAAATCTCCCAGTATTCATTCCCTTTTGGACATTAAAAACTCGCTGTTCTGTTAATCTCTTGCCCCTGGACACTGCCATCCTTATTCATTCAGACTTGTATCTTTGATGTTATTTTCAACTCCTTACTGAAATTCAACTCAAATAAATAATGTGTTCTCAAAACGTACCTTATTGGCTATACAATCTTTTGGATTAGAACTCTTTTTCTTTACTCATACAGCCACCACTAATGGTGTGGGCTGCCTCACAACTGAACTACTCAAAAGTGTTAGCTTTCTGGTTGATCTCCTCTCCCTGTCTCAAGTCTCTCCTGCTTCCAGTCTGTCCTCCACTCAGTTCCCAAAGTTGTTCATTCTCTCTCTCTCTCTCTCTCTCTCTCTCTCTCTCTCTCTCTCTCTCTCTCTCTCTCAAGGTTTTATAGGCGGATTTTGTTTGTATATTACATTTACAGATTACTCCCACTTTGTGAGAAGTCTCTCATAAGAAAGGAAAATATTTAAATCAAACTTATAATATAATGAGCTCATCTGAAAATGCACTAATGTGTAGTAGCCATTCCCCAACTCTCAATATTTTTAAGTAATCATAAATGTATATTCTCTCCTCTACACCAATATAAAAAAAGAAAAAGAAACTAAGAAAATTTCTTGTAACAAATATGAATAGTCAAGCAAAACAAATTCCTTTAGTGTTTGTATACAAAAAAAAAAGATATGTCTCATTTGGTGCTCTAAATCTGTCACTACTTCTCTGTCATGGAGAGCATGTTTCATCATTGATCCTTTGGAATCACAAATGGTCATTGTATTAATTATAATTTTAAAGCATTCTAAGTAGTTTGTATAGTGTTGTTATTCTAGAAATCATTCTGGTTCTGCTTATTTCATTCATCATCATTTTATGTTTTTATTTTCATCAATTTATAAAAGTACTAAAATGTTCATTTTAAAATATTGATATTATAGTTTAAAATGTTCTTCTGGCTCTGCTTCACTCTACAATAGTTCACATAATCTTGCCATGTCTTTTTTGGAATTTTCTATGTTCAAGTTTCTTACAACAAAATAGTAATCCATTACTTTCATATGCCACAGCTAATTCAATCATTCTTCAATCAACAGATATCCCCTAAATCTCCAGTTTTTACCAACACACAAAAAAGAGTTCCTATAAATGTATTTTGTGGTAAATAAAAAAAAAAACATTTTCATCTATTTTATTAATGCCTTTTACATATAGTTCTATCAGTGGGATAGTTGAGTCTGAATATATCCACTATTTAGACACTTTTTGGTTTATAAATCTAAATACCTTTCCAGAATTATTATAACCATTTACAGATCAACCAAAAAATAGATCAATGTGCTGATTTTCCAAAATCCCTTCCCAACATTTTCTTTTTTTGTCATTATTGCCACTCAAATTTATGTCAGGTGAAATCTCAGAATGCTTTAATTTGAATTTCTGCAGTTAGTAGTGATTTAGAACATTTTTTCCTCATAAGGTTATAAATAACCTGGCTTTCTTCCTTTGAGAACTGCCTGTTCAAATGCTTAACAATATATCAATTCAAGAATGAGTCTTATCCTTATAAATTTTAATAAATTTCTTCCATATCTTGGAAATAAGCCTTTGTTCTGAGAAACTTGTTGCAATAACATTCCCTGGGTGTTTCCCTTTCAAAGTTAGTTTTATTGGATTTGTGATTTTTTTTTTAAATTTTGTGTAATCAAAATTATCCCTTTTATCACTTGTGACTTTTTTTCCTTTTGGTCATAAAATGTTCTCATACTTATATATTTATAGATATTTTTCCACATTTATCTAATTTATGATATGATTCTTGATACCTATCTCACATGCTCATTTGGCATCTATTTTTGTATAATGTGAAAGATGTTGGTCTGACTCTAATTTCTTCCATATTGCAATCTACCTTTCCCTGCAGTTTTTTTTAAAGTAAGTCCTTTTTCTAGTTATTATACTTACATGTAATGGAGATAAACTAAAATATTTTGAGAGAAACTAGTATGTCCATTATCACCACTTCTATTGGACATAGTGTACAAGAAATTATGGTTATAGAAATATAACAAGAAAAAAGAGATTGAGGGGAAATTCATAGGTGACTATGAAATTATTGCTTTTTTTGGCAGAAGACCACAGTGATATACTTAAAACTCTAAACAATCAAATAAAATTACTGGAAATAATTAAGTCAACAAAATGTAAATTAAACTCACATAAATCATCATTTCCTTATAATACAATAAATAAGTGAAAAGAGAAAGAGAAATGACATTTTAAAATAGTATTCAATAAACAATATACACAAATAAAATAGAAATTTTAATACAACCAAATCAATAAGAAAATTATGATGCTGCCAAAACAATTTATTTAATTTCATACCAATCCTACTACCAAAGGATTACTTTATATATCTGGAAAAAAAGTAATAATGAATTTCATATTGAGAGGAAATGAGGAATCTCATTTGAAATAACAAAAAGAAATGTGAACAAAAGGGGTCTTAGTATTACTTAGTATACTACAAAATATACTACAAGGCAATAGTTATTTTTTAAAAATAACAATTTTGCCACTGGTTAAAAATAGAGATCAATTGGTTGAATATTTTGGGTGCACAGCATATAGAAACAAATATATCTAATACTCTAATATTTGATAAATCTCCTGGGAAAATTGGAAAGCAACAATGCCAGTGATTCACTATAACCTACATTGTATTAGGTATCCCAAAAATCTTAGGGCACTTTTGAGCTTTAATAGGCTTAGTACTTCTAGTAAATACATTGAAATTCATACGTATTTTAATGCCCTTCACAACGTGCCCAATTCCTTCCTTTTCATTCTTCTTAAATGTTCATCCCTTCAGTGTGTCTTGCCATTTAGCAATACTGACATATTTGTTCTTCACATAGCATACTTTGTCTTTAGACTCCAATAATTTATTCTGGCTATTCCCCTAAAGAGCAATGCTTTCCCTTTTCACCTATTTCTTTGGTTCCTAAGGCCTCTTCAAATCTCATCTGAATCCCATTTAAAAGAGGTCTTTCTTTCTCATTCGTCATCCAGCCATCCTGCTTGCTTATACCTTATTTCTGAGATTATCTTCAATTTCTCCTGTATATATCATTTATGTATATATTAGATATTGTCGCCTCATTAAAATGTAAACACCTTATTATCTGGTGGGATTATGTTACTGACTTTCTTTTTATCATCAGCACATACCAGGGTGCCTAGCACATAGAAAACAGTGAATAAAAATGCCTGTTAATGGATAGACTATTTATGCCTAATTTCTTGTCCATTTTCCCTGTTCAAGATCTTCATGCTGAAAGCTGAACTCTTTACACAACCTGTCTGAAAGCATGTCAGAGTTTGAGCAACAAACAATTCTTTATCTACTTCCTCCTTGTATGCATAATTACACTAAATCCTTTTAAAGAATTTGACCATATTACAAAGGCTTGATGAAATAAATACAATGTTATTCACAAGTGAAAGCTTGTGAAAGACCTCAAAGTCTATGATCTATTTGGATAGACCTCTCCCATGTCAGTGCAGGCATAGACTTCTTTGGATTCTTTACACCTTTCAGTCAAGTGTGTCATGAAAATAGTGGATTCTCTTATCACTTTT
The DNA here is from genome assembly GCF_003287225.1 of Phascolarctos cinereus. Lineage (NCBI taxonomy): Eukaryota > Metazoa > Chordata > Mammalia > Diprotodontia > Phascolarctidae > Phascolarctos > Phascolarctos cinereus. The sequence continues at coordinate 494,756,405 of NW_027555847.1, forward strand.
CTTTTTTTTATAATAAACATAGTGTATCCTACTAATGGGCAGCTAGGGGGCACAGTAGATAGAGCACTGGGCCTGGAGTCAGGGAGACCTAAGTTCACATCTAGCCTCCGACATATACTAGCTCTGTGACTTTGTGCAAGTCATCTAATCCTTTTGCCTCTGTTTCCTCATGCGTAAAATGAGCTACAGAAGGAAATGGTAAATCATTCCAATATCTTTACTAAGAAAACTCAAAATGAGGTCATGCAGTGTTAGACACAATTGAAAAATGGCAAAACACCCTTCTAATACCTGCCTAAAGGTGCCCTTAATTCATGTGTACAGTATTCTGAAAAATTACATGTTAGAACACAAATATATGAGTTGTTATTTATTCATTATTGTTAAAGTTTCCTTTCTATAGTAATGTTATCCATAATATTTTTCATGTTTTTGCAGTCTTACCCTATTTCAGATACCTACTTGAGAAATGATCCTTCTTTTCCCTCAAAATTGTTTTTCCTTTCCTGTCTTCCTCCTCTGTGTATTTTAGAATTAGTCCTTCTTCAAAACAAAACCAAAAATTTCCATTGGACTTTAGTGATTTTACATTCTATTAGAAGGATGCAACACACATATGCACATGTGTTTATGCATACGTGTATGTATACACACATATATTTATGCATACAGAAATACAACACTTGTAAAAGTGAATCAAAGTAATCTAAGTTTTGGGAGAGAATCAAGAAATATCACTTACTACAAGCCTCTCTGTCATCTTCAATGCTACCACAACTATTTTTTTCTATAGTATACCTGAGACTGTTCCATTAGAGTACAAATGAAATGGATTTGCTAACTTTGATAATCAAAAAGATTGTTATATGATTTTTGTGTCCATTCGATTTTTGTCCTTTTTGGTGTCTTCCAGATTTATATTTATATTCTCTCAGAATAACTTTTTCTATTTTAATCTCTTGCCAGGTGTTCTTTCAACTTTTTTTTTCTCTCCACCACCGCTTCTTGATTTCTTCTGAGACAAGACTGCTTGCAACCTTCTACCATCTCTCTTTGTAATATTTCTTTGCTGATTTTCAGTTGTTCAGTCATGTCTGACTCTTTGCGACCCAGTGTGGGGTTTTCTTGGCAATGATACTGGAGTACTTTGCCTTTTTCTTCTCTATGGATTAATGCAAACAGAAGTTAAGTGAATTGCCCAGGGTCACACAAATAGTAAGTATCTAAGGTTGTATTTGAATTCAGTTTCCTGACTCCAGGTCCAGTGCTCTATCCATTGAACCATCCTTATAAGATTTTAAAAGCAAACACATATTTAAAATTGTGTTATGAATGCTTTCACATTTGTCTGCTTGGAAAACAAGGGTTAACTGTCTAAGTTTTTACACTCTTTTGTTCTTTTCATTATGGCAAATGATTTACATCAGTTGACTTTCTTAAGTATCTTGCTATGATTTTTGTTGATGTCTATGCAAAGCTCTGTTAAGATATCTGTCTCTACCAGTGCCATGGTAATCATTGAAAAGTTGCAAAAGGGGGGTGGCGCATAGGCAAGATGGTGGAGTGAAAGCAGCAACTTGCTTGAGCTCTCCCCCAAACGCCTCCAAATACCTACAAAAATGGCTCTAAACAAATTGTAAGGCAGCAGAACCCACAAAAATACAGAGTGAATGAAATTTCCATCCCAAGACAACGTGGATGATTGATCAGAAAGGTATATCATGCGGGCTGGGAGTGGAGCACAGCACAGCATGGATGCGCAGGCCTCAGCAAACCTGGAGCAGGCCTCAGAGGACTGAATTGTGGGCAGCTGTGATGGTTTCCAGACTCCTCAATCCACAAATGCCAAAGACAACTTAGACGGTGAGTGGGAAAAGTCTGTTTCTGCAGTGCTGAGAGAGACAGGTGGCATCTCAGCTCCAGTTCCCCAAGAGGCCAGAGCATGGCACTAGGGTAGGCAGCTGCTTCCACAACTTCTGGCCCACAGACTGAGGGGGAATCCAGTGGCTGATCAGAGGGGGATTGCAGGGATCTCTCTGCTAGGGAGTGCTTGGATCTGAGTCACAGTTCTGGATAGGAGTCCTGGGGTGAGTAGGAACACTGGCATAGTGGAGCTTGTAGTGCCTGTGGACAAAAAACCTTCCTCACAGTTCCAGGACAGAAAGGAGTGCTTGTGGTCACTAATAGACCCCAGCACAGGCCATGAAAAGAGTAAACACCTCACCCCTTATCATACCACATTGCAAGAATTGAAAATTTACGGGTCCCTACAAGTATCTATGAAAACAGCTATATAAACCCCCGAAGCTTGGGACAATACATTCTCCACATTGGAAGCAGACTCTTACCTTAACAAAGAGTTTAAAACTCAATTAATTGGCCAGGATCATGAGCAAGCAGAGCAGAAAGAGTCAGACTATATTATCTTACTTTGGTGACAAAGAAGATCAAAACATACAACCAGTAGAAGACAACAAAGTTGCAGCTCCTACATCCAAAGCCTCCAAGAAAAATATGAATCAGTCCCAGGCCTTGGAAGAGCTCAAAAGGGATTTTGAGAAGCAAGTAAGAGAAGTAGAGGAAAAACTGGGAAGAGAAATGAGAGTGATGCAAGAAAATCATGAAAAACAAGTCAACAGCTTGCTAAAGGAGACCCAAAAAAATACTGAAGAACAACACCTTAAAAAATAGCCTAACCCAAATGGCAAAAGAGGTCCAAAAAGCCAATGAGGAGAAAATGCCCTAAAAAGAAAAATTGGCCAAATGGAAAAGGAAGTCCAAAAGATTACTGAAGAAAATACTTCCTTAAAAATTAGAATAGAAATTGGAGCTAGTGACTTTATGAGAAATCAAGACACTGTAAAACAAATCCAAAAGAATGAAAAATTAGAAAACAATGTGAAATATCTCATTGGAAAAACAACTGACCTGGAAAATAGATCCAGGAGAGAGAATTTAAAAATTATTGGACTATCTGAAAGCCATGATCAAAAAAAGAGCCTAGACATCATTTTCAAGAAATTATCAAGGAAAACTGCCCTGATATTTAGAACCAGAGGGCAAAATAGAAATTGAAAGAATCCACATCTCCTCCTGAAAGAGATCCCCAAAGGAAAACTCCTAGGAATATTGTAGCCAAATTCCAGAGTTCCCAGGTCAAGGAGAAAATATTACAAGCTGCCAGAAAAACAATTCAAGTACTGTGGAAACACAATCAGGATAACACAAGATTTAGCAGCTTCTACATTAAAGGACCACAGGGCATGGAATATAATATTCCAGAGGGCAAAGGAGATAGGATTACAACCAAGAATCACCTACCCAGCAAAACTGAGTATAATCCTTCAGGGGAAAAAATGGTCATTCAGTGAAATAGAGGACTTTCAAGCATTCTTGATGAAAAGACCAGAGCTGAATAGAAAATTTGACTTTCAAATACAAGACTCAAGTGGAACATGAAGAGGTAAACAGGAAAGAGAAATCATAAGAGACTTATTAAGGTTGAACTGTTTACATTCCTGCATGGAAAGATGATATTTATAACTCATGAGACCTTTGTCAGTATTAGGGTAGTTGGAGGAAAAAAAAATATATGTATGTACAGGTTGATAGATAGATAGATAGATAGATAGATAGATAGATAGATAGATAGATAGAGGGCACAGGGTGAGCTGAAGATTAAGGGGTCATATCTGGGGAATAAAATTAAGGGATGAGAAAGGATTATATTCAGAGAAGAAAGGGAGAGGTAGAATGGGGTAAATTATCTCACAAAAAAAAAGAAAAGAAAATGTCTTACAGTGGAGGGAAATGGGGGAAGGTGAGAGGGAATGAGTGAATCTTATTCTCATAGGATTTGGCTTAAGGAGGGAATAACATACACATTCAATTGGGTAAGGAAATCTGTCTTACCCTATGGGAAAATAGGGGGAGAAGGGACAAGAGAACAGGGGGATGATAGAGAGGAGGGCAGATTGGGAAAGGGGTAATCAGAAGCAAATACTTCTGAGGAGGGACAGGGTCAAAAGAAAGAATAGAATAAATGGGAGGGCAGGATAGGATTAAGGGAAATAGAGTTAGTTTTTCACAACATGTCTACTATGGAAGTGTTTTGCATAACTGCACATGATAACCTATATTGAGTTGCTTGCCTTTTCAATGAGGGTGGGTGGGGAGGGAGGAAGGGAGAAGATTTGAAACCTAAAGTTTTAAAAACATATGTTTAAAAAAATGTTTTCACATGCTACTGGGAAATAAGAAATACAGGAAATGGGGTACAGAAGTCTGTCCTGCCCTACAGGAAAATAGAAGGGGAAGGGGATAAGAGAAGGGGGGAAGAGATAGAAGAGAGGACAGACTAGGGGAAGGGATATTCAGAATGCATGCCATCTTGGGGGGGGGAGGGTGAGATGGGGTGAAAATTTGGAACTCAAAATCTTGTGGAAGTAAATATTGAAAACTGAAAATAAATAAATTTATATTAAAAAAAAGAAAAGTTGGCATTGCCTTTTAGAAGCTTAAACAATCAACACATGTCTAATAACTTCACATCATAATGCCATTGAGGGTTATGAACATTGTCTCTACCCTTAAGTAGCTTGCCTTGGTAGAAAATGTGCACTTGAATCAAAATAACACAACAAACACTTGTTAGTAGTTAATGTGCTAATAGATGATGGACTCACCAAGGGAAAAAACAAAACAAAACAACAAAATCAAAAACAAAGCAGCAATAACAAGAAACCAAAACCAAAAACTGTCCCACCAATTAAGAAACTTTCATTCTGTTGGATGGGCACAATGTACATATAAGTACAAAAGTCAATGTTCATAAAAAGTGAATACAAAGTATTTTAAGATTTGGGAGAACATTAAGAACAAGCACTAACTAAATGCCAACTAACTACCAAAACCAAAATTATGTGACACACAGGATAGGTCCTAAACACTGTCCTTTAGGGTTAAAGACAATTAAAAAGTACATAAAACATGGACTAAGTTTTTAGAGAAGGTGGAAATCAGGAGACATCAAGGCTGTTTTCAAACAAGTGATAAACTTTGAAGGGATGCTTGAAAGAAATGCTAGGCCAAGATGGTAATGTAATCAGAATGTAAATCTGACAAATAAATAAATTAAATTAATATAAATGTAACAGGCTTGAGGGCTGCTCTTATAACTCTTATATAGATAAGCAAGTTGTGTCTTCGAAGTATGGCTGACTTTTTTTCTCCTCAGGCATATAGAAGGTAGCTTTAAGTGTTTGAAGGTGATTTCTCTAATACTATTGCTTGAGAGACCTCACCACTGTGTTCTCCATTGGTTATGGTGTTGATGTCATTTGAGTAGTTTAACTTAATTAGCTTTTAGAAACAGCTCTTTATTAAAGTGGTGTAAGAACAGGTGATACAAAACAGATGGTGGCATACTCCCAAAAGTATATACAAAGTCCAGGGAAAAGTGGGCTCAAGCTTAGAGATCTTATATGACAAGTTTTATTCAAAGTCCCTAATTTCCAGAACTCACTTTCTCCCCTTTCATAGAATCATAAAGTTCCCTTTATGAATGATATACTTTTCTGTTAGGCTTGTACACTCTTGAAACTGCCTTTCTGTAAGACATCTAGTTTGTCTTCACTGTATCATTTATCTTCAATTTAGATGCTCTTATTAGTGCCTGCTGCATCTGAAATACTTTTAATGTTGATGATGGAAAGTCCTTAATATAATCTTTCAAACCTAAGGATTTCATCATATCAATACTGTGAAGAGAGAAAAGTTAGAAGCTCTTCTGATTCCAAATTATTCCCTCCTGGACTTACTCCACCACTATCTTAGTGTGCTACTAGATTCTGAGCAAGTTTGATGTTGTGTACATCAACTCCACAGGGTATAAGCAAGTCTCTTCACAAAATTTCAATACACTTCCTCTGTTCTATTGTATTTTCTCATTTTATCCAAGGGCTTTTATTCCTTCCAAATTGATTAAGAATTTTTTTTCATTTATTTTAATAGTTTTGATCAGTTGATTGATGCATTAGAATAGTTTTCACCTCATGAAGGTACAGTGGCATCTTGTTAATTACTTGAAATGGGTTTGGATGAATGATTTGTTTGATTAATCCTCTACCCTTACATAAGAAGGAAACTATACATCCAGATTCTTTTCCATCTAACCAAAACCTGCAAGAGAATAATCTAAACATATGTCAAGAATACCTTTGATGAAGGACTGAGAAAGGAAGAGGCAGACCTTTGTCAATAATCCTCTACAGCAGAACACATTTTCACAGTCTTGTTATTGAGGGAATGAATCAATGAATTAAGTAAAGAATGAACTATCAGAATGCATTTCTCAGGAACTGTGATAAGTGCATTTAATTTCCTACAGTAAGATTCTGTCTCCATAACTTCAAATATAGTGATATAGATAGACAAATTGGGAGATAGAGATGATGGAAAGATTTAGATAGAGGCAGAGTGATAGGTGACAGATTGATAGGTTACATAGTTTGATAAGTGGATGGATAGATAGACAGAAAGAAAGAAAGAAAGAAAGAAAGAAAGAAAGAAAGAAAGAAAGAAAGAAAGAAAGAAAGAAAGAAAGAAAGAAAGGAAGGAAGGAAGGAAGGAAGGAAGGAAGGAAGAAAGGAAGGAAGGAAGGAAGGAAGGAAGGAAGGAAGGAAGGAAGGAAGGAAGGAAGGAAGGAAGGAAGAAATACTTATTTACCAGACTATGATATGCAGTTAGATAGACATATCATATATAAACCTATCCTTTCAGTACATACATCTTATAAAGAAATTTCTGATGAACAGTGGTGAGGACCTAGAACTGAGCAGGAAGAACAAAGTGGTTTGGATCGCATATGGGAAATTGCTCAATGCTTTAAATAGTCTTGAGGTTTTTCTCTGAACTTCTCTCATTTTTTTTAACACCTGTATTCTTCTGGGAATGTTATATAGCTGCAAGTCATAGAATATCACAGTTTCTGAAGAATAACAGCTGAATGTCACTCAAAGGGCAATAGAGAGATGCAAAATGAGTGTGAATAAGTTGTAGCATATTGCGAGAATAGAACTATTCACCAAAAGTTGTACAAATAATTTAAAAGATATCACTAAGTTGGACATAGGAAAGTAGCAAGAACTAGGGATACTTCACATTCTGCATTACTAGTCGGTGCATCTTATTATAAGCAATCTAGCACAATATCCTCCAAATGTTGGGTGGATCCCCCTGGAGTTTTGACAGGTTCACATAGACAAGGCTTTTTCAGGTTGATACAATGCAGAAGAGTTAAGATCTGCCCCACCATAAAAAGTAGACAAATCCATTGAAATAAGTTTATCTTTCCAACAGTTACATTTAAAATATTACAACTATTCTTATTATGGCAACTTCTTTCCACAATAATAGTATATTTGGAAGATTTTTCAGAGTAGTTCTGAATTTAAAAAAAATTGTAAGTTAAGAGCAGGATGGAATTACATTTCAGTGTAAATGTAATTTCAGAAAAAATGACCTTAATAATACCACCAGGCTTGGGTGGGGGTAGGGAAAGCTGAATTCAGTCTATATTTCCTACTCTAATTTCTATAATTTGGTAGAAGTGGGTCCTCTCTCCTCTAGTACAAAACATAAGTCATTTGGATTAGTAATGGTCTGTATGAGTTACTATGACCAGAAAAATCTCTACTTTATAGTTTATTTTGTGATGTATCCCTCAGAACTTATCTAACACACTTCTCAGATGCTAGACATATAGACTAAGATTGTTCGTACACCTGAAGGCTTTCCAGTTTGATGGGACTTGTCAAAACTAATGAACAGCTTGCACAATTTTCACATACCTGGGACTACCTTTTTGGTACAAATGGAGTGTATCATGACACAAGAGAAAGAACATTGAATTACGGCAGAAAATTTTGGTTCTGCCTTTTTCCAAACTAATTGTGATCTTAAATAAGTTATTCAAATTGTCTTGGCTTCAGATACTCCATTAGTAAAATGAAACCTATAGACTAGATAGTCTCTGTTTTCTCTTTAAGCTTAAAAATTCTTTGATTCCATAAATGAAGTATGAAATAAAACCATTGTAGATTATATTTGTCCAAGAGGGAAGAAAAGGGGTGGTGGTGGCTATTTTACAGTCAGAGAAAAGTGAGGTGATTTTGTCCAAAATTCAGATGAATAAATTTGAACAAGGAAAGAATCTTTGCCTAATCCTTAGCTGGAGGAAAAATCATCTTTAAAATATTATAATTCAAGCTAAACTTTTTTTTAAGATTCATTTATTTATTTTTAGTTTTCAACATTCACTTCCACAGTATTTTGACTTCTAAATTTTTTCCCCATCTCTTCTCTCCTCCAACTGCAAGACACAGTGCATTCTGAATACCCTTTCCCCTAATCTGCTCTCCCTTCTAACTCCACCCCTCCTTCTCTTATCCCTTTCCTCTTCTATTTTCCTGCAGGACAGGATAGATTTCTATACCGCATTGCCTGCATATCTTATTTCCCAGTTGCATGAGAAAATAATCTTTTAACATTTGTTATTAAAACTTTGGTTTCCAAATTTTCTCCCTTCCTCCCTCTCCACTCATCCTCATTGAGAAAGCAAGAAATTTAGTACAGATTATATCTGTGTGCTCATTCAAAGCACTTTCATGGTAGTAATGCTGTGTAAAACTAAGTGTATTTCCCTTCATCCTATCTTGCCCCCTTTATTTCATTCTCTCTTTTGACCCTGTCCCTCCTCAGAAGTGTTTGCTTCTGATTATGCCCTCCCCCAATGTGCTCTTCCCTCTATCATCTCCACACTCTCTTATCCCCTTACCCCTTATTTTCCTGTTTGGTAAGATAGCTTTCCATACCCAATTGAGTGTGTATGTTATTCCCTCCTTAAGCTAAATCTATGAGAATAAGATTCATTCATTCTCTCTCACCTTCCCCCACTTCCTTTCCACTGCAAAAGCCTTTTCTTGACTGTTTTAGGTGAGATAATTTACCCAATTCTCTCTCTCCCTTTCTCCTTCTCCCAGTATAATACTCTCACCTCTTAATTTTATTCTTAGATATCACACCTTCATCTGCAACTCACCCTATTCCCTCTATCTATCTATCTATCTATCTATCTATCTATCTATCTATCCATATATTTTTCCCCCTCCAACTACCCTAATACTGACAAAGGTCTCATGAGTTACAAATATTATCTTTCCATGTAGGAATATAAACACTTCAACCTTAATAAGTCCCTTACAATTTCTCTTTCCTGCCTCTCCTGAATCTTCCTTTTGAGTCAAATTTTCTATTCAGCTCTGGTCTTTTCATCAAGAATGCTTGAAAGTCCTCTATTTCACTGAAGGTCTGTTTTTTTTTTAGCTTGAAGGATTATACTCAGTTTTGCTGGATAGGTGATTGTTGGCTGTATTTCTATCTCACTTGCCCTATGGAATATTTTATTCCAAGTCCTCCAGTCCCTTAATGTAGAAGCTGCTAAATCTTGTGTTATCCTGATTGTGTTTCCACAACACTTCAATTGTTTCTTTTTGGCTGCTTGCAATATTTTCTCCTTGACCTGGGAACTCTAATATTTGACTACAATATTCCTAGAAGTTTTGCTTTGGGGATCTGTTTCAGGAGGTCATCTGTGGATTCTTTCCATGTCTATCTTACCCTGTGGTTCTAGAATACCAGGGCAGTTTTCCTTGATAATTTCTTGAAAGATGATGTGTAGGCTCTTTTTTCGATCATAACTTTCAGATAGTCTAATAATCTTTAAATTCTCCCTCCTGGATCTATTTTCCAGGTCAGTTATTTTTCCAGTTAGATATTTCACATTGTCTTCCTTTGTCTTCATTCTTTTGGCTTTGTATTACAATGCCTTCATTTCTCATTAAGTCACTACTTCCAATTGCTCCATTCTAATTTTTAATGAAGAATTGTCTTCAATGAGCTTTTGGACTTCTTTTTTCCATTTGGCCAATTTTGCTTTTGAAAGCATTCTTCTTTTCATTGGCTTTTTGGACCTCTTTTGCCATTTGGATTAGTCTATTTTTTAAGATATTATTTTCTTCAGTATTTTTGGGGGTCTCCTTTAGCGAGCTACTGACTGGTTTTTTGTGATTTTCTTTCATCCCTCTAATTTCTATTCCCAGTTTTTCCTCTACTTCTCTTACTTGCTACTCAAAATTCTTCTTGAGTTCTTCCATGGTCTGGGACCAATTCATATTTTTGTTGGAGGTTTTGGATGTAGGGGCTTTGATTTTCTTCTTCTGGTTGTATATTTTGATCTTCTTTGTCCCCAAATGAAGATTCTATGGTCTGAATTTTTTGCCCAGTTTGCTCATGACTCCAGCCATGTACTTGACTATCAAACTTTTTGTTAAGCTGGGGTCTGCTTCCCGTGTAGAGAATGTATTGTCCCAAGCTTTGGCGGTTTTGTGCAGCTGTTTTCAGAGACACTCCTAAGAACCTGTAAGTTTTCAGTTCTTCCAAGTTGGAATGATCAAAGGCTAGGTGTTTACTACTTTCCTGGCCTGTGCTCTTGTCTATGAGTGACCACAAGCACTTTTTTCTGCCTTGAAACTGTGAGGAGGATTCACTGCCACTAAAATCTCAACCACACTAGTACTCCTCCTTGCCCCAGAATCACCATCCAGAAATGTGACCCAGATCCAAGCACAGGCAAAGCAAAAGAATCCTGCCTCAGCACCAGCAAAGATATCCCAGCAAGCCCCCTATTATCAGTCACTGGATTCTCCCTCATTCTGTGCACTGGAAGCTCCAGAAGAAGCAGCAGCCCCAGGGCTGCACCAGGACAGGGGCTGGGAAAGAGCTTCTCTCTCACTCTACTCACAGACTTTTCCTACAGACCTTCTAAGTTGTCTTTGGCATTAGTAGGTTGAAAAGTCTGGAAACTGACACAGCTGCCCATGATTCAGTACTCTGAGGCCTGCTCCAGATTGACTGGGGCCTGGTCTTTGCCTGTGCAAGTGCCCATACTGAACTGCATTTCTCTCCTAGCCCAGAATATTAGACTTCTCTGTTCAACCAGCTTGTCTTGGGCTGGAAATTAGTTTCACCCTGTCTTTTTGTGGGTTCTGCTGCTCTAGAATTTGTTTAGAGCCATTTTTACAAGTATTTGGAGGGGTTTGGAAGAGAGGTCAAATAAGTCACTGGTTTTACTCTGCCATCTTGGATCTATCCCCCTGAAGCTAAACTTCTTACTGAAATGTAACACTACAGAAGAAAAAAAATCAGATCTACTTTATATTTTCACTTGTTTATTGAACTGAGAGTTTATTCAAGGATTTGATTTCATTAGTTATTTGAATTTTGTTTGAATTGAATTGTTTGAATACTGAAATGGTATCTATGTCAAATAACAAAAAATAAATAAAAAAGTAAAAACTTTAAACAAGGAAGAAAAAAAAAGAAAGAAAGAATTTATTAAGTAATCTGTCCCAAGCAGAATGCAAAGCCCTTAGTTATACAAATACAAGTAAAAAGAAAGCAGTTCCTGCCTTTTAGGAGCTTTTAGTCTATTGTAGGAAAACAATACACAAAAACAAAAAGGCAGAGCTTTTAAGGCTGAATGAAGGTACCCAGCCAGTAGGCATGTTTTTGAAATCCAGATGAAATCAGAGCCAGAAGGAGAATTAATAAAGGCCAGCTTTGGCAGAGCTAAAATGGGAGAGTAAAAGCAGTGACTTGCTTGAGCTCTCCCCCAAACCCTTCCAAATACCTGTAAGAAACTATTCTAAATTAATTCTAGAGCAGCATAATCCACAAAAAGACAGGGTGAAACAAATTTGAACCTGGGATAACCTGGATGGTTGATTGGAAAGGTCTGTTTTGCTGGCTAGGAGAGGAGTGTAGTTCAGCTTGGGCCATGCAGGCAGATGGCACCTCAGGAAACCCAGAGCAGGCCTCAGGGGACTGAATTAAGTGTAACTGTGGCAGTTTTGAGACTTCTTAACCCAAAAACACCAAGATAACTTGTATGGTCAGTAGGAAAGGTCTGTCAGACTGTGGTGAGAGAGGAGCTATGTCTGGCCCCAGTTCTGGGCAGAAGCTTCTTCCAGAACTGTTGATCCACACAATGTGGGGGGATTGAGCAGCTGATCAGATGGGGATTACAGGGATCTCTTTGTTGGTGCTTAGGCAGTATTCTCTTTCTTTGCCCATTCTTGGTTCTGAGTCACGGTCCTGGATGGTGGTCCTTGGGTGAGGAGGAATGTTGGTTCTGGTGGAGCTTGTGAAGGTGGTAGAGAGGGAATCCTCCTCACAGTTCCAAGGCTGAAAAGAGTGCTTTTATTCACTTATAAACTAGAGCACAGTCCAGGAAAGGAATAAACACATACCCTTTGATCAAAATACCCTGGAAGAACTGAAAATATTCAGGTCCCCAGAAGTATATCTGAAAATGGCTACACAAAATCCCCAAAGCTTGGGACAATACCTTCTCCACACTGCAAGCAGACACCCTACCTTAACAAAGACTTTAAAAGTCAAGTAATTGGCTAGGAAAATGAGCAAACAACACAAAAAAGTCAGACCATATAATCTTACTTTGGTGAAAAGTCTAAAACATACAGAAAAAGATGACAAACTCAAAGCTCCTACATCCAAAGTCTCCAGGAAAAAATGTTAATCAGTCCCAGGCCACAGAAGAGCTCAAAAAGGATTTTGAGAAGCAAGTAAGAGAAGTAGAGGAAAAACTGGGAAGAGAAATGAGAGTGATGCAAGAAAATCATGAAAAGCAAGTCCACAGCTTGCTAAGGAGACCCCCCAAAAAATAAAGAAACTAACATCTTAAAAAATAAACTAACCCAAATGGCAAAAGTGGTACAAAAAGCCAATAAGGAGAACTGTGCCTTAAAAAGCAAAATTGGCCAGATGGAAAAGGAAGTTCAAAAGCTCATTGCAGAAAATACTTCCTCAAAAATTAGAATGGAGCATATGGAAGCTAATTACTTCATGAGAAATAAAACAAACAAACAATAAAGCAAAGCCAAAAGAATGAAAACATAGAACACAAGGTGAAATCTCATTGGAAAAACAACTGACCTGGAAAACTGATCCAGGAAAGATCATTTAAAAAATAGTGTACTACCTGAAAGCCATGATCCAAAAAAACAGCCTAGACATCATCTTTCAAGAAATTATCAAGGGAAACTGTCCTGGTATTCTAGAACCAGAGGATAAAATAGAAATAAAAAGAATCCACCTGTCACCGCCTGAAAAAGATTCCCAAAGGAAAACCCCTAGGAATATTGTAGACAAATTCCAGAGTTCCCAGGTCAAAGAAAAAATATTGTAAGCAGTCAGAATGAAACAATTCAAGTATTATGGAAACACAATCAGGATAAAACAAGATTTAGAAGTTTATACATTTAGGGACTGAAGGGCTTGGAATATAACATTCCAGAGGTCAAATGAACTAGGATTACAACCAAAAATCACCTATCCAGCAAAACTGAGTATAATATTTTAATGGAAAAGCCATATCATATAAATACGTATGTATGTGTGTGTGTGTGTGTGTGTGTGTGTGTGTGTGTGTGTGTGTATGTGTGTGTGTGTGGAGAGAGAGAGAGAGAGAGAGAGAGAGAGAGAGAGAGAGAGAGAGAGAGAGAGAGAGAGAGAGAGAGAAGGCACAGGGTGCATTGAAGATGAAGGGATGATATCTAAAAATAAAAGTAAGGGGTGAGAGAGGATTGTACTGGGCAAAGGAAGAAAGGAGAGGTAGAATGGGATAAATTATGTCACACCAAGAGGGAAGAAAAAGCTTTTACCATGGAGGGGAAGAGGGGGGAGGTGAGAGGGAATGGCTTCATGTTACTTTTTCATTTTAAATATGGTATATCAGAAAGGCTTGGGGAAGCTGTGCATCAGTGGCATACAAGTGCAAGAATGATATGCTCTAACCAGGTGGGATTCATACCAGGAATTCAGGGTTGATTTAATATCAGGAAAACTACCAGCATAATTGACCACATCAATAATAAAATCAAAACAGAAATCATATGTTCACCTCAATTAATTCATATAAATCTTTTGACAAAATATAACACCCATTCTTAGAAGAAAAATTAAAATGAGAAGGGATAAATATACCTTCCTCAAAATGGTAAATAGTATTTACCTGAGAAGATCAGCAAGTATAATCTGTAATGTAGCTAAGCTGGAAGACTTTACAATAAAACGGGTTGAAGCAAGGATGCCTATTATCACTAGTATTCAATACCATACTAGAAAGACTAGCTATAAGCAATAAAAGAAGAAAAAGAAATTGAAGGAATCAGATTAGCTATATTTTTGCAAATGAAATGATGACATACTTAGAGAGTACTAGGGAATCAATTAAAAAATTGATTGAAATATTTAACAACTTTAGAAAAGTAGCAGAATATAAAATAAGCTCAAATACACCACCATCATTTCTATATGTTACCAATAAGGTCTACCAGTATGGGATAGAAAGAGAAATTCCATTTAAAATAATTGCAGTCAACATAAAATATGTGTGGGTCTTCCTGCCAAGACAAACCCAGGAACTATCTGAACATCATTACAAAATACTTTACACAAGTGAAATCTGACCTAAAAAGTAGAAATTGTTTTTTTTTCTTGGATAGGCTGAACAAATATAATAAAAATAATGATTTTAACTAAATTAATTTACTTATTCATTGCCATAGTAATCAAACCACTAAAAAATTGTTTACAGGTAAGAAAAAATAATTATGAAATTAATCTGAAAAAACAAAAGTTCAAGAATGTAAATGAGATTAATGAACAAAAAAAAAATGTGATGGAAAATGGCCTAGCCATACCAGATTTTAAGCTGTATCATAAAGCAGTAATTATAGCAATAATCTGGTGCTGGCAAAGAAATACAGTGGTGGATCCGTGGAAGAAATTAAGTACACAGTACAGTGTAGTAACTGTCAATAGTAATCCGGTACTTGACAAATGCAAAGATGAAAGCTTTTGGGACAAGGACTCACTATTTGAGAAAAACCACTGGGGGACCTGGAAAATAATTTGGCATAAACAATATTTAGATCAACACCTCAAACTGTGTATAAAGATATAGTCAGAGTATAACATTGTGACATAAAAGATACCATGGACATATTAGGGACCATAGAATAGTATACTTGTCAAATCTATGGATAAAGATGAATTTAAAATGAAACAAAAGATAGCTTTACAGTATAAAGAATTTTTAATTTTGGTCATATTAAATTAAAAAAGGGTTTTGCACAAACAAAACCAATGCAGCCAATATTAAAAGGAAAGGAAAACATTTAAGAGGTAAAATTTCACCAAGTGTCTCTTTAAAGGCTTCATTTCTCAAATATATAGAGAACTGAGTCTTTAAGTACATAATTACTATATGTCTGATACTTAAATATGTATAATATATAAGTATAAATATAAATATATAAATACAGTGATATACAAGTGTATAAGCCTGAGCATGTAAGTACATAAGTAATTCTCCAATTGATAAATGATCAAGGCAGCTTTCCCATGAAGCAATCAAAGCTAACTATAGTCATATAAAATACTCTCAATCAGTATTGATTAGAGATATACAAATTAAAACACTTCTGAGGTACTACCTCACACCTATGCAGATGAATCATATGACTTTTCATTATTTTTTTTTGTTATAGTCTGTCTTTTCTTTCACAATATGGCTAATGTAGAAAAAGAGATACTATTTACCATTTTAAAAAAGGCTGCATTTTATATCTGTGCTGCATATTGTTCTTAAAAGTAATATTTTTGTTATATACCCAAATCATACATCTATTGTTTCTCTTTTTTGTTGCTGTGTTTATTGATAAAACAACAAAAAATTCCACTAAGTACTGTGTGGCCATATTCCACAAATTTTGGCATGTTGTTTTATTGTTGTCATTTCTTTTATGAAATTATTGCTTGCTTCTATGATTTGTTCTTTCATTCCCTCAGTTTTTAAGATTAGATTTTTTAGTTTCCAATTAAATTTTAACCTATGATTCCCAGGTCCTTTAATGAATGTAATTTTTATTCCATTTTAGTCCAAAAGGGATACTTTGAAATTTCAATTTTTTTTCAATTGTTTCTATTTTACGCTCTAATGTAAGGTCAATTTTTATGAAATGCCTCATGCTGCTGAAAAAAAAGTTATACTCCTTTTCATTCTCATTCAACTTTCTCCAGAGGTGTATGAAATCTAACTTTTCTAAAATTCTATTCATTTCCTTAAGTCATCTGAAATTTTTATGATTAGAATTACCTGGTTCTGAAAAGTGAGAGTTGATATCCTCCACACATGTAGTTTTAGTATTTTTTTCCTATAATTCATTTAATTTTTCCCCTAAAAATTTGAATACTGTGTACTTGGGTGCATATATGTTCCCTTATTTTTAACTGTTTCTTTTTTTTTTTTTTTTTGGTAAACCACATCTTTTTATAGTCTGGTTCCCAATCCATTCCCCTACTACTTTCTGATACATGGGTCAGTTCATCCCATTCACATTCACAGTTATGATTACTATGTATTTCCCTCCATCCATTTTTATTGTTTGTCCTTCTCTCTCTGTCTCTCACTTTACCCCCTCCTTTGCTATTCCTCCTCACAAGTCTGTTTTCCTTTTGACCATTGTCTCATTTAATCACCTCTTCTTCTTGACACATCCTCCTTTTGATACTTTCACACATCTCTTATCTCCTTCCCCTCTTACTTCCCTGTTGATTAAGTTAGATTTATATACACAACTAAGTATGTGTATGTATGTGTGTATGTATGTATGTATATATTTTTTTTCTTTCTTTTCTTTTGTTTTGTTTCTTCTTTCTTGTACTTCCTCTCATTAGTTGTAATTCTTCTTTACATCATGACTAATGTGAAAATATGTTTAGCATGAATGTATACATAGAGCCTATGTCAGATTGCGGGCCATCTTTGGGGGGGAAGTAGAGATGGAAGAGGAGAAAATTTAAAACTCAAAATCTTATGGAAATGAATGTTGAAAACTAAAATAAAGAAATTACAATATAAATAAAATAAAGTAAAATACATATTCTCATTTTCCTCCATATTTACTTGAGTTAAAATTCCTCAGATTAATTTTTATCTGTTTCCTTCTATCCAGGTGATATGTAGTATAATCACATCATAATATGACTTTTCTTAATTCATTGTATTGATCATCACCTTAATGCTCGCCACCATACTTCTCCCAAACAGTTCTTCCCAAAGAATATTATTATGTGATACTATCCCACCCACTCCATTTTTTGTTGCTTTTAAATAAGGAATAAAATTTTAGAACCATATTCTAGTTACTAATTCCATCTCACAATGGCAGTATGTCTCTTACTTTATATGTGGCAAGAAACTTGAGAGTCTGATCAAAATGTCTGTCAGTTGAAAATATAAAGGAAAGCACTCAGGAACTGTGCACATATGCCAGTCAAATGAGAAATAAAATAAAGTAAAAGGCATAATTAGGTCTGAAAGGGCAGAGAGCAAATTGTAGAGGTGTACTTGGTTATTAATATCCAAGAGATCCAGGATTCCATGTTTCTTAGCAATTCTCTCTAGTTTGCTTTTAGAATTCACCACCATTTAAATCTCTAGATGTGGGTAGTAGACACCAAGTTTGACATGTATTTTTAGCTTCTTCATAACATCCCAGATGCATTTCTCTAAAATATGGCAGACCTCTTAGACATTAATGCTAGTTCAACAAATGTTTACTTTCATATCTCTTAATAAGGAATCACCGTTTTACCAGCAATTATCTTCTCTTTCTTCTCTAGTTCTGTATACTCTTATGGGGACACCTACAAAAATCATATCATTATTCATTAAAGCAGATGAAATTGATTCCTTCTTAATAGGCCCACCCTTCAATTTAAAAAATTGGATCCAAAAATAGTCTTCTTTTTTCTTTCTTCTTTCTCTGTGTCACATATTTCACTTCCAACATCCTGACCAGTTAAGTTTCCCCTATGCTTCTTCAAAATTTTTCTTCTCTCTGAAGAACTTTGTTCTCCTCATCCTGAACTCATTCTCTCTAATAGCTTGGAGAGTAACCAAGTATACCCCTTAGCCTTTGCTCTTTGCCCAGACATATATTAGACCTCACTTTATGCACTCATAAGTGTTCCTTTGGGAGTGGCAAATGGTTTGATTGTTTAATGGTTTGACTTATGATAAGAAGTTTTCTGAAGGTATCTGCTCTCATTTTTACTCTTGATTGCCACATGATAGCTATTATTACCTCTAGCCATGAAACTTGAAGAAATAAAATTGAGGCATACATAAAAGTTCCTGTTTCTGTTTTTTATTGGAAGCAAGCTAAAGTTGGGAAGTTTGATCTTTCTGCCTTTCCCTTGTACTATAAATAAAAGCAATTCATACTTTAAGTGAGATCTCTTATTTCAGTAAAGGAACTATGCTCCAGAGCAATTAAGCTGCAGTTTATGTGTCTAAATGGTTTAGAGGCTTTTCTTCATTCTCTCTCATATGGAAGCCAGAGGAAACAGTATCACTCAAAATCATAGCATAATTAAAAGATGCATATAACTCAAGAAGCCACTTCTATTGTATACGGTCTGTCCTAATCTGACAAGTTACAAATAGCTGCCTTTAAAGAGAGGCAAACAGTTCTTATTCTTCAATGTAGTTTTATATTTTGGAGGGACAATTCTTCAAAAAAACAACCTATGTCATTAACCATAGCAATCATGTACAGAGCTGTCTCCCTTATTTATCAAACAACCCATCACTTTTTCTGCCTCTGATAACAGGCACTGAAAATAGAAACATACAGAATTAATATGTCTCCATATAAATACTTCAGGCTCTCTTCCAAAAAGATCCAGCTTTTTTACTTTGTTGTATGGAACAGTGTGAGTTCTCTCCCTCCTCCCAATATTCTCACTTCTTTTTGTAGTTCTCTTACAGATCTGACAACAACTGGAAAAAATTCTGGCAAATTGACATATATTTTTCTCTGACTCTTATTTTCTCTAGGTTTCTGTATCTCTGTCTCTGTCTCTATCTCCCTATATCTCTGCTTCACTCATTTGTCTCAGTCTTTATATTGATCTCTGTTTCTCTCTGTCTCACTGATCTCAATTTTCTGATTTTCCTCTGATTTTGATTTTGTTTCTGGTTGTTCCTGTGAACACACTTTTAATGTCCTTTTTTTTTTTTTAACATTCCTTCCTTTAACTAAGAT
Organism: Phascolarctos cinereus; assembly: GCF_003287225.1. Lineage (NCBI taxonomy): Eukaryota > Metazoa > Chordata > Mammalia > Diprotodontia > Phascolarctidae > Phascolarctos > Phascolarctos cinereus. Next base: position 494,775,661 of record NW_027555847.1, read on the forward strand.
CTTTCTAATACTATGAAGAAATACTCAGTTTAAAAAAAAAATGAGCTTTTACAAATCACTTTAAAATACCTTATGGTTATGTTTCTGGTGACTATTGGGAACACTTAAAGAATGAAAAGAATTTAAATGCTGACATTCTTTTCTCTTGCATATGTGTGTAAGTAATATATATATCTATATCTATCTATCTATATATATATATATATGTTTGTATATATATATAGTATATATGAAAAATCACATTATCTAAAAAAGTGAGAATATTTGTTATTCTACTTCTGCATTTCTTCAAATTGCTTAACCTATGATAAAAGACAAGCTACTTTGGACTTTATTGGTAGGAAAACTCCACTGAGTTTATGAATGATTACAGCATTATATTAGTGTGCATACACACACGTATACTATATATGTATATACACATATACACATGTATACATGCATATACATATATGTGTATAGTTATATATAAATGTATAAGTTCACAGGAGCAGCAAAACTATAGTAAATGTAGTAAAGCCCTGATAATGGCCACATATCTATCCATAAAATGGCAGTCATAATTTAGAAAAATTTTTAAACTGTGATTTCTCATGAGAAATATTGTTATTGTTGTTTTTTTAAACTCTTTTTAAACACTCCCTTTGTCACAATCTTAGACCTTACTAATGACAGTTTAAAATTCTAGTTTATAACTTTCTTGATATATCTCATCTCACTCTTTTTAGTTTGTATTGACATTTTATTGTCTCTTCTGATCTTGCAAAACTTTCAAAAAACATAGAATAAATCTAAACAACAGTGGTTCACTCTTGTTTTAGAGCAGAATTATAGGGAAGAGTTGAGGAACAGGATAGGATGGGTAAATAGGTTAAAATACCTCCTCCTGAGATTGTACTTCACACCACAGCTTCATTCTATTGTTTTTAGTGAATTCCCAGAATATCGGACACACACCCACATTCAAACCTCAGTACAAAAGCATATTTCTGATATAAATAAACATTTGGATTGCCCTTGTCTCTGTTTTTCCTCAGTGCTACTATAGATAACACAGAATGGATTATCTTTAAATATAGGCTTGCTTCTAAAATCAGCTTCAATGATGATATAAACAACAATTCTACCTAGTAAACCGTAATATCATTAACTTGATCACTTAGCAATTGGTCCAGTTTTGAAAGTGATAGTACTGCACAGTCTATCCATGACCTGTAGATTCAGAGGAGATGTTCCATGACCAAATTCTGGGTTCGAAGGCCATGTATAGGACTCCAAAAAAATCATAACTAAGAACATGCATAGTCCTTTCTTCATGGGGATTTAGGTGAGGAAGAATGGGGTCATCTAGACCTAGCCCCAGTCAATAGAATCTGAGAAAAGATGTGGTAAGATTAGGGAGCAGTCCTGCCTTCCCTAAACATAAACCTTGGCATCTATGAAGGGGAGAAACAGAAGCAATGATGGTTACACCAGTAGGAAGAACCTCCTCAAGGATATTTCTCTTCTATTTTCCTGTATTTACATCTTTTTTTAACTATAATCATTTTCTGAGATCTTTCTAGTTTCCTTAGTAGTTTATGTAAGTAGCCTTAAGCAGAGAATGGTTTCAGAATCCATCTAGGATATATATGGTTTGACTAAATTACACACACATACATGCATATGTGTGTATACATATATACATTCTATATATCTATACGTATATGCTTAAAGAACACTAGTGTTGACTACATGATACTAATTTTTTTTTTTATTTTTTGTTGGATGAAGTGGTTCTCAATGTATGATTTTATCAATGTATAAAATACTCAGTAAGGGATTCCTTCTATTAATTCAGATAAGAATATAATCTGCAACTCAAATTCTGCCTCAAAACTGAAAAAGTTAAGTGACTTGTCCAGAGTCATGTAGCCAGCATATGGCAGAAGAGAAAATTGTCCCTAGCTCTTGGTGACTGAGAGGTCAATTTTCTATCCCATTAATCTACAAGTTCATGTAAACCTATCTTATTCTGGTGCCGTGGGTGAGGAATAATTTTCCAAATGGCACATATGAGCTGATAAAGATGAGATGAGTTTACAACCGATTTGGAAGGTTGATGTCTGGATCAGAAGGTGAAAACCTTGCACACCTTTGTGAGACACAGAGTCTGGAAGTTTGGGGTAGCCATGGGTGAAGGTCAAGTATGAATATGTTAGACAAGTATGACAAATGATTGATTCAGGAATTGAAGTGAGGTTCTACCCATCATCTCTGATTTGTTGATCTTATACCCTGGGGTTAAATTTCAGTGCCTTTGGTGTAATGTCACTTTGGAAAACCACTCCTTTGTTAATTATACCCATCCTGAGTACTTATAATATTAAATTAGGCAGAATTGATTGAATTGGCTTTTTAGAGCTATAGTAACAGTAACTGTTACTTTGATCCTCTTTGCATTTAACTTTCTGAAATATGCAGTTATTTTTTCATCATAATATTTATGAAGCTTCTCTGTAAAGAAGATATGTTCAAACATATCTGTGTTCAGTATAAACTATATCCTGAGAATGAAATCCATTATATTTTGCCCCAAATATCTTTTTATTTCTACCTTATGGTCCTCTGCAATATACCATGAGACAACATTATGGTCCAGTTTTCTCTCTCTCTCCCCAACTTTTTAGGTGAGGAAATTTATCTTTCAGTCTTGAACCACACTATATCAAAAATAGCTTCTTACATTACCAGCCTACTTATAAAAGTGAAAAACATAGTAACATCAAACTACCTGAATCATGCAAAATTGATAAACTTTAGTCTAAAATAAGCTGAAAGTGGTTTCCCCCCTTAAATTTCCTAGAGATATACTATAATTTTGTATTTTACTTTCCATAGGTAGGCTAAAGACATTTTAAAATACCTTGGACTCTTGAAGATATCAATCCTTAGAATAATGCTGGGAAGAAAGTAAATATTCAATATATACTTATTTACTGGACTTAATAACATTTGTTTCAGAACTGTGAGATACCAAAGAAGACCTTAATTTCTTTTTTCACTTCAGTCACCTTTGTTTGTTCAATATACGACAGAAAGAAAAAAATAACTTGGACTTGCTCCATGGTAAATGAGATACTATTCATAAAACCTTTTGGGGTGTTCAGATATAGAACTTCTCAGGCTACATGGTGCAGTATCAAAGGAAGATTCTAAGGAGAGAAGTTCTTTTGCTCCTCTATCTGAAAATGTAGCATTTTGAATCATTGTGTTTTTGATACCATTATGACAAGACAATAGGTCAACTCTGTGACTAATCCCCAAAATAGGATAGGAGATGTTTCCCAAGTGAACTGGTCCTTCAAAGGAAAAAGAACCATTTTTCCTATGGCTTTGAGATGTCAGAAAATTGTTATGACCTACAAAAGAAAAGGAGAGATAAAAATCTCAAGTTGAACATTGAGAGGTGAACTGGAAGGGGAAGAGTACCAAAAAAAAAAATAATTTGGCAGCACTTAGAAATTAGCATATTTTGAACATAGGTTTTCTTCTATGTATCTTATTACAAAAACAAAGGATAAACTTCAAAGGCACTGTAATGACGCAAAGCTAAACAACATTGTTCATATTGTAATTAGGATGCTGACATCTTTTTTTAAAAGTTAAGAGCATACATTATTTTTTTTTTTGGATCTGAAATGAAAGCCTAGTACGAAAACCTCCCAAATCTGTGCTAACTTTTACTCCATGAATTTAGTCAAACACAATTCCATCTTCAAAATTCTGAAAGGCTACTTCCAACAATTTTCTCAGTCAGGAGATTTTGTTTGTGTGTGTGAGTGTGTGTGTGTGTCTGTGTGTGTAATATGTGTATATATATACAAATACATACATATGCATGCCATTTTTCACGAATAAAATCATTAAAAATAATAATTACTATCAAAACCTATTTTTCTTATATGTGGCGAATTCTAAACATGAAAGTATCTAAATTAGTGAATCATAAAACTTTCTTTTCTTCATAGTTTTCCTTTGCTGTTTTCAAGCAATAACCAAAAGTGTTTTTGTTAAGAAAAAAACTTTTTTTAAGAGCGTCTCTCCCACTGTTAGTTACTCTTAAAGTGAAAATGTAATCACAGTTGACAAAATTCTCCAGTATCTTTCCTAACTTTTCATATCTTTGTGGTATTTCACTGTAACTCCATTTAAGATGTTGACACCTCTATCCATAGTCAGCATTTTCACATTGCTGAAAATAACACAACATAGTTCCATAGTAAGAACCTAATAAAATTCTTGTTGACAGATTGGATGTTGGTAACTGTTTATAATAATAATAATGATAATAATAATAATAACAACAACAATAATAATAATCTCTTAACATGGGAATTTCTTGCCCCCACCCCATCCCTCTTATACATATCTCCTTTTTCTTATGGTTTCTGAAACAAATCTATGGATTTCATTCCTGCCTTTTCACTCCCAGTAACTGGAAAGCTATTCTTCTTCTTGAAATAGATAGGGGAAGGCAATCAGTGGGAAGAGCCACTTAAAATAATTTTTAAAATAGAACAAACTGCTTTCTGAATCACCAGAATTATTCAAGCAGGTTATGTGGGAAGTTGAAGAGGGAATTTATCCCTCTTGCTGGAATTCGGGGGGGGGGGTAGATGTCCTTCAGTTATAGCACTCTAAAATTCTAAATTTTATCTTTGCATTCTAAGACCTTTACAGGAAAAGTGAAAACCATGAAGAAAGGGACATTTGTTTACAACAAATTGAAGAAACATAGAATCTCATATTTAGAAATCATAATCTAATTGAGCAGTTCGCAACCATTTTGGACTCAGAATACCTTTATACTCTTAAAATTATTGATACCAAAGTAGTTTTATTTATGTGGATTATATTCTTCAATATTCCCCATTTTAGAAATTAAAAATGGTGAATTTTGAAATATTTATATATTCATTTATTAATTTAAAATGAAAAAACTCATTACATATTAAGCTAAATCACATAGTTTTATGACAAATAACTATGGTTCTGAAAAAAATTCATGAGAAGAGTTACATTTTTTTTTTACATTTATTCACATCTCTTATACCTATCTTAATGGAAGAGAACCAAATTCTAAAATCCAGTTTTGCATTCAATCTGTTGTGATATATTATTTGTAGTTAAAATACATGTATTGAATCTGGCCACGGTAGTGAGATATATGGTTGAAAAAAGGAGGATTATTCTAATATGTAGGTAATAATGATATAATCATAATCATTATCACAACAATAACCTCATAAACCTAAAATTACTCAGAAAATACCAACAATCTGCAAGCCACATTTTGAGAATTATTTTTTGAATATAACCATTATCTGAATAAGAGTTACTTCTATATTATTTCTGACCTGTGTTCATACAACCTACAATGAAAGATCTTTACTAATAGGGAACCCAATAACTCCTAAGACCTTCTTAAACTTACTGCTTGGTCAGTTATAATCATTTAAAAGTATTTCCCCCTTATTTTGATCCAGTATCTGACCCTCTATTCTACTTCTCCTATTTCTAGAACTATTTAATATTTGGATGCATATGTACCCTCAGCTCCATTTCCCCCAAAAGGCTTCTTTAGTTGAGTCTAAGTTTACTGGTTTCCTTCAATCAATCCTCATGGGACGCCATTTTCAGTTCCCTCACTGTTTTGGGTTAACCTTCTCAGGAGGTATCCATTTTGACAATATTCTTCCTAAAATGTGGTTTCTAAATTGTAATCCATGTGTCATCTTACCAAGGAAGAGGGAAGCAGGACTGTACTTTCTCAATTCTAGGCACTATTTTTTTATTAATGAAACTTTCCTTTTTGATTGTTGTGTCACACTGTGGATCTATTCCGGCTTACAGACTACAATAACAGCCAATTATTTCACATGGGGGAAATATTATTTGTTTACTTTTCCCAGTTAGTAGTTGGACAGTAAAACAGTGGGGAGCTATTGGGAAACCCCTATCACTTTCTGTGTTAGCATGTCCCCTGCATAATATTATTTCTTCAGTTGAATTCCACAATTGGCAAAGGTGTTTCAGTATATCAGATGATTAATGCCTTTCTATTAGCCTTGTCCTGGTCCTTTGAGATATTTTGAATTCCTAGTACATTTCTAAGCAATACCTCCCCATAAGATTCAGTTTCATACTTAGGAAATGAACAAGATGGAGATGGAACTTTGCAATAGCACCCTTTATGTCCTATGCACTTTACATAATGGGGCCTCTTTCAAAGAAATATCTGACATTTCAAATGAGGAGGCTGACTGCACTGCTGGTATTGAACCTTCAAAATGCTTTTGGCAATACTACAAAATGTATAATAATGGTGAGGCAGCCAGCTTTAGAGCAATAGAAAACCTGTGTGCTTTGTTCAAGTGTAAGGTCTGTAATAGACTACTCAATGAAATGTACATTCCAAAGGAAAGTATTCAATTCAAAACCTCTCCACCTAACAATGTTTCTTCCAAGCCTGAGAAACTTCCTTTAAAGTCAAAGAGAACTCAATACAAGACAGGAGAAATAAAGGTATGTAGACAAAAAATATATATTGATAATGTCGTTCATTCAAGGGAAGATACAACACCAAAAGATCACTCCAAGTAAGTTCTGGTTTTAGATGGGGGGAGTTAGAGAGCATAGAGTTGGTAAGAAATCCTAAACAAATTTTTTTCTTAGTTTGGAATTTATATCCCCTCTAAGGCCTGAATGTCATGCTTTGGTTAAAATATTTTTGAGAATATAGTCGCTCTGTGTTCTTTTGGAGTCGAGACCATCAGGCAGAGTCTTTAACTCTTCCCATCTATGAATTATCACAAGATTTAGGATTAGAGTGGAAATCAGAGGCTGTCCATCCCAACAAACTCTCTTTTTACAGGTGAGGAAATCAAGTCACAAAGAAGTCCACTGACTTCCACGAGCTTACACTGATAGCAAATATTACAGCCAGGATTCAAAATCTAGGTCCTCTGGGGGACTAGAAATTCTATCGTGAATTGGCAAAATAATACAAAAAATCATGATGTGATGGTAAACAACTTCCCATCTCCTATGATTTAAAACCATGTATGACCCATACCATATGAAGAATATAAGATATTCTGAGGAGTTGCAAAGAAAGATGATGTAACAACAAAACAACTGTCGATTTATTTCAATGACAAAATCTTAGCAAGATGCTAAGGTACATTAGCTTGAAATTTTTGTTAAATCCAGGATTAATATATTCTAATTAATGTGATGTCTAAGCTAATGCAAGATAAAATTGTTATTCATGAATAGTATACGTTCTAGAAGTGTTTACTGAACTTATGCTATGTGCAAGGAACTGTGGGTTAGGAATTGTGGGAAATAGAAAATGGAGAGGGGAGACAAGGAAAGTACTAAGAGAAAGTATGTGACACATGATATATGAGAGGTACCACATATTTATGCATATTTATAACAAAATTGGAGACCTCACCTTTCACATGAGGAGGGAGAGGTTGATGAATACTTCATGGAGGGTATAATGTTTCACTTTGCACTAAAATTAGGATCTCTAACTCCCCAGAGATTGTGGAATAGAGAATTCTTGGAATTGAAAGATAGCAACATTCAGGATGGGTGGAGATGGCCAAGAATTGGAAAGGGAAATATTTGAGTTAAAGAGATGGTGTAGAGGCAATTATAATAATAGTGGAAGCATAGTGTAGTAGTAAAAGAAGACAAAATACTGCCCTTGATATTAAGTTCCAGGTATTGAGCATTTATCCTCCTTGAACCTCAGTTTTCTTATCTGTAATATGGGCAAAACAATACTTAAACTCATGAATCACACATTCTCAAAACTTCAAAAAGATCTCAGAAGCCGTACAATTCAATAACACAACAGATTCTTTTAATGTGAATCCTATCCATAAAACCCTAAAACAAATAATTATCCAAACTCTGAAGACCTCTGGTGATAAGAAATTTAAAATCACCTGAGGAAACATTCTTGTGCATATATGTCAAAAGAATGGGTTCTCTCAGAAATTAAACTAGTGCTTAATAAGGTCTGCAATATTTTATTATGAAAAACTTACAATCTCATGAACCTCATTTCTTTTCTTAGTAAGGTTATTAGAAAGGTAGAGAAAAATAATTTCATAGGTATTATAAAAGTAGATTGCAACAAAGTGTTGCATACAGTCTCTTTTGCCATGTTTGCTGAAAATATGAAGACATGTGGTCTGGATCACAGTACATTTAGGAGAATTAGTAACTGATTGAATGCCTAGGCCCAAAGAATTTTCCGTAATGAGTAGATTAATTCCAAATACAAAGGAAGGAACAAAAGGAATGCTTAAAGGAAGTGTCTTTGGTCCTATGTAAACCAACATATTAACAAAATTCTTGCCTTAGTTTTATTTTCAAATTTTCAGAAGAACAAATCTGGGAGAGACATCTAACCCAGTGGGTAAGAAAGAATTAGAAAAGATTTTGATAAGCTATAAGGATGGTCTGAATCTATTCAGAGTAAATCTAATAGGGCTAAATGGAAATTATTTCATTTGTGTTAAAAAAACAAACTGTGAAAGTATAGAGTATGAGAAGTCCATGCATAACAAAATTGCATGGATAAAATATTTGAGGTAAAATCTCAATATGAATATACAATGTGATGTGACATTCAAATAATATAAAATAATCATAGGCTGCATTAATAGAATGATATTCAGAATGAGGGCAACGAAGGCAGATAGACCACAATCAGATTAATATTTTTTTTTCAATTTCCCCAATTTATTAAACTCAACTTGATCTTTTTCAGAAGAAGCTTTAACAAGGATTATGAAGGGGTGGACACTACAGCAGTTGAGAATTATTTGGAGGAACTTTGGGAATTTAAGCCTGGAAAAGACAAGAATTTGACATGAGGGTGGGAGATAATAACTGTCTTTAATATTTTGATGGGAAGTAATATGGAATTTACTTCTGACTGGCTTTGGGAGAAAAAAACAGCAATGGGTATAAGTTGAAGAGGAGAAGATTTTGGCATTCTATGAGGAAAAACTTGCTAATAATTAATATTGTCTGGAATGGACTATTTTAGGAAGTAGCTATTTCTTTCTCACTGGGTATCTCCTAGAATATAATGCTAAACATTTATCAAATATTTTATAAGGAAAAATATTCCTGTTCAAGGGATGTTTGGACTGGGCAATCTCTGAAATACCTTCAAATTCTGAGACACCTTAGTTCTAGAAGAACTGTTAAGTTGTAGGTTTAAAGCTCAAAGGGACCTTGGAGTCAATCTATCCCAATCCCCTGAGACCTGTGAAGTTAAGAGATTTAGGCAGTCGTACAAGTAAGCACACATCAGAGGTGATATTTTAACCTAACACTTCTTCCCAAGATATTCCTCTTTTTATCGTATTAAGCTACCTCTTTACTTTTAGATGAATTCTAACTCCATTTTCCCAAAGAGTGGTATTTTCTTGAGAATAGAAGGAATACAATTTTATTTAGTTTAGTTTGGACCTATATTATTATAAATATTTTAGCCCTCCTCCTTATTTTACTCCCCATAAACACAATTTTCCAGTTACTAAAATTAAAAGGAGAGGATGAGCTCATCTGATGACTCTCTCTCTCTCTCTCTTCTCTCTCTCTCTCTCTCTCTCTCTCTCTCTCTCTCTCTCTCTCTTTCTCTCACTGATCATACAATAAAACAGTTCAATTGTTACCATAATCACCCAGGAAAAGTTATCAATAATTAATCCTATAACTCATTATTGTCCTTCTGCCTGTGCTTTCATGTGTTTATATAAAACTTATAAGTATCAGGAGTTTGTTCTGAGACCCTGTTGTGTTGCTTCTTTTTCTGCTGCTGTTTTTGGTTTTGCAGGGATGTGTGTGGTTACTGGGGCCCTGGGGCTGCAGCACCACTGCACCCTTAATGGGTGGAGTATGCATCAGACACAGACACAGAATTCCTCCTCTCTTTTCCTTCACACTTTGTGATCTATATGTCCCTAATTGAATTTTAACCCTTAAGCCGGAATTACTAGAGTGGCTTACCTTAGCCTTGGCCCATGAGATAGGGATAAGAACTGTACCCATGAATTCATTGATACAAGGAGCTGTTAGGTGAGTTGGGTCTATGAAACTCCTTTTATTAATATAGGTCATCACCTTCTTTGCAATTTATATTGGGTACTGAGAGTTTTAGTGACTTGCCTAGGACCATTGAGTACGTGACAAAGGCAAGCCTTGTTACCTCACTCAGGCTTCATGGTTTGAAGACTGGCCTTCTGTCTGCTAGGCCTCTCTGTCTCCAAAGCATTAATCTATTCACTCCCTTAAACCTTCTATTCTGAACTTCTGTATTACTCTTTAGAAAGTCTTAATTTCCCTAGTAACTCAAAGTAGCAAACTTTGTGCAATAGACTCCTCACTCTCATCTGACATCTAATTTGTAATTCTTCTAATTTCTGCCTCAAAAGACTTCTTGTTTATAACTATCAACTCATATAAGTCACTAAACTAGGCCCTCATTGCCTCCTCTGAGCTATTGAAACATTTTTATAATTGGTCTCTCTGCCTCAGGTTCCTCCCCACTCCAGTCCATTCTTACACAGATGCTTTACTTATTCGATCATGTTGCTCCCTTAATTAAACTCCATCAATTTTAGATTTACCCCAGTATCAAAAATGGAGAAGTCTTTCTTTAGCCTTTATACTTCGTTACAACCTACCCTCTTCCTTCGTTTCTAAACGCCTTACAAGTTCATTGCCCACCACACTATGTCAATCTAGTCACATTTCTCTACTTCCTTTTCTTACTCATGACACTCCATCTTTCATCTCCATTTTTTTTTAACTGTCTTATTTGCCATGCCTGGATTCTTTGACATCTTAGCTGAATTTCTTAGAAGCCTTGGTTTCTTTCAAGATTGACATTAAATGTCACCTTCTGCAGCAGTCCTTTCCTAGGATCCTATGATGTAATCTATATTTAATTATTTACACATTTTCTTTATGAGAATATGAAGTACTTGAGGGCAAGGACTCTTTTAACTTTTGCTGTATCCTCAGAAGTTAGCACATTGTCAAGCACAAAAATAAATTAACAAATGTTTGTTGGCTGCTTCTCCATACATTAAAATTAAGCATGCATATTATATAAGAATGCACATTATACATAAGTACATATTTAACATAATGTCTACCTATATTTAGTTTTAGTTCTCCTTTCCTCCCTTTGCATTTGTAATTTTAATCTTTGTATATTGCATTGATTTAGCACTATCTGTTAAGTTATAAGCTCAGTCTTAGGCATTTAGGCTTTTCTTAGTCATTTATTTTTACATATAATGGTTAGTTTCACTCCATTTTTTTATCATTTCCCTGGGCTACATTTCTAATGGTGTGATCACTGGGTCAAAGTGTATGATTATTTTTATGGCTCTGGTTATTTAATTTCAGATTGATTTCCGGAAATATTTCATTAATTTGAATCACTACCAGCAAAGTAGACAAGTAACTGTTTCCCCATAGCCTCTTAATACTGTATTTTGAATACTTGTGTATATTTTCACTAAATTCATGGTTGTGGGCTCGTGCAACATTGTTATTGTTTTACTATTGTTTAGTTACTAGTAAAAATGAACATATTTTTCTTTGTGAATTGTCCATTCATGTGCTATGACCATTTGTGCAATACATAATTTTTATTACTCTTACAGATTTACACTATTGTAATATCAGGGGACGAATTCACATTTAGTTCCTCCAGATAATGTGTCACTGCCTTAGAATTCTTCCAGCTATAGAGGAAACTATATGGTCCTATCCTATTTGCAGGGCTTTGGGGCTTTTATTTGTGTAGAGTGTGTGTGTGTGTGTGTGTGTGTGTGTGTGTGTGTGTGTGTGTGTATGTGTGTGTGTGGTAGATTTCTTTGGCAGTTAGGTGGAACTTATGGACTCTTTCCCTAAATATTTTTAAATATATAAAATGTATAGACTCATAAAGGAAACCAAATATATTGAAATAGTTATCAAAATGTATTTCAAAATTTTACATACTCCAGGTTAATAACCCTTATTATTGAAACTTGTGCTACCCATTAACTGTCTTTTCTTTCTTTATGAGCTGTATCCCTGAAGGGTCTAGGACCTCAGCATCATCTAGGAAATCCCATCTCCTTTCTCAAGAAAGCTCAGAGCTCCACTAGGCTTTGGCATTCAGTTCCCTTCTACAGGGACCATATGGTTGAGATCATGTATACAATTTGTTTTTACTGTTTCCTTTCCTTGGCATGGTCTGGGAATTGAACGTCCAAGTATTTTTGCTACTTGACCCCTCTTTTAGACTCCTGCCATTTCCCAGGCTGAGAGGTATAATGATTCCTCTTCATAGCTGCCAGATTTGGGGTTTTAGTTTATTTATGGGATAATCAGTTAATACCTAGGGCCATGAATCAATACACAGGTACCCCTCAGAGGCATAAATCCTCTCTCAGTTCTGAAGTTCCTGATCTGTACTCAATTCACATGAGATTTGAGGGAAAAAGGGCAGACTAGAAATAAGCCTTTTTCCCTCAAGTCCAGTACAAAGGTGCTAAGTACTAAGACTTGAGGAAACATCTAGGAGTCTTTTAAAAGAAATACAAATAACCAAATCTGCATGATTGTTTGACATTAAATCCAGGTTCCTCACAAAAAATATATTCTTGTTTTTCCTGAGGAACACTAATGAATTTCTTTGTTCACCACCTTGCGGTGATGCCATATGATATCCTAGGAAGTTGTTCTCTGACGGCACTATGATAAGAATATCTGCTACCCATGGATGTTGCCCCTGGCCTCATTGGATTGAGAAAAATGAGAGGTTCAGAGAAAAGCTGCTGCTTAGAAGAAGTGAGTGAGTGAGATGTCCCGAAAAGAAATCAGTTAGATGAGGGTTTAGGAGAGAGAACTGATTCAAGAGATATTTGCCACAACTTGGGCACACATTCCTAGAACTAAAAGAAAAGAAGGACAAGGAAAGTACAGAACTATCAGAATAATCCTGAAAAAGGAAAAAAAAAGATTGTATAAGAACAGAAATGATTTAGAGAAATGGGGAGTTTTGATGTTATTGTTTCTAACCTAGAATCAGCAAATCCTAGTGTTAGTCACCTCAGAATAGGAACTTTGAAGAATATGGAAGACAGGACTGGTCAAGTATTAGAGCAGTTTAGAGGAAAGAAGAAAAAAAGTTTAAGAGAGAACATAAGGAACTGGAAAGACTGCAGATTGTATTAAATATTTTTTTTTGTCCTCCATAACTGTGATGAGAGGACAGAAGGAAGAAAGATAATAGGACTTATGGACAAGGGGAATTGGCCTTCAGGGAAAGATTTGTTGTGAGGACCCACTTCACAGATGTCGATTGTGACCAGCAGGGATTAGGTAGGTGGTGGGGAGCCTAAACATAAATGCGTTGGTATGAAACCAAGTGATACATTTAAAGTAATTAAAATCTCGAGGAAGGGGGAGAGGTGTTTGATGCAAGCTTGAGCTCAGCAGAGAATTGTTTTAGAAACAGGAGAAAAGGTATAGGGCTGCTCAAAGAAGTGTGTGTGTGTGTGTGTATGTGTGTGTGTGTTCCTTTAAGTTTAAAGATGAACTTTATTCTCTTCAGGAAAGAAAGTATCAATAGGGAAGACATGGTGACTTGTTAAAAAAGAGAAGGAAAGAAAGAAAAAGACATTGCAATTTGATAACAGTTTCCATGAAAACACCGGTTTTGAAAAATGGACTTAGGAATATGAGTATGAAATCATTGCATATAATAAGAGGAATATAGAATTAGTCACCTGACAGATTTTCATTTGAGCACCAAGAAGGGTTTATAATGGGTATAGGGAACAGCCAAAGTCATGTTTTAGAAATGGATGAAGAAATTCTTTGAGTGGGATAAATATAAAGTGAAGAAGAAAAAAAAATAGTGTAGTGAGCAAGAATACTGGAGTTACATCCTCCAAAAAAGAACCTGTGTGCAACATCACTGGTGAGAAAACAACAACAATACTATATGTATGCAAACTCTCCAAAACATTTTTTTATGTTTAAAAAATCCAAAATTGGGCCATCTTCAAGAACTTAGAATAAAATGGGAACAGGAATAATGGATGTAATATTCCCTATACAAATGGATGCCAAGGTATCTACTAAGGTAATAAGAGAAGGAAAAGACAGTTAAAAAAAAGTCTTTAGAAAATGTGGAAATCTTAAAAGTTGATTTTGGGATTTCTGGTAATGGGAAAACAGAGGAGATAGACACATAAATACATGAGTAAAGTGTATGGAAGTGAAACAGTAGGGAGAAGCTGGGTCTCTCTAAGGGAGATAGGAAGAATATTTCTGAAGAAAATATCTCTGAATTCCACAGAGGAGAAAACAAAGAAGTTCAGGAAGAGAGCACATGAGGGCTTCAGAGAAACCCGCGGAGGAAAAGAGCCCCTCAAAAATTAACAGGGTCTCTTACAGATGGAACATAAGTACCAGACTGAGAAATTCAGGAATAGGGAAGTAAGAAGAATGGAAAGAAATGTAAAGAGGAGATAAAAAGGGGAGAAGGAAGAAACCTCCCCAATACCCTGAAAGATTGGTATTTACTCCACAAAAAAAAAATGAAGAAGGTGTAACTTAATGTAAGACCAATAAAAATAGCAAGCTACAGAAATAGCCTGTGGTCATAGGAAGGCATAGTGTATGCTGGATGGTGGGAATTGTGCTATTCCAGCATCCTTGTCATTAGCTCTTTACCCTAGGGGCTCATACATTCATAGATCTGATCTGTTCTCAGATTTAATTTTACAACATCATATACCTTCCAAATTAATTTTCCAAAATTTTTGAAACTTCTACTTTATTTTTGTAATTATTTTGTAGAACTTTCACTGACTTACTATATTACAGTTTGAAATTATGAAAAAAAAACTAAATCAAATAACCATAGACTCTGTCCTTCTAATATTAGGCTTACACACCAAGAAGGCAATTGATCAGAAGATAGTCACAAAATGTACCTAAATATTTATCATAGTGCTTAGTGTGTTAGCAAAGAATTAGAAACAGAATAGAAGCCCATTGAATTGTAAGTGACTGAACAAAATTTTGTACTTAAATGTAATTGAATATTGGTGTGATTTTATAATATTACAAATGTTATAAATACATCGACTTATAAAAATCTACATTAACTGTTATAGAGTAAAGTAAGCAGAGTAATAATTACAAAAGTATGAATGCAAAAAAATCACTAGAAAGTCAATGAATCAAAACTATAAAGAAGCATGAGATGAAGGAAGAGAGATGAGAACACACTCTCATTGCATTCATTTTTCAAAAGTCAGAAGTCTGTAAGTATTGTACATTGTGCATATTTTCAGACTTGTTTGATGTATCAATCTGTTACGTTGATTTTTCCTTTTCTATTGCTGTTTTTAAAAATATTATTTGTTATAAAGGAAGGCTCTCTGTGGGGGAAAGGGACTTGGACACTGAGGTCAAATTATGATGGTATAAAAATAACCAAAATACAATAAAAACTTATTTAAAAATAGACATCATGTTATAAAAATAAGAAAAAATAGCAGACCATATACCTTTCAGTTATAGGTAGGAAATATATTCTTAAATAAACAAGGAATAGAAAAATATGACAGATAATGTAAATAGCTTTGATTAGATAATTTTAAAAAGAATCTGCACAAAAAAGTAATACATTTAGGAAAACAAGGGAAACTGTGGCAAAGGGGAAAAAAGTTCTCTGCTAAAGATTTGACATCTAAAATATATAAACAATTAACATATACATACATATACATATACTACTAATAATAGCCAAACCTTATATAATACCTATTGTGCTCTCAGCATTTTATAAATATTATCTCATTTCATCTTCACAAAAACCAGAGGGGATGGGATGAGCCATTATTATCACCATTTACAGATTAAAAAAAAAACTGAGGCAAACAGAAGTTGAATGACTTGCCCATGTTGAAAAAACTGTTATGTGTCTGAGGCCAAATTTGGTTCTGCTTTTCTTCTTTTTCAGTGAGATTGTTGGTGGGATGGTAGGACTGAGAAGATAGATTTTTTTAGAAGAAACAAAATCAAAGATACTCCATATGCCAAACAAGGATCACTCCATAGATTTATTAACAAACTGACATTGCAGCATTAAAATATCCACTTTGAATCCCTTACTATCCAAAGCTGCTCAAAAATTGTAGGAACATAATCTACATCTACTCCCAAGAATATGATAAATTTTAAAATAATGAATTAATTTTGGTTTTCAATATTAACTTCCATAAGATTTAGAGTTTGAATTTTCTTCCCCTCCCTCTACAACACAGCATGCAATCTGATGTAGGCTCCACATATACATTCTATTAAAGATATTTTCACATTAGTCATTTTGTAAAGAAGAATTAGAAATAATAACAGGAACCACAAGAAAAAAGAAACAAAACAAAACAAAACAGAAGAAAAAAAAGAGCAAATAGTATGCTTAGATCTCTATTCAGACTCCATAATTCTTTCTCTGGATGTGGATAGCATTTTCCATCATGAGACTTTTGTAGATATCTTAGATCCTTGCATTGCTGAGAAGAGCTGAGTTTATGAAAGTTAGTCATCACACAATATGGCTGTTACTGTGTACAATTTTCTGATTCTGCTCATTTCACCCAGCATAAGTCTTTACAAGTCTTTCCAGGTTTTTCTGAAGACTGTTTGCTCATCATTTGTATAGCACAATAGTATTCCATTACATTCATATATCACAACTTGTTCAATCATTCCCCAGTTGATGAGTATCCCCACAACTCCCAATTCTTCATCGCCACAGAAATAGCCGCTATAAATATTTTTGTACATGCAAGTCCTTTTCCCATTTTTCTGATCTCTTTGAGATATAGACCTAGAAGTGGCATTGCTGGGTCAAAGGGTATGCACAGTTTTGTAGCAATTTGGACATATTGCCAAATTGCTCTCTGAATATGAGATATTTTATCAATATGTTTGGCAAAGATCCATCCAACACATATACACACAATTTTTCCACTTTTTTATTTTGATTTATCAACAATCACTTCCATAAGCTTTTGAGTTTTAAATTTTTCTACCTCTTCTTCCCCACATCCCTCCTCAAATGGTGCGCAATACAATATATGCTATATATATATACACACACATTCCTATTAAACACATTTTCACATTAGTGATGTTGTAAGGAAAAATGAGAAGCAATAAAAGGAACCACAAGAAAGAGAAAACAAAACAAAACAGAAGAAAAGAATAGCAAATGGTATGCTTCTATCTGCATCCAAACCCCATAGTTCTTTCTTTACATGTGGATAGCGTTTTCCATTATAAGACCTTTGGAGATGTCTTAGATCCTTGCATTGCTGAGAAGGACTAAGTCTATCAACATTAGTCAGCACAAGTTATACACAGGTTTTTTTTAAAAATCAAAATACATTTATTTTTAAATTTCTAAAATGTATCATTCTAAGTAGATTAAAATGACATCAGTATGGGAACATAGATAACGGGGCTTCTAAGCTCCTGATCTGAGAGAATGCCAGGGGGCTCCTATAGACTACCATCATTTCCAGGAGTGTGATTGCAGGTGGAGTTGGAGGGCCATAAGTTGATATGAGTGGTACATAAGTGTGTGTGTGTGTGTGTGTGTGTGTGTGTAAATGTTTTTGGCATGAAGCATTTCTGTTTCTTTTCTTGTTTTTTTTTTTGTAAATACCATTTTCTTTTTTCCAATTGCACGCAAAAATAGTTTTCAACATTCATTTTTATGAGATTCTGAGTTCCAAAATTTTTCTTCCTCCTATTCCCCCTCCCCAAGAAAGCCCACAATCTGATATAAGTTATACATGCACAATCATATAAACATATTTCCACATTAGTCATGGTGGGAAAGAAGAAATAGAACAACAGGGAAAAGTCATTAAAAACAAACAAAAAAATTAAGAAAAAGTAAAAATATGCTTTGATCTGCATTCAGCCTCCATAGTTCTTTCTCTGGATATGAGCAGCACTTTCCATTATGATACTTAGAATTGTCTTGGATCATTGTGTTGCTAAGAGGAGCTAAGTCAATTATAGTTGATTATCACACAGTACTGTTCTTAATGTGTGCAATGTCCTTCTGGTTCTTCTCACTTGACTCAGCATCAGTTCATGTAAGTATTTCCAGGTGTTTCTGAAATCTGCCTGCTCATCATTTCTTATAACCCAATAACATTCCATTATATTCATATAACAGAACTTGTTTAGCCACTTTCCAATTGATGGACATTCCCTCAATTTCCAATTTTTTGGCACCACAAAAAAGCTGCTATAAATATTTTGGTACATGGGCCTTCCTCCCTCCCACCCCCCTTTTATAATCTACTAATAGTGGTATTGCTGGATCCAAGGGTATGCACAGTTTGATTACAAGATGGAATTCCTTATGTTTGGCACTACAGAACTGTTGGACTGGGAGACATGCTGATTTTGCCCATAGGTTCTATTTGGTCGATAAGGAAAAAAGAAGATCTTTTTGTTCCAGCTGTCTTCTTCAGCCACTGTCTTGGTTCCTCTCTTTAAGTGTGTAAGTGAATTTTCAAGGTCAGTCTGACCAAGACTGGAGGAACACAGTTTCACATGGACACTCCAAACCTAGAATAGACATCCAGCTTCTTGTTCTTGGAGTCTGAGGTCACCTGGGTAGAGATGAGCCAGAGGATTCCATGAGGGATGGGTACAAAGTGACTTAACTCTTTTCACCAAATTTTCTTCCTAGTAAGAGGAAACACCTCTTTTGTCTCAGGAAAGTGTCAGATCCCTGTGCCCCCGGATGATTGAATCCTCCCTAGTCCCCCAACTAAAAACATAGGAGATTCCTCTCACACTTCTGGTGAAAAGGGAGGTAATACATGGAAAATCCAATCATCACACATCCACTAGAGAACATTAGTACTGAGACTGAAGTTCAGTAGTGGGTATGGGGCACTGGATATATTTATCTGGTCATAGTTGATGTGTCTCTGACCTAGATAGCACTTTTTGCAGTCTCTAGAGGCATCCTGGAATTTTCTCACTGGGTAGAATGAAATGTGTCACCTGTGGCTAAAGAAGTAGAGGAACAAAGCAAATGAGATCAGAGTCTAGTGGGGTTGAAAGGATGAAGAGTAAAAATTCCCTTTAGAGTTATGGTAGAAAAGTTATAAAAAGAAGAACCCTCTGACTTAGCTAAATATTCGATATTCCCCAGAGTCCTATTCCCCCCAGCCCTCAGTGCTGTGTCTAGCAACATGTTAATACAAGTTTAATGGCTGTCTTTGACCATTCATTAAACTTTTGTTGTAGTGATGGAGATCGAATAGTCAGTAGATCATGCAGGCTAGGCAGTATTGGAGCTTATCTTGGGATAGAAATATCCCAGATCTTTTTCAAACATATTTCAATCAATTCACTATTTAACCTAATACCTTTGAAGATCCCAAATAGAACTTTGAATATTTGGGAATAAAGAAGTAGAACCAGCAGGCTCCTGCAATATAAGAGAGAATGGCACTGTCACCAGCTTTTTAAAGATAACAGTTGCCCATCAGCAGTAAATTCTCTCCTTATACTTTGGGATGCTATTTCATACTGCTGCATCATTTTAAGCTTGCAGTTCATTAAAACCCATGATCTTTCTCATACAAACTGTTTGGTCAATGGTGAGTGACTTAGTAATAATGCTTTTTCCCTATTCTATTCCAAATTTTCTGCAAATCCAAATCCAATATGGAATTCTGCTAAAAAAATACTATGGACCTTTTGGTGGAATTCAGTCTTGAATGACTGAGATGTAATGGTAAGCAAGGCCAATGATATACCCTAAGGAGGTCAACTTCTTTGTTTTTTCCCCCTAAGAAATATCTCGTATATACTAAAATATTTATAGCTTCTTTTTTTCTAGTAGCCAAAAACTAAAAACAAAGTAGGTGCATATATATCAGGGAATGGATAAACAAATTGTGGTACATGATTAGAATGAAATGTTACTGTGTTGTAAGAAAAGATGAATTTGATGAATACAGAGAAGCATGGGAAAAAGAAAACATAAATCAACCAAAGACAAAGATGAGGAAATGATAAAACACAATAATATACACAATGATTATAATAATATAACTGTTAAAGTCAGAGATGCATCTTAGGTGCATTTATGACATGGCTTTTGTGTGTGAGTGTTTGTGAGAGTCTGTGTATGTATGTGTAAGCCTGTGTCTATATGAACAATTTGATTTAAAATATGTTACAAAATTGAATTTGTCCATAGTAGACACATTGATTTATAGACTGATAAAGATTAATGTATAAATTAGAGCTTTATATATTTGATTATAGTATAATCAGAGACCTTGGAGATTCTTTCAAATATTCAAGTTGAATGTGTGAACTTTGAGTTGCTAGCAGAAAAAGGAGTCATTCTCAGCAGACTGCTAGATGCTATGACTGCCTTCTGCTTATTCTCAAATCAACCTCATCAAGTAGGGAGGGCTTCTAACTACAATTTTGACAATCAAGGGTGGGTGTCAGCACATGCACAACTGTGTATAAGAGATTCAGGGTGGGTGCAGAAGTTGGAACTATTCATCTGCGAAAATCTCTACAGGAATGAGTACTTGGAAATTGAGTGGATGTCCATCAATTGGAGAAAGGCTAAAAAATACAGTATATTATTTTGAAAGAAGTATTACACTATAAGAAATGATAAGCAGCATGCTCAACCTGGAGAGGGGATAGAGCTAAGACGTTTGAGAAAAGGTTGGGACTCACCTAAGCTCTCCCAAATTCCTCTCTAAACAACTTTACATAACACCTCAAAGTGAATTTTAGAATGGCATAACCCACAGGAAGATTGGGCAAAACAATTTTCCAGCCCATAAAATTTAGAAGGTCAGCACATAAGTTCCATCACACCTGGTTGAAAGTAGAAATTATGTAAATCAGGCCCCAGCAAACCAGCCACAGGCCTTGAGCAACTGAAGCAGTGACAGCAATGGTGGCTTCCAAACCTCTCAGCCAACAGATGGTAAAGGAGTTGAACATCTGATCAGAAGATGATTATAAGGATACCCTGGCTAACACCAAGGACAGGCCTTTGTTACATTGCCCATACTCAGATCCACGTCACTGTCCTGGGTCACAGTCTCAGGACAAGGAGGAGCACTAGCAGACCAGAATTTGCAGCTGCAGGGGAACAGAAACCCCTTGTGATGGTTCCAGGAGTGAAAAGAGTACTTGCAGCCACTCATAATCCAAAGCCCAGGCTGGGAAAGTAGGAAACGGACCTCTCCTTAGATCATACCACCTTCAAAGAACTGAGAACTTACATGTTCCCAGAATTAGCTCTGAAAACAGCTGCCCCATCCCAAATGTAAAGCTTGGGACAGTGAGCCTTCTTCTCCAGAAGCAGATCCCCACTTTAGCATAGAGTTAAAAGTGAAGAAATAGGTTAGGAAAATGAGCAAACAACAATAACAAAAACAAAAAGAAAAATCCTGACCATAGAAAATGACTATGGTGACAGAGAACATCAAAACACAAACTTATAAGACAAAGTAAATACGGCTATATCCAAAGCTTCAAAGAAAGATGTAACTTTATCTCAGACGTAAAATAATTCCTGGAATTTTTAAAATAAAAATAAATAATATTTTATTTATTGAATAAAAGAGGTAGAGGAAAAACTGAGTAAAGAAATGACAGTGATTTAAGAAAATCATGAAAAAAGAGTCAACAGCTTGTTAAAGGAGGGAAAAAATATTGATGACATCTTAAAAAACAGAATAGGCAAAATATTAAAAGAGGCAAAAAAAAAAATCCACTGAAGAGAAGAATGCCTTAAAAAGTAGAATAGGCCAAATGGAAAAAGAGATAAAAATGTTCACTGAAAGAAATAATTCCTTATCAATTAGAATTGATCAAATGGAACTTAATGACTCTATGAGACATCAAGAAACAATAAAATAAAATCAAAAGAATTAAAAACAGAAGAAAAATTGAAATAACACATTGGAAAAATAACCTGAAAAACAGGTGGAGCAGTGATAAAATTGACTTTTAAATGGAAGATCTAAGAGAAGCATAAAAAGGTAAGGAAGATTTCCTGGAAGATGTACTAGCTTTCTTCCATATTTTTACCATTTCAACTAATTCCAATTATTTCAAGTACACATATACAAACACACACATGCATAGTTCCAGTCCATCACATATGTATGCACATATAAAACACAAAGCATATATGTGTTTGTTCGTATATGTGTATGCAAAGACATGCATATATTATATGTGAGTATACATATTTTATGTAGAAATATATAGTTTTAATTTTAATTTTTTCCAAATATGCAACAGAACACATGAATATACCCGTGAACCTTTACTTCATGTTACTTAGTTTTTTAAATGGTACATAATAAATTCGACATGCTACTCTCAAAAAAAAAGTAAGCAAGAAAGATAAATCATAAGGGATTAAATATGGTTAAACTGCTTGCATTCCTACTATTTGTAACTCCTAAGAACTTTATCATTATTAGTGTAATTAGAAATTACATATAGGGCACAATGTGACTTGAATAAAATGGAATGCTATATAAAAATAAATAAAGGAGAGAGAAAAAGGAATACAAGTAGGATGGATAAATTATATCACATAAAAGAGGTAAAAAAAAATCTTTTGCTGTGAAGAAGTGGGAGTTTTGGAGGAGAGTCTTTGAATTAGTCATTAGAATTGGCTCAAAGAGGGAACAATATACACACTTACTTAAGTACAGAAATTTATCCTACCCTACAGGAAAGAAGGAGAGGAAGAGTTTAAGAGAAAGGGGAGAGGGTGATTGAAGGGAGTGTGGATTGTAGGAAGAGGTAATAAAAAATAAAAAATACTTTTGATAATGGTCAGGGTGAAAGGAGAGAGAGAATAGGATAAACAGCAGGAAATCATAGGAAGGAGTGAAACACACTTCATGACTATAAGAACGAAAAAAATTACAGAAGTTTTTTTTTTTAATAATGGCTTCATTTCTTAAATGAATAGAAAACTGAATCAAATTTATAAAAATAAGAGTCATTCCCCAATTGATAAACAGTCAAAGGATATGAACAGACACGTTTCAGGCAAAGTAATCAAAAATATCTATAGCCATGTGAAAAATTTTCTAAATCACTATTGATGAGAGAAATAACAATTAAAACAACTATGAGTGTTGTATATGATTATGATGGGATACCACTGTGGTGTGAGATATGATGAACAGGATGCTCTCAGAAAAACCTAGATTAACATGAACTGAAGCAAAGTCATATGAGCAGAATCAGGAGAACATTATATACAGTAATAGCAGTATTATACCATGATCAACTGAGAATGACTTAGCTATTCAGTTCTGAAGGTGAATAATGTTCTCCATTTCCAGAGAAAGAACTGATGGAATTTGAATGCAGATCAAAGCATACATTTTCTTCACTTTATTTTTCTTTCTTTTTTTTTTGGTGGAATCTGGGTTTGCTTCATAACATGACTAACATGGAAATATGTTTTGAATGACTGCACATATATAGCCTATATCAAATTGTGTGTCTTATCCATGTATGGGAGGAGTGGGAGAGGAGAGAATTTGGAGCTCAAAATCTTAAAATGAATGTTAAAATTGTTTTTGCATGTGATTGGGGGAACATGTAATACTAAAAAAATAACAATAATAACTCTGAGGTACTACTCCATACCTGTCAGATGGCAAATATGGCAAAAAAAAAAATGACAAATGTTGGAGGGGATATGGGAAAATTGAGACACAAGTACTGTTGATAGATTCTGGAAGTAATTCAGCCATTCTGGTAAACAATTAATAACTATGCCAAAGGGCTATGAAACAATGCATACTCTTTTATCCAGCAATACCACTACTAGATGTGTATCCCAAGGACTGAAAAAAGAAAAAAAAAAGAAAATAATATACACTCATACATATGTGTATACATGTATGTTTATATACACACATACATAGAAAACTGTAATACAAACCTTCTAGGCATGGCAAAGAATTGGAAATTGAGGGGATGCTCTTCAATTGGAGAATAGCTAAATAAGTTGTAGTTGTGATTGTGATGAAATACGATTTTATCATAAGAAAGGATAAGAAGGCTCATTTCAGACAAATGTAGAAAGACTTACATGAACTGATGCAAAGTGAAATGAGAAGAACCAGGAGAACATGTACACAGTAATAGCAATATTGGGCGATGATAACTGTGAATGACTTAACTACTCTCAGGGTTTCAATGATTCAAGTTAATTCAAAGGACTTATGATGAAACATGCTATCATTTCCAGAAAAAGAACTGATGAAGTCTAAATGCAGATCCAAGCTTATTTTTTTAACCTTCTTTTTTGAGGTCTGATTCTTTCACAACATGACTAATATGGAAATATGTTTTGTATGATTGTACATGTATAACCTATATCAAATTGTGTGCTGTAATAGAGGAGAGGGGATGGAGGCAGAAAGATAGAATTTGGCACTCAAAATTTGAAGAAAAAAGCTAGAAAATGCTTTACAGGTAATTGGAGAAATAAAATATTAGATAAATATATTTTTTTAAAAATAGCTATTTTCATCAAGACTATTATCTGATACAATTCCAAAGAACCCATGATGAAAAATGATATCTATCTTCAGAAAGAGATTAAATCTCAGTGCAAGTTGAGTAAATTGAATAATTTTAAACTTTATTTTTCTTGCTTTCTTTGCAACATGGCAATATATAAATATGTTTTGCATTATTTCACACCTATAGTTCATATCATCACACCTCTTGCTTTTTTCAAGGAGGAAGGGAGAAAATTCAGAACTCAAAAAAATTTAAATGAATGTTAAAATTAAATAAATTAAAATTAAAAATAGCTCAGAACATCCATTGGTAAAGTAGAAAATTTGCACAGACCCACATTTATCAGCATATTGGAGTTTCAGTTCCCTTTATCTTTGAAAAAGGCTTTCAGCTTTTAAATCAAAGGCACAGAACAGACAAAGAAAATAGTCATACCCTGGAACATTCTTGCTCTTGACAGTTCAGATTCTCATCACCCATTACAAATTGCCTCCTAACTCGAGGCTAAACCCATTGTATTTCAGTCTTTACAATCCATTCTGAGATGATTACACAAAAATGGTGCCATGCTAGGATCCAAGATCCCCAGAAATTTTTCTAAGTTAGAGAAAATAGTATTTTTAGGTTTTATGATCTAATCAAAATTCTATGGTTCCACAGAGAGTCCCTTGGGGCCCTCCAGAGATCTTGGGAAAGAAAGTTAACTCTGTTGGTAGTTGTGGAGGGGAGCACAGGGTATATTAACTATAGTCAGCCACCTTTGGAGCCTTGGAGGCAGTTCTTGCAACTTTTGACTGAGCTCTGCTATATCCAAGCCCAGCTGAGCCCAAGTCTTCCCCAGCATGGGGCTTCAAGAAAGCATCTTGTGGGGAATTCTGGGCAGGTCCAGTGACTACTCCTGGAAACAACAGTTTGAGGCCAGCCCTATCCCTACAACTCCTGAACCCAGCAGTAGCCCAGAAGAGAGAATGGCCTCAAGTATTCCAGCCCAGCACAACCTGTCAGAGCCAAGCTATGATAGAATGATCCTGGGTGAAATCAAGATGAGGTAGTCCCTGAATCTTGTGGTAGAAACCCCACATGAGAGTGGCTCCTGTGCCTAGCAATATGGGGATAGGATTGCTGTGGGAATCAAGGCGTTTGTTCAGTATATAAACTATAATATTAGTCATTGAGTTTCAGAGGTGCTTCCTAGCAATTTACTGACAGAGGCAGAGTAGATAGGCCCTTTACAGAGAGGAATCCCCTACATTTTGTGGTATAAAAAAGTGATTTGACACATTCACTTAGTTCTTTTTTGGTATTCTCATCCTTGAACAGAGATAATGGAATAGGAATTAATGGTTGGCTGCATGTCTGAGGTGGGAAGGGTGGTGGTTCTTTCTTCTCTCCATTTCACTCCCAGAAATAGTAATGATGACTTAGAGAAACATATGGTGTGTGAAAAGGAGATTTGCTCCCAACTCCATGAGTTTTCAGTGGCTCCATTCAAGGTTACCACTATGTCTGGATGGAGTTCTACCTCTCCTCTGCTTTACCTCCTGGATTATCTGACTTCTGTCAATCTCTAGTAAAATCCCAACTACAAGAAAACTTCACCAATCTCTTTATTTAATTATAGTATCTTCCCTATCAAAATACCTCCAATTTACTGTGTATGTATTATATTATGTATGTGTCCATAGTTTTTGTTTAATGTGTTGTCAGCTCCATTATAATTTGATCTCCTTAAGGTTAGAATTGCATTTTTTTTTCTTTCTTAAGGTCCCCAGTGCTTAGTACATTATCTGGTACTTAATAAGAGATTAATAGATCACTGTTGATTTCTTTTAGACACCTGCATCAGTGTTTGGTATGGGTTTGCATCCAGCCTAAGAGGAGATGACCTGAGACAAGAGTTTATCAGAATCAAGCATTTCTTCATTTGAAAGTTCAGATATGTCTCCTAGAGAGGAAATATTCCCTGAAATACTCCTCTTGGAAAAGTAAGAGGAATGCCAATATGCTCTCTGTAGGTATCTCTGGTATGCTATTTTTACTTCTTCTTTGAAAATGATCTCTCTTCTATTTTTTTTGTTAGTTCATTTGTGTTTGATTTCTATTTTTTAAAGACATATTGTCTTTGATTCTTTGAGTCACCCAACTTATTTCAGTATCTATTTTATAAATTCTAAATAAACTAATACATTTCAAAAACTAGGTAGGAACCATAAAATTTAGTCATAAAAAAGGACAATGATTTTACTTTAGTTTATTGATTTAACAATAGCAATCACAAAGATATTATTCAACAGTCATGATTCCCCTGCCCTACTATGTCCTCAAGATCCCTTAAAACATACTATTATTTATTTCATTCATTGGGCTGAAGAGAACTAAAACATTTATTCAGATAATTGACAGAAACTAATCTGCATTTTTCTTAAACTGGCCAGATAATTAAAGAGGATTTTTAAAATATTGACATCTCAAGATGGATTTTCTTGCTAGACTACCATTTTTTTTCAAATAACAACAAAGCTGCATTTTACGTATTGTGATACTTAACCATTTTAGTATATCACCTGCATAAAAATTTTTAACAATAATTAAAAAAAAAACCTGGTTGTTAACCCTAACAGTAGGTTTAAGTTACCAGTTTGGCCAATGCTATCCTTCTATGCATCCTTGCTCTCACATATTCATTCACTTAAGGTTCTAGGGAGAATGAAGTGTAATTAAACCCTTTGAGATACTTGAAAAAATTACCATGTGAGTTGTATATCTCATTATTATTCTTCCTAAGACTTCCTCTTTTATTTCCCAATGTCCTATGCCTCTTAAACTCTTAATATAAGTGTCTATGTAAAATATAGTATATAATACCATCAAGCATGTAGTCTGATATAGTATACATAGGCTACAGTAGGGACCTAGAGATATAGATTCTAAAATAAATATCATAACACGCTTAACATGAGTTAATAATGACATGACAACCAATGAAGCTTATGCAATCATGGATTTTTTAATAGAACTACAATGTCCAAATGACATAGGCCTATTGTGTTCTATCCTGTTCAGACCATGTATGTAGTCAGATGGGGCACTAGGTGTCACGGGGAATAGAGCACTTGGCTCAGAATCAGAAAGATACAAGTTCAAATCTGATTACAGACACTTATCTAGAATGGTGACAAAGCATGATTCTTAAACTGTTTACTTGAGTTTCCTCACCTGTAAAATGGAGAAAATAGTAGCACCCACCTAACTTTCAAGGTTGTTGCAAGAATCAAATGACATAATAGTCGTAAAGCAATTAGCACAATTCCTGGGACATAGTGGGCATTATAAATGTGTTAGCTATTATTACTATATGTTCAGCTTAGTGTAAAAGGCATTGGCAAGGTAGAGACTATACATAGAAAAGTAACCATATTAATAATTAGGGTCCTTAAAATGATTTTATACATGGATCACTTCCTTTACAAAAAAAACTTAGAATTTTTCCCCATAGAAGATAAAACTTGGAAGGAGAGGAAACTCAGAATCATGTCATACTGTATTTAAATATCTGAAAGATTGTCATATATACAAGGGAGGGGACCCAGGAGTGAGAACCTGTGGTCTCAAGGCCACATGTGGCCTTCTAGATCTTTGGGTGTAGCCTTTTGACTGAATCAGAGTTTTATAGAACAGATCCATTTATTAAGGAGATTTGTTCTGTGAAGTTTGGATTTAGTCAAAGAGCCATACCTGAAAACCTAGAAGGCTACTTGTGGCTTCAAGGCCACTGGTTTCACACCCCTGGACTAGACTCATTCTGTTTAGCTCAACATGTCGCGGCTAAGAAAACTGACAATGCATTTTATTTTACAAAGGAAAATCCTTCCCACAGTTAGGGCTATACAAAAGTGGATTCATCTACTCCTAAGGAGGTATTGTGTTTTTCTAACTTTGAAGGTCCTCAAGAAGAGGAGTGGTGATGATTTCTCAAGGATTTTATTGAAGGAGACAACTTGGTAGAGTCAGGAACAACTGAATCCAAGTCATCTATTTGACATATTCTGGCTGTGTAAACCAGAGCAAGTCATTCACCTCTTTTAGTGAACTAGGCAACTCTCCAAGAATAGAAGTTGCATAATATGGGGCCAGTGTGAACTTACTGACAAAATTCCTCATCTATAGTTTCCTGAAACAATAAAATTCTACATGAAAAAATGTTATTGATAGCATTTATATGCCTAGGTAGGGTTCATGCTAGATAAACTTTGATGTCCTTACCACATTTACTCTGATAAACAACATATTAACTAATAAACATTTTATTTTGCTGGGCTTCACTTGTATTGCATGTAATTTCCCATCTAGTTTCATTATTGTCTGGTTAATTGTAAATAGTCAACAAATATACATTAAATTCCTACTATATATCAGGCATTGTGCTAAGCACTGGGAATACAAATATGAAAAAGGCAGTCCATTTATTCAAGGAAATTACAATATAATGTGTAAAGACAATAAGCAAGAGAAAGATGTGAAAGGGGAGGTACCTGGCACAGGATATGTTGAAGGAGTCAAAAGAGGACAAGACCAGAGTGATTCCAGGTAGGGAATGTGGATATGTGTGAGGAGATGACTGTCCCATCCCTTCTCCTTAAATGGAGGAATTAAGTGAAACTGACTTACCCTGGAACTCCTGGATTTCCTAAGTTCCTATGCTCTTTGCTGTGCTTGTTCTGAATCTGCTTTTACACCTTTAAAGGCAAAGGTTCTCATTCAAATTTTTCTGATAAATCATTGCTTTTACATGTGTTACTTTAATTGAATATTTAGTAGATAGTCAAATGAGGTAAGTTTCCAAGGAAATTATAGATGTTGAAACCTTGGAAGTGAATCTGTATTATAAGTTTAAAAAAAATAATTAAATAATATTAAAGTGATTAACAGGGCCAGAACCAGGCCAGAAAGGTTCCATGACTTTTTAAAAAAATTATTTAATTTCTCAACAATCATTTACATAAGCTTTTGAGTTTTACATTTTTCTACCTCTTCTTCTCCACCTCCCTCCCCAAGATGGCACACAATCTGATACGCATTCTTGTTAAACACATTTTCATATTAGTGATATTGTAAGGAAGAATTAGAACCAATAGGGGGAACCACAAGAAATAGAACACAAAACAAAACAGAAGACAAAAATAACAAATAGTATGCTTCGATCTGCATTCAAACTCCATAGTGCTTTCTTTGGATGTGGATAGCCTTTCCCCTCATGAGATCTTTGGAGGTGTCTTAGATTATTGCATTGCTGAGAAGGGCTAAGTCTATTAATGTTAATCATCATACAATGTGGCTGTTACTGTGTACAACACCCTGGTTTGCTCACATCACTCAGCATCAGTCCATATAAGTCTTTCAACATTTTTCTGAAGTCCACCTGCTCATCATTTCTTATAGCACAATAGTATTCCATTATAAACAAAGCAATGCAACCAAGATTAGAAAGAAAGAAATTAGAAAATTGAGAATGCTTACATCAAGTGTTTTGTTTCTAAAATATAGAGAATTTAGTCAGATTTATTCTTATAAATGCAAGTCATTCCCCAATTGATAAATGGCCAAAGGATATGAATAGGCAGTTCTCAGATGAAGAAATTAAAGCCATCTATAGCCATATGAAAAAATGCCCCTAAATCACCATTGATTAGAGAAATGCAAATCAAAACAACTCTGAGGTACCACGTCACACCTATCAGATTGGCCAACATGACAAAACAGGAAAATAGTAAATGTTGAAGAAAACATGGGAAAATCAGAACACTAATGCATTGTTGGTAGAGTTGTGAAGTGATCCAAACATTTGCAGAGCAATTTGGAACTATGCCCGAAGGGCTATAAAAATGTGCATACCCTTTGATCGAGCAATAGCACTCTAGGGTTGTAGCCCAAAGAGATCATAAAATTTGGAAAAGGACCCACATGTACATAAATATTTGTAACAGCTTTTTTTTTTATTTTTAGTGGCAAAGAATTGGAAATTGAGGGAATGTCCACCAATTGGGGAATGGTTTAACAAGTTGTGGTATATGAATGTAATGGAATGCTATTGTGCCATGATTTTTGACAAAGACATATTCAAGTCCATAGAGAAGGTTTTAAAACAAAACAAAATACCTTTTATCAATTGTATGACCCTGAGCAAGTCACTTAACCTGTCTGCCTCAGTTTTCTAAATTTTTAAATAATTAGTAATAAATGCCTTCCTTCAGAGGTTTTTATGAGTATAAAATCATTGTAAAGTGCTTTCCAGAGTTTGAAGTATTACAAAATGGTAGCTATTACTACCACTGCTGCTGCTGCTTAGTACAGTGTTTGGCACATAGTATGTGCTTAATAAATGTTTATTAAATTTAATTGTTATTGTTCCTATTAAGATTACTACTACTACTGTCACTATTAGAAACACAGCTGTCACTGACATCATGACACATGAGCATCATGGCCCTAAAACTTTTGGTGTTCTCTGTGCCTAAAGAAAGAAGCAATTTTGAAGCACAGCTAAGCACAGGACTTTTCTGTGGATATACAAAACATGGGGGAAGACAGAGATATGCAAGTAAAGTCTTCTGAAGACAAATGAATCAAAGAATTTAACTTCTTTGCTAAGAAATGGTCACCCTAGGCTCACTACTTGTTTTTACCACAAACAATTGCAGTCAGCTGCAATAGAATTAGACTGCATGAACATCAAAAGATCAACTCTGAAGTTTTGCTTTGCCTTCTACTGCTTATAAGCAGTTTTCAGAGAGATGAAAGGTTAGCGCAGTAAATCTTCAGGGCTACCTCCACAGCTCAACTTTCCTGGCTTCCTAAGTGTGGTAACAGGACAGGAAGAATGTATTGAAGTTCAGTGAACCCTTTGACAGATGGAATCCTATAATAGCATTAAGCTGCTGTGATTTTTTTTTCTATTTTTTAAATATACGCCTGAATTTCTGTGTTTTAAATCATTCTGACATAATGCAGGGTTAAGTGATATGTCAGGGGCATGAGTAAACTGAACAGGCACTTAGTTAAAAGAGAAGAAAAGAATAATTTCTTACAAAACACTGTTCCTGTTTTGATTTTTTTCCTGGTGTAAAAAGTTTTGTACTTCAGAAAAATGAAAAAGAAAACATTAAAAAAAAAGATTTATACACTCTATACAAGAACATTTGCAGGGCATAGCCCATCTTGTTGAGATAAGGTCTGACACACCTACGTTCTTTTAAGAAATTATGCATCTTAATGACAGGCAATGGAGATGAATAAAAATACTAATAAGTCAATGTTCTGACCTTAATTATTAAAGAGAAGTATACACCCTCAGCATATTTATTTTTTTCTAAATTAGATTCTTCCTGAAAAAAAATGATAAAACATAAAGCAGAACTATATTGGAATGATAACCACACTGAAATAATAAAATCATACTTTTGATATTTGTTTCTTTTGGGAGAGTGCTTTGAAATGGCTACAGGGATATCTTTCTTTTATAACTTTATTTTATGAAAAACTGTAAACACAGGTGAAGAGGTTGTAGTCTTTGGTTAAAAAATTATGAAGGAAGCCAGAAAATTCAGGATATTTTGAAAAGAACTCTGGAGAATCACAGTGGAAGTTTAGGGATCCAATTATAAAAAGGATCAAAGAAAGTCCAGAATGGGAAAATCTAGTACTTAGAATTATCTGAGAAAAGATAATATGAAACTTCATGCTCACAAGGAGACAATCTTTAGTGGTCAAAAGAAGAGCTAAGTGAAAAGGGAGATAGAAAAGGACTCTAGAAAGTGCGTATTTACACACACACACATACACAAACACACACACATACATGCACACACACACTTTCTTCACATGAATGTTTAAGAGTAACTCTCCTGATAAAATAGTCAAAGAAGCTATTTAGAGTAAGAGAAGGTGAGGTAGTATCCAGTTTGAGAATAGTATATGCACTACTTTTAAAGGGAGAATGGTAATGTACAATGATGATGGAGTTTTCTCTTATTTTTGCTTATTCATTTTTATTGCTTCCTTTTTCTTTTTAGAGAAGAGCAACCCCCCAGCAGCTATTAAATGCTCAGATGCCTAATGAATTTTATTATTCTCAATGGTTGCTTCTAGATAATATCAGGCACTAGCCCCACAGTGGTTTGGAGCCATCAAAAAAAGGAGTAGAGGAAGAAGCAGAAAGAAGGGAAAATAAAGGGGGGGAAAGAGGGAAGAGAAGAAGTAAAAAAAAAGGGAGAGGCACATTTTCAAGTTTAAAGGCTTTAAGAAGTACAGAATTCCTTCTACCCCATTTTCTATTTGGTGGATTCTCCTCTTAATGAAGGGTAGAGCAGCTGATTTTTGCTGATAGAACTCCTTAAATCCAACCTCAAATAACAAGTCTTACATGAAGACTTCCTATATTTTCTACTTTAAGAGGGAATCTCTCCCTCCAGTGAAGACCCATGGAAATATATTTGTATTGATGTTATGGAGATTAGCATTTTATTTTATTTGGCAGCCACTTGTGCAGTCTTTCAGAATCTTCTTTGTAGATTTTAATCTCTAATATAAGGACTGGCTCTTACCCTTCAATGTATATTTTGGAGTACTTTGCAGTCTCCCAATAAATCTTTTTTTAATTGAATTAAAATTAAATTAAAGAGTTAAATAAGTTAAAATATTAAAGATTTTTTTTATCAAGGAAGTAATAACAATAATTTAAATTGCTTACAGCTATATAGCACTTAACTGTTTTCCTTGCTTAATGTGCTCTTCTTGGAGTAACTAGGGGTTAGGTGATACACAAGTGCAGTTATCTCTATTTTACACTTAAGAAAAATTGTGCCTCAGAAAAGCTATAATTTACACAATGTACCAAAGCTAGGAAATGTCAGACCGTACTCAAACCGAGGTCATCTCTTTCATAGGATGAGAGATTGAAAGTTGGAAGAAACATTAGAGGACAATGAATCTGATCATCATTTTATAATCAAGTCAACAAACATTTATTAAGAACCTAGTATTGCCAGAATTATGCAAATTGCTATGGAAATAAGGAAACATATCTGTTCTCACAAGAACCTGATGCAAAACATCAGAAGACTTGCCTAGAGCCACACAACAAGTCCATAGAAAGTGAGAAGTGTTTATAGAAGGAGTCCACCTCAGATTTTCCTGCCTCAAAAATTAGCGCCCTACCAATGAGAGCATGTTGCCTTTATGTAGTCTTCTATTTATGCTTTTAATCTTTCCACCATACCACATTTTGCATCTATAACAAAATGTAGTTGGAACTGACACATCTACCCTAGATAGAGAGTCATTGAGACCTTTAAAGCACCCTCACCTAAGGTGCAGTGTTTAATTTAGGGGCATCCAACAGTCTAAGTGTAGCCCTTAGTCATTAGGAGCATTGGGTCAAATGCTCCTAAACATCATTTTGAGCAACACCAGATAAATGACAATCTGGCACTGAGCCACTACTGCACAGCAAATACTAAATCCTCTCCTGACAATCAAGATCTAAGCCTATGTTCCCTGGAACCATTCTGATTTTTAAAGTCAACAGTACTTGCTTCTTTTCATCATTTAAAATGGATATGCTTTGAAAGATTAGAGAATGACAAAAGCCCTTGCATTTATTTAGTATCTTCTCTAAGAACTTCAAAATGCTTTCAGAATATTTTCTAATTAAGTCTCTCAGGTTTACTTATTGAATTATAAAATTACGCATTGTCTCATTGATTCTCCTGACATGCCTTTTAGGTAGGAAAGCAGGTATCTTCATCTTGTTGAGAGGGAAAGCAGAGGGGTCAAGTAGTCATGGCACTCAGTAAATCAGCCTGAGGAGTAGGGATAGAAGCCTCCAGACTCTCGATCTAAAATTCAGTCCTTCTTCCTAAAGCCTTTTTCTAAAGAAAGAGACAAATATCCCACAGTGATCAGGGCAGGAATAGCATTTTAAATATGTAGATATCAATAACACTAGGTTGCCACTTAGCAAATAACTGCTTTGTTATAACATTTAACTCCCAGGGAGCAAGTTTACATACTGGGAGAATTTGGCTAGACATAGCAAAAATACATTGCTCTCCTTGGAAGGAAGAAAGTATTGTTGTATAGATTTAGGATCATAATTATGTCTTATTGTAAAAAACTATTTTCCCCAACCTCTGCAATGCATCAGTTAAAGCCTCCTTCCAATTACCGAAACTAAAATATTTAATGACTGTATAAAATTAGAATAGAGCATTGTATACTTCCTGACTTAGCTTATTTGTAGGAAAAAAAACACATTTGGATATGGGGAGAAAACTGAATTTTGACTTGGGAGACCTGTCTTTGGGTTCCTACCCAGTGATCTTGATAGTCCTTCTCAGAGCCTGTGATTCTAGTAACTACATTTCAAGGCAAGTACTCTGAAAGCTTGATCAATAACAACCCTCCCAAAAAAAATCTATTACATGTTTAAAAAATTTCATAATATCAACCATTTTTATAAATAATAAAACAAAAACTCAGACCCTCAAATTAGAAGCAAACAAATGTCCAGCAGTGGAGAATGATGGAAAAAATTGTGTTGGAGTAATGTAAGGGAATGTGATAGTATAATTATGTGAGATTAACAACGAAATTTACAAATATGAGCCACATGTGAGATAAGGAAAGAACTTTATGAAATAATGCATAAACAAAACTAAAGTACCTACTAATTAAAACCATATGAGAAGAAAAATGAAAGACTGAGGAAGCCTGATGGAGAATTATAGGAAGGTAAGGAAAGGTGAGGAGAAGGAGTAAGAATTCATATAGCTCCTGTGTTATTTCAGACACTGAGGCAAGTACTTGATCTTTTGTTTTTTAATCTAATTTTGATCTAAAATTTATCTAATTTGGTCCTCACAACAACCCTGAGTAGTAGCTGCTATTATTATTCATTATATCCATTTTATAGCTGAGGAACTTGAGGTAGCAGTAGGTTAAGTGACTTATCTAGGGTCTAACAACTAGTTAAGTGGCTGAGGCTGGTTTTGTGGTCTTTCTGATTCCAAGAGGAGCCTTCTATCTACAGCACCACCTAGCTCCTACTGAAGATTATAAAAAAAAAAAAGTCTTTGCTCTCAAGCTCACAATATAAAGGGGGAGAATAGAGTGGAATATGTAGGTAGCTTTGCAGTTAGATGTTGGAAGGTTGCTTTAAGGGAGATTGGAATAAGGGATGAACACTGGACTACAGATAATGATATTTGAAAAATGGCAGCCAAAGTTTTAAATCATTAAAATGGAGTAGGTAGGTAGGAGGTGGGGTGTATCCAGTGTTTTGCAAACATTCTGGAATTTAATCTTCATGACAAACCTGTTAGCTAAGTGCTATTATTATTATTCCATTTTTATAGTTGAGGAAACCAAAGCAAACAGAGGGTTACATAATATGCCTGGAGCAACACAACTATGAGTCTGAAGTTAGATTTGGACTCAGGTCTCCCTGACACAAGTCTCAGTGTACTTATCCACTGTACTGTTGAGATTTAGAGGTTTAGGGGTGTTGGGGCCTCAAAATAATGACACACAGGTCCTGCCTGAATGAATTCAACACAAGCCTTCTTTCAGCCAAAAACAAGGTTTACTAAAGATCTGTCATATTGGCCAAATTCTTAAGGAATCTGAATATTTGCACTCTTATTGACAAGTAGGCTAGAGTGAATCTCAGCCATTGGCCAGATGAAAACTGTGACACTGGATAGATTTTAAGAATCTGAGCACTTCAAAGGAGACAAGATGTATCTTATATACATAAAGACTGTGGGAGTGATCTAGGAGTGGCCAAGTAGTTTGGGATGACTAGAGGAGAGGTCTGAGAGAAGGGGTCTAGAAATGATCTTCATGGGAGTATCCTGTAGGCTAGGGTGACTGGAGGAGAGGTCTAGGGAGGATCTTGATGGGAACGATTGGGAGGAAGGATGGGGTCTATATAGGATCAAGGATGTGAAGCAGCTAGGGGCCATCAGGAGGTAACAGGCAATGGAGGGCTGGGCTAGGTCAGAGGTAACACAATTGGGACATTGTGCTTAGCCACAATGGAAGTAGCCAGAATGAAAGGCCAGTTGAGAGGATTACTGAGATGATGCCTTGGGTGAACACCAAAGATTTCACCACTTGGGAAAAGGAGAAAACTCAAGGAGAGTTTGGGAGGATTTCCCAGGGCTAGTACCCTATCATTACCCCCTCAAACAAATGGGACACAAATTCTTTTGGGATAAGTGGCAAATGTCTTGGCTTGGGCCTATACCCCAACAATAAGACTTAACTTCCTGAAGTTAAGATATTTTATAGGCTGAAATTCATTTCTGTAAATCTATTTTGTACAGAAAATATGAATGACTAGATTGATTTTTGGATTTTTTATGACTGAAACTGGGATAGAGACCAATCTTGTGATTTCACTAGTATTGGAAACTTCCATGTAAGGGAACCTACTCTAGTATTGCAAGTTGGCACCACTTCTGCATTTCAGAATCTTAAAGAGTTCTTTGGAATAATGAGTAATTAAGTGACTGAAGGACTGTCAACAGAACCTATGTCCTCTTGTCTTTGAGGCCACCTTTCTATTCACTACACCATCAAAATGAAAATACAATAGGAGCTAATACTTGCACTGCCAACTTTACAAGGTGCTTGAGAGGCTCAAGTGAAAGAATGCCTGATATTCTCCCCAGCTACACATGATCCTCATATTTCTTATGATACACATTGAAGTTCCTCTTTGAAATTATTACATTGGGTTAAAATTAGATATATTTATCTAAATGTCTTTTCTCTCCTATTGTAATTTCCTTGAAGACAGGAACTATATCTTATTTTGTCTTTGTATTCTTAATGTCTGGCTCATAGTCTTTTATATAATAAGTGCCTAATAAGTATTTGCTTGACTAAATGTGTTATATTGAATTGTATATGAAAGCTGTTTGTAACTGTAATTACTACGTAAGTACAAGATATTATTTTTAAAATTCGCATCTTATGTTTTGGAGTTGAAATTTAAACACATTTTTACGTTCAAAATCTCACTTAAACTCACTTAAACATGGATTGTCTTTTAGGAACAAATAGAAATACCAGTGAGGAGAGGAGAGGGAGTCTTTGAAATCAAATTGATAGTGTGTTCAATCAGACCTGGTGTACTGTGATGCAAATCTCTCCTGGCTTTCTTCTTCTTCTCTACCTATGCTGATGGTTCTTACGTTAACCTCCCCATTTGACATATCTTTTCTTGGATATATTAAATATTTCACTGAGAATTACCTATACAGTCCTACCTCCCTAACACACATACACACATACACACACACGCACACACACACTCCTCCCCCCAAATCACCTAATCAAATAAGGTTAATACAATAAGACATTCAAGATATCTCATCAGCACTTTCGATCAAAGATAAAATATATATCAGGTGTCCATTTGCCTTATAGATCATTAAGGGTATAATGGATAGAGAACTGGGTATGGGGTCAGGAGGACCTGAGTTAAAATTTCATCTCACGCTTACTTAGCTGTATGACCTTAGTTCAACAACAACCTATATTTGCCTCAGCTTTCTCAGCCTCAAAATTAGGAAAATAGCAAATGCTTCTTATGGTTGTTATGAGAATAAAATGAGATAACATTTGTAAAAAGTACATAGCACAGTGACTGGCAAATAGTAATGGTGGGGTATGGGCCTAAGGTGAGATCTTTGCTACTCACCCCAAAAAGAATTTGAGTCCAATTTGTCTACAAGACTCTCCTTGAATTCTTCCACTTGATCAAGGAGGTCTCTAGCATTACCCTGAGGCTATAATCATATTAACTGGCCTTTTACTATCTCCTATTCCTAATCTCCCAATTCTATTACCTCTGATCCAGCCCAAACTCCATTGTCTATCACTTCTAGTTGGCCCAGGCTACTTCCCACCCTTGATCCTATCTAGGCCCCATTTTCCACCTCCTAGTCACTCCCATCAAGGTCCTCCCTAGTTCCTTCCCACAATCTGTGTATAAGGTACATCTTATCTTCATTAAGGTGCTCAGATTCCTTAAGAACCTAGTCCAGGACTCAGATTCTTATAATCTAGCCAATAGTTCACAAATGTTCAGATTCCTTATAGAGCAGATCATTAATAAACCTCGTCTTTGGCAGAAAGAAGGTTTGGGACAAATTCAGTCAGGCAGGTCCCCTGTGTTATGATTCTGGGGTCCCAGCACTTCTAAACCTCTAAACTTTAACAGTAAGGGAAATATAAATGTTAGTTATTATGACTACAACCACTACTACTACTAGTGTTACTACTACTACCAATACTACTACTACTACTACTTCTACTACTCAAGTGGAGCTCTCAGTAGTTATTGCTATTAGATTTTTATGGAAAATTCTTACCAGTCTCCTTATTAATAATGATTCAAAGTAAAAACACTGTTAACCTGCTAACTATATGAGATTCCAGGGCAACACATAGTGGAAACAAAACCTAACTGAAGGGAGACAAGAAAGAAATGTATGGTGCATTGTAAATATATAATGAGAACATTCTTACAGAAAGTTGGACTCATAAGATTCAATATAGGTAATTTGTACGGGGTAAATCCTTGCTTAAAAAAATCATAGTAAAGGAATTGATGGAAATAGTTCTTAAGAGAAATGGAGAGTCTTAGTGAAGTTTCAAACTATTAAATTGTAAACCTATGCTGAGACTTTTAAATATCCTTTGTGGACCTTACTTATATTATCTCATTTGTTCCCAACAAAAACTGGAGGTTATAAGTGCTATCATTATCCTCATTTTAAAGAGGTGTTAACTGAGGCTTAGAAAAATTAAATGACTTTTCTAGGGTCACATGGCAAGTACCTGAGACAGGATTAAATCTCAAGGCTTTTTCACTCTAAATCTAAGCCTCTAACCAACATTAAACAAATCCTTGGCATCTTACAAGCAGAAAATTTTTCTTTTTCTTTTTTTTTTACATTTTATTAATTTATTTTGATTTATCAACAATCACTTCCATATGCTTTTGAGCTGAAAATTTTTCTTCCCCTTCCTCCCCCCCACCCTACCCAAGAAGGCACACAATCTGATATAGGCTTTACATTTACATACACATGAAACATATTTTCACATTAGTGAAGTTGTAAGTAAAAACTAAAACCAATAGGAGGAACCATCAGAAAGATGAAACAAAACTCAACAGAAGGCAAAAATAAGTGATAGCAATTCGACTTCCATGGTTCTTTCTTTGGATGTGGAAAGCATTTTCCATCCCAAGGCCTCTGGAGATGTCTTAGATGCCTGTAATGCTGAGAAGGGTTCAGTTTAACAATATTAGTCATTACATAACATGGCTGTTATTGTGTAGAGAGTCTTCTTGGTTCTGCTCACTTCACTCAGACCATATAAGTCTTTTGAGGTTTTTCTGAAGTCAGCCTGTTCACCATTTCTTATAGCACAATAGTATTTCTTTACATTCATATACCACAACTTGCTTAGCCATTCCCCAATTGATGGGCATCCTCTCCATTTCCAATTCTTTGCCATCACAAAAAGAGCTGCTATGTATATTTTGGGTGCATACGGGTCCTGTTCCCATTTGTTTGATCTCTTTGGGATATAGCCCTAGAAGTGCTATTGCTGGATCAAAGGGCATGCACATTTTTATAGCCCTTTGGCCATAGTTCCAAATTGTTCTCCAAAATGGTTGGATCATTTCACAGCTCCACCAACAATGTATTAGTGTTCCAATTTTCCCACATCTTCTCCAACATTTATCATTTTCCTGTTTTGTCATGTTGGCCAATCTCATAGGTGTGATGTGGTACCTCAGAGTTGTTTTGATTTGCATTTCTCTAATGAATAACAATTTAGAGCATTTTTACGTGACTATAGATGGCTTTAATTTCTTCATCTGAGAACTGACTGTTCATATCCTTTGACCATTTACGAACTGGGGAGTGGCTTGTGTTCTTATAAATTTGTCTTAATTCTCTATATATTTCAGAAATGAGGCCTTTATCAGAAAGACTGGTTGTAAAAATTCTTTCCCAATTTTCTACTTTCCTTCTAATCTTAGTTGCATTGGCTTTGTTTGCACAAAACCTTTTCAATTTAATGTAATCAAAATTATCCATTTTGCTTTTCATTATGTTCTCTATCTCTTGTTTGGTCATGAATTCTTTTGTTCTCCGTAGATCTGGTAGGTAAACTGTTCCTTGTTCTTGCAGTTTACTTATGGTATCAGCCTTTATATCTAAGGCATGAGCCCATTTTGACATTATTTTGGCATATGGTGTGAGATTTGGGTCTATGCCTAGTTTCTGCCATACTGTTTTCCCAGCAGTTTTTTTCAAAGAGTAGATTCTTATCCCAGAAGCTGGGATCTTTGGGTTTATCAAATAATAGATTACTATAGTCATTGACTACTGTGTCTCGCATGTTTAACCTATTTCACTAATCCACCTCCCTATTTCTTAGCCAGTGCCAAGCAGTTTTGATGATTGCTGTTTTGTAATACAATTTAAGTTCTGGAATTGCTAGGCCACCTTCCCCTGCATTTCTTTTTATTAGTTCCTTTGATATTCTGGACCTTTTGTTTTTCCAAATGAATCTTGTTATTATTTTTTCTAACTCTATAAAATAATTTTTTGGTAGTTTGATTGGTATGGCACTGAATAAGTAAATTAACTTACGTAGGATTGTCATTTTTATTATATTAGCTCTGCTACCCATGTGCAACTGATGTTTTTTCCAATTATTGAGATCTGATTTTGTTTGTGTGAAAAGTGTTTTGTAATTGGGTTCATAGAGTTCCTGGGTTTGTTTTGATGGGTAGACTCCTAAATATTTTATAATGTCTATAGTAAGTTTAAACAGGATTTCTCTTTCTATCTCTTGCTGTTGGGCTTTATTGGTAATATATAGAAATGTTGATGATTTACATGGGTTTATTTTATAGCCTGCAACTTTGCTAAAGTTGTTTATTATTTCAAGTAGTTTTTCACTTGATTCTCTAGGATTCTCCAAGTATATCGTCATGTCATCTGCAAAGAGTGATAGCTTTGTTTCTTCTTTGCCTATTCTAATGCCTTCAATTTATTTTTCTTCTATTATTGCTAAAGCTAAAGTTTCCAGTACAATATTGAATAACAGTGGTGATAATGGACATCCTTCTTTCATCCTCGATCTTATTGGAAATACTTCTAGCCTGTCCCCATTACATATAATGCTTGCTGAAGGTTTTAGATATATGCTACAGAAAATTTTTCTTTAACTAATTATGTCCATATAAAATATAAGGTATTAAAACTATGATCTCTGTTGACTCTTTACAGGATTAGGGATATGCAGTAATTGGCCAAAAATGTAGAATTCTTTCTAGCTAATTCATAAATTGACTAGAAATTTCAGGCTTCTTGACTTTTCTATTATGGATTAAAAATATTTCAGTCTATCTATCTATGTATCTATCTATCTTTATTTGTCTGTTTGTTTATTTTAATTTCTTAGCTTTTGAGACAGATCTCCAACTTTTAAAGCATATTCCTGAAATATCCCAGACAAATAGCTAAGCATCCTAATGTTCTAATTTCCATAATCATTAATTGATTATATAAATTTCTAAGTCCCTTTAGCAACTTGTTTATGACTCTTATTTTCCATACAATAACTTCACCTTCTTTTAAGACCAAAAATCAGTGTCCTAATAAGGCCTTTTTTTCCCTTTGAAAATTGAAAAAAAAACTCCTCACCTTACTGAGTTAAATTTATTCAACATATCCAAGTCACAATATTTCTCTTCCTGCCCAAGTCTGCATCATTCTCCTTCAGGGTCAAAAAAGAAAAACAAACAAACAAACAAACAAAAATTAGCAAACAAAAACTCTCATTTTCATTAAAACAAGTTTATTTGACCCAGAATTTAATTCTTAAGATAAGTATCCAAAGAACATTCCCAGAGTAGCAGTATAGATTGAAAATTGTAGCTTATTTCGTGAGATAAAATTAAATCAAATACAAATTTTGTGTCATACATATTTTTTAAAGATGTAGCAGAATCATTGAGAAAGGAAACCCCTCATAAGGATTAAATAAGTCTGGTTTCAAACCTAGCTTGAACACTTCTTAGTAGTATGAATTCTAGCAAATTACTTCATCTCTCTTGCCTTTCATTTTCTCATCAATAAATCCAAAGTATTGGGCTGTATGTCGTCTCCTTTTTCTAAATAATATAGCATCCAACTTGATGCAGTAATTTCCTTACAGATTTTTTTTTAATTTTGTAAATGGATATAATCAACCATTCTACCCCTAATTCCCAACTTAAAAGACAAAACTGGCCACTACTGAGAATATTTTGCTTTTGTGGCCAAATTAATAAGCCTGCATTGATTAGAATCAAAATGGATGGATGAATGAATGCACTATTAAATGAAT
The DNA here is from genome assembly GCF_003287225.1 of Phascolarctos cinereus. Classification (NCBI taxonomy): domain Eukaryota; kingdom Metazoa; phylum Chordata; class Mammalia; order Diprotodontia; family Phascolarctidae; genus Phascolarctos; species Phascolarctos cinereus. Next base: position 494,818,882 of record NW_027555847.1, read on the forward strand.
GTATACATTGGATAATTGAAATGAATGGATAGATGAATGGAAAAAAAAAACATTTATTAAATGATTACTATGTATCAGGTTCTGTGGTAAGTGCTGGGCATGTAAATAAAGAATTAGATTATACTAGTTTGACAAAGCCAATCAGATTTTGGGTTTGTTTTGATAGAGTATAGGAAATAACTACAGGAGAGATACTATGGCAGTATAAATAAAGAAATGTTTCTTTAAGGGATCTGGAAGATCAGGAGATGATCAGTTGCCTTGATGTTTTTTAGAGGAGTTCATTGCAGATTCAAAATTTACAGCCTCTAGCAGTCATGTATCAACCTGTATGTATCAACATCAGATGTTAGCCTATTCATTAACTTGAGAAAGGCTTTATGTGTTCAAATTCAGGAGCAGTGAGAAACTTAATTCTGAGCAATAGAAATTTAAGGAGCAATGCAGAGGTCAAAAAACGTAACAGTGAAACAGGCAGTCAATGGAATGAAAGACAGAATTTGAGTATTTTGATCAGAGCCACATGTCAGTAATGCAAATGTTTTCCTGTTCACTTATTATTCAAAGAGAAACCAGATTTTGTTTTGTCTTTTAATCACTGGATACCCAAGTGAGTCTTATATAAAATTCATAATTTTTTTATGTCACTTATTACATGCAAACCCATATTACAGGATCACAGAGGATTATCATTTTTTTAAAAAATTGTCATTTATTTCACTTCCTCATAATATTGGATCTTCTGAGTTTTGGGAATTCTGTGATTTACAACTACACACTATCATTGAAGGAGATTTCTATTGGACCATATCTGCCATTGAATCAGTAGCTCCTACTGAGATATTTCATCTACTAATGTAGATGGGAACCTACTTTACAAATTAGTCTTAGAAAGTAGACTGGAGCACTGAAAGTGTAAGTGATTTTCCCAGTATCACACAGAGCTTATAAATGCTACAGGTGTGAATGTAATTCAAGTTTTCTCAACCCCAATACTAACTCTCTAACCCTACTAAGGCTGTACCTAATCAGATTTTTTTTATTAAATCTTTTAATTTTTTCCAATTTAACATTTTTTTTAAAATTTTGAGTTTCAAAGCTTCTCATTGAACAGAAAAGCAATTTGATATAGGTTACAAATGTACAGTCATACACATTTCCATATTACTTATATTATGAAAGAAAACACAGACCCCCCACAAAACATGAAAAAAAAATAAAGAAGATGAAAAATAGCATACTTTGATCTACATTCAAGCTCCATCAGTTCTTTCTCTGGAGGGGGTAACATTTTTCATCGTGGATCTTTTGGAATTATCTTGGATCATTATATTGCTAGGAATAGCTAAGTCATTCACATCTTGTCATCATACAATATTGTTGCTACTGTATATAATATTCTCCTCATTCAGCTCAATTTACATCAGTTCATATGATGTCATCTGTCCTACTTACTCAGAAACAATATTGCATTCAATTTTGTTGACCAAATTAAACCAATTTTTCTATTAATTTTATTCCAGTTTAGGCTTTATTACTTGACTAATTCTGAAATGGGTTGACTAGTAAATCTGTTTCTTCTTTGTTGGGGGATGTTTATCTACTATTAGATCTGGTGTTTTTTAATGAATTATGTAAATGTAGCATGTGTTGTATGTTTAAGTTTATGTATACAGGCTACAACCTATATGACCCTCACCATTCTTCCTCCTCTTAGCTTAATCACACTCAGCTTTCAAAGATCAGCTCAAACCCAACATCCTTCTGTCAACTCATAACATTTCTAATGGCTCTAAAAGTTAAAAGTTAGAACTAACCTCAGAGACCATTGTATTCAATGCCACCACAATTTCCCACTCAGTTTTAGACATAAGGACAAAGGAAACCCAAGGTGAAATTTGCATGTTCATTCTGCTAGCAAGTGACAGGAATGAGACTCTAACCTAGATCTATAAATCCCCAAATCCAGTACTCTTTCGACTTCCTCATTTCCATTGATGTGCAGATAACTGCTTTCTTATTATTTTGTGAATGCTAAATTGGTTCCCAGGCAAGATTGTAAGCTCCTTGAGGAAGACACCAAGTCATATCCTTGTAAAAGTAGTTAGCACAATGTTGGACATGTAGGAGATTCAATAAAGATGTTTTAATTAATTTTAAATTAAACCCTAAATATTTAAACACAATTACCCTTTCTGGATTTTATAATTTCCTCACAGAGTAAATAGGCAAGGATATAGACTCAAATATTTTCACTGTGATGAAAGGATTTTTTAAAATTCTTTGAAAATGCCTCTGATTGTGTTGCCTCTATTGGTATACTAAATACTTGTGCTTGAAATGTTTGAATCAAAGACTGTATGCAGAATGCCCTAATACAGACATCTGTAGAACACCACTGATATTCTTCTGAAAACAACTAGCATCCAGACTGTGGATAAACATCTGGAAAAAAATTATATATCACCATATTCCCATTTGGTTACATTTCAGTTTTTCATCTGTGTATATGATAGACTTGCAGCTAATTATTTGGAGGCATAAATGACTTAGAATATTTTCAAAGAATGTGTTTTAATTTCTTAGCAAAGTACTTGCAATCAATGTTTTTACCCTTTGAAACCTATTTTCAAGAACCCAGTAAGTCTGCTTGCTCTCCTGAATAGATGAAATTACTTATATGACTTAACATAAGACTACTTTAAAAAAAAAGAGCTACCCTTTCTTGCAACATTTGTTATTTACAATTAAATTAGGCCGATAAATTGTCAGTTTGTGGCATAATTTCCCCAGGGAAGCAATAATGACACAATTCAGCCTCACTGTCATGGCATAAATGGCCAAATATGAAAGTAATCAGCCAACCAAAGGAACAATTAAATTCCGTGTCTGCAACTGGGCAGGTGTGAAATAAAAAAGGTTCAGTTAAATCTCATGAAAAATGTGACCCTTGGTATCAAATTAAACTCATTTAGAATATACTTGATTCAGAGAAATGTGCAAAAATTTCTTCAGTGGGGAAGAGAACTGAGACATAAATTTTTTCCCAGGAGAATTACAAAATGATGACATTCACATCAACAAGTGAAAACCTCACATTCTTAAAAAAATTTAACTGCTCTTCAACAGAAGTGACTAACTACATTTGATTTCCTATATGTATATGGAATGTTCTCCACTAAATGGAAAGCAGAACATTACAAATAGATGTTCATGTCACTGTTTTAATGATCAGAACAATGCACAAACAAAGGCTAAAATTTAAGATATCTTCCGATAAAAACATTAAATTTTAAGCTATATAGATGGTATGAGTATATGTAACTAATGGCAATGTGTGTGTTCTAAAATAAATACAAGTGTGGTTATTCAAGAATAGAAATAGAGATATGTATGTACATAGAAAGACAACACTGAATAGTGGATAGACAGCTAATCTTAGAAGTCAGGATAACATGGGTTCATATACCTCCTGACATATTTTGGCTGTGTTATTCTGAGGAACTCATTTAATTTCAGTCCCTCATGCAATTCTCTAAGACCATATGTTAAAATAATTTTCTCTAATCTATAGCATAAATTGGTAGAGGGAGTTTTCCTCAACACACACAAATGAAATCTATGTTACATCTCTGCTGTGTGTGTATGTGCACACATGTGTGTGCATGTGCATGTGTGTGTATGTTAGACAGAGAGAGGGAGAGAGATAGACAGAGAGAGAGAGAGAGAGAGAGAGAGAGAGAGAGAGAGAGAGAGAGAGAGAGAGGGAGAGAGAGAGAGAGAGGGAGAGAGAGAGAGAGAATAGTCTGATTTGATCCTTATAAACTCCATAGTTCTTCCTCTGGATGTGGATAGCATTTTCCACCATGAGTCTTCTGGAGTTGTCTTAGATCCTTGTTTTACTGTGAAGAGCTAAGTCTATCAAAATCAGTCATCACACAATCTAAGTGTTAATGTGTACAATGTTCTCCTTCTGCTTACTTCAGTCATCATCAGTTCATAGAAGTCTTTCCAGGATATACACATATACACATGTATGTTATGTACGTATGTATGTATGTATATGTATGTGTGTATATATCTATAACTATATCTATATCTATATATCCATATATATAGATCTATATATAGATCTATATATATATATATAGATATATATCTATATATATATGTAGATCTATATATAGATCTATATATATAAATAGATATATATCTATATATATATATAGATCTATATATAGATCTATATATATAATCTTTTCACTGGCACAGCTGTTCTAGGATTTTTCCTGGGGTGCTGTTTTTTAAACGTTAATATGGGAGGGTGATAGCAACTTACTGATTACTCAGCCATCTTGGCTTTAGGAAGTAACTAGCTCTTTGTCTAATCTCTTCTTTCATCCCCTCTTTTCTCTTCTCCTTTCCTATTTCTCTTCTTATAAACAAATTCTTTGGAAGGATTGCCTGCTAAGGATGAATAGAACAACAAATTGCTTGTGTGAATGAAAAAAAGAACTTGATACAAAATATCCTATATTATATTCCACAGCCCTCAAGAGATAAAGTAATATACATTAGGATCCCAATTTCCAGTCAGTGGTTTGCTGAAGAATATGATATCACAAATGCTAATGTCATAGCAGGGTTTGTTATGGTAGCAAAATTCCTTCTCACTCTGGTGGAAATTGCTCTATTCTAAGAGGAATCTGAAGGCAGTTGGCAAAGAAATTATTAACAGATTCTAACCAGGAATGGTCAAAATAATCACTTCACTAGCTGCCTGATCTTCCAAATGATTAGCAGAAGCACAGGCAGCAGCTATTGTTCAACCTAAAACATTTATCTTTGTTTTTCCTTCCTAAGCATTCCATTGTCACTTGCTGGTAGGAGAGGTTACCTTCATCATAACTACTGATTATAGATAATGTACTGGATGTGGATAAATACATGCTGAAGAAATCTCTGCTAGAAATAAAGCAATTCCAGGGAAACTTAAAAATCAATTTTCAAGATATCAAAAAATGGGTATATTTTAAAAATAATGGTAAGGGCTATGGTATGTGTTTTTATCAAGACAGGAAACCAAGAAGACTCAATCAATTCCCAAGTGAAATGATTGCTATCCCATTCCAATAAAATTTCTATGAGAACAATCTCGTGCATATAGAGAAGATCCTCAATGAAAACACAGAGATCAAACAAGTTTCATAGACAATTTTTTCTAGCAGAGTACATTTTTATTCTCTTAGTGCTGATTAAGAAGATTGCAGAATATATGATATCACTAGGGCAGCCATTTACAGGTTTTACAAAAGCACTGACTCAGTTGAAAAAAGTAGAGCTTTGCTGGGTCTCCTTAGATAAAATGCCTCCTGTGCAAATGCTATCATTTTTCAAGATGCTTTAACACATTTGATTAAATGGAAAACTTTGATGATATACTTATTATGGAGATAAAATGGTATATAATGGGAAAAAAATGTTTCCCCTCATATATTTGACAGTGTCATGGTACATAACCTGGAGAATTCTAACAGAAGAATCATTCCCTTAATGATATTGAGGCTCTCCAAACTCTTCTATCCATACACAAATTGCTTTAATTGTATTGAGACTGAAGAAATTGTTAGGACTCTCCAGTTACAACCAGAACAATATGAAAGAGATTATTCTGATTGAAAGCAAAAATAAGTGGATGAAAGATGTCCATCAAAGGAGTACCCAAACTATTATAAAGACAGATGATATGTTGGGTTAATGCTTCAGTTTGTTTGAATACATATACACATATATGTATATGTGTATATGTATATGCATTTATACACACCTGAAAAAGTATCTATGCATATAATATAGGGATATACACATGTATATGTATATCTATCTACATACACATATATGTATGAGTGTGCAAATATTTATACATATATCACATACTGAGATTCAGAATATGTGATTGAATTGAATATAGGGAACTCCCAGTAAGGAAAACCATTCTACTGATGGAGAACAATAATGGCTCTAAAACATTATTTTAGAGATTTTCTGGCAGTACTGAGAGTTTAAATAAGGGGTTCAGAGACACATAGCCAGGATGAGAAGACTTAAACCCAGGTCTTCTGGAGTCTGAGGCTAGCTCCCTTACCACTCAGCAATGCTATCTCATATAAATGTACAGAATTTACCTGTCACGTTTTGTGTGTGTGTGTGTGTGTGTGTGTGTGTGTGTGTGTGTGAGAGACTGGGAAATTATGATGTTTCCTGATGTTTTGTGAGACTCACACTATTAAAACAAAATTGGTAATAATATGCAGACTGTGCTTCTTGCAGGCACACAATAATAACTCAGCAGGGAATGGTTCTTTTTTATTCTTATTATTCTTTTGAAAGACAGAAGTAGTAGAAGGAAATTTAAGACAAAAATGCTTTACAAAATTAAACACAATATCATAGCTGTTAGAAACCATATGCTTTTATATATTGTGGAACAATAGTACTTTCAAAATTTCAGAATACAAATGAGACTTTTCTTCTATAGACTATACTGTGTTGTTGAGACTTATCCCTTGTCTTTCTTAGTGTTTTTCACAATATCTATTATTTAAGCCAAAATGTGCTTCTGGTCTTTTGAGATTACCACTTGTTTCAGGGCAGAGACTTATTTAGCTTGTGCTAAACCAGTGATGAAGATATTGCTTTTAACAGCATAGTGTATCTTGGTAAAAGTTGGGATTTTTTTTTTTGCTTAAGCTTCAAGGACTAAATCCTCTCTATTCTCTCTCTTTTTTTTTTTGCAAGTAGCATTTATGCCTAGAATTTTGACTTCTTACCCAACATATCTACTAAGAATGGAACAGATGAATAATGTGTGGTAACCCACTTTCCCCCAAACCATTCACTTGATTTCTTATTTACATATATTAAGTACTGAACTACTTATCTTTATTTTTGACTGTTTGCAGGATAATATTCAATTGATACATGATCCTCATGTTATCTCTACTCCTCTGGAGAGTTCAAACTTACACTGGTAAACATGTGAAGAGGGTCCTTAACATTGTTTTATGTATTTATATAGAATCAATGTGTTGAACACATGAACACTAGTTGTGTTTTGTGTGTGTGTGTGTGTGTGTGTGTACACTATATTTATTTTTCTTTTCTTTATTATCTCTTGTCTGAATCTATTGGTGTGAAGATCTGGTGTAAAGAATGAACACTCAATCTACCAATATGGATGGATAACTTATGGACATTTAGAGACTTTGATGCTTACCTGTGGGACTAAGAAGTTCTGATACTTGCTTATAAACCTACAGCTTTTATTTGACAAGAATCTGGGCCCAAATTCAGCTCCTCTTAACTTCAAAATTAGTCTTCTGTCATTACACTATGCTTCTTCTCAATGTGAACTCTATGAATTCTGTATTAACATAGACCAGGACTCTGCATGTGTGTGTTTGTGTTTGTGTGTGTGTGTGTGTGTGTGTGTGTGTGTGTGTGTGTGTGTAGTATGAGGTATTCAAGGAAGATCAGTACCTATTTTGAGTGGGCTGGACAAGCCTTTTTTAGGGTTGCTCACTCACCTTTGGTATCCACCTGTCACCTAACTCTCACCTGCGTCTCCAAGAAACTGTAGCATACACAGTGGCCACATACCTATAAAACCATCATGTAGAAGGGCTAAACATGGTTGAGGATACCCTATAAGCTTTAAACCAATTGGTGAATTAGGGAGATGTCTATCCCAGCAGGTGAAGACTTTTCCCAGTGGAGTGGCAGATGAGAGCAATTTGTTCATATGGCCGTGAAGGCATCTGAAGCAAGCTCTGTGGAGTACTTAAAGCCTGGTAAGACATCAAAGCTGCCAAGGTCATCCACTGTATTCTGGGATGACACCAATGATCCTGACTTTTGTTTTGACGCTGGAATTTGATGATCCATGAAGAGTGAGTGAGGCTGATGAATTTGTACAACTCTAACTTAAATCTCTCTCTCTCTCTCTCTCTCTCTCTCTCTCTCTCTCTCTCTCTCTCTCTCTCTCTCGTCTTCTCTCTACACACATGTATATATATATATATATATATATATACATACATATGCACATATGTGTACATATGTGTTGTGTAATGCCAATATATGTGTACATACAACATTATACTATATGTGACATATAGGTATGTTGCATATTTATATAGATATTACATATTTATATCAGTATCATGAATTGTATTTATATATGAATAATATCTATATACCCATTTATACTTATACAGGCATAGACATATGGTGAAGGTTAAGAATCTCTACTGTAAAAAATGCTGTTTATACCTGATGACTTTGGGGATTATGGGAAGGAAAGGAAAACTATTCTATTATTATTGGCAACAGAAAAAGATATAGATAGATGGATAGATCTCTGTCTCTATCTATCTGTCTGTCTGTCTATCTATCTATCTATCTATTTTTGTGTTGACATATAATGTGTATTATGTATACATGTGTACATATGTATACACACATATATGCATGCTACCTGATTATTGTATTAATATTATAAGAAAGGATATAGAAGAGGCTTATAACCCTGGGAATAAAATTGGTTATCAATTTCTTCTGGATTTTTTTCCCAACTGTAATATATAGTGAAAAGTTTTATTCTTTCAGTTGCATTCAAGAAACCCCAATGTTGGTTCTTCCTCACTTACTACCCCTTAATAACGTGACTGGTTAGACTGAACATATAAAGTAAGAAAAAAAAGAGGTGAATCAAATTTCATTTCCTTCAGCTTCCCATTCCCCCTAAACTTTCCAAACCCCTACAATACCTTGTGAATGAACAGGATCCTAAGCGAAATGATTTGCTTCTCTTTGTTCAGCTAATTGGAGAGGTAATATGAATCAAATATGAGTATGCAGGACTGCAGTTAATGGTGTAGATTGAGTATTGGAAATACTCAACTGAAAACACTTCCAGATATAAGAGATTATGACTGCAGTAAAGTGGGTTAATCTGTCAAGTCCTGCATTATGTCAGTTAATGACTGAATTCAGCATTCAGGGACGAAAGAACAGTGCAGTTAGAAAGACAGTTAGTGAGTTTGCAATTGGTGCTGATAGGAATGTTAAGAGAAGCAAAGTGGAAGTAAATCAGTGGCCCGAAAGGAAAATGTGTAAAAGTATTTGTATTGTTGCTGTTTGTTTTGTTTTATCTCCAAAAAAAGTGATTGAACAGTATTTGCAGGAATGTCAGCTTGAGAAATGACCGGCCTATAGTCTTTGGACATTTGAAGATTAATAAACGTTTTTGCTATCATTATCTCTTTAAAAAAATACAAAAGATAATCCCCCATAAACTATCTCAGATGAACTGACACAACCATTGTGATCAGAAGCTATTCTTGGCTAAAGTATTTTAAATAATGAAGAGAGAGCCCCTATACTTTTTCAGCCAACAAAAAAACAACAACAATAAAAATCAACTGTCCTGTTATCCTGGTGTTACAATTTGACATGAAATTTACACAATTAGAGAAGAAGGAAGATTTTATAGAATCTTCAGATCTCCTGGTGCTAAATTCATGAAGACAGGTTCATGATGTCAAAGATTGCTACTAGTTTATTCATCAAGTGGTTGGCTGTTTATGAATAAGAGGGTTTATACATGTTTCCATTAGTTAAACACAAATGACTAAACAAATACAACATCACATTATTTTGTATAAATCATTACAGTTGTAAATGGGATTTACCTATCTTGGTCTTCATATAAATTGTTTTACATATGGAGAACTGATCATGTTATGTACTTTAAAATAGTTTCAGGAATTCATTTAAGGAAGTATCTTGACAAACCTATAAAAACAAGTTTTTTTTAACAGACAAATAGTATACTATATTATTTCTATATATCACTTAATATTCATAAAAATAATCTAAAGAATATTAAGGAAAATTATGTAATTCACAGATCACTTTTTTTAAACCTTTAAAATATTATGGAATCTATGAAACTACCTACGTATACCTCCTCTTTTTTCCGCCAATAAAATAGTTGGCTTCTAAGAGTATCATAATCCACCACGTCATTTGTAAAGAACAAATAATTTATAAAGAACACCTATTCTAAGGCATTCCATAACACATCATTATTCACATGTTATGATTTTAAAATCTAAATAAATACAATTTCCTCTAAAAAGTTTTCTTTTGTAATTTGCAGGGATTTTTCCCTTCAAGTTTTGAAATGTCCTTGTGCCACAAAACAGTTGAAAAGATTTTTTTTTAATTGCTATGCTCACCGTCAGTGTTGGATGTTTCCATATATTGTGTTTTCATTCTGAAAGGATAAAAGCATTCATATTTAAATAAAACTGAAGAACAGATACACAGCCTGATTAGTCTATATTTGCATTCAAAACTGGTTGAAAATATTGGAATTTGAAAGCCTTTCCTTTATAATTTTCCTAGGGTTAAAATAATGTAGTTAGCCCCTTCCAACATGCAAAAATAGAATTTATAAGTAGAACAGGATTTAAGAAGAATTACAGCAGAGAAAAGTATATGAGCTGACAATCATAAAGGGTATACACAATTGTATTAAATCTCATAGGACCTGTTTTTGAAATATCAATGACTCCTCCCACTCCTCCCCCAAAACTTAGTGGTTTGCTAATTATTTTTCTATCTGGCTTCTCTCTCTGTCTCTCTCTGTCTCTCTCTGTCTCTCTGTCTCTCTCTCTCTGTCTCTCTCTCTCTCTCTCTCTCTCTCTCTCACACACACACACACACACACACACACACACACACACAAACACACACAGAGACATGTATATGTCCTATGTCCTATTGTTTAATGAAATTGGTGAATATTAAGTGATGTAAAGGAATAATATAGTACTATTTGTCTATTTAAAAAAAAACTTGTTTTTGTACGTTTTTCAAGATATATCCTTAAATGAATTCCTGAAACTAATCTAAAGAAGATAACATGATCAGTTCTAGAGTTACATGTCCTGCAATTGACTTGCACAAGTTCTTGCAGCTAGTAAATGTCTGAAACAGGATTCAAACTCGGGCCATTCTTATTACAGGTCGGTCTAGCACTCTACTATTGTCTGTCTGCAACTACTTCTACTCATAGTTTCTAGTTCTGGTTTCAGAGGACAAAAACACTTCAAATATTTGAAGCCAGATATCATGCTAAACTCCCAAAACTTTTCTTCTCCAGATTAACAAACACAGTTTCTTTAATTCAATCTCTCATGGCATGTTCTCAAAAGTCACACTTTCCTTGGGCTCTCTATCCTCAAAATGACATGCAAAACAGCACATTTGATCAGTTTTGGTCTAACCTGTGAAGAACAGAATAATCTGAACATCTCTTATGTTCTTGGTACTAGACTCCTTTTGATTTAATATAAAATCAAAAGATTCTTTTTGTTGATTACATGTCATACTGGTGACATATTAAGTTTGAAGTCCTTAGATATATATTTTTTTCTTTTTTCACATGAACTCCCCCCGACTATTCATATCTCTTTGAATCAAAGAATAAGACCTTTGTCTTAACTCAATTTCATTTTATATTTTGTTTTGTTTTATGACAAATTTATAGCATTGTTTTAGCCCACTAAGATCCCTTCACATCCTTACAGTGACATCCATTTTTTTTAACCAGCTTCCCTAAACTTGTGTCATCTGAAAATTTATAAGTGTGTCATCCATGATTCTATCTAAGTCATTTTAAAAAATGGCAATTCTTACACACGGCCAAAAGAGTGATTTTTGGTACACTATAATGGAATGGTCCCTCCATTTTGGCAGCAATTCAATAAAGACTATTTTTTGAGTTTGGTAACTAAGCCATTTCTAAAACTACCTATATTATTATCTATGTCACATTGGTGCTTAGGAAGAAACTATTTGTTAGATATTTTGGTTAAATTTAGGTAAACTTGCAAATCCAGAATTTTCTGGAGTAATCTTTCCTTCATTCTAGATCACTGGAGTATCTGTACACTTCCTAAATTTGCCTAAGCCATCTCTATAATAATATATTCTAAAATATCCGCCAAAATTGAAGTCAAACTCACTATTCATAATTTTCAGACTCAATTCATTTTATGTTTTTAATTGACAGAATATTTTACATATATTTTGTAGCACTTTTCTATGATCTTTAAGAGAACATTGACTCAACAATGCTGTGCGCTGTATTTAAGGTACTTAGAAATGAATTTTGCTTAGGGCATGTTATTTGAACTCATGAACATGTTAGGTGTCTTCTTACATTATCTTTATTTGCCTTAGATTTCAATTCCTACTGGCTTTTAAAAAAATATGGGGCAGCTAGGTGATGTAGTGGATAGAACTCTGGCCCTGGAGTCAGGGGCACCTGAGCTCAAATTTGGCCTCAGACACATAATACTTCCTAGCAGTGTGACTCTGGGCAAGTCACTTAACCCCAATTGGCTCATTTAAAAAAAAATTTTAAATTTAAAAAAAATCCAAATCTTATTCCTGTTAGGAAAGAAAAAAGCAAAGTTTAGCCATTTTTAATTGTTTTTTTTTCAGATTTGGTTTTTTTAAAATATTTTCATTATTTTTTCTTCTCTGTCCACTTTTTCCATTGGAACTTTTTAAAATGTATTTTTTTAAAAAAGTTGTTATCATTCACTTTCTGCCTAAGCTCGTGCTCAGTAGTAGTATCCCTGTTAAAATCCTGATGGGACTATGCCATAATTACGTTCTCCTCCCCTATGGTCTCCCTTGTCAGACTTCTATTATTGTCATATTCAAGGGGGACTGTGATCATGGAATTGAAAGTTTCCCCAAAGGATGGAAATTGCAATCCATCCATTCCTGCCCATCTTTTGTGATTTTAAAAATATTTTCCTTCACATTTTCTAGTGTAATGTATGAGAATTGAACATGAAAGAGACCTTCTTTGCTTTTTATTGACAACACAATAGTAACATAGGAGCACCTTACTGTCTATCTATCATACTGGATCCTTGCACGTAATCAGCCTATCATCCTATCATGTTTTTCCTACCACATTGTCCTTGATGACATCTTTTACTCCTTTTTTTTAGTACCTAGTTTTCTACATGTTTTGAAGCCTATTAATAACCAACATGAGCATTTGACAATGCTATCTGAGTGATATTAGATTTTAATTCTTTTTTGTTGTTCAATATTTTTTATTATTTATTTTGAATTATCAACAATCACTTCCATAAGCTTTTGAGTTTTAAATTTTTCTCACCCTCCCTCCTCACCTCCCTCCCCAAGATGTCACACAATCTGATATAGGCTATATGCATACATTCTTATTAAACATATTTTCACATTAGTGATGTTGTAAGGAAGAATTAGAATCAATAGGAGGAACCATCAGAAAGATGAAACAAAACTCAACAGAAGGCAAAAATAAGTGATAGCGATTCGACTTCCATAGTTCTTTCTTTGGATGTGGAAAGCATTTTCCATCATGAGGCCTTTGGAGATGTCTTAGATCCTTGTATTGCTAAGAAGTGTTAAGTCTATCAATATTAGTCATTGCATAACATGGCTGTTACTGTGTACAATGTTTTCCTGGTTCTGCTTAATTCACTCAACATTGGAGCATACAAGTATTTCCAGGTTTTTCAGGAGTCAGCCTGGTTATCATCTCTGACAGCACAATAGCATTGCATTACATTCATATACCACAACTTGCTCAGCCATTCCCCAATTGATGGGCATCCTCTCAAACTGCAATTCTTTGCCACCACAAAAAAAGCTGCAATAAATTTTTTTGTACATTTACAATTCATTAAAATTCTTTACAATTCTTCAAAAATGTTGTATTTCATTCTTTTCTGCTGTTCTACTACACTCATAGAATATTATTTTTTTTTTAAATGACGATCCTTTGCTATACAGAGATGCCTTGGATCATTAAAGATATTTTATAACATTCATAAGGCAATTCAGTTCAACTCTGGACTTCACTAATCAACTCAAATTTCCTTTCATATGTATACATATTTATAGATAAAGTCTATAGGTTGCTGTTAAAAATACCTCTTGTCATGAGGACAATAAAATAATTTATCTACTTAGTACTTTTATGTTGATGTTCTGACCAAATTCCTTGGAGTGATTATATATGTTTTCCTGGAGGTTCTTAAATGGAACATTAAATAGAAGAATTTATTTTCTCCAAACAGAAGTACTGTGACAGAGGAAACTCATTGAAAAGTTCAAGTTGATCAAGAATTCTCTGTGAATAGCAAGGCAGTTCAGATATTTTTAGTCTCAAATTCCATTGTGCTAAAAGCATTCTGCCCGGGGGGCTGGTGTGACTGTGTTAGAGCAAAAATATAGCCTCTAGGAAAAGATCTGTTATCACATTATTTTTTATGTTGATAGACAGATAAACAGATAGACAGAGAAACACACAGGTAGTCAAACAGAAAGATAGATAGATAGATAGATAGATAGATAGATAGATAGATAGATAGGTAGATCATCTCACCTATACAGTTTAGTTCCTCTGGTAGAGTGTCTAGAGTTCCCTTTCCACCTGCAGCAATTTCTTTAGACTGTTTCCTCTTTTCTTCTCCCTTTGATTCATTCTGGTTTGCAACTTGAAAAATTTATACTGAAAATTTTTTAGTCCTCTTGGTCAGATTTCCCCTAAAGATTTTATTTCATGGAATATTACCACATTCTTTTCTTTATTCTTTTGAAATTTTATCATTCAAAATCTAGAGTGCATGTCAATCCACATCTGACTGCACAAGAGAAGGCAGCAAATATAGATAGCTCCCCCCCCCCAAGTTTGGTACCTTGAGGGAATGATAGGGTCAAGCGAAAGTTTATAAGACCAGTCATTCAAAATAAAGTGAATAAACAAAAGATGAGTGGACTCAAATTGGAATGCCTAAAGGCTATTTGTGAGATAATTGCTTCTGAGACAAATGAATATGTACACATATACACATTTAAATGTGTTGTGATATTTGTGTGTGTGTGTGTGTAGATACAGTTTGTCATGAGAATAAATATGGCTGCATGAGGTCTCTTGGTAACTTACTGAGCGTAACATCCAAATACTATGGATAGAAGAAAGAAGAAAATGTCACAGTAAAGCCAAACAATCCTAGTTGGTTTGGCTTCGACCTCTAGACAAGGAGTAGACCCACTCCTACTTAGACAATTCTCCTTATGTCTCCAAAGAAACCAATTAATAACTTGTTATGGCCTTTATAAGGTATAATTTAAGATAACTTTCTTTTGCATCATTATGTATAAGTGATTTTTGGCAAGAAAATGTTTGAATTATTTTCTATGATGCAACTATTATCCTTTGAATCAATCCATATCTCCATAATGTTTTTATTATATATACACACACACACACACACACACACACACACACACACACACACACATATATATGTACATATATGTATATGCAATAACATCTTCCACTCTGATATTTACTAAGAGTACTATGGATATTTAGCAATCATTCTGTGTAGCATGTATCAGAGCCACCCTTTCAACCATTTATTCTTTCTTACTGGCAATCTTATGGGAAGAATACCCCAATAGATGATAAAAAACAAAATTTACCCATCCAGAAAACACAATTTTATCCCAGAACATGAAACAAGGTAATAAATTACAATTCATGTCTGTCCTTTCTGATAGTTCTTTGAGGACATTGGCCTTTTTGTCTTTCTCTTTGTTTCCCCAGTGCCTTGCATATTTTTCTGTACATAATGTGGACTCACTAAATCCCCGTTGAATTAGAGTGATTGTTTGATATCCACCCAGGCAAGGGGAAGAATCAGTTCAGTATTGTCTGTTAATGGGACCTGTATGTGTGCCAATAAAATAACTTGACACAGGAAAATATGTGAATTTAGAGAAATTGAGCTGCATTGAAAATGAAAGTGAATTGTGCAATCATCTTGTATTTCAAATATGTTTTCAAATGCTGTACACACTGGCACCCCAGCATTAAAATGAGATTTGCCATAAAGTATATTTCATGTATTTGTGTTGTCAAATGGCCAAAGGGATTTAGGGGTAGAGTGTTAGTCCCATACTCTGTGTTCTGGAAAGAAATTCTAAGAACTTAATGAAGCTCTTCTTGCTTCAGGGGGAAAAAAAGTTCCTCTGTGACTCTGAGGGCCTCTTTAACTTGACACTCAGCAGCATAGAGGTTTCATTGTATAATAGAAATGGAAAGAGAGGGAATGAAAACTAATGGAACAATAAAAGCCATTAAAAATGCCTTAGCTAGTAACTTGTGATACTTTAGGCCAATCAGAGCACAGTTCAATTCATTAGGACATTAGTTTGTTTGATAAATAGATTAATTTGCATTAACACTTGGCCTGTTTTATAGACTTAAAGCACCAAAATAAATCAAATAACGTCAGAGGAATACAAAATACTATAACATGACTGAAAATGATGTAAAGAGGCAAATGTTCTCCTCAATAGACACATCCTGAAATTGAAACAAAAATGCATACTTCTCACAATGTCAAAATACAGGTCCCTATCATCATTTGTTAGCTTTTTAGGCTACTGTAACCTTCACAAATATTTCCTTCTATTACCAAAAGACAAACAAAAGCCACAAATCATGTTTTCAAACCATATGTCTTTATATAATCTAGATGTTTCTTGGTTACTTTCCTTTTATTCATAAATATCAAAAGATGTTTCTCACATCTTATAGTTGTGTTGTTTAGTCAATTAGTTGTGTTCAACTCATCATGAGCCAATTTTAGTTCTCTTGGGAAAGATACTGGAATGGTTTGCCATTTCCTTCTCCAGACCATTTTGTAGATAAGGAAACTGAGGCGTACAAGGTTAAGTGATTGCCCAGGGTCACACAGCTAGTACATGTCTGTTGTCACATTTGAACTCAAATGTCCTTGACTCCAGGCCAGCACTCTATCCACTGAGCCACCTAACTGCCCATCTTATAGTTTAAGGAAAATAAAAGGACATCGGGTAAATGGATGAAATAAGAACAGATTAGCTCTTCATTACTACTTGAATATTTGTCTTTTGAATAACATTCACTTGCTCATACAATGGATCAAGGCCAGGGCTGTTAGAGTCTGCCATCTAGTTAGCAGTTCCACTTTTGTCAGCGATGATGCACATTTTGAATAGAAATGCTCACAGAGTTCTGATTTTGCCTGTACATAATTATCATCTTTCTAGCATTAGCTACAACTACACTTTTTTGGGAATATTTGTTCAGTTTCCTGCCAAGTATCCTGTGCAAGCACCTACTCCAGTATTCTTCATAGCTTTCTAAGGTGATACTACCCATAATATCCCACATTTGTCTCCTTTTGCATGGGAATTTATATACTAAACCAGCTTGACCGGTGCTGGCGTGTCTTTTTCTTTAATGAGCAGATCAAGGCTTTTCTGGCTGAGATAGTTTGGTGCAACTTCTTTTTCAGTGGAGAGATTGTTTCTATACAAAATGGTAAGAACTAGGTTGATATTTATTTCTTTATCCACTTTCCATTTGTTCCCACATTGTTGTTTAAATAGGTGAGAATTCAACTAGTAGAGCTGCTTGCAGTGTTTTATCAACTTCATTATTTTCTTCTAATTCTTGGTGATTTTGACCTTTGCTCTAAATATTGATGCCCTGACTGAATGCATTCAGCTGATGTGTAACCCATTTTTATTGTCATTAAGACAAAATATAAATTTTAAAACATAGAGAGAAGACAAAGATGAAGAAGAAGAAAAAAGATGAAGAAGAAAGAAGGAGAAAAGGTCAATGTGTGTATACAGAGATGATGTAGGCATAATATACATTGGTAGGGATAATAATTTCTTCAGTACTTTTTCATTATTTGATATCTTTTTTCTTTTTTTTTAACATATCTTGAAAATTCATCCCTCAATGTTATAGGCAATTCTTTAAGACTTTTTTAATAGAGTATTGGACTGGAGAGACCTTGAAAGAAATGAAATACTCTTCCTAAATCTTCATTGGGTAGATCTCTGTGGACTATAATTGCAAACTTTTTTTTATTCTAAAAAGGCATTGATAGGTTGTATTCTTTCCTACTGAGAAGAGTCACAACAATGACGCCAATTCACTGAATTGTATATGAAATATGACTGTGAAATGTCAAAGAAATATAGCTTTAAGAGTACACTCCAATAAAGGTCTCATTTCTAAAATATATAGAGGACTGAGTCACATCTATAAGAATACAAGCCATTTCCCAATTGATAAATGGTTACAAGATATGAACAGGCAATTTTCAGATGAAGAAATTAAAAGTCATCTGTAGTCATATAACATGCTCTAAGCCGCTATTGATTAGAGGAATGCAAATTAAATCAACTCTGAGGCACCATATCACACTGATCAGATTGGCTAACATGACAAAACAGGAAAATGATAAATGTTGGAGATATGGGAAAATTGGAACACTAATGCATTGTTGGTGGAGTTGTAAACTGATCCAGCCATTCTGAAAAGGAATTTGGAACTATGCCTTAAGGTCTAGAAAACTGAGCACATCCTTTTATCTAAAACTACCACTACTAGGTCTGTATCCCAAAGAGATCATAAAAAAGGGAAAGGATCCACATGTACAAAAATATTTATAGCAGCTTTTTTTTTGGTGGCCAAGAATTGGAAATTGAGGGGATGCACATCAATTGGAGAATGGCTGAACAAGTTGTGGTACATGAATGTAATGGAATACTATTGTTTCCATAAGAAATGGTGAGCAGGCAGACTTTAAAAAAACCTGGAAAGAGTTGCATGAACTGATGCTGAATGAAGTGAGCAGAAACGGAAGAAAATTGTACACAGTAACAGCAACATTGTGAGATAACCGACTTTATTAGACTTAGCTTTTCTGAGCAATGCAACGATCTATGACAATTCCAAAAGTCTCATTTTCAAGATATGTTAAAAAAAAAGAAAAAAGTTATCAAATAATGATAATAACTTTAAACTTTCAGTTTAAAGAAAAGAATTTTAATGCAATCAGTTCTCTTAGAGGAGATATTTTGTATTACATTAATGGAAAGGTCCATTTTTATTTAAGCTTATTATTTAATATGGAAATAATACCTGTATGTATAGCATGTCATGTGATACATATTTTTAAATTTTTTACATTTTTTAAAATTTTTTATTTTTATTTTTATTTTATTTTTGGCTAGGCAATGGGGTTAAGTGACTTGCCCAGGGTCACACAGCGAGTAAGTGCTATACGTCTGAGGCCAGATTTGAACTCAGGTCCTCCAGACTCCAGGGCCAGTGCTCTATACAATGTGCCACCTAGCTGCCCCAGTGCCACCTCGCTGCCCCCACATCTTTGTTATTGGGTGCAACTTACTCTTCTTCTTAAGTATATAATAAATTCAACATGCAGTTTTCAAAATTATGCTGATTAACCATTCTTTGTAACTATTCTTCTGTTCTTGTCTATGTATTTTTTAATGTAAATTTATTTATTTTTAGTTTTCAATATTCACTTCCACAACTTTTTGAGTTCCAAATTTCTCACCCCTCCCCCCACCCCAAGATGGCATGCATTCTGAATACCCCTTCCCCTGGTCTGCCTTCTCTTCTATCTCTCCTCCCTCCCTTCTCTTATCCCCTTCCCCTTCTATTTTCCTGTAGAGCAGGATAGACTTCTGTAACCCATTTCCTGTATTTCTTATTTCCCAGTTGTATGTGAAAACATTTTTTTAAAACATGTATTTTTAAAACTTTGAGTTCCAAATTTTCTCCCTTCCTCCCTCCCCATCCAACCTCATAGAAAAGGCAAGCAACTCAATATATGTTGTACATGTGCAGTTACGCAAAACACTTCCTTAGGAGACATGTTGTGAAAAACTAATTCTATTTCCCTTACTCCTATCCTGCCCTCCCATTTATTCTATTCTTTCTTTTGACCTTGTCCCTCCTCAGAAGTATTTGCTTCTGATTACCCTCTTTCCCAATCTGCCCTCCTCTCTATCACCCCCCTGCTCTCTTGTCCCCTTCTCCCCCTATTTTCCTGTAGGGTAAGACAGATTTCGGTACTCAATTGAATGTCTATGTTATTCTCTCCTTAAGCCAAATCCTATGAGAATAAGATTCCCTCATTCCCTCTCACCTTCCCCTGTTTCCCCTCCACTGTGAGAGACTTTTCTTTTCTCTTTTTTTTGTGACATTATTTACTCTCCCTTTCTTCTCCGAGTATCATCCTCCCTCATCCCTTAATTTTATTCTCCAGATATGACCCCCTAATCTTCAACTCACCCTGTGCCCTCTATCTATCTCTATATACATACATACAATTTTTTCCCTTCACTTACCCTAATAGTGACAAAGTTCTCATGAGTTACAGATATCATCTTTCCATGCAGGAATGTAAACAGTTCAATCTTAATAAGTCTCTTATGATTTCTCTTTCCTGTTTACCTCTTCGTGTTCCACTGGAGTCCTGTATTTGAAAGGCAAATTTTCTATTCAGCTCTGGTCTTTTCATCAGGAATGCTTGAAAGTCCTCTATATCACTGAATGACCATTTTTTCCCCTGAAGGATTATACTCAGTTTTGCTGGGGAGGTGATTCTTGGTTGTAATCCTATTTCCTTTGCCCTCCGGAATATTATATTCCATGCCCTGTGGTCCTTTAATATAGAAGTGGTTAAATCTTGTGTTATCCTGATTGTGTTTCCACAGTACTTGAATTGTTTCCTTCTGGATGCTTGCAATATTTTCTCCTTGACCTGGGAACTCTGGAATTTGGCTACAATATTCCTAGGAGTTTTCCTTTGGGGATCTCTTTCAGGAGGTGATCAATGGATTCTTTCAATTTCTATTTTAACCTCTGGTTCTAAAAATATCAGGGCAGTTTTCCTTGATAATTTCTTGAAAGATGATGTCTAGGCTCTTTTTTTGACCATGGCTTTCAGATAGTCCAATAATTTTAAAATTCTCTCTCCTGGATCTATTTTCCAGGTCAGTTGTTTTTCCAATGAGATATTTCACATTACTTTCTAATTTTTCATTCTTTTGGATTTGTTTTACAGTGTCTTGATTTCTCATAAAGTCACTGTCTTCCAATTGCTCTATTCTAATTTTTAAGGAAGTATTTTCTTCAGTAATCTTTTGGACTTCCTTTTCCATTTGGCCAATGTTTCTTTTTAGGCCATTTTTCTCCTCATTGGCTTTTTGGACCTCTTTTGCCATTTGGGTTAGGCTGTTTTTTTTAAGGTGTTATTTTCTTCAGTATTTTTTTGGGTCTCCTTTAGCAAGCTGTTGACTTGTTTTTCATGATTTTCTTGCATCACTCTCATTTCTCTTCCCAGTTTTTCCTCTACTTCCCTTACTTGCTTCTCAAAATCCCTTTTGAGCTCTTCCAAGGCCTGGGACTGATTCATATTTTTCTTGGAGGCTTTGGATGTAGGAGCTTTGATTTTGTTGTCTTCTTCTGGTTGTATATTTTGATCTTCTTTTTCACCAAAGTAAGATAATATAGTCTGACTCTTTTTGCGCTGCTTGCTCATGATCCCAGCCAATTACTTGAGTTTTAAACCTTGTTAAGGTAAGAGTCTGCTTCCAATGTGGAGAGTGTACTGTCCCAAGCTTCAGAGGTTTGTGTAGCTGTTTTCAGAGATACTTGTAGGGACCTGTAAATTTTCAGTTCTTCCAAGGTGGTATGATAAGGGGCGAGGTGTTTACTCCTTTCCTGGCCTGTGACCACAAGTATTCCTTTCTGTCCCATAACTGTGAGGAGGGTTCTCTCCACAGCCACTACAAGCTCCACCACGCCAGTGCTCCTCCTCACCCCAGCACTGCCGCCCAGAACTGTGACCCAGATCCACACATGGGCAAAGCAAGAGATTCCTGCCTCAGCACTGGCAAAGAGATCCCTGCAGTCCCTCTCTGATCAGCCACTGGATTCCCCCTCAGTCTGTGGCTGGAAGCTTGGGAAGCAGCTGCCCCCCCGGCCAGGCTCTTGGGGAATGGAGCTGAGACCCTGCCTTCCTCTTTGACCACCGACAGAAACAGACTTTTACCACTGACATTCTAAGTTGTCTTTGGCGTTCGTGGATTGAGGAGTCTGGAAAACTCCACAGCTACCCGAGATTCAGTCCTCTGAGGCCTGCTCCAGGTTTGCTGCTGCGCCCACGCTGCCTGCTGCTCCCAGCCGGCGATACACCTTTCTGATCAATCATCCAGGTTGTCTTGGGCTGGAAATTTGTTTCACTCTGTCTTTTTGTGGGTTCTACTGCTTCAGAATTTGTTTAGAGAAATTTTTTATGAGTATTTGGAGGGGTTTGGGGGAGAGCTCAAGCAAGTCACTGCTTTCACTCCGCCATCTTGGCTCTGCCCCCCTGAAGAAATTATTATCCCTACCAATGCATATTATGTCTACGTTGTCTCTGTATACACATATTGACCTTTTCTTCTTCTTTCTTCTTCTTCATCTTTTTTCTTCTTCTTCATCTTTTTCATCTTTGTCTTCTCTCTATGCTTTAAAAGTATATTTTGTCTTAATGAACAATAAAAGTGGATTACACATCAGCTGTAATGCTATCCACATCCAGAGAAAGAACTATGGAATCCAAATGCAGATGGAGGCATACTCTTTTCTCTTTTTTCTTTTTCCCTGGTTTTCCCCTTTTATTCTGATTCATCTTTCACAACATGACTAATGTGAAAATATACTTAAAATGATCATACAAGTATAGCCTATATCATATTGCATGTCAAGTGAGTGGAGGTAGGTGGGAACATTTAGAACTCAAAATCTTATGAAAGTGAATGTTGAAAACTGAAAAATAAATAAATAAATAAATTGTGTTAAAAAAAATAACATTTAAAAAAAGAAAAGGAGAAATTACAGAGACACTTGTATTAACTGATGCATGATGAATTGAGCAGAACCAGGAGAACAGTATATACAATAACAATATTGTAAAAAAGCTAATATGAAATACTTAAGAATTCTGATTATTGCAATGAACCATCTTGATTCTAGAGAACTGATGATGAAAATATTGTCTGTTAATTATCAAATCAATAAACAACGATGAAAATGGGTCCAAGATGAAGAATAAGACAATCATTCTTGGAAGAAGCAAATGTGTTGCTTTGTTTGGAAATGCATGTGTATTATGAGATTTTATTTATTTTTTCCTTTCCCTTTTCAAAAGGGGAGAGGAGAAGAGAGAGAAAATAAATGTGTGTTAATTGAAAAAATACATGAAAATTAAAAATCTGAAATAAAATGAGTACTCATACTTTTATCATCAACAGGGATTATTAGAATGATGGCTAGTATTTATATACCACTTTAAAATATGCAAAGCTTTTCACATACCTTATCTTATTTGATATAACACCTCTGTGAGCTAAATGCTACTGCTATGTATACTTGCAGATGAGGAAACTATGGCTCAGAAATGTTAATTTTTTTTTTGTTTTGTTTTGGTTTTTTGCTAGAGAACGGGGTTAAGTAACTTGCCCAGGGTCACACAGCTAGTGAATATTATGTTTCTGAGGCTGGATTTGAACTCAGGTCCTCCTGACTTCAAGGCTGGTGTTCTATCCACTGCACCACCTAGCTGCCCCAAATGTTAACTAATTTGCCCAGGGTTACATAGTTACTAAGTATCTGTCCTATAGGCCTTGAATAAACTCCCTCTTCAACTTCAACTCTTAATATGCTTCCTCCAGGCACCACCTACTATGGGAAGCCACTCGTGGACCCACCAGTTAGTATTTTCTTCCTTCTCAACTTGTCTTTTATTTATTTATTTGTCTGGCAAATATTGCATCACTTCCACTAAAATATAAATTCCTTGACAATCAATACAGTATTTTATTTTATTATGTTCATAGTAGTAACTTAGGTGCTTGTTGAATTGAATTAAATTGAATGCCATTTACAATATCATTGAAAGTGAGTCATCCTGGATCTACCTGAACTTTTCAATGTCTACTGATTTAAGTACATACTACTCAGGAAGCATTTGAGATTCTCCACATTCCTGAAATTTTTATTCTACTCACTTTCTCTCTTAGTATTTTTTTAAAGGAGCTTACATTTTGTTGGGGAGACAACATGGACGTCAATCAGTGTATACATAATAAATGCAAAATAATATTGGGAGGGACTGGAGGATTCAAAAATATCTTTATGTAGAAAATGTCTCTTGTAAAAGGAGTTCTTGAAATAGATTGTGCCAACATTATTAAGACCACACTGGCTAGATATGGATGGGCTCACCATCAGTAGGCTTGCTACATAGTAATGAATTATCTCTTACCATTTTTTGCTAACATTTTCCAGACCACTTTAACTGTCCCCTCATTCTCATTCATTTTTGTTTTGTTTACACTGTCCTTTATGTCTAGAATGTAAATAACTTCTCTTACCAAAGCTTACTAAAGTCTTTCCTTTCCTTTAAGGTCAAACTTAAGTCATATTCTTGCTATGAAGACTCCTTAATATCCTCATTTAACATTCCTCTTGTCTGTAGGCATTTTTTTTGCATTGTTTTAATTGTTTGTTTATGTGTACATCTATTCTAAGCTATTAGATTATAGTAACTTAGAGAGAAAATAATGGCCCTTACTTCACCCATATATCACCAATGTCTCACAGTGTCCTTTAAGAAGAAACAAAATTATCAATTTTTGTGGATGGTTTGAAAGTATACTTAAAGAGAGCTAGAAAGTCAATTAAAAATTAATCAAAATAATTGATAACTTCAGCAGACTTTCAGTATATAAAATGAAGTCATATAAGTCATCATTATTTCTTCATAATACCAATAAAATTCAACAGGAGAAGATATAAACAATAATTTCATTTCAAATTTTTTTTGTAGAATATATAAAATATTTGAGACTCTACCTTCCAAGATACTTATAAGAACTATATAAAAACAGATATAACCAACAGTTCCATATGTCAAATTTTGCAATAAAAGAGAAATTCTCAAAACAGATTTACACTACCTTAAAAAAATAGAGGAATCAATTATTGGAATGGATTAGGTACAAAAAATAGAAAAGACAAATTTATCTAAAACTTAGCTTTTAATGAACACCAGGAACCCACTGACTTGGATAAGGATTCACTGTTTGATTTTTTTAAAGTCTGAGAAAATTGGACAACAGTATTGAAGGAATTAGGTTTAGACCAATTCCTCCTATCTCATACCAAAAAAACCTCCAAATGTGTATAGAACCTAGATATAAAAGCAAATCAAAGAAACAAGGAAGAAAAGGAAAAACTACCCATTAAATCTATGGATAGGAGAAAAGTGCATGACCAAATGATAAATAGAGAAATCATAGAAGTTAAAATACATAATGTTTATTACATAAATAAATTTTTACAAACAAATGTACTAAAAATGAGTTTAAAAGCCAATCAGTTAATTGGGGAAAGCATTTGCAACAGATTCCTCTAATAAAGCTTTCATTTCCAAGATACATAAGGAATCATTTCAAATTTGTAAGAGTCCTTTTGCAATTGATAAATGGTCTAAGCCTATGCACAGGCAGTATACGAGGGAAGAAACAGGCTATCTATAGCCATTTATTATTATTATTAGAATTAATTAGAAAAATATAAATTAAAACCATCCTAAGATTTTACCTTACACTAATTTAGGTGGCAAAGACAACAACAGCAACAGCAAAGGAAAACAATAAGTGTGGGAAGGGTTGTAGGGGAATAAAATCATGTTGATGTGCTGCTGGTGCACCTATGAATGAGTAAAATGTTTCTGGAAAGCAAGGTGGAAGAAATCCGATCTTTTTGGGGGGATGTGCTTGCTGATCCTAGGGACAACAGTTAAGGAGAGAAAAGCTAATGTTCTAAAAGAAAGTAATGCATGGCAGAAAAAAAAAATATTATGAAACTTTATCCAGGGCCAAGGAATGTGAACCAGTAAGGAAAGTTTTGGTCACATTAGAGGCTATGTTATACTGTCCTGGTAGTGGTATAGCATATTCCATAAAAATACTTATGTGTTGGAAGGTCACCATCTTATTCCTAAGGAAAGCATTCTTATTTTTCAAGAACCACTCTCTGGAACATCTGTATGTCTTACATCCACTTTGTATACATGAAGCATTAAGATGATTCATTTTTTTTTCCCTTCATAACAGTGGCTTTTATAATTCTTTTGCTCTTCTGGCATCCAGATCATTTAGGCCTCCTTACTTATGAGATGTGGTTTCAGCTTCTCCTGAAAGAAGTGGGAGCACTAAAGTCAAAATGGGTTCAGGACCTAGATGTAAAGGCTGATACCATAAGTAAACTGGGAGAACAAGGAATAGTTTACCTATCAGATTATGGAGAACAGAAGAATTCATGACCAAACAGGAGATAGAGAATATTATGAAAAGCAAAATGGATAATTTTGATTACATTAAATTGAAAATTTTTTCACCAAACAAAGCCAATGCAACTAAGATTAGAAGGAAGGTAGAAAATTGGGAAGGAATTTTTAAAACCAGTCTTTCTGATAAAAGCCTTATTTCTAAAATATATAGAGAATGAAGACAAATTTATAAGAACATAAGCCATTCCCCAGTTGATAAATGGTCAAAGGATATGAACAGACAGTTCTCAGATGAAGAAATTAAAGCCATCTATAGTAATATGAAAAAATGCTCTAAATCATTATTGATTAGAGAAATGCAAATCAAAACAACTCTGAGGTACCACATCACACCTATCAAATTGGCCAACATGACAAAACAGGAAAATGATAAATGTTGGAGAGGATGTGGGAAAATTGGAACACTAATGCATTGTTGGTGGAGTTGTGAAAGGATCCAACCATTTTGGAGAACAATTTGGAACTATGGCCAAAGGGCTACAAAAATGTGCATACCCTTTGATCCATCAATAGCACTTATAGGGCTATATCCCAAAGAGATCAAACAAATGGGGAAAGGACCCACATGTACAAAAATATACATAGCAGCTCTTTTTGCAGTAGCAAAGAATTGGAAATTGAGAGAATGCCCATCAATTGGGGAATGGCTGAGTAAGTTGTGGTATATGAATGTAATGGAACACTATTGTGCTATAAGAAATTATGAACAGGCTGACTTCACAAAAACCTGGAAAGACTTATATGGTCTGATGCTGAGTGAAGTGAGCAGAACCAGGAGTACTTTGCACACAATAACAGCCATGTTATGCAACGACTAAGATTGTTAAACTGAACCTTTCTCAGCATTATGAGGATCTAAGACATTTCCAGAGGCCTCGGGATGGATAATGCTGTTCACATCCAAAGAAAGAACTATGGAAGTCGAATCGCTATCACTTATTTTTACCTTCTGTTAAGTTTTGTTTCATCTTTCTGATGGTTCCTTTTATTGGTTTTAATGTTTTACTTACAACTTCACTAATGTGAAAATATGTTTAATGGGTATGTAAATGTAAAGCCTATATCAGATTGTGTGCCATCTTGGGCGGGGTCGGGGGGAGGAAAAGAAAAATTTTCAACTCAAAAGCATATGGAAAAAATTTAAAAAAATTAAATTAAAAAAAATAAAGACCAACAAAGAAAAGTCAAAAAAAAAAAAAGAACAGGCACATGTGTAAGGTCAGGTATTTGAATACCCGGGCATTACTATGTGGTCACTTTGCTGAAGTGGAGAGAACCTGGCACCAGTAGGTGGGAGTCTTTAGTTTGCCCCCTAGTCCTAGCTGTACCACTCACTAGCTGAATGACTTGGCAAGTAAATTAGCTAGCCTTCTTTAGTCCAAATAAATAAAACCTTCTTTAGTTGTAGTCTTATTATCTTTAAATATAATACAATGGTAGAAGGTGATGATTTCTAAGGTCTCTTCTGGTTTTGGGGTTTATTGGTGTTCTCACTAGATAATGCTCAAAGAAAAATAAACGATTTTCATACTAGTAAATGGGTGAGACTTTGGAAATCTTTACAAAGAATTAAAGTGATCTTTGGAGATGTAGAGGTGATATTGTAGGTATAAAGTAGAAGTGCATAGAATAAAATTCACATTGTAATTCAAAAAAAAGAAGTGGGAGCGCTAGGGATTCAGCATTCAGAGACAATTGATAAAAACTAGTTGGGCCAGGTAAAGAAAGGTTATCAATAATTGTACCACCTCAAGTGGCTTAATGTATTATGGAAAAAAAATATTTTTTCATTAAATCAACAAGATCAATTATTATTTACTGGGGCCTTTGCTAATTAGCATAAACAGATACACAGACCAAAACAAAATAATCCAATGTCCATAGGTTCATACTTCACCCCAGCTATATCTATGTCCATAGAATGTGATGTCCATAGAAGTAAAGAATGAAGAAGGAGTGAAAAGTTGAGCAGGTGCCAGAGAGGAAACACTTTCTAAAAACTTGATAATCACTTATCAAATGCAGTTGAACATTAGCCATATGTCTTAGAAAAACAGGAGGCTTCTATAAATAAAACTTTACTTAGGTTAGCAGGCATGGACACAGAGTTGGACACAAGAGAGGTGCAAGAATGACAGAAGATAAAGACTAATGATCTTGCTTTCAGCAATTACCTAGGGCAATACTAGATTTTTAGTGAACTACATAGTGTGGTGTTTGTATTTCTGCCATGGGGAAATAACTACTCTGTATAGATAGAGTGCAGATTGCTTTCCCTCTCAGAACAAGAAATAAAAGGGCTAAGGGAATGGATCTCCATTCCACAGGCCAGCAAGGCTAATGAGTGTTACTTGAAAAAATGGGACAAGGACTTCAGGGTAAACAGAAAAGTTAAAAAAAAATTAAGTGGCAGAAGCAGGTCCTGGAACTGTGTCAAGAGATTGAAGGACAGGTAAATGAGACATAGAATAGTTCTAGCAAGTGACGTCCTGATAACAAAAGCACAGTTTTACATATGCTTCCATGTGAATAAAGAAATTACACTTTCAGATTTTATCTAATAAAGTGAGTAAGGAAATAGCATAATGTAATGCATCATGCAAAGAAAAAAAGGAAAGAAAGAAAGAAAGAAAGAAAGAAAGAAAGAAAGAAAGAAAAAGAAAGAAAGAAAGAAAAAAAAAAAAGGAAAAAAAGAAAGAAGAAAGGAAGGAAAGAAGGAAGGAAGGAAGGAAGGAAAGAAAGAAGGAAGAAAGAAAGGAGTGAAGAAGGAAAGGAAAGAAGAAAAAAGAAAAAAACAAAAAAGAAAGAATCATGAAAGAAAGGAAGGAAGGAAGAAAAAAGGAAGGAAGGAAAATAAAGAAAGGGGGGAGGGAGGAAGAAAAGAAGGAAGTAA
The DNA here is from genome assembly GCF_003287225.1 of Phascolarctos cinereus. NCBI lineage: Eukaryota > Metazoa > Chordata > Mammalia > Diprotodontia > Phascolarctidae > Phascolarctos > Phascolarctos cinereus. The sequence goes on from NW_027555847.1 coordinate 494,848,201, forward strand.
AAAAGAAACAAAGAAAGGTGTAAGAAAGTAAAGGAAGAAGGAATGAAAGAAAGGAAGAAAGGAGGGAGGAAGGAAGAAAGGAATGAAGGAAGGAAAAAAGGAAGAAAAAAATGATGAAACAGAGGTCCTATAGTTTAGAAAGTGATATGAAACCTTTTTCTTCTTCATTACAATTATCCAGAGCTCAAACATGATGCATTTCTTTAACACTATCCTTACTGTTTTTGTTTTTATTTAATAGTATTTTTCTAATTACATGTAAAGATAGTTTTCAACATTCATTTTTGCAAGGTTTTGAGCTAAAAAAAATTTTCCCTCCCTCTGTGCTATCCCCCACAAAAACATGAAGCAATCTGATATAGATTATACATTTCCAAACATGTTAAATACATTTCCACATTAATTAAGTTGTGAAAGAAGAATCAGAGAGCAAAAGGGAAAAGTCACAAGAAAGGAAAAAGAAAAAAAAACAGAATAAAAAAATGAAAATAATATGCTTCAATCTGTATTCAGACTCAATTTTTCTTTTTCAGTATATAGATAGCATTTTCTATCACCAGTCTTTTGGAATTGTCCTTTTTTATTGTACTGCTGAGAAGAGCTAAATCTATCATATGTGATCATCACAAAATGTTGCTGTTACTGTGAACAATGTTCTCCTGGTTCTACTCACTTCACTGGGCATCAGTTCACGTAAGTCTTGTCAGTTTTTTTTCTTTTTTTTTAAATGAAATCTCCTTGCTCATCATTTTGTATAGCACAACAGTATTCCATTATATCTGTATACCACAATTTTTTCAGACATTCCCCAATTGATGGGTGTCACCTCAAATTCCAATTATTTGCCAAAGCAAAAATAGCCGCTCTTGATATTTTTGTATATGTGGGTCCTTTTCCCTTTTTTTCAATCTCTTTAGGATACAGACCTAGTAATGGCATTGCTGGATCAAAGGATGTGCACAGTTTTCTAGCCCTTTGGGCATAGTTCCAAATTCCTTTTCAGAATGGTTGGATCAATTCACAACTCCATCAACAAAGTATTAGTGTTCCAATTTTTCCATATTTTCTACAGCATTTATCATTTTCCTTTTCTGACATATTAGACCATCAGATAGATCTGAGGTAGTACCACAGAGTTGTTTTAATTTGCATTTCTCTAATCAATAGTGACTTAGAGCTTCATATTACTATAGATAGCCTCAATTTCTTCAACTGAAAACTGCCTGTTCTTATGCTTTGTCCATTTATCAATTGGAGAATGACTTGTATTCTTAGAAATTTGACTTTCTTCTCTATATATTTGAGAAATGAGACCTTTATCAGAACTACTGGCAGTAAAAAATTGTTTCCCAGATTTTCGCTTTCCTTCTGATCTTGGTTGCATTGGCTTTGTTTGTGCAAAAAAAAGTCACCAAAATTTTCCATTTTGATTTCATGATGTTTTCTATCTCTTGTTTGGTAATAAATTCTTCCCTTTTCCATAGATCTAGCAGATCTTCTTTTTGCATTTTTTCCCTTTAATTCCTTTGATATTCTTAACTTTTTGTTCTTCTAGATTAATTTAATTAACAGTTTTTAGCTCTATAAAATAATTTTTGGTAGTTTGATTAGTATAACAATGAATAATAAATAAATTTAGTTAGAAATGTCATTTTAGATTAATTCAGTCTAGCCATGAGCCACTGACATTTTTTCAGTTGTTTAAATCTGATGTTATTTGTGTGAAAAGTGTTTTGTAATTGTGTTCATATAGTTCTTCTGTTTCTCTTGGTGAGCAGACCTCTGAATATTTTATATTGTCTACAGTTATTTTAAATGGAATTAATCTATCTCTTGCTACTGGGCTTTGCTGGTAATATATAGAAAGGCTGATGATTTATTGGGGTTTATTATATATCCTGTAACTTTGCTAAAATTGTTAATTGTTTCAAATAGATTTTTTGGCTGATTCTCTATAATTCTCTAAGTATACCATCATATCATCTGCAAAGAGTGATAGCTTTGTTTCTTCATTACTTATTCTAATTACTTCAATTACTTTTTTTTCTTTATTGCTAAAGCTAATATATCTAGTACAATACTGAATAGTAGTGGTGGTAATGGGCATTCTTTTTCCACCCCTGATCTTATCAGGAATGCTTCTAGCATATCTCCATTATATACAATGCTTGCTGATGGTTTTAAATAGTTGCTACTTATCATATTAAGGAAAATTAAATTGATTATTATGCTCTTTAGTGGGTACTATATTTTGTCAAAATATTTTTCTGCATTTATTGAGATAATCATCTGATGTCTGTTAATTTTTTTTTTTTATTTATACAGTGTATTATGTGGATTTTTTTTCCTAACATTGAACCATCCCTGCATTCCTGGTGTAAATCCCACCTGGTGATAGTGTATTATCTTGGTGATAAATTGTTGTAATCTCTTTGGGAAAACTGGTCTACTATATTCTTTCTCTGTTTTGCCTCTTTCTGGTTTAGATATCAGCATTGCATTTGTGTCATAAAATAAATTTGTTAGGACTCCTTTGCCTATTTTTCAAAATAATTTATTCTATATTGGAATTAGTTGTTCCTTAAATGTTTGGTAGAATTCATTTATAAACCCAGCTGATCCTGGAGATTTTTTCTTAGGGGGTTCATTGTTGACTTATTCAATTTCTTTTTCTGAAATGAGATTATTTAACTATTTTATTTCCTCTTCTGTTAATCTGGTACATTTATATTTTCTGTAAATACTCATCATTTCATTTAGACTGTAAGATTTGTTGGCCTACAGATGGGTAAAATAGCTCCTAATTATTGCTTTAATTTCCTTTGCATTTGGTGGTGAATTCACCTATTTCTTTTTTTATAATGGTAATTTGCTTTTCTTCTTTCTTTTTTTCTGATCAAAACAACCAAAAGTTTCTCTATTTTGTTGTTTTTTTTCATAAAATCAGTTCTTAGTTTTTATTTATTTATTGTTTATTATTATAATAGTTTTATTAATCTCTTCTTTGATTTTTAGAATTAATAATTTGCTACTCAATTGGGGATTTTTATTTTTTTCTATTTCTAACTTTTTTAGTTGAATTCCCAGTTCATTGATTTCCCCTTTCTCTATTTTATTCACATACATATCTAGAGATATAAATTTTCCCCTAAGAATTGCTTTGGCTGCATCCATTGAGTTTTGGTATGTTCTCTCATTATTGTCATCCTCTTGATGACATTACTGATTGTTTCTATGATTTCTTGTTTGACCCCATTCATTCTTTAGGGTTAGATTATTTAGTTTCCAATAATTTTTTCTCCTTTTTTTCCTTTTTTTCTTTTTCTTTTGGATTCAAACACCAAAACTAAAATACACATTAGAGGAAAGGAAAAAAAAACATATTATAAATTTAAATATTGAAACAAATTCCAAGAAAAAAAAACATTTCACATGCACAGCAGAAGATCAGATTTAAATTATAAAGCAATAAATATCAGTATCAAGAAAGCCTTACAGGGTGAGGCAGAGCCAAGATGGTGGAGTAAAAGCATTGACTTGCTTGAGCTCTCCCCCAAACCCCTCCAAATACCTGGAAAAATGGCTCTAAATAAATTCAAGAGCAGCATGACACACAAAAAGACAAAGTGAAACAAATTTCCACTACAAGACAACCTAGACTGTTGATGGGAAAGGTCTGTTATGCCAAACTGGGAGAGGAGGAGATCAGGCAAAGACCTAGTCTTAGCAAACCTGAAGCAGGCCTCAGGGAATAACCAGCAGTTGTAGCAGTTTCCAGATTTCTCAACCCACTAACATAAAAGACAACTTAGAAGGTACGTAGGGAAGGTCGGTTGGATGGGGGTAAAAGAGGGATGAGGTTTGGCCCCAGTCTTGGCACAGCCCCAAGATGGTGGCTGTTTACAGAGCTCTTGTCCCAAAGACAGAGGGACAACTGAGCAGCTGATCTGAGAGGGATTACATGGATCACTTTGGTGGTGCTAAGGAAGGATATTCTAGCTTTGCCCATGCTTGGATCTGGGCCACAGTCCTGGGTGGTGGTCCTGGGGCAAGGAGGATTGTTGGTACTACTGGAGTTGTGGCTGCAGCACAGAGAAAATCCTCCTCAGAGTTCCAAGGAAGAATAAAGTTATTGGGGTCACTCATAGATCAGAGCACAGGCCAGGGAAGGAGCAAACACCTCACCTTTGAAAATAATACCTTGGAAGAAGTGCAAATTTAAAGGTCCCTAGAAATATCTCTGAAAACAGCTGCACAAAACCCCTGAATCTTGAGGCAGTACATCCTCCACACTGCAAGTAGACCCCTACCTTACCAAAGAGTTTAAGACTCAATTAATTGGCAAGGATCTTGTGCAAACTGCACAAAGAGTCAGAACACAGAATTTTTCTTTGGTGACAAAGAAATCAAAACATACAACCAGAAGAAGAAAACAAAGCCAAAGCTCCCACATCCAAAGCCTCCAAGAAAAAAATATGAACTAGTCTGAGGCAATGGAAGAGCTCAAAAAGGATTTTGAGGAGCAAGTAAGAGAAGTAAAGGAAAACCTGGGAAGAGAAATGAGAGTAATGGAAGAAAATCATGAAAACAAGTCAACAGTTTGCTAAAGGAAATCACCCCAAAATACAGAAGAAAACAATATTTTAAAAAACAGCCTAATCAAATGGCAAAAGAGGTCCAAGAAGCCAATGAGGAGAAGAATGCCTTAAAAAGCAAGGTTAAAGGAGATTGGGTTACAACCAATAATCACCTATTCAGCAAAATTAAGTATAATTCTTCAGGGTGAAAATGGATATTCAGTGAAATAGAGCACTTTAAAGCATTCTTTATGAAAATACCAGAGGTGAGTAGAAAATTTGACTTTCAAATACAAGACTCAAGAGAAACATGAAGAGGTAAACAGGGAAAGAAAAATCATAAGAGACTTATAAAGGTTGAACTGTTTACATTCCTGCATTGGAAGATGATATATGTAACTCATAAGACCTTTCTCAGTATTACGGTAGTTGGAGGGAAAACTATGTATGTATGGATAGATAGATAAATAGATAGACAGACAGATAGATAGATAGATAGATAGATAGATAGATAGATAGATAGATAGATAGATAGATAGAAAACAGGGTAAGTTATAAAGGAGTGACATCTGGAGAATAAAATTGAGGGGAGAGAGAGGATTATACTTGGAGAAGGAGAAAAGGTGAGGTAAAATGGGGTAAATTATCTCACATGAAACAGACAAGAAAAAGCTTTTACAGTGGAGGGGAAATGGGGGAAGGTGAGAGGGAATGAGTGAATCTTATTCTCACTGAATTTGGCTTAAGGGGGGAATAACATACACACTCAATTGGGTATGAAAATCTAACTTACCCTATGGGAAAATAGGGGAGGAAGGGGACAAGACAGAAGGGGATGATAGAGGGGAGGGCAGACTAGGGGAGGGGTAATCAGAAGCAAAAACTCTTCTAAAGAGGGACTGGATCAAAGAGAGAATATAGTAATGGGGGGGCAGATAGGATTAAGGGAAATATACTTAGTTTTTTTCACAACAACAACAACAACAAAAATTTTTTTAGAGAAAATCATTGGTTTATCTCAAAGCTATGATCAAAAAAAAAAATAGCCTAGACACCATCTTTAAGGAAATTATTAGGGAAAACGGCCCAAATATTCTAGAACCAGAAGGCAAAATAGAAATTGAAAGAATCCATAAATCACCTCATGAAACAGATCCCCAAAGGAAAAGTCCCAGGAATATTATGGCCAAATTCAAGAGTTCCTAGGTCAAGGAGAAAATATTGCAAGCAGCCAGAAAGAAACAATTTAAGTATTGTGGAAACACAATCAGAACAACACAAGATTTAGCATCATCTACATTAAAGGACTGGAGGGCTTGAAATATGATATTGTGGAGGTCAAAGGAGCTAGAATTAAAATCAAAAATTACCTACCCAGCAAAACTGAGTGTAATTCATCAGGGGAAAAAATGGATATTCAGTGAAATAGAAGAGTTTGAAGAATTCATGATGAAAAGACCAGAGTTGAATAGAAAATTTGACTTTCAAATACAAGAATCAAGTGGGATGTGAAGAGTAAACAGGAAAGAGAAATCGTAAGAGACTTATTAAGGTTGAAGTGTTTACACTCCTGCATGGAAAGATGATATTTGTAACTCATGAGACCTTTCTAAGTATTAGGTAGTTGAAGGGGAAATATATATATATATATATATATATATATATATATGCATATATATACACACACACACACACACACACACATACACATACATATATATGTACATATATATTTGGATAAATACATAGAGGGCATAGAGTGAGTTAAAGATGAAAGTATGATATCTAAAAAACAAAATTAAAGAGAGAGGATTATACTGGGAGAAGGAGAAAAGGAATAATAGAAAGGGGTAAATTATCTCACATAAAACAGACAAGTAACAGCTTTTACATTGGAGTGAAGTGGGGGAAGGTAAGAGGGAATGAGCGAATCTTATTGTCATTGGATTTGCCTTATGGAGGGAATAACATACACACTCAATTGGGTATGGAAATCCAACTTACCCTACAGCAAACTAGTGACGAGAACAGGTCAAGAGAGCAGGGAGATGACAGAGGGCAGGGAAGACCAGGGGAAGGGGTAATCAGAAGCAAACACTTTTGAGAAGGGACAGGGCCAAACCAGAGAATAGAATAGAATAGTTAGTTGTTCCCAACATGACTTTTTTGGAAGTATTTTGCATGACTACACAAGTATAACCTTTATCGATTTGCTTTGTTTCTCAATGAGGGTGTGCGGGGAGAAAGGAAGGGAGAGAATTTGGAAACCAAAGTTTTAAAAACAAAGGATAAAAATTGTTTTTATATTCAACAGGGAAATAAGACATACAGTCAATGGGGCATAGAAATTGATCCTGCCCTACAGGAAATAGAAGGGGAAGGGGATAAGAGGAAGGTGAAGGTGATAGAATGGAGGGTAAATTGGGGGAAGGGGTAGTCAGTAGGCATGTCATCATGGGGTGGTGGGAGGGGAGAAATAAGAGAAAATTTGGGAACCGAAATCTTGTTGAAAACTAAAAATAAATAAATTAACTAAAAAAAAAAGAAGCTAACAAACAAAGGCTGTATGGCCTGTTATGTTGAGAGCTATCCATCATTTCTTTGTTCACTTGTACTTTTTTGTTGTTGTTGTTATTCTCTGCTTTGCCTGTTTTACTTTGTTCTTTTTCCTCCTTCCTCCCCACCCCCCAGGCTAAAATTAAGTGCATATATATTTCCATATAGATATAGATATATACATACAATATACATATATACACATACATACATACATACATATATACAGACAGACATACTTTCCCTAAGAAATTCTACTCTTGATCTTTGTTTTTATGTCTATGTGCATCTCTTATTTTCTATTCCTCCTGACTCTTCTTTACTTCTACTTGCCACCTTGACCTCTTATTTCTAAGGCTACCCCTCTACAAGGTTTCCTCCTCTTTCCTCACATGCCCATCAATCTAAACACCTTTCTCCACCCCCTATTAACCTATTTCCTAACCCTTCCCTCTAAAAATATCTTCTTTATCTTCTCTAATATTCCTCCCTTGTCCTGCCATTCTCATTGATGTAAACATCTTCTATAGCCTTCTTTGACTTTTTCTCTCAACCTGCCCTCTAAACTGGGAAGAGAAATGAAAGTGATGCAAGAAGATCACGAAAAACAAGTCAACAGCTTCCTAAAGGAGACCCGAAAAAAATACTGAAGAAAATATCACCTTAAAAAATAGCCTAACCCAAATGGCAAAAGAAGTCCAAAAAACCAATGAGGAGAAGAATGACCTAGAAAGCAAAATTGGCCAAATGGAAAATGAAGTCCAAAAGCTTACTTAAGAAAATACTTTCTTAAAAATTAGAATACAACAATTGGAAGTAGTGGCTTTATGACAAATCAAGACACCATAAAAGAAATCCATAAGAATGAAAAATTAGAAAACTATATGAAATATCTCATTGGAAAAATAACTGATGTGGAAAATAGATCCAGCAGAGAGAATTTAAAATTTATTAGACTATCGGAAAGCCAGGATCAAAAAAAAAGAGCCTAGACATCATCATTCAAGAAATTATCAAGGAAAATTGCCCTGATATTCTAGAAGCAGAGGGCAAAACAGCAACTGAAAGGATCCACTGATATCCTCCTGAAAGAGATCTCCAAAAGAAAACTCCTAGGAATATTGCAGCCAAATTCTAGAGTACTCAGGTCAAGGAGAAAATATTGCAAGCAACCAGAAAGGAACAATTCAAGTATGGTAGAAACACAATCAGGATAACACAAGATTTAGCAGCTTCTACAGTAAAGGACTGAAGGGCATGGAATGCAATATTCTGGAGGGAAAAGAAGATAGGATTACAACCAATAATCACCTACCCAGCAAAACTAAATATAATCCTTCAGGAGAAAAAAAATGGTCATTCAGTGAAATACACGAGTTTCAAGCATTCTTGATGAAAAGACCAGAGCTGAATAGAAGATTTGACTTTCAAATACAAGACTCAAGTGGAACATGAAGAGGTAAACAGGAAAGAGAAATCATACGAGACATATTAAGGTTGAACTGTTTACAGTTCTGCATGGAAAGATGATATTTGTAACTCATGAGACCTTGTCAGTTTTAGGGTAGTTGGAGGGGAAAAAGCATATGTATGTAGATATATAGATAAATAGAGGGCACAGGGTGAGTTGGAGATGGAGTGATATCTGGAGAATAAATTTAAGGAATGAGACAGGATTATACTTGGAGAATGAGAAAGGGAGAAGTAGAATGGGGTAAATCATCTCACAAAAATAGAAAAGACTCTTAAAGTGGAGGGGAAACAAGGGAAGGTGAGAGGGAATGAGTGAATCCTATTCTCCTAGGATTTGGCTAAAGGAGGGAATAACATACATGCTCAATTTGGTATGTACTTTCTTACAGGAAAATAGGGGAGGAAGGGGTCAAGACAGCAGGCAATGATAGAGAGAAGACAGATTGGGAGAGGAGGTAATCAGAAGCAAACATTTCTGAAGAGAGACAGGGTGAAAAGAAAGAATAGAATAAATGGGGGGGGATAGGATTAAGGGAAATAGAGTTAGTTTTCCACAACATGATTACTATGGAAATGTTTTGCATAACTGTACATGTATAACCTGTATTGAGTTGCTTGCCTTTTCAATAAGGTGGGTGGGGAGGGAGGAAGGGAGAAAATTTGGAACCCAAAGTTTTAAAAACACATGTTTAAAAAAAAGTGTTTTCACATGCAACTGGGAAATAAGAAATACAGGAAATGGGGTATAGAAATCTGTCCTGCCCTACAGGAAAATAGAAAGGGAAGGAGATAAGAGAAAGGTGGGAGAGACAGAATGGAAGACAGGATGAGGGAGAGGGGTATTCAGAATGCATGCCATCCTGGGGTGGGGTGAAACTTTAGAACTCAAAATTTTGTGGAAGTAAAAAAAAATTTAAAAAAAAACATAGAAAAAAAATTTTTTTAACTTTTTTAAGCTCTTCCAAGGGGCCTTTTTGGGCTTGAGGACAATTCGTATTCCCATTTGAGGCTTCACATGTAGGCATTATGGCATTGTTGTTCTCTTATGAGTTTGTGGTGTAATCTTTCCTGTCACCATAGTAGGTTTCTATGGTTAAGGTACTTTTCTCTTTCTTGCTCATTTTTCAGCCTATTTTGTGACTTTTTTGTTGAGCTTTTTCCTGTGACACAGGGGGCACTGCTCCAACTTCTTATGCTGAGTACCAGGGGTCTTGTCACTGACTTTATGTGTCAGGCCCTCAGGTACTTGCAATGTGCCCCCTGTACTGGGGTGGCCCGGCCTAGTTATGTCTATTGTGCCAGGATTCCAGGGCTCATAATTTATCTTCTGTGCTGGGGCCTCACAGTTGTCCTTCTATGGCACTGTCTTGCTAAGCCAGGTGCAAGGGGCCTAAGTTGCTTATATGTGCTGTGACTAAGAGCCTCTTGCTGACTTGCCCAGATGTCATCTGTGCTTAGCTGCACTCCACGTTTGCCCAACTGAGACAGACCTTTCCTAAAGTCCTTCTAAGTTATCTTAAGTTCGAAAATTGTTTCACTCTTATCTTTTGGTAGGTTCTGTCACTCCAAATCCATTTAGAGACTTGATTAAACATTGTTTCAGAGGGAAACTGGTGACAGCTCAGGCAACTTCCCAGCTTGTCTTCACTATCTTGACTCCACCCTCACACTATCCTTATTGTTGAAGAGAAAAACTCTGTGCTTTCCTAAGGAGTGGAGTTGGTTTGAGAACCTCAAAGAAAAAAAAAGTCCTTACTTTTTGCTTTTGAACTTGAGAGGGACACAAGCAGTTACAGGCTCTCTTCAGGAAGAAGATCTGGAAAGGGGGAAATGCATGTAGTAAATAGCAAATATATAGAGGCTCCAGTGTCTTGACATGTTTCCCCATTCCAGCTTGACTTAAGAGAATTTCTTTCTGGGTAAGTTTGTTGATTCATTCTCTCTCTCTCTCTCTCTCTCTCTCTCTCTCTCTCTCTCTCTCTGTCTTGTCTGTCTTTCTCTCTTTACACTATTTACACTATTTAGTTTCCTACATGGAAAAATGATACTTCTAACTCATAAGACCTTTCTTATTATTAGGGTACTTTGGGAGTACATACAAACAGAAGGTACATGAATAAATTGAATATGAAGGGATGATATCTAAAAAAGTAAATTTATAGATAAGAGAGGAATGCACTGGTAGAAAGAGAAAGTGAGTAGTAGAATGGGTTAAATTATCTCACATAAAAGAACTAAGAAAAAAGCTTTTACAGTGGAGGAGAAGGGGAGTTGAGGGGGAGTGAATGAACTGTACTCTCATCAGAAATGGCTCCAAGAGGGAATAAAATAACATCAATTGGATATAGAAATCTATCTTACCCTACAGGAAAGTAGAAAGGAAGAGGATGGGGGTTGATAGAAAGGAGGGCAAATTGGCAGAAGGGATAGTCAGAAGCAAAAAACTTTTCAGGAGGGACAGGGTAAAAGGAGAGAGAGAATATAATAAATTGGGGAAATGAGATGGAGGGAAATACAGTTAGCAATAGTAACTTTTTTTTTTGCTTTTTGATGAGGCAATGGGGATTAAGTTACTTGCCCAGGGTCACACAGCTGGTAAGTATCATGTGTCTGAGGCTGGATTTGAACTGAGGTCCTCTGGACTTCAAGGCCAGAGCTCTATCTACTGAGCCACATAGCTGCCCCTCACTGTTAAAAATGTTTAAAGAAAGTTTCTCTCATAAAGTCTTCATTTCTCCAATATGTAGAGAAATTAGTCAAATATATAAAAATAAGAGCTATTCCCCAATTGATAAATGATCAAAAGGTATGACCAGTTTTCATTTGAAGAAATTAAAGGTATCTATAGCCGTATGAAAAATAATTATTCTAACTCACTATTGATCAGAGAGATTAAAATTAAAATAATTCTGAGGTACTACCTCATATCTATTATGTTGTCCAATAGGATAGAAAAGGTAAATGACAAGTGTTGGAAGAGATGTAGGGAAAATGAGAAATTAATTCACTGTTGGTGGAGTTGTGAACTGACTCAAACATTCTGCAGAGAAATTTGGAACTATGCCTAAATGGCTAAAAAACTGGCATAGCCTTTGAACTACCAATATCACTACCAGTGCTGTGTCCCAAAAGAGATGAGAAATAGGAAAAGGACCTATATGTACAAAAATACTTATAGCAGCACTTTTCTGGGGACAAAGCATTAGAAATTAAAGGGACACTCATCAATTAGGGAATGGTTGAACAAGTATTGGTATGTGATTATGATGGAATACTATTGTAATATAATAAAGGATAAGAAGGATAAGATAGGAAGACTTTCAGGGGCTGTTGCAATGTGACAAGTACTATGTACAAAGTAACAGCAATAAGGTAAGATGATCAGCTGTGAATGACTTAGCTATTCTCAGCAATACAATAATCCAAGAAAACTCTCAACAATTTATGATGGAAAATGCCATCCACCCCCAGAGAAAGACCTATGGTGTCTTAATACAGATTGAAATATACTTTTTTTAAACCTTTTTAAAAAATTTTATTTGATATTTTTTTGTTTATGTTTTCTTCCACAACAGGACTAACATGGAAATATTTTTTGCATGATTGTGCATGTGTAATTTATACTGAATTGCTTGCCTTCTCAATGAAGGGGTTTGAAGGGACAAAGGGAGAGAATTTGGAACTCAAAGTTTTAAAAACATTTCATTTTTTTTTATATGTAACTGGGGAAAATAAAATAAAATACTAATTTATGTCTTACCATAGAGGAGACAGTTTGGTGCGCTAAGGAGGAATCAGTATCTTTTGCTTCAAAGAATTAATACATAACTGAATAAATCAACATCTATTTATTAAATGCCTATTAAAAAGCCAGGCTCTTTTAGGTTCTGGGGATAAGAAGCCAAAGCAAAACAACCATTCCACTCAAGGAGCTTACATTCTCACTGTGAGAGATAACATGTGTGCATATATATATATATATGCATATATGTATTTATATTATATACACATGCATGTATATACATATACAGCTATAATATTATATTACATGCACGCTCATATGTAAGTACAAGTAAATTTAATTACAATGCAACCTATTAGTGAAAGGCAGAATATATATATGTATGTGTGTGTCTCTTTATATATGTATATGTATATACACATATGTGTATGTGCAGCCCATTAGTCATTAATAATTGATTACATGGTTACAACCTACCAGGCACTGTGTTATGTGTAGGATTTGTAATGGAAAAAAATTGATTATTGCCCTCAAGGCAAAAAATATTATTTTTTTCTTTCCATATTAGTCATGTTCCAAAAGAAAATAGACAAAAAAGAAAACATGAAAAAAATTTAAAACAGTATGCTTCAATCTGCATTCAGACTCCACAAGGTTTTTTTCTCTATATATTCTACAATTTGTTCAGTGATTCCCAATTCATGGGCATCTCCTCAATGTCTAATTCTTCATAGTGGAGACAATGTATAAGTAACTGTATGTATGTATATACAGAGACAGAGAGAGAGAGAGAGAGAGAGTAGAGAAGATAGTGATAGATAGATAGATAGATAGATAGATAGATAGATAGATAGATAGATATGTTGTAGCTGTAGAAAGAGAAAGAGTAGATGAAGATAATATAAGAGGGAAAGGATGTAGCAGCTGACAGGAGGAAATTGGCAGGTGGGGTAGGCATGATAGGCCTCTAGGAAAAAGTGTGATTCAAACTTAATCCTGGAGAAAGCCACAAAGCAGAAGTGAACATTCAAATTATTGGGCCAGTTAGTGAAAAGCACATGATATGGGATAGAATATATACAAAATAAATACAATATAATTTTTTTGGAGGCAAATTTGTAAATGAGGATATCAGATAAGCTTCACAAAAATAGGTTGTGCTTAAACAGTATATTAGAGGAAACTAGAGATTCTAAGAAGCAGAAGTGAGTAGGGAAGGACTTCTGGATATCACAGGCAGTCCATGTGAAGAAATTGAGATGTGACATAGAACGTCATGTATGAAAAAAGGAGAAGAGTTTGCCTGGAGTCTTGAGAATGTTACAGGGAGTCATGTGGAATAGAGCTAGAAAATGAAGATTGTGCCAGCTTGTGAATCACTTTGAATTCCAAACAGAGGAGGTTCTCTTCTATCGTGTTCCTGAAGCAATGTCATCTCCTCGTTATCTCTTCTTCCATTTCTGGATGTTTATGAAATTTATGCCTTTAACAATTAGATCGGTGATTTTTTCCCCTAGATTTGGCCTTTTCCGGGCCAGCTGCTACTCTACCTTCTCCAATGGTGAAAGTGTTCATGTACTATAGTAGCATTCTCACAGCATATCTAATGCTTAGTATAGACTCTACTGGGTCCTAAACCTTGTGGGTTTTCAAAAACTGTTCTGAACTCTATTCAATCTAGTTAAATTTCATTTGAAAAATCAATTACTGCACACAAGCTTTCATGGGAAGCCACCACTACTCAAACCATACTATTCCATTTGGGAAAGCTCTAATTGTTGGACAGTTTTCCTGAAAGTAAGCTTAAAATGTAATTTTCCCATTGGGCTTCACTTTACCATGTAATGCCAATTCTAGTCAATGTCCACATGATAGTTCAGTAAATACTTGAAAACTGCCATCATTCCTAACTGAATCTTTTGTTCTCCAGGATAAACATGCCCAAATCCTTTAACTGATCCTCAAATGACAGACTCAAATCCCTTCACTATCCTGGTTGTACTCCTATTAATATTTTGCTATTCAAAATGTCCTTAAACTATGGTACTTATATTATTACAGATGACATGCGAGGAAGGCAGGTTACAATAAATTCTACAAACCTGCTGTTTTTAGTAATTATGATTATATGCAGCCAAAGATTGAATTGTATTTTTAGCTGTAATATACTGCTGATTCATATTAAATTTGCAGCCCTCAACTAAAGCCCCTATTATTTTCTTTTCTTATTTTAAATACTTTTTAATTTTTTTGTTTTACTAGTTTATTTTGATTTTTCAGCAATCACTTCCACATGCTTTTGAGTTTAAGATTTTTCTCCCTCTTCCTCCCCACCACTCTCCCCAACATGGTGCACAATCTGATAAAGGCTATACATTTACATTACTATTAAACATATTTTCACATTAGTGAAGTTGTAAGTAAAAATTAAAACCAGTAGAAGGAACCATCGGAAAGAGGAAACAAACCTCAACAGTAGAGAAAAAAAGATGGCAATTCAACTTTGACAATTATGATTACTATCTGTGTCTTTTTCTCCATCCTTCTCCCCCCTTGTTTATGCCTTTCTTTCTCCTTTTCCACCCTCACTAGTGTTTTGCTTTTGAGCACTGCCTTCTTCAGTCTCTCCTCCCTTCTATTATCCCTTTCCCTTTTCTTCTCCTTTGCCCTTACTGCTTCTTCCCTCCCTTCTATCCCCCTTCCCTATTCTTTCCCCTTTTCCTTCCTATTGCCTATAGGGCAAGTTAGATTTCTATACCTAACTGATTATGTTATTGCCTTCTTTTTTTAATTTCTTTTGTTACTCCCTTCTTGAGCCACATCTGATGAGAGTAAGGTTCAAACAATGCTCACACCCTCTCCTTCTTTCCCTCTGCTGTAATAGGATTTTGAGACTTTTCCTGTAATGTGATTTACCCTTGTCTGCCTCCTCTTTTCTCAGTACATTTTCTAAGATCAGACTAATCCACTTACTTGATCCATTTAACCCACCTGATTAGATTATTTTCATTATTACATCAAAGTCAACTAATATCCACCCTCTTTATGTATACTCCTTTAACATGATGTAATAACAATACAGTTCTCAAGAGTGGGAAGTGTCATCTTCCCTTGTAGGGATGTAAGCAGTCACCCTTATTAACAACATTTTGTATCTTTCTGTCCCATTTACCCTTTTATGTCTTTCTTGAGTCTTGTACTTGCAGATCAAATTTTTTGTTGAGCTCTGGTCTTTTTATGAAGATGGTTTGGAAGTCCCCTATGTTACTGAATATCCATCTCCTCCCTTAAAAAATCATGCTCACTTTTGCAGGGTAGTTGATCCTTGGCTGCCATCCAAGGTCCTTTGCCTTACAGAATATCATGTTCCACTCCCTGAGGTCTTTTAATGTAGAAGCTGCAAGGTCCTGTGTAATCCTGACTGTTATTCCATGATATTTAAATTGTTTCTTTCTGGCTGCTTGCAGCACTTTTCTATCATAAGGTAATTTTGGAATTTTGCTATTATATCCTTGGCATTGTCAATTTGGGATTGGTAAGCAGTGTATTCTTTCGATGGTTATTTTACCTTCTGGTTCTAGAACTTCCAGGCAGTTTTCTTTCATGATTTCCTGAAAGATACTGTCCAGGCTCTGTTTTCCAGCATGATTTTCAGGTAGTCCAGTGATTTGTAAATTGTCTCTCCTGGATCGATTTTCCAGGTCGGTTGTTTAACCGATGAGGTATTTTATGTTTTCATCTATTTCTTCATTTTTTTTGTTTCTGTTTGACTGATTTTTGCTCTCTCATAGAGTCATTAATTTCTATTTGTCCCATTCTATTTTTTAAAGATTGTTTTCTTCTGTTAGTTTTTGTACTTCCTTCTTCAGTTGGCCAATTGTATTTTTAAAGGATTTGTTTTCTTCAGTGTACTGTTTTTCCAATTTGCTAATTGTGTTTTTTAGGGACTTGTTTTCTTCAGCATACTTTTTTTCCAAATGGCCAATTGTATATTTTAAGGACTCTTCTACATCTCTCATTAGACTTTTAAAATCCTTCTTGAGCTCTTCTAAGAAGGATTTTTGGACTTCAGACCAGTTCATATTTCCTTCTTATGTTGCAGATGTGGGTTTGCTGATAATGTTGTCCTCTTCAGAATTTCTGTCTTGATCTTCACTCTTCTCATAATATGAATGTATGGTACTTTTCCTTTTACTCATGGTTTCTTTATTCCTTGGCTTTTAAAGTGATTGAGCTCTTCTGCTGGGGAACATAGGGCACTGACCCAAGCTTCTTGTGTTGGGATCCTAGGTCTTGATCACTGGCTTGGTGTGCTGGGGCCTCTTATGTTGGCAATTGGAGGCTGTAGGGTTTTGGCAGCTGACTTCATGTTGGGCTGGAATCAACAAGGCCAAAACTTTCAGGCAATTCTAAGTTGACTGCTTTTTCCTTTCCTTTAGCTTTCTTTAGCCCCTTTTAGATGGGTGCTGCAGGGTGTTTATCTCTGGGGCCCCTTGCAATGCTGCCTCCCTCATTTCTGCTAATGCACTGTGAGATTCCTTTGTGGTAGAGTGCCAAGATACCTGGTGGTTTTATGAGCTGGTTTCCATGAGTTTCCCTGCCTTCACTGAGGCACTCAGAGGTCCAGGCAACTCAGAGTTGCCTGCTCTACCACCTGGGCTTCAGGATCTCCCCCAACTGACAGTTGGAGGCTGTAGGGTTCTGACAGCTTACCCGGTGTTGAGTTAGAATCAGCAAGGCTGGAACTTTAGGAAGACTCTAGGTTGCTTTCTTCAGCTCCCCTCAGATGAATGCTGGAGGGTGTTTATCCACCTGGAGCCCTTTTTAGTGCTGCTGCACTTATTTTTACTGAGGCACTGGGAGACCTGCTTGCTGGGCTGTTGCACTGCTGTTCCCCATCTTTCTTCTAGTTCAGCTGCTCCAGGTTTTTTTTTTTCTGGGGAGATGTTTTCTGGGTTTTCAGAGGTTGATAGGTGAGGGTGAGAGTGACTACCTTTTTACTCCTCCATCTTGGCTCCTGGAAGTGGAAGACTCCCCTAGTTATTTTCAAGAACAACTGTTATTTAACTACATTTATTATATCTTTTATGCTTGTGAAGATGGATTCTTCTACCCAAGTGTCAGTCTTTACATTTAGCTCTATTGAATTTCATGTTATTAGATCCTTTGCAATGGCCTAGCCTGTCAAGATCTTTTGGGACCTCAACATTACCACTGAGTGTATTAACTTTTCTCACTAGATTTTTTATCTTGTAATATTTAAATGAAGATACCATTGTCTACTTCATTGGTAAAATTAATAAGCATAGGACTAATCATTGTACCGGCACACTTTATTGTTGAACTGATTCCATACTCACATTAAGCCATTAACAATTCTTCTCTTAGTCTGACAGTCTAACCAGGTCTGAAATCATCTAATTTTATTTCCATAAAATCTATATTTCTCTATTGTCTTTATAATAATATTATGAATATTTTTATCCACATAATGGCTAACAAAAAAGTACCCTATGATTACAGAATGCCTCTCTTCTCCTAGTTTGGTAAAATTGTCATAAAAGGAAATGTGATTAATTTGGCATTAATTGTTATTAATGATGCCTTATTGGGTCTATATAGTCATATATTCCTTTCTAGATCTAGATGGTTCATCAACCATCTCTTATTCAAACACTGGGATTAAATTATGCAAATTACTTAAGGTCATCAACACTCTTTGAAAATAAATAACAAATAATGCCCACCACTGTTCAGCAATTGTTAAAACTTGTCTGGTTAATATTATTCTTCTAATTTAACAAATGGAATAAAGTAAGAGAGAGAAACTGTAATAGTAGAGTATCACACTAGTAAGGGTCAATTGTCTAGTCTGAAACCAGATTTGAGCTCAGGGCCTCCTGACTCCAGGGCTGATCTTGTATCCACTGTACCACCTAGCTGCTTCTATTTCTATTTCTTGACTGGAGGTGGAGGACAACAAGAGAATATGAAGACTCAGATTTTGAGGGCCCTATAGAAACATATCGGGGAAGCTAGGCAGCCCAGTGGAGAGAGTTCTGGAAGAGAGAGTCCAGGAAGGACTAATATTCCTGAGTTCAAATTCAGCCTTAAACACTTAGCAGCTATGTGACCCTGGGCAAATCTTTTAATCCTGTTTGCTGCAGTTTCTCATCTGTAAAATTAACAGGAAAAGGAAATGGGAAACCACTCCAGTATCTTTGCCAAGAAAACCCCAAAAAAGGGTCATAGAGATTCAGACATGACTGAAACAACTGAATAACAAAAAAGAGACACATGTAGCCCAGACTACCACTTCCAGTTTTCAATAATTTTCTTTCCATGATGGCTGACCATGGTGTTGCCTTTTGTATTTCCCACAAATAACATACACATGTATTCAACTATCACTTTACCTTTCCCATAAGTTTCTTCTACTAGTTCAGACATTTTGGGAAATATCATTACACTAGGCAAACTATTAGAACCCACTTATTGTCAGTAAATTGTGTAGCTTATAGAAAACTGTCTTCACAAATAATAACAAAGTATTGCTTACTATAGTCCCTTTGTGCTTTATGACTTTGAAACTGTTAAACATCAATGAGTTATAAGGAGAGAAGTAAATATCCTAGGGGTCTTTTCATCTCAGAAACTGTCAAAGTGTTAGACCAGTCACCTTTAAAGAAACCTGTAGAGAAGAGGGCTTAATTATTTAGCTCTAATATTAGTTCATGCTCCAACAGTTTATTGATCATTAGCCATCTACCTTGAAGAGCTTGTGCTTTTCTTTTTATACTTTCTGATAGGACTGCTTTTCTGTCATTTTTTTTCTTTTGGAAAATGATGGACTGTATACTGTGGTACATTCAAAAGTCCTTTCCTGTAAGCTATATATCACTGGGGCAAATTGGCAATCCTCTGCTCGTATTTGACCCATCTATCTAATTTTACTATACACCCAGTAACAAAGATGGACAACAATTTCATTAGAGCCTAACATTTTTTTCCTTTATTTCTCTGCCTTTGGCTCTGTCACAATTGCTGTCTTGCAATCTCTCTATTTGCATCTATCTCTCTGTGTCTCTGTCTGTCTGTCTCTTTTTTTTCCACTCCCATGCCTTTATTAGTATATTGGTGAAGGGAACTGCTAGTGTAGAAACTCACTCCACCAATGCAGATTTGCATTTTCTCTCTAACTTCAGTTTTTGGGTACAATGGGAGCTTAAGTATCTTCTCTTTAGTCTTATACATAGGAGGAAGGATTTGAATGCATGTTTTTCTGACTCTGAGGCTTACCTTTTAGCTGGAATATCACCTACATCTTAGCATGCTTTTAATGATTTAAAGAATTGAGAATTAGATAGGGGAAAAACAGTAACATCAAGATCATAAGCTGCCTGGGGGGAGGCTCTACATATTTAAAAGAGACTTTCTATTTATCTTTTATTTCTTTCATCATGTGCCACACTCATTTCACATAAGAAGGGATGATTTCATACATTGATTCTGGAATTTTCTAAATAAAGAATGATATTTACAATATAGGAAGAAAGAAAACTGAAGAGACATCTGTAATTAATTGAAGATAACATTCAATGAAGACTATAGTTTTGCAGTTTGACATGTGTATACTAAATGCAAAATATAAAGTTGATATATAGGATAAAGTAGATATTCTACTACAAAACTGGACTCAAAGCAAGCACTATAGTATGATTAGCTAGGATTCTCGTCTGAAATATAGCCCTGAGTGGGTAAATATTTCACTGAAAAAAAGAAAGGAATAAATCTTACAAAAACAGGGAAAATTATTGTCTACTTATATAAGTATATATGTGTATACTAATGGGTGCCATTTCCATTTTCATAATGAATAATCAGTTATTTTCAGTATATTAGTATTCATTATATATTATTTAACAGAAATTAATATTAATATCATTAATGATATTACTATTAATCAATAGAAATATCATTAATTATTAACACTGTTAATGCTAATTGTTAATATTATTATTTATTTTTGTTAAATTTAATTTATTATTACATTTAATTTAATAAATATCATTAACATTAATTAATAATAATGATTTATATTAAAATAGTATGTACTGTATATTATTTAATATTATTATCAGTTAGATTAATATATAATTATATATATATATGTTTATTAATGAATGTTATTTTAGTTTTCAGAATGATTAATCAGTTAAATAGCATCAATAAAATAATTCAAAATTTATCTGTCTTCTACTGACAACCATCAAATCCCTCAAAACCACACCCCCATGAATTACATTTCTGTCCCCCCAAAAAATAATGAATAAAA
Source organism: Phascolarctos cinereus (assembly GCF_003287225.1). Lineage (NCBI taxonomy): Eukaryota > Metazoa > Chordata > Mammalia > Diprotodontia > Phascolarctidae > Phascolarctos > Phascolarctos cinereus. The sequence goes on from NW_027555847.1 coordinate 494,868,884, forward strand.
ACAATTATGAGATTAAAACTGATTATATGCACTACTTTTCATTTTTGTTAATATAAAATAAGTGTATTAGAATCCTTTAACTTTAACATTCTATCATTAAGAACAGTGGAGTACAACCCATCAGAGACAACATACCACAAAAGACCAGTAATAAGAAGGACCTGCTGAAACAGTATGGTGACCTCATCAGAAAATATCATTAGACTTTAAAGATAAGAGGCATAGTCCACTTGCATCTCTATATGTTGTGCCCTAGCACATTTATTTCCTTCATGGGTACCCCTCTGTGTGTAGCTTCCAGATTCTTTTTAAAGGGGAGAATGTTCTATTATTGTTACTCACTACTCTATTTCATTAATTTTTTTTGTTTTGAACTAATCATCTGGTGGACTAGTAAAATAAATATCTTAGTGAGCAATTGCAAGCTCTAATTTTGAGTGGGTGTGGACCCACTTATCATCTTGACTCTGGTTAGTTAATAAGGGGGCATACATGCAAGAGACATTGTTCCCTATTTACTGCTCTGTGATTCTCAAGAGCACAATTTTATTAATTTCTCTGATTTTGCTGAAACACAATATTAACCAATTTTAGTTAATATGTTAGAAAACAGTAATTTTGATTCATGAAGTGGTTCAAAAAAGCAAAAGAAGGAAGGGAAATGCCACTGAAGATACCTTAACCAAAGCATAAGGTTATACTGCTATTATTTTTCTTTTGTTTTAACTTGGTTTAAAGAAAATACTTGTTTATTCATACAGTTTTTCTTCTCACCAGTAGACAGGAGTTCCTCCACTATAACCATCTGTTTGTTTTCCCCCTTACATGCTGAATTAATTACAGACATTTAAACAGCTGATTTCTAACAGACCACGAACACCATTATTTTCTAGTGAGATTAGTTTAAGAAAAATGTGTCTTCCTACTGGCTGGACAGTTGTCACCATTAAGATTTAATCAGATAGTTTACCAGGACAATCCAGGGAAGTAGAAACAGCTGTCACAGGCTAAAGACATTCTTATTATCATAGCTTAATCCAAAGTCTTCGAGTGTATTGGGATCTATTAAAACACAGTTTTTAAATATGAATTCAAGTGATCAACTGGCATAGACAAAATACTCTATTTTCCATATATTTGAATCCGTAACTCTTGGAATACTGGCTATGAAAAATGAAGTTTCTATGTAGACAGAGAATTATGAAAAAATAGAATTATGGAAAAATAGTCCAACTAACTCATTTCAGATATGAAGAAAATTAGGCCCTTGGAGTCACAATGATTTGCCCACAATGCCATATCAACTCAGTGATGAAGCTGGGACTAGTGTCAGGGGCTCCTGACCCCTAAAGCAAAGTTCTTTTAACTATATAAAACTACCATTATGATTTATTCGTATACTTTTAAGCAACTTGACATGCACTTCTCTGAATATCACATACTCTTTTTTCTTCAAACATGTATGAAATCACCATCCTTTAGCCCAGTTTCGTAAACTATAGCATGGGCATAATACATAATTTTCTCCCTCTACAATGAATTTGCCTCTTTATTGGGCAACAAATTTCTCCCTATATTAACTTATTTCCCTGCTCAAAAAGGAACTTAAAATGACAAAACCATTTCATTTGCAAGAAACCAATGAAGACTTAGGCAAAGGTATAATTAAATCAAATGCATAATGGTGAGAATAATTTTATCAAAGAATAATCATCAGTTCATCAGTTTGAACAGGCAGACTAAGACATATCTAAGGTCATCTCTCTGACACCAAGTAGATATTTAAAATGATTCAAAATTTTTGTCCATTAAAAAATAAAGTTTTTAAGTTTAATTTCTGCCATTTAATGTAATAATTACTGAATGCAGGTAACATATTCAGTTCATTTCAGTTCATTTACTTCACTCTTTGTTATTTTATTTTATTTGGAAAAAGAAGTATAAAAGCAAACTAGGAAAAACTACTCCTTAAAAGTTAGAAGTGGGCAAATGGAAGCAAATGACTCTATAAGACAATAAGAATCAATCAAACTAATTCAAAAGAATGAACAAATAGAAGAAAATGTAAAATACCTCAATGGGAAAAAAGAAACAAAACAAACCAACTCACTTGGAAAATAGATCCAGGAGAGACAATGTCAGAATCATTGGACTACGTAAAAGACATAATCAAATGGAGGACTTGGACAGCATCTTTCAAGGAATTATCACTGGGGTGGTGGAGCAGTGGATAGAGTGCTGGCCCCAGAATTAGGAGGACCTCAGTTCAAATCCAGCCTCAGACACATGATATTCACTAGCTGTGTGACTCTAGGCGAGTCACTTAACTATGATTCCCTCACCAAATATACATATATATATATATATATATATATGTATTATATACATATATATACGTATGTATGTGTGTGTGTGTGTATATGTGTGTGTGGGTGTGTATATATGTATGTATGTGTGTGTATATATATATATATATGTATGTGTATATATATAACATACATACATATATATATATATATATATATATAATATATATATATATACTATATATTATATATATAACATAAACATTAGGGAAAACTCCCTTGATGTTTGCCCGGGGGGCAAAATAGGCATTGAAAGAATCCACCAATCAACTCTGGAAAGACATCCCAAAATAAAAACTCCAAGGGACACTTTAGCCAAATTACATAACTATGAGGTAAAAGAAAAAGTACTGTCAGTGGCCAGAAAGAAACAATTTAAATATCAGGGGGTCACAATCAAGATTACATATGACTTAGCAGTTGCAACATTAAAGGATTTGTGGTTATGGAACATGATATTCCAGAGGGCAAAGGAGTTAGGAATGCAACCAAGAATCACTTACCCATCAAAAGTAAACATAAAACATCAAGGGAAAAAATGGTCGTTCAATGAAATAGTAGGATTTAATTTCAGGAGATGTAAAGATATTTGTAATAGGCAATGACCTCTGAGTTATACAGAGTTTTATATAGCTCTTTGAAGAAGAATGAAAGAAAAACAAAATTAAAAAAAATTAGTAAAAATTTCAAAGGTTTTTTTTGACAGATGTAGAAAGTATAAATATGCATTTTATATAAACTATTTTTAACTTACCTTGTCCTGATGGGAATATAAGTAATCTCTTTTCAAAATGTGTATTAATAATGTTTATTATTTTTCAGAATGCTATAGTTTCCTCCCTTTGAATATAGTTATTTTAGCTAAAGATGAGGGATACTTTGATCCCCAAGATAAAAGGGAAACTAAGTATCAAACAATGCCTCTCAAGCTCCATTGTACAGTTCTTTTTAAAATAATCTATATTATGAAAAAAACTATTAAGAATAAATACCAAAAGAACATTTTAAAATACCAAATGAAAGCATGTCAATAAGTCATTCAATAATTTTCATTTATCATAATATATTTATTCATACTTTGAGGGAAATATCATCTATATTGTTTATAACAAACCTAAATGATCTGCCTACCATATATAACAATACTTTTAGTTTCCAGACTATAAATGACTACTCTATCCACTGACACAAATTTCAATCACCTGTACCTGTGTCTTTATGAGTTATTTTGGCTGAAAAAGAAATAATCACCTTGCAACCACCTCCCCTAAATGATAAGCCTCTCTTTAACTAACTCCTCCTCATACAACCAAAAGAGAATATTACTAGGTCTGTACTTTCAAACAGAGATGGATGTTCTACAATTTTTCACTGGCAAAATCTTACAGGATCTTACAAGACTGAGCAAAATGAACAAGTTTGCATATTTTTATATATTGCAATAACAATAAAGTTTAAAAAATAATTGGAATTAGAATTGATTTGTAAAGGACCTTCCAGTCCAACAACCACATGCTGTAGGTAAAGAAATCATGGGTCGCCAAGGTGGAATAACTTGCCCAAGTTCAAGTAGTAAGTGGCTGAGTAAGGATTTTCATCCAGCTTCTCTGACTCCAAATATCCAGCACTCTTTTCATTGCAACATCCTTGCATCTTGCTTCTGTTTCAAACGTAAATTTGGGAGATTCTCCCCAACACTTTCATTAATAGACACATTTATGTATCATATCTCAGAGACTGACCATATGGTCTTCTGCATAGAATGGTTGTTTATAAATTTGTTTTCTTCAATTAATTAATTAATAACAATCTCTTTTTCTCCCCCCAACCTAGTAAAAACAAAGAATAATTAACCTGATGGTGTGTTATTTTTTTCCTTAGCCTAGGCACATAATTTGATCAGAGGAGATCTATGGTTTATGATAATATTCTCTCTTTTATTCCCTAGATCACACTAATGACTTATATCAAGTTTATAATTCTCTAAGAAATCCTGATTAATTTTTTAGAGGAGTTGCTTTCTAGCCATGTCTCTTCTATTCTATACACATATATAAATACATATGTACACACACACATATGTAATTCATTTGTATCTTTTCAATCTATGTGGGACTTTATATTTACCCCTCTCAAATAATTTTCAACTACTAAAATGTTTTATTTTAATCTTGTTTTTGTTGTCTAGCATGGCAGGTATGCTTTCTAGACTTGTAAATTATTGGGCATTATTTTTCTTATAAATATATTGTGAAGCAGAATATATGTTTCCCATAATCCCAGAGATCTTAATATGTGGGCCTTTTTTTAGATAGATTAAAATATTCTACATTAAATCATGATTTAAAAATAGAATTGGCTCTAATCCCCCCCCAAAAAAATAAGCTTCACCTTTAAAATAAATGGCTACGACTACCCCCCTCATGTCCTGGCTTTAATTGAATTCTATATGACAAGATATATCTCCCAATTCTATGATACATTTCCCTCCACCACCACCCCATCCCAGTAAACTGATTTGGGTACAAACCTTATCAAATTTTTAAAAATAATAATGATTTCTGCTAAATCTCTACAATATGTTTATTCGTGATGCCCCCATGAATAATCTCAGATTTTTTAAAAAAAATTTCAGTTACAACTGTACAACAGTATTTTATTCTTGCATCATTTCAATGGTTTCTTCTTTATCTCTGTCCTCCTCCTTTTCAATTTATCAAGATTTGTCTTTATGCTTACAAATCTTTTTGTGATCTTTGTCCAGTTTTAGACTGTTGATAACTACATTACTAGGTTGAATGTCCACATGAAGAGTTGTGTCATTAGGTTTTTCATGCTTTGCACACTCAATGTAGATGACATGTTTTTTTCTGTAACCTTGGACTGCTGCACCAATTTGCTGACCTTTGTAGTGTCCATGAAACACCCGGACCTCATCATCCTTCTACATAGGCATGGAGCGGGTGTTATATTTCTGCCTCAGCTCTTCAGAGAGTCGACACTTCATGATCTGGTGCAGGGTACATGAGGATATATTGAAGTGTCTTTTGCAGTTCTGGCTTTGATCCAAGGTCACAAATATATTTAACGTCATTTTGGCAAGCAGGACCACCTAAGAAGAGACAAGTGTGCTGCAAGCCCCCTGAAAAGAACCATGCTTCTTGATGATCATTATTTGCAAATTGCGTATGTATCCAATGACACAAATTATATGAGCATGTCACCAAGATATTCCTCCAAAAAATTAGGAAAATACTAAAAATACTGAAAAATGCTGAAGCAGTGTGAAGGACAGAACCTGGAGACACTCCATGGGAGACATCCTTCTGCATGGACAACAGAATTTTTAACCATTCACTAAACCAGTTCAAAACCTACCTAATGATACTCTCATCTTGTCTCCAATTCCTTATGTCACACAGCAGAATATCATGAGAGACTTTGTTAAATGCCTTACAAAAATTCAGATATACTTTGCCAACAATATTATCATTATTACTGTATTATTCCCATCAAAAAGGGGGACATTCACTTTGTCTGGCAAGGGTTGTTCTTACAGAACCCACCTTGGTTAAATAGTCATGACCTAACTTTCTAAAGGCTCACAAATTGCTCATTTAATAATCCTTTTTAGAATTTTAACAGGAATCAGCTTCCAGCTCATTGACACATGTGCCTTCTCACTACTTTTAAAAATTAGGAAATGTTGTTTACAGTCCCATGGCAACCATCCCCATTTGCCATAAATACTCAAAAATCACTGACAGGGGTTTGTAATCACATTTGAAATTTCTTTCATTACACTGAATATGGTTTATCTGTTACCCTTTACTTGAAGTATTGAGTGTAGGTTGGTAATTTTGGAACTTCTTATTTCTCTTGGGTTTTTAATCATTGTCAATAATTTTATTCTATATTCCCCAGGATAAAGACAATTTTCTATAGTAGAGGAAGAAGAAGTAAATAATCTAATGGTTCTTCATTTTCTCCCCCATCTGTATGAATTTGTTTTTTTTTACCTACTTCTAGTCTAGTCTGTTTCTTATATTTGACATACTGTCTCCATTCTCTATTATTAGATTACCTTTTTGATGATGCTGTTTATATTGAACTAAACCTTCTGAGTCTTGCACAGTAGGGTGAGTAGATGCTGTTTCCTCCCTTTCTACTTCATTGAATAGTAACTTCTTAGAACTGATAATATAAGGTAGCAGTATTATTGAATATACAAGAAGCTAAAAAAATACCATAGATGGAATGTTAAAAATAAATGGTTTTGAATTTCCATTAAGTTTTTTTCTACAATATTTCACAAATCAAAGAATAATCCAGAGAGGTCAGATATGTGCATAAACTACATATGAATAATATATACATAGCATATATAGTATGGTGCAAGCATACCATATTTTTAATATATGCAGTATATATTATGTGGTTCATACATAGCTATTTGCATATGCATACACTATATTAATATACTATATACTATACCATATATATGATCAGCTACATATTTATATATGAACTATTATGACATGATATATAATGATATATGTGTATACAGATATATATATATATGTGTGTGTGTGTGTGTATATATATATATATATATATATATATATATATATATATACACATACATATATATGTTTACACATTTATAGTTGTTGGGTCATGGTACACACACATGTAGTTGGTACATATATATGTGTGTGTATATGTGCATATGTGTATGTATATCTAAATATACATACATACGTATCTCTCTCTCTCGCTATACACACACACACACACACACATTTACATACATACAGAGAGTGAGAGCAAGAGTGAGGAGAGACAGAGAATGTAGTTGGTTGGTTGTTGGCCTTCATTCTTGAAGAGGACCAAAATGATATCACTACGTTGGGATAATGTTACAACATGTGTGACTATGGCTGATCAGACAAATATGGGAATGGTAGATTCCACCCCTGGTCAGGCAAAAAATGTCCATATGAACTGTTAGAGTGGAGATGTCTCTAAATTTGGCCATCTCATGTTTCTTTTTAGCTACTGCAGTTCTACTTTGCTCAAAGAACATAATGCCTTCTTTAATGAGGGAATACTGTGCTAGGCTCTTCAGAAAGACCTTGGGAATGTCCTTGTATTACTTCTTCTGACCTCCACATGATCACTTGATTTGTATGAGATACTCATAAAATATATTTTTTTACGCAAATGTACTTTTGGCATTCAAACAACGTGGTCAGTCCATCAGAGTTGTGCTTTCTGTAAAAAGTATACTATATTTACTATATATTACACTATACACATACTGTGTATACTTCATATTACATTTATCATTGTTTTTAGTGTATGCATTTGTATGTATACAGAGAGAATACACATACATCTACATATAAATGTATATATGCAAAAAAAATAATGTAATTAAAAGTGTCAGATTATGCTCTGGAGACCTGGTTTCAATTGCCAACTATTCTGCTAACTAGCTCTGCAACCTTAGAAAAGTCATTTAACCTTTTTGGGGTCCTTATTTCCCAACTACTAAATGCTAGGGTATAGTGTTTTCAGGGAAAACTACTACCTCTGATGTAAAACTGCTGAGAATGTTTTGAGGCTGCTTTCCACCTTTGGTGTCCATCTAAATCACCCAACTCTCACCTGTGGCCCCAAGCAGCTGCAGCATATGCAGAGGCCACACCCTCAAGCTATTTTGACAGAAGGGCTAAACCAGGTTGGGGGTAACTGAGTGGTCTCAAATTTATCAGTGTGTTAAAGGTATATCTATCCCAAGCTGGTGAAGACTTCCTCCAGTGCAAAGGGCAAACAAGAACAACTTGTTCCAATGGCCATGAAGGTGGCTGAAGCAGGTGCCATGGATTGGTAAGACATTGAAGATGCCAAGGTCATCCACCGCATCCGAGGCCATCAACAGTCATCTTGACTTTTTTCTTGCCACTGAACTTCTATGCCTCTGGAATAGAGAGTGAGGTGGACAACTCCTCACAACTCTGCCTCACTCATATCCAATATATGCATGGTCAAAAAACACCACACAAAACATTTTAGTATTTTTACCTACCTCAAATTCTTGTGGTGATGGCAAGTGACTAAGTAGCAGGTATAGGTGCACTGGCAGCTGTAGTCACAAGCCTGCTGACAGATAGCATAGGCCTTAGGATTGTCTTTTCACTGCAATAAAGCAGCATTGGGATTTGACAACACTCTGGGTGTCTGAGCAGCTTTTTTAAAGAACCTCACTGCTCACCTCCTAGAATAGGGAAGGGGCTAGAAAAGCTGTCCCCCAAAATTGTCTGCTTTGTCCAACCCTGGCTTGCTTGATGCAGCAGGCAGGGAAACTACCTTATAATTGAAACACAATAAAAATATACAAAAACTTTTGCAAAGATAATTCCACTCACCATTGAACATGGAATGTATGCATGCTTGTAGACAACACAAAATCTAGTAGACCTGAAAGACGAACAGCTCATGTCGTGAGAGCACTCAGCAGGTATCACATCTAAATAGCAGCCTTTAGTGAAACAGGGCTAGCAAAGGAAGGCAGTTTACTAAAGTTGGAGCTGGATATACATTTTTCTAGAAATGCTGCAGTGATGGGGAACACCATGAAGCTATTATATTTTGCAATCAATACTAGTCAACATGCTTAAATACTTTCCAAAAGAAGCGAATGAAAGACTCGTGACAATTCAATTACCATGACACCATCATCAGTGCATATGTTTCCACCATGATGAACACTGATGATGTCAGAGAAAAAAAATTATGAAGACCTGGAGATTCTCATCATCAGTGTGCCAAAAGAAGACAAATTTTGATTCCAGGTGACAGAGCAGGCACAGACTATCAGACATGGCAGGGAATTCTTTGAAGGAATGGAGCAAGAAACAGCAACATCAGTGATCACTTACTACTGACGTTCTGCGTATTTTATGACCTCATAATGAACATTGTCTTCCATTTACCTAGATGCAATAAAACTTCATGGATGCACCCTCCCAGCAAACATCGACATTTAATAGACTATTCCATTGTAAAGAGAAGAGATAGATAGGATGGGAGAGTGACAAAGGCAATGTGTGTTGTGGAGTGCTAAATAGATCTTAGACTTATCTTATCTGAGCTAAACATTTACATTCAACAAAAGCAGTGGCAAGATGTAGAAAACTTAATGTTACAGATAAGATCACTTCTGTGAGCATGAACAGTTCTTTATTAACTTGGAGGGAGAGCTGAAGTAACATGTGTTTGGCAACAGTAGAGTAGAAAATGTGTAGGCAGCTTTCAGAGATTTGTTATATGGCAGCTCATATATATATATATATATATATATATATATATATATATATATATATATATATATATATATATATATATATATACACCTGAATACTTGCAAACATCAAGACTGGCTTGATGAAAATGATGGGGAAATTCATAAGCTCCTAAATGATAAACGAGAACTCCACAGAGTTTGCCAGTATGCTAGTTCATAATTATTTAAAAAGATAGCATTTAACTTCGTTAAAAGTAAAGTGCAAGTGAAACATAGAGATATACAGGATTCTCTACTTAATAAAAGAAGGCAGATACAATTCAGTTTTATGCTTATAGTAATAATCCATACAGATTTTTTTGATTCTCTGAAAGCTATTTATGGGTCAAAAATCTATAGTGCATGTCACCTACTCAGTGCTAATAAAGCCACATTGATCTGTGATAAGGACATGATCCTGAAAAGATGGGATGAATGCTTTCGTAATGTTCTCAACAAACTGTCATTAACTAATTCTGAAGCCATTGACATTATACTGTAGAGTGAAGTTAATATCTTTCTAGCTAAACTTCCAACTGTAGATAAGGTTTTGAATGCCATTAGACTCCTCTCATGTAGCAAAGGACTTGCTACTGATTCTATTCCAGTGGAGATTTATAAGGCAGAGGATCCATTACTAATACAAAAGGTGACAAAAATTTTCCAGGTTACATGGCGATTGTAGGTTATCCCCCAGGAGTTCAAGCACACTTCACTTGTCCAAATCTATAAAGAAAAGTAAAATAGACTGTCCTTTGACAATTGGGAGGGGGGTCCTCTCTTTCTTAGTCATTGCTGGCAAGATTCTTGACAGAGTCCTCCTTAACAGGCTGATCCTTCACCTGGAAGATAGTCACCTACCTGAAAGCCAGTGTGGCTTCAAAAAGGCTTAGGAAAAATCAATAGGGTGTTTGCTGCCAGACAGCTCTGGGAGAAATGCCAAAAGCAGAACAAAGGTATATACACAATGTTTGTCAATGAGACTAAGGCCTTCAGTACTGTTAGTCATTAGAGCTTATGGAAAATTATGTCAACATTTGGTTGCCTGGAGAACTTTATCAGTATCCTATGTCAGTTTCATGATGTTATACTTGCCTGGGTTCTGGATAATGAACAATTGTCTCGTCCTTTCCCAGTAGATGATGGAGTGAAGCAGGGCTGAGTGCTTACTCCCATGCTTTTTAACATGAAGTTTTCAGAGCAGAGACAAGATGGCAGAATAAAAATAGTAACTTGCTTGACCTCTCTGCCAAACCCCTCCAAATAGCAGAAAAAGCGGCTAATACAAATTCTAAAGCAGCAGAACCCACAAAAAGACAGAGTGAAACAAATTTCCAGCCCAACACAGCCTGGATGGTTGATTAAAAAGGTATATTGCGTCAGTTGGAAAGAGGAGCGTAGTTCAGTGTTGGCACACAGGCAAAACAGGCCTCAGTGAACCTGGAGAAGACCTCAGAGGATTGAATCATGGGCAGCTGTGGCAGTTACCAGACTTCTCAACCCAGGATCACCAAAGATGACTTAGAAGGTCAGTGGGAAAAGTCTGTGACCGTGGTGAAAGAGAGAAGCTTGGCCCCAGCCCCAGTCTCAGAGCGTGGCTCCAGATGGTGGTTACCTGCAGAGCTTATGGCCCATAGACTGAGGAATTGGTGGCTGATCAGAAGAGGATTGCAGGGATCTCTTTGCCAGTACTGATAACAGAAATCTCTTCCTTTGCCTGTGCTTGGTTCTAGGTAACACTTCTGGGTGGCAGTCCTGGGGCAAAGAGGAGTGCTGATGTGGTGGAGCTGGTAGTGGTGGTATACAGCAAATCCTCCTCATAGTTCCAAGGCAGAAAAGAGTGCTTGTGATCACACATAGACCAGAGCACGGGCCAGGAATGGAGTAATCACCTCTCTCCTTATCATACCACCTTGGAAGAACTGAAAATTTACAAAAGTGTCTCTGAAAACAGCTGCACAAAAGCCCCAAAGGTTGGGAAAGTACATTCTACACACTGGAAGCAGACCTCTACCTTAAAAAAAGTGTTTATAACTCAACTAATTGGCTGGGACCATGAACAAACAAAGGCTCAAAAAAGTCAAACCATAGCATCTTTCTTTGGTAACACAGAAGATCAAAACAAACAACCAGAAGAAGACAACAAAGTCAAAACTCCTACATCCAAAGCCTCCACAAAAAACATATGAACCAGCTCCAGGCCATGGAAGAGCTCAAAAAGGATTTTGAGAAGCAAGTAAGAGAAGTAGAGGAAAGACTGGGAAGAGAAATGACAGTGATGTAAGAAAACCATGAAAAGCAAGTCAACAGCTCGCTAAAGGAGACCCCCAAAAAATACTGAAGAAAATAACACCCTAAAAAATAGCCTAACCCAAATGGCAAAAGAGGTCCAAAAAGCCAATGAGGAAAAGAATGTCTTAACAAGAAAATTGGCCAAATGGAAAATGAAATCCAAAAGCTTACTGAAGAAAATACTTCCTTAAAAATTAGAATGGAGCAATTGGAAGCCAGTGACTTTATGAGAAATCAAGACTCTGTAAAACAAATCCAAAAGATAGAAAAGAAAGAGAACAATGTGAAATATCTCATTGGAAAAATAACAGACCTGGAAAATAAATCCAGGAGAGATAATTTTAAAATTATTGGACTATCTGAAAGCCATGATAAAAAAAAAGAGCTTAGACACCATCTTTTAAGAAATTATTAAGGAAAACTGCCCTGATATTCTAGAACCAGAGGGTAAAATATAAATTTAAAGAATCCATCGATCACCTACTGAAAGAGATCCCCAAAGGAAAACTCCTTGGAATATTATAGGCAAATTCCAGATTTCCCAGATCAAGGAGAAAGTATTGCAAGCAGCCAGAAAAAAACAATTCAAGTATTGTGGAAACACAATGAGGATAGTGGAAGATTTAGCAGTGTGTACATTAAGGGAATACAGGGCATAGAACACAATATTACAGAAGTCAAAGGAGATAGGATTAAAAACAAGAATCTCCTACCCAGCATAACTGAGTATAATCCTTAAAGTGGATAGTCAATGAAATAGCGCACTTTCAAGCATTCTTGCTGAAAAGACTAGAGCTGAATAGAAAATTTGAATTTCAAATACAAGACTCAAGCACAACATGAAGAAGTAAACAGAAAAGGGAAATCATAAGAGATTTATTAAGGTTGAACTGTTTACATTCCTGCATGGAAAGATAATATTTGTAACTCATGACATTTTTGTCAGTATTAAGGTAGTTGGAGGAAAAATATATTTATGTAGATATATATATATATATATATACATATAAATATATATATATAAATATATATATTTATATATATATTAATATATATATATATAAATATATACATATATAAATATGTATATATATGTATATATATATACATATATATATATATATATAGAGAGAGAGAGAGAGAGAGAGAGAGAGAGAGAGAGAGAGAGAGAGAGAGAGAGATAGTTAGAGGGCACAGGGTAAGTTAAAGATGAAGGGGTGATATCTGGAGAACAAAATTAAGGGGTGAGAGAGGATTATACTGGGAGAAGGAGAAAGGGAGAGGTAGAATGGTCTAAATTATGTCACATAAAACAAACAAGAAAACACTTTTACAGTGGAAAGGAAGTAGAGGAAGGTGAGAGGGAACAAGTGAATTTTATTCTCATCATATTTGGCTTAAGGAGGGAATAACATAAACACTCAATTGGTCATAGAAATCTATCTTACCCTACAGAAAAATAGGGGGCAGGGAAGGGGAAAAGAGAGCAGCGGGATAATAGAGGGAAAAGACAATTGGTGGAGGGGGTAATCAGAAGTAAACACTTCTGAGGAGGGACAGGGTCAAAAGAGAGAATAGAATAAATGGGGAATAGGTTAGAATTAAGGGAAATGTAGTTAGTTTTTCACAACATGACTACTATGGAAGTGTTTTGCATGATTACACATATATAACCTGTATTGAGTTGCTTGTCTTTTCAATAAGGGTGGGTGGGGAGGGAGGAAGGGAGAAAATTTGGAACACAAAGTTTTAAAAACACATGCTACTGGGAAATAAGAAATACAGGAAATGGGGTATAGAAATTGATCCTGCCATATAGGAAAATAGAAGGGGAAAGGGATAAGAGAAGGGGGTTGGCTTAGGAGGGATGGCAGAGTAGGGGAAGGAGTATTCAGAATGCATGCCATCTTGGGGTGGGGGGAGGGGCGAGATGGGGGGAAATCTGGAACTCAAAATCTTGTGGAAGTAAATGTTGAAAACTAAAAATAAATAAATTAAAATTTTTTAAAGGCCATGAAGTTTTAAATGATGCTTTCAGATGCCTTCAATGAGGATGAAAATGGTGTCAAGGTAAGCTACCACACTGATGATACATCACTTGACTTAAAAAGGGTATAGGCCAAAACTGAAGTAGAAGGAAGTTGGTATGAGACTTTTTTGTTTACAGGTGATCGTGCACTCAATGCAGCCTATGAGGATGAGATGCAACAAAGTATGGATCCATTCTATGCTACTTATCCTATTTTTGGCCTCACAATTTACACCAAGCAAACTCAGGTTCTCTACCACAACACCATGAATACATGGAACCATCAGTTGCAGCAAATGGAGAAATTTTGATTACTGTGAATAAGTTCTCTTACCTTGGCAGTATACTTTCCAGGGATGTACACATAAGATGATGAAATTAGCACATGCATTTTTAGAACTAGTTCAGTGTTTGAGAGGCTTTGAAGGAAAATATGGGAGAGAAGGGTTATTAGACTCCCTATCAAACTGAAGATCTATAGAGCTATTGTGCTGATTTCATTGGTGTATTTCTGTGAAATCTGGATAGTGGAGCAGTGATTTGCCAGGAAACTGAATCACTTCCATTTGCATTGTCTTAGGAATATTCTGAAGATCACTTGGCAAGATAAGTTAGCAGACGCTGAGGTCCTTTCTCAAGCTGAGCCACCAAGCATTCAAACTCTACTGCAGAAAATGCAACCCTGATGGTCTGGATACATTTTTCAAATGCCAGAAATATGCTTACCTAAAGGACTGTTTTACTGACAACTCACATAAGGCAAGAGCTCATATCATCGTCCAAAGGAATAATACAAGGACACCCTTAAGTTCTCTCCAAAGAAGTTTGGAATTGATCGTGAAACATGGGAGACATTGGCACAAGATTATACAAAATGGTGTGCCCACATCAAAAAAAGGTGCTGTGATCTAGGATCAAAGCAGAATTTCAAAAGCTCAAAAGAAATGTGAGGTGCACAAATTTAGAAACATCTCCACTCCAAATGGTCCTATGGACTATTTGTGCAGAACCTGTGATAGAGCATTCTGGGCTTATATTGGTCTGATAGGCAGTCAGACATAATGTACCTTGACCCCAGCGTAGGATGCCATTTTGATCCTCTGTGAGCAAGCAGGATAACAACCATCTAAATGCTAAATAGCTCAGGGTTCTGAGATCCTCAAGGTTTCAAACCTCTAGTATCTTCTATTCTCTCATGTAGATAAATTGAAGTAGGGTGATGTTGAGTCAGAGTGATAAATCTAGCCCATAAAACAAGGTCATTGTCTCTGCTACCTACCTAACCATAATCTTATTTTTTTCACTTGCAGATAAATGTTGCAAATCAAAATCTGAAAGAAGTTTTGTTGAACATCTTAATATCATGTTTTAGTACAATAAACAGTATATATAATATATTATAAAATAATCAACCATGATGTAAAAAAAACTATTTGGACTATACTAAGCTATGAGACTGATTTATTTTCATGGATGGTTTAAGGAACTATATCATTTTTCCATTTTGAATGAAAAAGATACTGTATGCATTATCACCATATAAATTCTCTGCTTAGTGTATTGAACCATCTTTTTTCTCTCAACATGAAATAAAAGCATTGAAAATTACCCATCTACCTAGAATGTGATAATGTTTACTTAATATACACATACTATTTATAGATTGAGTGAGTGTGAAAGTCACTCAAGGAGAATTTATTAAGCACTTGATATGTACCAAGCACTGTGTTAATAGGGGAAGGGAAGTCCCTGACCTCAAGTATCTCACATTCTAATGAAGGAGATTACTTGTAAATTACTAAGTACAAAATGTATATATGTATACACATATGTAGATATAACATACACATATATAGATATAACATATACATATATATATATATATATATGTATGTATATGCATGTGTCAGAAAAAAGACAGAAAGCACTCTGAGAGGGAAAGATATTAATAGTTGAGGGGGACTGGAAAAAGCCTACTGCAGAAGGTAGGATTTGAACTAAGATTTGAAGGAAAATGGGAATTGGAGATGAGGAAGGGGGAAATTCCAAATATGGACAACTTACAGAGAAAAGGCTTAGAAAGCTAAGATAGATACACAGACAGAAGGCTAGTGTGATTGTATTACAAAGTAGGTGGAAGGGAGTAAGAGGGAGGAGACAGAAAATGTAGAAAGGGGTCAGAGAATGAAGACCTTAGAGATTTATAAATGAGAAGTATTATCCATAATATGCATACTTGCAGGATCAACTCTATTCTATTCATTATTGTAGCC
This sequence comes from Phascolarctos cinereus, assembly GCF_003287225.1. Classification (NCBI taxonomy): domain Eukaryota; kingdom Metazoa; phylum Chordata; class Mammalia; order Diprotodontia; family Phascolarctidae; genus Phascolarctos; species Phascolarctos cinereus. Next base: position 494,885,192 of record NW_027555847.1, read on the forward strand.
TCGCTCTACACCAGAGTATGTGAGAAACTGGAAGAGAGAGTTGAACAGATGCCTACCAGGGACATCTCTATCACTGCCATGACCATAGACTTTCAGGGGAGACAAAACTGAGATGATGAGTGAATGAGATTTCCAGGAACAAGTACAGAATGATGGGAGCTATTCTTTTTGCCAAGAATGACAAGGGCAAAACTCTCTCTAATTCTTTGTATTTTCACTCTGGCTTTCTTGCTAAGCATATTCCATTTTATTTTTTGAAGTCTGTTTGCTTTCTGTATTGGCCATGTTTTTTTCTCTAAAGAAACCACTTATGTGAAGAAATAATTCATTCGGGTAATGTATGTGTATGGATGTGCATGTATCCTTGTGTCTAAGTATATTTATGTATTGAACAGATTAAAAGAAGCAATGAAGTGAGAAGATTCTGAAGAGGGAAAGACAGACAAAGTGAAAGAGAGTGAGACAGAGAGACACACATACAGAGACAGAGACAGAAAAAGATACACACAGAGAAACAGAGGGAGGGAGGAAGAGAGAGAGAGAGAGAGAGAGAGAGAGAGAGAGAGAGAGAGCAACCAGAGAGAAAGACAGAGTTAGAGAACCACAAAGAACAGAGATAGAGATAGACAGAAAAAATGAGACAGAGAGATAGAAAGGAAATATTAATCTTTCCCATCACTGGCATCTTTTGCCTACTGGAGGTTGAAGAAGAACCAAAGACATTATTGTCAATTATTCATATTATTATAGTTTTCATAAAGCAGGGAAATGATTTACAATAAAAACAAAATTAAACACCACCTCTGTCAGCCTTATTCTACTAAGAGAAAGTTAGGTAAGCAGAAAACTTCTCTCATAGGCAAAGACATTGAGCAACTCCCCTCCACATTGTTCTCTTCCATGAGGTTCATGGAAAGATTCTGACTGGAGATAGAGTGGTACCTCTGCAGAATGCTTCACTCAGGGAATTTCAGTCCTACCAGTATTAGCCAGCCTCAGTAGAAAGAAAGGATTCCAGGTAAATTGCAGGACATCCATGAACAATATGTCTTGAGATAGGAAGGATAGGAAAGTGAGTAAGCATTTTTATAGTGCTTACTATGTGCCAGGCACTGTGCTAAGCACCTTTTACAACTGTTATCTCATTTGATCCTGAAAATAAACCTGAGTCAGATGTTTCATCCAGGCCTCATCCTCTAACTTCCCAGTTAACAGCTTGAGAAGGTGGGTTTGACTCCATGCCCAGGCTACATAAGTACTTGGAGTGAAAAATCATAGAATGAAATTCAAGGTAACAATAAATTTAAGCTCTCCTGAGTCTTGAAACCTTCAAGTATCAGAGAATTCTCAATACCAGTCGACCATCAAAGAAATTTGTGCAATCTTGGGCTATAGTAAAATAAAATAGCTTCTAGGAATAAGGAAATGATAGTCCCTCAGCAGTTGACCTGACCTGACCACAAGTGGAGTATTGTATTCTGTGCTAGTTGTCACAACTCAGGGTTCTGACAAAATGACACAACAGGATGGGAAAATAGAGGATCTTGAGTCTATGACAAGTGAGGAGTGGTTGAAGCAACTAAGGTTCTAGAAGAGGTGATAGCTGTCTTTAAGTATTTAAAGGGCTGCTCTATAAGAAAAAAGAAGGAATAGATTCATTCTTGCTAGTTCTAGAGGGCAGATCAAGGAAAATGCAGTGGAAACTAATTCTACTGAGGTGAAGGCTAAATGGAGTGGAAGCTAATTTAGATTTTATGTGAGCAAAAAAACATTGTACCAATTACAACAATTCAAATAAGGAATAGGCTGCCTGTGATTGCTCCTATATGGAAGTCTTCAGGCAAAGACTATGTCACCAATTGTCAATTGTGTTCCAGTGAAGATCTCTTTCAAGTCAAGTCAGCAAGCATTTTTTTAATACTTATAAGAGCTGGTCACTGTGCTAGAAACTGGAAAGACAAAGAAGTCAAAAACTTTAACTCTGCCCTCAGGATGCTAACATTATAATGGGGGAGATAACATTTAAATACTTTGGTGTATATAAGATTTATACAACTTAGATGGAAGTCACTTTGTGAGGGGAAGGAATTAGCTGCTGGGAGGACCAGGAAAATCCTTCCTGTGTATGTGGGACTTTTAGTGAATCCTGAAGGAACAGGGAAACTAAGCATTGCTAATTAGGAGTAATGCTGGAACAAGATAATTATTAAGGTCTCTTCTATCTGTAATATTATGCAGTTCTCATCTTTTACTGCTATATAATTTGGGAGATAAATCCTAGAAGAAGTTGCCCAATGAACACTAGAGTTTAAATATGTCCAGGGTCACACAGATAGTAAACAACAAAAGCGGTATTTCAGCCTAGTTTTCCTGATTCAAAGCCCAAATAACATTGAATAATGAAAAAGGCACCAGATTTGCTGTCAGAAGGCCTGGCTTCAAAGGCTGGCTGTGCTAGCACTATGTATGAAAATTTACACAAATATATATCCCTTTTCATGCTTCAGTTTCCTCTCATCTGCAAAAGAGTGTTTTATGCAGGATAACCTCTATGGTCTTTTCCAATTCTAAACCTTTGATTCCATGATCCTTCCCCACTAGATCATGCTACTTTCATGAATTATAATCACAGGTTAAATAGAGTAAAACTCAATTATTCATGAAAACAGTGAACACAATAGGATGGTTAAAGGAAATCCCCAAATAATAAAGAACTACGTGTAGATTATATCAAAACATCCCCCTTAGTTTTATATGATATTTTTGTGCTATCTTTTGAGTAAACCATGACATAAATTAGTGTGGCAAGGAATTCTTCATAAATAATCCCTGTATTTGCAAAGTGACATTTGTATAGTTTTGCCACATGGCACATAGAGTGCAGACTGGGGAAATTAGTTTGAGAATATAAAAAAATTTTTTTACACAAGTGACTCATTGTATTTGGAGAAAAAATGGCTCTTAATGGGAACACATATGTTTATGCCAAATAACCTGTAACACCAACCAAGGTGGCCCAATTCATTTCACCATTAGCATGATTGATTTTACCTCAGAGTGTCTCTTCTCAACAGAAGTACCCTTCAGGCAAGTTGAAAAAGTTATCAAGCATGTAGTCTAAGTGAGCAGTGAAGATTCTTGGAGAAACAGGGAAACCATAGCAAGCTAGTAAAAAAACAAATCAATTACCAAAGAAGATAAGCAGCCATCTGTCAAAATAAAATTACCTGAATGCTGTAACCAGTGTTTTCTTTCTTTTTTGTTTTTTTTTTATTCCAACTACATAAGAGAATTTTTGATAAGGAAATATTTCTTTTTCTCTTAAGCAGAAAAAAAAAACTTTACAAAAACATTCATATCCTACTAAGAACTTACATTTTTGAAGTATGGGGAGGACTATCATTAAATTAAACCTAAGTAGTGCAAGTTTATCTCAATGAGATGAATCATGGCATGTTATGTAGAAGACTAGCCTGGGAATCTGGAAGGCTTGGGTTCAATTCCTCCCTCTAACACAAACTACTTATTCGACTTTAGTCACCGCCTGCCAACTCTCTGATCATACGTTACAGAGACAGTTTCCTTACTATGAGTTCCTCACACTGATGAACTTAGAGATTTAGACCAATGATTCATCTCAATAAAGCCTTATGGCTAAATTACAAAGCTTATGTCCTTTTCCTGGAAGCTCTAGAATAAATATGCACATTCACTCAACTTTTGCCTGATTGTTTCAACTTCCATGTAGCCCGTCATTTTCCTTGTAACTTCTTTCTTCTATCATACTTGTAACTCTCTGTGTCTCATTCCCTACACACACACACACACACACACACACACACACACACACACACGTGCACACACATCACATCTTTGTCTACATTAGGGATTCCTTAACATTCCTATACCACTATTGAGTTAATGAGTTTATTTCCCCTTAAGTTGGAGCCCTCTAACATTTCAAAAAAAAAAAAAAGAAGCCTCACTTGACAGAGTTGGAGTGGGTCATTTACAACTCTATAACCATACATGGATAAATAGTTTAAATTCATAAGGTTAAAAGATTATTTTAATAAGAATGCCTAAATTGGTGTATGATTAAGGAAAGATACTGACAAATACAGAGTTCTAGAGGCTTGCATAGATATCTAATGGAACTCATAGCTGAGATAGGATTTCTTCTACAAGAAATCCTTCAGACTTTATTTAAAGACCTCAAGTTAGGGAGAACTCTCTACTTCCTAAGGCAGACTATTCCGTGAAAGCACTCTTTATTAAGAGATTTTCTTCCTTGTGTTTTTGTTTTTCCCTGAGGTCAAGTCCAAATTTGCATCTTTTGAAATGCAACCTAATTTTGCAATCTGGGGAGGCAAACAGAAGAATACGTCTGATCAATTAAAATGTATTCAATAAATGCAGATCTGAACTTATAAAGAAGATTCAAAAGTTTAATTGGAAGCAATTTGTAACAGCTATGATAATTTTTGAAAGTTTTTTTTTTCTTTGACACTCTATTGCAGTTAAAATCAAATGCCTGATTCGGAAAAGTTAGCTCTTCCAATATAGCACTTTCATCTTTGAATTGCATTTGTTGTTTTATGAAGCTCTGCCAAGTAGTATTTTTCTTTCTACTACTAGAAAAAAAGTATTTTTTTTTCACTTGATTTAAAAATACAGCAAAATCTAGGTTTTTTATAATAATATTTTTCCCTTCATAAAATATCTTGTAGTGTTTTTTTTAATTTTATACCTTAATTTTAAAATCATGTTAAGTTTCCAAAACCAATATTAGGGAGTATTCTAACTATTCTAATAGTAATATTTATGCTGTAATATTGAACTATGAGACTGCATACAGAGTAGACTTAGAAAATAAAGCAATGTGCAGTCCTTGAATTCCCTGTGTACTCATGTCTAAATTGTTCTTCAGGAGAAATAACATTTATACTTCATATGAGTAAAAGTATGTGCACAACAAGGTAACCACAAATTATTCACCGATGATAAATTTTATTACATACATATTATTTGAACCTGCACATACATATTATTTGATCCAGCACAAAGTAGAAAAAAAGTAAGAAAAAATAAAGAGAAAAAATAGGAAAAAATGTGGGTCTTAAATTTATTAATTAATTTATTAAGTTTATTGATTAAATTGATTTATAGTAATTAACCCACTAATGCTTCACCTCCCAGATACTCAATGCATAGCAATTTGAAGAATGACTTGAGCCATATTTTGTTTTTAGATTGATTTCTGCATTAGGTCAGAGGGAAAAAAAGGTAAATTAAAACAATGTGATCTTACTGCAGACATTTTTTAACTTTCTTAGCTATTCTGCCACTAGCCAGATTCCTTCTTTGCCCTCCCAGTGGAATATACTGTTATTCTTTACCCATTAGGTGTTTTCAAAATATGCAACTGAATTCAAATGAGCAGAAAGAAACAACAGTAGAAGATTCAAAACATTTATTCACTAGAAAACTGAACCAGCTGAGTTAACCTGATTTGCCGTCCAAGAAAATTCTCAAGTGATGGACTGAAATATGTTAGTTATTTTTGTGAAGTTAAATGGACCTACTAATTGATGATGGAAGGAACAATTGAATTAGAAAGGAAAGAAAGCAACAGATACTAGAAATCATGATTGGCAACGAAGGAATGAAATCAGAAACAGAATGGCTAGGAGTAAAGTGGGAAGAGTCTATACCTGGACTAAGGACAGAAGGGCAGGAATGTAAAATGGTACAGTATCATGGGGTTGGAAATCACCTTAAAAATCTCCAATATCAGTGGAGTCATTTCACAAATGAACCAATTGAAAGCAAGAGATATAAGTGAGAAGAAAACAAAAAGAGACTAAAATTGTCTAAGATCACAAAGGAAATCATAAATCTAGAGGCCTGAGGGAACCCTGACATCTGCATCAGTGCTTTGCCATGCATTGAAAGGAACAGTATAATGATCTTGTAACAGAAAATTGTTAGAAAGTTAATCATAAATTCTAAACTTACATTTTTTTTACATTTGCTGTTTTCTCTTCATATCTATGCAGATAGACATGAATATAGATAGATAGTTAAGTAGATTTATGTATTTCTTCATACATATGAAGTAAGATATCTTAAAACCTACGTATGTAAAATGATTTCTAAATGTGTGTATCTATGTGTATATTTATCTGTATACACACACATATATACATACCTACATTTATATATGTATATATGTACACATGCATATATGTGTGCATATACATACATACACACCTACTCACATGATATGCTATTCACTCCTGTCATCATCTACCTCTCCAGACTGTCAATTTCTTTACTAAAGTGTATTGTCAATACTTAGCACAATACTCTACATATGGTTTAGCCAAGACAACATATTTCATATGGTTGTAAATAGTTTACAATTTGTCTTTTCAGAATGTGTGCATGCATGTATCTAGACATATAAATACACACACACACACACACATACAAATATATACACACATGCTTACATATATATGAATGCATGCATGGATCCTGGGAACAATGACACCTAGTTAGTTTTTTTTTTTAATATATATCCCTCCTGTCCCAAATAGTCTTTGTGCATAGAAAAGAATAAGAAAGTCTGTGTGTAAGGGCAGAGAATTCAGCAAAAATGATCAACACACACACAAACAAACAAATTCACCTCATATTTAGTGTTCCATAACCATATGGCAGCTAGATAGCACAAGGGATACAGTGCTAGGCATGAAGTCAGAAAGACTCATCTTGGTTCAAATCTGGCCTCAGGTACTTACTAGCTGTTTGATCCTGGGCAAGTCACTTGGTTTCCTAATATATAAAGAACTGGAGAAGGAAATGGGAAACCACTTTAGCATCTTTGCCAAAAACAAAACAAAACAAACAAAAAAAACCTGTGGTCATGAAGAGTCAGACACAACTGAAAAATGAATGAATGACAATCCATGGTCAGCCACCTCTGCAAAAAAGTTGATGAGATTCATTATCATATGTAGTCTTTAGAGTCCAGCTTGATCATGATCATAATAATTTCAAAGCATTCAGTTTTGATTATTTGAACACTTTTTTCCTCTACATATTTTTAGTTACTATGCTTATTATTTTCCTGTTTCTTATTTCAGCTTATCAGTTCATAAAAGTCTAAACAGGGAAGAATTAGAAAAAAATTCCACTTCTTAACCTAGTGTTTAATAAACCTGGAAATATAAATTATCTAGAGAAAAGGACACCTTATTTGACAAGATCTACTAGAAAACTAGAAAGTAGTTTTGGAGAAGTAAGATTTAGATAAATATCTTATGTAGTCTACCATGAAAACTAAAGTGTACAAAACAATCTCTTGTTGTTCAGTCATTTTTAGCTAGGTTCAACTTTTCATGACTCCACGTGAGGTTTTCTTGGCAAAGATACAGTTCACCATTTCCTTCACTTAACAATTCAAAACAGTGTACAAATAATTGGGAATAAAATCATATTACATACATTTTAATAGCTATGGGCAAGGGGTAAATTCTTAAGTAAACAAGGGAGAGAGGTAAATTTAATATTTTCAAATACATTATATTAGAGAGGTTTTACATGAACAAAATTAATGTGACTAAGAGAAGAAAAAAAAAACTTTAATGTGGAAAAAAATAATTTCCAAGAAGTTTTTGCTTTGAATATTTCTGAGAGGGATGTGATATCCAAGATAAATAGAAATTATGAGAAAACATATAAGATCAAGTTTAATTATTCAAAGATATGTGGTCAATTGATATGAATAAACTATTCTCAAAAGAAGAATTTAAAATACTAATAACCATAAAATATGTTGTCATTTTTTTACTTAAAGTATTGTACTAAATTTTGGCAGCACACTTCAGTGAAGAAATTGACAATCTGGAGAGGCATATAATTAGAGAGGTAAATATTACTATGTGAGAATCAGTTGAAGGAATTTGGAATGTTTACCCAGAGGAAAACATTTATGGTCAATATACCTGTCTTCAGGAATATAAGAGACTTTATCATCAGATAGAAAGATTTGAATGGTTATGTTGGAACTCAGAGAGCAGAACCAGGAGGAAAAAATAGTTGAAGGTTACCAAGAAGCAAATTTTGTCAATGTGAGAGGAATTATTTCTTGAGAATGATCACTACCTGGATAGGGAGGATGGAGAGGATAAGGGGAGGATAGGAGTAGGATGAGGGAGGGTTTTAAAAGGGTTTGTAGATTAATGGGAATGGGATAAAGAGGGACCAACATATACATTGAAAAGGGTATAAAATCTTCTAAATTCAGAAAGGAATGAGAAGGTAAGGGGATAGGGTGGAAGGAGAGGATAATGGGAGGGATTCTTGGACAGAAGGTAGGTTAAGGAGTAGGAGGGCAAAATAGCTCATAGAAGGAAAGTAGAGGTGTGAGGAAGGATAGGCATAGGGTGAAGATAGTGAGGAAAATAGGAAGGAGGAGAATATACAACAAATAATTACAGTTTACAATGTGAATGGGATGAATGTACCTATAAAATGGAAACTGATAGCAGATTAAAAATTTGAATTCAACAATATGTTGCTTTTAGGAAATGCTATAAAATGATAGTTATTGGATCAGAATATTGTTGTGATGTAACATATAAGAAGTAGATGGATTTAGAAAAAAAATGGAAAGAACTGGACTTATTATGTAGGTGGAAGATGTTATCCACCTACAAAAAAACAGATGACAAGTGGAAATAAGCATAATATGATCTTACATATATATATATATGTGCACATATGTGTAAGTTTATGGATATCTATGTGTATTGTATGTGTATATATGTATGTATACATATATGTAAACAATTAAGTGTGGATTATACACACATGCATATATGTACATATGATATATGCATATACATACATACATACACATAAGTGTGCATATCTGTAATTGATTGTAACCTTCTGGGGTGGCGGGAGGAAGAAGGGGAAAATGAAGTAAAAAAAAGTACATAGCAGAGGACAAGAGAAAATACATAAGGAAACAAAGAAAAGATGGACAACTTTGAAAGTAATGTGTAGTATTTATGAATAAGTTTGCTTAAATTGGAAATGCATTTCTTTATATTGAATGCCTTCTTATGTTCTTTTGTGTACATTGCATTTTTTTCTTTTTGTAGTTTGTATTTTAGCTTAAAATAAATTCAAATGTAATAGAAAAAAAATAAATCTATTAACAAAGTTTAAAGACAAAAAGAAAAAAAGAATGAGCATTATCCCAAAGTGGAATAGGATGTCTTAGGAGGCAACAGCTTTCACATCAAGCAATGGCTGGATGGCTATCTGTTGAGCTTCCGTACACTGTGAACTAGACAATAGCCATCTGTTATAGCTATATCAGTTATATTTTTATGCAGTATGAACTAGATAACATCCATCCATTATATCTGATATCTATGAAACTTCCATACAGTATGAAGTAAATGACATTTGTGGTCAATTTCCATTCTGAGATTTTGTAATTTTGTGTAAATTGCAACAATTACATCAACACACTGACTCTGATATTAAATAGACAAGGGTAGGAGTTCTCTTGACCTTGGATACCTAAGTTTTGATGTGTCTCTTTTCCACTTCTATTAAAAAATAATACTGGCTAGGGAACTTGCTATTTCCAAGATTCAAGGCTAGACCTAGCTTCCCCTGATGTCTCTTGGGCCCAACCACTTGCTTTTTAATGGCTACTACTGTTGTCATTACTGCTGTTCCTCTCAATAGACATTCCTGACTTGTTTCCCCTCTCTTTGTTAGAAGGGAGATGAGCACGAGATAAATACAAGTGTCTCAAGCCTTTGATGCAGAATTGTGGTTTTTCTCCTGATAATCAGAAGAAAAAAAAAATATATATATATATATATAAAGCATTGAAAAGGATAGGTTTCTTTTTTTAAGAAGGAAACTGTCACAAAATTTTATGTCAGAATGGGAAGATCCTGGTTTATCCTCCTATAAATGACAATGAAGTTTCTGTAATTAATACTTTGGCACAGGGTTAGTGGCAGAATCTCTGGACCTAAAGCCAAGAGAATAAGACTTCAACTCAGATATTTAATATGTAGGTGATCACAGGCAAATCATTTGATCTCCAATTTGTTGAGTTTCCATATCTATATGATAGGAAAGACAGACTAGAAGATTGGTAAAGTCCTTTCAAGATCTAAATGCTATGAGATAATTAGGCTACACTGATGTCATCTTATTTTAGTAATGTAGAGTTACTTTTTTTAAAATAAGCTGTAGCAGAGGCTGGGTGACTATTTGAGCAGTATTTGATCTGCCTGAGATCACACAGGTAAGTGATAAAGACATCAATCAAAAAATAGTTCCACACTGGCTGTTTCAAAAAAAAGTCTCATTCTGTGTTTTGAATCCTTTACCCCTCTTTTATTAAATGGGTAACATGTTTAACCATTAGATGTCTGTAATCATGGTTGGTCATTATGCTGATAAGAGTTCAGCAAAATACAGTACAATCACATTTATATAATTCATATACTATAACTTGTTCATTCATTTTCCAATGTATAGGAAGTCTCAGATTCCTATTCATTGTCACCTCAAATACACATTATATACATATGTATATATGCATGCACATGCATGTATACACACATATTTAAATACATACATGAATAGGAATTTTGTTAAAGATTAATTTCTTCATTTATTCTATCCTTCTTCTAAATCCCCCTCCCTTCTTCTCCCCTTTCCTTTATATTTCTTCATTGAGTGAAATATATTTTCGTACCAAACTTTGTGTGGATGTGTATATTTTTCCTTTTTTTGAGAAATTCAAATGAGAATGAAGTTTAAGTGTCAGCTTGTTAGTATAGATATCTCTTTGTGCATTCTAATTGTGTAAGATAATTCTCCCTAGTATTGCTTTCTTTTCCCCTTCATCCTACCCACCAGTGTATATTCCTCTTACATTCTATTATTTTTTCAGGATAATTAAGAGGTAACCAAACTACTCTCCTGTCTTATCTAATTTGATTCCCTCTATAACACTTAGCAATGACAGGGTTCAGATAAAACACTTGTTATCATCTCATATTTTAATGTAAACAGTTAATTTTTTTTATCATTGTTCAGTTAGGTTTACCTTTTATGTTTCTCTTCAATCCTATGTTTGTCCCTCACATTGGCTACATAGCTCAGGTGTTTTCATCAGGAATGTGCCAGAGTCTTATATTTCATTGAAGGTCCATTTTTACCCTTTAGCACTATACTCAGTATGGAAAGGTAAAGTATTCTTGGCTGAAAGCCTCTAATCTCTTCTTTCTGGAATATTTAAATTTCTATATTCTATTATAGATATGGCTGCCTAAGCATGTATGACTATGATTATGGCTGCTTGGAACTTAAATTTTTGGCTTCTGTCTTAGTTCCTTGCAATGTTGTTTTCCCCTTTGACCTGGAAACTTTGCATTTTGTTTATTATGTTCCTGGAAGATTTTATTTGGGGAATTCTTTCAGAAAGAGTCCAGAATCTTTCATTTTCCCTATTTCCACTTTCCCTAGTGGTACTAAAAGACCTAGACAGCTTTCTTTTAAGATATCTTGAAATATGATTTTTAGATATTATTTTTGGTCCTGGCTTTCCAGTAGCACAATGATTTATAATTTTTCTCTCTTCATTTTTTTCTAAGTCAGTTGTTCATGCTATGAGTTACTTTATATGTTTCCCTATATTTTCATTCTTTTGCCTTTCTTTCAGTATTTGTTGTTGCCCCATGAAATGATGGGTTTCTTTTTTTGTTCATTCTAATTATCATGGACTATTTTGGTTGGGTGATTTTTTGTACCTCTTGTGCCAAGTTGTTAACATGCTTTCTAATTCTTTCTTCCATACCTTTCATTTCTTTTCCATTTTTCTTCCAACAATCTCAATTTCTAACTTTTTTTTATTCTAGCATTATATCTTCGAGGAATTATAACTTAATTATTGTCCAAGGTGCTTGTTTTTTTTTCCTTTAAGGCTTTGCTTGTGTTTCTTCTTCTGAGTTTCTGTCTTAAAGTTCATTGCCACTATAATAGCTTCTTCTTGTGGATTATGTTTTTGTTGCTCATTTGAGTCTCAGACCCTATCAGCTTGCTTCTATATTCATTGATTCAGTGGCAGAATCATGGGCTGTCATTTTGTCTGGGATTCCTGCACTGGTTATACCTCTTCATACTAGGTGAGATTTTGCAAATAAGACCCTGTTCTGTGCCAGGTTTTTGTTTGTTTGTTTGTTTGTTTGTCTGTTTTGGGCTAGGCAATGGGGTTAAGTGACTTGCCCAGGGTCACACAGCTAGTAAGTTTCATGAGTCTGAGGCCAGATTTGAACTCAGGTCCTCCTGAATCCAGGGCCTGTGCTGTATCCACTGTACCACCTAGCTACCCATCTGTGCCAAGTTTTGTGCAGAACAGCTTGGAAATATTACCTCCTACCATGCTGACATCTTGGTACTTTAAGTTTTATTGAATATATATTGAAGAGAAGGTACTGGCTTGTATTGATTGAAAATTCCACATGGGTAGCTCCATATACTAATAAAATAACAGTTCTAGGAGGCACACACACACAAACACACACATACACAGAGAGAGAGAGAGAGAGAGAGAGAGAGAGAGAGAGAGAAGAGAGAGAGAGAATCTATCTCTGCCAATACAGATCACTAATTGCTTTGCAACGTATAAAGAAATACTTGAGGCACGGAGAGTTTAAATGACATTCCAGGCAGGGTTACATTGGCAGCAACCCAGAAAGTACTTGAATGTAAGTCTGCCATGGATCTCTGAATAATACTGGAATTATATACATGTATACATATACGTATATACATATATACATATATACATATATACATATATACTTATACATACATACATATGTATATACATACAAACATATATATATATATACATACACACATACATATATATATATATATATATATACATACACACATACATATATATATATATATATATATATATACATGCACACACACACACACACACACACACATATATATATATAAAACTTTCCTTTCAGGCAAAATGATGACTAATAAATAATTTTCCTTCCCCATTTTAATATTTTTACTGACTATCCTATAGATGTAGCCTTTTAGAGCCTTTGTAGAAATTTAGAAGTTAATGAAAATAAATAAAACGTTTTCTCTGAGTTAGTGGGGCAAAAAAAACCAAGTTTAAATATCAAAATATATACTGGTGAAGTAAATGAACACTCTATCCCTTAAATTGAGAATTTCTTTATTCCCATGCACCTAAGAAGGGTCTTAAACTTTTGACTTATGTTAATCATAATGTTTCTTTTTTTATATATTTTATATGTAATAGGAAATAAATCCATATCAAGGAAGCTATAGGTATATGATCACTTGCATCAATGTGGCAGAGATAAAATATTCATGTTGAAAAAAATAATGAAAATAATAATTGGCAATAATCTAGTTCTCTAGGTTTTATAAACCATTTCTACCCAATAGCTCATTTGAATATAAAAATAACTTTATGAGGCAGGCATAGATATTACTATTCTCATTTGATATTTTGGGATTCTGAGGATCCAAGAAGTTGTTTCTTGTCCATGATCTTACAATGATTTAATTTCAGAATTAGTATTTCAGTATCAGTATGCAGGTCTTGATATTATTAATTCTACTATACCATGTAGAAACGACTATAATTCATTTGTGCATATTTTTCCCTCATATATATTTTAATCCAATTGGTACTTAATATATTCAAATTAGAGGGAATATTTATTTACATTTATGTAATATAAGGTGCTTTTAGAGAGGGAAGGAGTAGAGGAGGAAGAGAGAGAGAGAGAGAGAGAGAGAGAGAGAGAGAGAGAGAGAGAGAGAGAGAGAGAGAGAGAGTAGTCAGTATTGCAACAAGATGTCTTCCTATTACTGTGTTGAGAGAATGACAAGGTATGGTACTTTGAAAAATAAATTATGTTGTCATAGCAACAAAAAGATATGGCAGCCCATTAGCTGAATCATCCTATTTTTTGAAAATGCAGAATTTTTACTTACAATGTATTTGAGTTGTTTCTATAACAATCACTCTATTCATTTTTTATATCCAAATTATAACAGCGCCACATAGCATAATTCCATTTTTAAACAAATCTGTTTAATGATTAAGATGAATTCATCACATTTAATTCAACTCAGTTCAACAAATATCTATTGATCACCTACATTTTGCTAGGAACTGAATGGGATCAAAATTTTATTAAGACGCCATTCCTACCTACTGTAATAGAACTTATAGTCTAGTGGGGAAAATGAGCTAAAATATGGAAGTATGATGAAAGAGCTATGAAGTACTGTGGGTATTCAGAGCAGGAATATATCACTTTTGACTAGTGAGATAAGTGAAGGTTTCATAGTGAGATCACATTTGTAATCAACTGTGAGGGACTGAAAATAGAATGTCAGAGTTGATAGAAGGACAATAAATGAAGAAGGAAGAGCGTAATCATAGTCAAAGAGGTGGGAAACCATGGAGTATATTTGGGGAACAATGTGAATGAAAGTTATTGATATGAGATAAGATTAGGAAGGTGATTGGGCAACAAATTGCAAAAAGCCTTGCAACTTACACATGAGTAGGTAAGCCTTGAAAGGTTTTATAGATTTTCTTACTATTTTTGTTTTGTTTTGTTAGCAAGAGATGTCATAACTAGATATATGATTTAGGCAAAAGTAGTGGGTTAGTAACTTGCTGCTGTAATACTATACTGCTCCATGACATTACCCTACTTTATCTATTTGTCTGTAGATGTTTCAGCCTTTATTCTTTAAAGGATATTACTCAAATAAAATATGTTCTCTAAGATTATAAGTTCTTTGTGGGCAATAATTGTAATCAGCATATACTATTTTTTTTCAAAGTGATCCACTCACATATTACTTCTGAGATGCATTAAACAAGAAGATAAGGACAACAATATAATAATAGTAAATCAATATATAACCTTATATAAAGTATCTACTATTTTCTTGTCATTGTGCTAGGCCCTGGTGAGACAAAATAAAGATCAAACAATCCCTACCCTTAACGATCTTTCATTATAGGAAAAAAAAATAGATTTGGTTATACAAATTTTGGAGTCTTCTGCATAGAAATTATAACTATGCTCATGTGAACTGATTTGGTTATCAAGTAAGAGAGTGTAAAAAAGAAGAGTGAATAAAACAGAGCTTTGGAATTCAAATATAAAGATGTGATATGGATTATGAATCAGCAAAGGAAATTGAAATAGTGTGGTGAGACAGGTAGAAAGAGTACCAAGATAGAATACTATCACAAAAACCCAGAATATGACCAGGAGTTGCTTATTGAATGATTATTGATTGACTTTTTTGATGTAACTCCCTATCCACTTCAGATGATTACTGATCTGAAGAACAGCCCTATGATGATGCTCCACTATGCACAAATAAGGAAATGTGACCTTTGAATGGTTGAGAAAATTCTGGGGCTCTGATGATATAGTTCTTCAAGAGGGAAATGGGATTGCTTTACCCAGCTGGAGGATTTCTAGAGAGGTAGTCTTTAAAAAGAAATGTCATAATTTGGCCTTTAAAGTACTGACTATGCATTGTCAGGGTAAACTTTTGTCCCATAATTCTGAACTCATTTAGTATATATCCTGATCACAGGCTTACTACAGATTTTTCAGTGGTTACTATTCATAAAAAATGGGAAATCAGCACAGTTTCAGAGAACTAGTTTGCGTGAAAAGCTTTAATAGCTTCTGAGAATATTTTATGCTTTCTAAATAAAGGTGTTAAATAGTCTTAAAAAATCAAGAGAGTTATCCCTCTTCAGAGTTTCAGTCATTTTTTTTCCCAACTCTCACAGGAATCTAACCTTTCCAATTTTCCTTGGATATTCATATAATGCAACTTAAATAGTTAGATGAAACCCTTTGGGACATTACTATGACTTCAATTTGTCCTCTATTTAATCTGAGTTAGCAGGTCATTGAAAAATGTAAATATACCAGCTGAAGAGTTCTGCAAGTAGATTGATTAAAAACTGTTTTGTGTATCTATGCAGAGTAACTGGAAAAAAAATCTTAGAATATTAAAAGATTTAATTGCACTAGGACTTATGTGACACCCAGTAAGATTATACAGGTGAGATCTGAGCTGTCCAGGCTAATAAATGACCCTTTTGTTCTCTATTTTACATGCATGTTCTTATTTAAGACTAAAATCTGTACCTATTACTGTTTTAATTATTTAAACTGAAATGATTCTGACAAATCTGGATCATTTCGCCTATTGAATCAAGAGCATTTATTCAACTAAGCAAAGTTTTTAAGTCTTTTCAGTCATGTCCAACTCTTCACAACCCCATTTGTGGTTTTACTGGTTTGCTATTTCCTTCTCTATCTCATTTTTACAGATGAAGAACCGAGGCAAATAGGGTTAAGTGACTTGCCCATGATCACATAGCTAGTAAATGTTTGAGGCCAGATTTGAACTCATGAAGATGAGTCTTCTTGATTCTAAGCCCATTACTCTCTCCACTGCATCACCTGGCTGCAACGAAACAAAAACAAACAAGTAAACAAATAAAATTCAACTGGCTATGTTAATTCCTATATATTCCATCCTTCCACTTCCAAGGAAGAGATAATATTTACTATTTAATTAAAATTGCAGAAATATCTCTAGATGTAATAACCTTCAAGCATCACAAATGCCTATCACCCTTTAAAGGTCTAAGCTCGTAAGTATCTAACAGTGTATGGTATTGAAATTTTGCCCTATTCTAGCACAGACAGTAATCAGAATCATCTTTTTTCATTGTGAAACAAATCATGCTTATCTTTCAAGTATGATAATCTAGGCTGGAGGTGGAAAAGAGCAGAAATAGGAAAAGAAAGGATGCAGGAGTATGCAGCAAAGAAAGAATAAGAGTTGGTTCAAAGCAGATGGAATGTGTTCTCATCAGCTAATAGCCTTCCTAAACAGTAATTTAGTAATTCAGCAATCTTTCATCTAACCAGTAACAGAAACACTGTGCTGGTTATCTGAGTCTTGCTACTTGTTTCTATTTTCTGACACAAATTCTTGCAGTGGAATTTTTGAGCAGCCTCATAAACATCAAGTGTGAATATCCATGTGACCCAGAGAATTCCACATCTTTTTCTTGCACTGTTAAGTCAATATATATATATTATATATATATATTATATATATATATATATATATATATATATATTATATATATATATATATTATATATATATATGCTTCCTCCATCATCTACTCCTCTGCAATTGGTTGAGGGAATTATAACTTTTTTTGTATCCCATGAAGTTTAGGAGCTACTAGGTAGGAGTTGCACTAGGCTTTTTTCTGTCTTTGGATAGCAATAAGGAATGGAGAAAATAACCTGAGCCAGACATATAATTAGGTTAATTCACCTGCTAATGAGAATAGATCATAAAATAGAAAGACAACTCTTTCCTAAGAACAGAGCTCTGAATTGTCTGATGTTTCCATGTTTGAGTGGAAATGCCAAAGAAAAACAACATTGCCCTCACAGATCTACTAGAACCCAAGGGGTAGACTGCAAAATTCCAGCTTATTTGGTTTGTACAGAAAGCCAGTCCAGATAATTCAGTACCTAAGGAAACTTCTATTACATCCTTGATGCACCAAAGCATACACATAATTGAGGCAGACAAATTGAGTGGGTTTCTTTTTCTTTAATTTAATTACTCAGTGAACATCTTTGATTCTGTTTGACTAGGTTATATAGCAGAACCACCCAGTAAGGCTGTAGGAAAAAATATCCCTACAAGTGACACATGTGCCATGAGTAAGCTTCCAGTGGATCAGCCCGATTGACCAAATGATGAGAAAATTAAATTTGCTTGTAAGGTGCAGAACCTGACGCAATGGCAATTTCTCTTACTCACTAAATGATTGTTAAACCCTATTATATTTGTAGATGGATGGTTAGCAGTGTACAATTATTAGATAATATGAAACATTTGAATGGGTTTTTGCCTTTTTAAAAGCTCCTAGAAGTATACTTTCCTATATGACATTCTCTCTGACTATAACATTAGTAGAATATAGGCCCAGAAAAAGAAAACATTTTTCTGCAAATTAAATTAATCGTGAAATACAAAAATATTAGTACTTCAACATAGCTAATAGAAATAATTTTCTATATTGTTCTTCTCTTGATGAGAAAATGCCTGGGTAATGAAGAATACACAATTAAGTGTTCATTCTCCTAGTAATATCTTTGATAGATACTGTGATTTAAATGCTATCCTGACTTACAAATACATTAATTATTTCATTATTTGGAAGACTTATAAACTGATATATAAGATAAGGCAGTTACTGTTACAGAAAGGCATCCAATTAGTTTTTCAGACCAAATAGATTTTTTTTTTTGCTCTTTAGAATTACAACATTAAGAAACAAGGAAAGAAAATGAGTGTATACCTTTTTGATGTGCCCAGAAGAACATGGTATAAACTTGATTGTCATGATTTTATAAATCAAGTTACATTCTGAGAATAACTAAAAGTTGAAAATTGCTGAGCACCTAATTTAAAGAATAAACCCTTACTTTTTTCCAGATACTCTCATTTATGGTACCAGAACTGAATGAGGATTCTAGTTTAATGACATCATTACCCATCATTACCAGAAAACCAGCCCTGTCACACTTTAATAGTATTCTGATTATGATATCATAAATCAACACAATGATCCAGAGGAACTGGGATTTTTCACAGTATAATCAAGTTATACACAGACATAAATGTGCTTTGAAGAACCAAGCCTTGATTTTCTATGTGATTTTTCTCATCCCTAGTCCTTCACTATATACAGGTAACCCAAAGATTCATAGAGTTACATGCTGTTTATGTGGGCATATTTTGAAAGTTAGTGGGCATCTTGTCAATAATGACTTAGGAAAAAAGGAGTGATATGAAAGGTCATGGAGTGATTGCAAAACAATATAAACAATAAGATAAGATGGCCTAGTCAGACACAAGCCTGACTGTTCCATGGCTGCTCCAGAAATATTAAAGGAGGCTAAGAAAGGTCTCTTGTGCATTGGCATCTCTACGGAAGATTTAGAGAGATGAAGAAAAGAATTGGAACACAATGAAGGGTTGGCAACAATTATCAGTTAAGGGAATACATGAATTGATGAGAGATGTTGGATCCATCCAAACAGTTTCACTACAATGCTATTCCTGGGTATTTTACAAAGGTTTTTAATAACTTATTGAGTGAAGTCCAAGATGGCTTGCCTTAAATGAATTTTTTCACTTCAGTAAATACTAATAATGTAGGTAGTCTTTATATAGTGCTTTAAGGAAGAGAACTTTGCAAATAATATATTATTTTATCCTTATAATAAACCTGTGAGGTAGGTGCTATTATTATCCTCACTTTATAGATAAAGAAATCGAGAGACACCATTGTTCAATGACTTACTTAGAGTTACATGGGTAGAAAATCTTTGAGGTTGGAATTGAGCTCAGATATTCCTGACTCTAGATTCAGTGCTCTGCTGGAATTTCCAGCTTACTAGCATATTAGAGACATAACACCACACCTTGTTTTTAAATGAAGCTATTCCCAGATTTTCATATGTATTTCATGCTTGATGTAAATATTTCTTAGCTTGAGTAAATATTCATTTACTAGCTCTGTTCCTATACCTGTAATCTCACTCCACCTCTTCTCCATCCTTAATATAATTTTATGACATTCCAAAATGAAGAACATATTCATTAGAAAAAAAAACCTTTTGTCTGATAGAATTATATTGTAGGAATCTGTCTATGACACTGAGTGACAAGGCTGGCATCAAGAACTATTTTTCCATTTGTACTACTCTAAACAGACCTCCTACTTCATAGACACACTCCATGTTTTTATAACTTACGTGTAAAATTAGTTGAAGTCCAACTACCCATGAAAATATTATATGTTAAACTAGAAATGAACTATTTCCAATTCTCATTCCTTTGAGAAATATATTCTTACAAGTGATTTGCTTTTTTATACTTGGTTGAGTCTTGGACCTATTTTGTTGCATTGCATACCTGGGCAGACAGGGTTTTACCACATTCTCAAAGGCCTTCTTTCATAATTTCCATTTCATAAGTAGAATTAATTCTCTTCCTACTAACTACTTGTGTGTATGGAGATGAAAATCTCTGATAAAATAAGTTACGGAAAAATACATGAGAAATGAAAATATTTATGGAAATCAGTATAGATATTTTGAGCCAAATTCACCTTGACTTTTTTGTCAAGGAGAATGAGGGGCATGTGTGTGTGTGTGTGTGTGTGTGTGTGTGTGTGTGTGTAGCAAGTAAATTATTACTTGCTAAAGCTTCTACTTGAAGCTCAAACATCATAAGACACTACAGCCTTGTGTGACCATTAGTGTTTAATCTATTCCATGATTCAGAGAAGGAATCAGGGATGGTTGGACAAGGAGAAAATCAGTGCAAAGACTGAGCTTGAAAAGAGACAAGGGAAAAGTCAGAAAGGGGATGGAAAGTGGGAAATAATTAAGTGTAATCTTTGACAAGTAACCTAAATGTTACAGACATGTTTCCTCAATTGTAAAATGAGAGGTTTGGAGTAATTGATATCTAAGGGTGAATTCTAAGATACTTCTTTGCTCTAAGATTCTGTTTCTTCATTTGAAACTAATCCTGAAATATTGAAACAGGATATTTTATTTTACATGTCTCTCTCTTTAATTCTTCCCCCTTTAGAGAAGCTGCTAGGTGGCACAATGGATTGAGTTTTGGGGGTAGAATCAGGAAAAACTGAATTCAATGTAAGACATTTACTAGCTGTGTGACCTTGGGTAAATCCCTTAACCATTATCTAGGTCAGTTCCTCAACTTTAAAATGAAGATAATAATAGCACCTACCCAAGGGTTGCTGTAATGATTAAACAAAATAACACATGAAATGTGCTTAGCACAGTGTTGATACATATACAATATTATGTAAATGCTCATTAATGCCTTTCCTTTCTTTACTTCCCCCTTTCAACTTCCTCATTTGAGAAGTCTTTATGTGATGATTTACAAATTAGTTTAGTTGAAATATTATCAAAATTGAATGACATAATGCATGTTACAGTTTTGCTTCATAAATTCCTTTCACATTTTGTTGTAGTCAATGAATTAAGACCTTTGAAAATTAAAAAAAATGTTTACCTCACAAGGACAATGAATAATGAAAAATGTTCTGATTGCTTTCAGTATCTTCTTCTTGACCTGGAAGCTCTGGATTTTGGCTATAATATTTCTGGGAGATTCATTTGGTGATTTTTTCAGGAGGGAACAAGTGGATTCCTTAAATTTCTACTTTGCCCTCTGGTTCTAAGATATCTGGGCACCTTTCCTTTAAAATTTCATAAAATAGTTTGTCTAGGCTTTTAAAAATCATTGCTTTTAGGTAGCCCAATAATTCTTTAAGTATCTCTCCTTAGTTTTCCAGTTCACTTTTTATTTTTAAGAAATATTTCAAATTTGGGGAGTTACAGGAAGAAATAGACAGCAAAACTATGCTAGTTGGGGGACCTGAACCTCCCCCCCTCGGCACTAGATACATCTAACCAGAAAATAAACAAGAAAGAAGTTAAGAAGGTGAATAGAACATTGGAAAAGTTAGGTATGATAGACTTCTGGAGAAAACTAAATGGGGATAGAAGGGAATATACTTTTTCTCCGCGGTACATGGCACATACACAAAAATTGACCATGTAATAGGGCATAAAAACCTCACAATCCAATGCAGAAAGGCAGAAATATTAAATGCATCCTCTTCAGATCATGATGCAATAAAAATTATATGTAATATAGGGCCATGGAAAGACAGACTAAAAAATAATTGGAAACTAAATAATCTAATCCTAAAAAATGATTGGGTCAAACAACAAATCATGGAAACAATCAATAATTTCATTCAAGAGAATGACAATAATGAGACAACATACTAAAATCTATGGGATGCAGCAAAAGCAGTTCTTAGGGGAAGTTTTATATCTCTAAATGCTTACATAAATAAAATGGAAAAAGAGGAGATTAATGAATTGGGCATACAACTAAAAAAACTAGAAAAAGAAAAAATTAAAAATCCTCAACTAAACACCAAATTGGAAATATTGAAAGCCAAAGGAAAAGTTAATAAAATTGAAATTAAGAAAAGTATTGAACTAATCTAAGAGCTGGTTTTATGAAAAACAATAAAATAGATAAAGCTTTGGTTAATTTAATTAAAAAAAAAGAAAACCAATTACTAGTATCAAGAATGAAAAGGGCAAAGCTACCACCAAGGAAGAGGAAATTAAAGAAATATTTCAAATTTTCAAATTTTCCATTTTTGACTATGTTTTATTGTTTCTTGATGTCTCATAGAGTTATTAGCTTCCACAGGAGTATTTCTATTTTTTTCATTTTAAAATACAAATTTTATATTATTTTTATTTAATATTTCTTCCCAATTACATGTAAATAATTTTAACACTCATTTTTAAAACTTTGAGTTCAAATTCTCCCCCTTTCTCCTTCCCCAACCCACCTCATTAAGCAGATAAGCAGTTTGATGTAGTCTACACATGGGTCATGGAAAACACTTCCATGATAGTCATGTTGTGGGAAAAAAAAACAGACCAAAAAAAAAACTCAACAAAATTAAAGAAAGCAAAGTGTATTCAATCTGCATTCAGACACCAACACTTCTTTGTCTGGTGATGGACAACATTCTTCATCATAACTCCTTCAGAGATGTCTTGGATTGTTCCATTGCTGATAATAGCTAAGTCATTCACAGCTGATCATCCTACAATATTGTTGTTATTTTGTACATAGTACATTTCACTTTTCATCAGCTCACATAAGTCTTTTCATGTTTTGCTGAGAGCATCCTGCTTATCATTTCCTATAGTAAGACAAGGTGCTACTCTTTTTATCACATTTTCCAAAGTGAACAAACCTGGAAATGTTTTTTTTTGGGGGGGGAGGTGGGCTAGGTAGGTGGTGTAGTGGACAAAGCACTGTCCCTGGAGTCAGGAGGACCGGAGTTCAAGTCTGGTCTCATGGCCATGTGCAAGTCACTTAATCCTGATTGCTTCAAAAAACAAACAAACAATGATACTCCTCCTAAAAAATAAGACAGTAGTCAAGTTAGTCAGAATATTCAAAAAATAAGACAAGATAGTCTAATAATTTTTTAAATTATCTTTCCTGCATCTATTTTCTAGGTCAATTGTTTTCCAGTGAATATTTCACATTGTCTTCTATTTTTTTTTCCTTCCTTTGGCTTTATTTTATTGTTTTTTGATTTCTCATGCAGTCATTAGCTTCCATTTGCTGCATTCTAATTTTCAAGGGATTATTTTCTTTACTGAGCTTTTAGACCAGTTTTTTCCATTTGGCCAATTCTACTTTTAAAGGCATAGTGTTTCTTCATAATCACATACTACAATTTGTTCAACTATCCTCCAATTGATGGGCATCCCTTCGATTTCTAGTTCTTTATTGCCAGAAAAGAGTGGCTAAAAATATTTTTGTACGTATACATCCTTTTCCTTTTTTAAATCTCTTTTGGGATACAAACCTAGTAGTGGTATTGCTATTTCAAAGGATATGCATGGTTCTATAGTCCTTCAGGCATAGTTCCAGATTACCGAATGGTTGAGATTATGACAATGCATTAATGTCTCATTTTTCCCTCATCCCCTCCAACATTTGTCATTTACTTTTTCTCTCATATTAGCCAATCTAATAGGTATGATGTCATACCTCAGCATTGTTTTAATTTGCATTTCTCCAATCAACAATGATTGGAGTATTTTTTTTTCCATATGGCTATTGATAGCTTTGTTTACTTTATCTGAAGACTGATCATATCTTGTGATCACTTATATGGGAATGGTTCTCATTTTCATAAATTTGACTCAGTTCTTGCCATGCGTGAGAAAAGGCCTTGATCAGAGAAACTTGCTTCAATTTTTTTTCCCACAGCTAATATTGCTAACTTTTTTTTCCTTCCATGATTATTTTATTCTCTTTGTCTTTCACCCTACCCTCAAAAGTGTTTTGCTTCTGACTATCCATTCCTCAATTTGGCCTCCCTTCTATTACCACCATTTCTTTATCCCCTTCACCCTTACATTCCTGTATGATAAAATATATTTATATACACAATTGAGTGTATATGTTATTCTGTCCTTGAGCTAATTCTGATGAGAGTAAGGTTCCCTTACTCCCCTCACCTTCCACCTCTTCCTCTCCACTGTAACAGCTTTTTCTTGCTTCTTTTATGTAAGATAATTTATCCTATTTTACTTTTTCCTTTCTCTTTCTCCTATTACAATCCTTTCCTTCCCCTTTATTTTTTAGACACCATCCCTTCATAGTAAATTTACACCTTTGTCCTTTGTCTATATATACTCCTTCTAACTACCTTAATAGCGAGAAAGTTCTTTTAAATTACAAATATCTTCCCATGTAGGAATGTAAATAGTTTAACTTTAATAATAAGTCTTTTATGATTTCACTTTCCTGTTTATCTTTTTATATTTCTCTTGAGTCTTGCATTTGAAAGTCAAATTTTCTATTCAGTTCTGGTGTTTTCTCAAGAATGCTTGAAATTCCTCTATCTCACTGAATGTCTATTTTTTCCATCATGAATTATGCTCAGTTTTGCTGGGTAGGTGACTCTTAATTCTAATCTTAGCTCCTTTGCCACTGAAATATCGTATATCAAGTACCCTTTTCCTTTAGTGTAAAAGCTGCTAGATCTTATGTTATCCTGATTGTGTCTCCATGATGCTTGAATTGTTTCTTTCTGGCTGCTTGCAATATTTTCTCCTTGACCTGGGAACTCTGAAATTTGACTATAATATTCTTGGCAGTTTTCCTTTTGTGATCTCTTTCAGGAGGTGATGTATGGATTCTTCCAATTTCTATTTTACCCTCTGATTCTAGAATACCAGGGCAGTTTTCCTTGACAATTTCTTGAAAGATCATGGCCTTCAGGTACTCTAATAATTTTTAAATTATCTCTCCTCAATCTATTTTCCAGGTCAATTGTTTTTCCAATAAGATATTTCACATTCTCTTCTTCTTCTTCTCTCTTTTTTTTTCCATTTCTTTGGTTTTGTTTTATTGTTTCTTGATTTCTCATAGAATCATTGGCTTCCATTTGCTTCATTCTAATTTTCAAGGGATTCTTTATTAAGTTTATGGACCTCTTTTTCCATTTGTCCAATTCTACTTTTTAAATAATTTTTTTCCATTGGCTTTTTGGACCTTTCTTTTTAACAATTGGCCTAGTCTATTTTTTGAGCTGTTATGTTCTTCAGCAATTTTTGTGTCAGCAATTTTTGTGTCTCCTTCTCCAAGCTGTTGATTCATTTTTCATGATTTTTTTGCATCACTTTCATTTCTCTTTCCAGTTTTTCCTCTACTACTCTTACTTGATTTTTCAAATGCTTTTTGAGTTCTTCTATGGCGGAGACCAATTGGTATTTTTCTTGGAGGCTCTGAATTTAGGAGTTTTCACTTTGTTGACTTCTTCTGAATGTGTGTTTTGATCATGCCTGCAAAACATACAGCTTGTGGTCTGTTTGTAGCCCACCAAAGGATTTGGGGCAGTGGCCTGCAAAAATGTAGGGTAGTCACTGAGCACTCTTCTGTTTGTCATGTGACCTGCAGCAATCAACCATCATCAGTTTGTACCTAGTCCAATCTATCTGCTGCCTGAAGAAGTTTACAAATTGTGCAGATCTGGTTTTGATTTTCTTTGTCACCACAGTAAGTTTCTGTAGTCAGAGTTTTTTCATTTTTTGTTTTTTTTTTTCCTCTTGCTTGCTCATTTCCCCAACCTATTACTTGACATTTTAACTGTTTGTTAAGGTAAGACGCTAATTCCAGGGTGGAAGATGAACTGTCCTAAGCTTAAGGGGTTTTGTACAATTCTTTTCAGAGATACATCTAGGGACATTAAGTTCCCATATTTTACCAGGTGGTATGATCTAAGGAGACTTGTTTATTACTCTCCTGGCCTGTACTCTGGTCTGTAAGTGACCACAAGCACTTTTTTATGCCCTGATACTGTGAGGAGGGTGATCCCTCTACTGTGGCCACCAGCTCTGGTGGGCTAGTGCTCCTCCTTACCCTAGGATTGAGAATCAGGACTGTGACCTGAATCCAAGTATGGGCAAAGCAACAGAGTTTTGCCCCCAGGCTGGCAAAAAGATCTCTGTAATCTCCTTCTGACCAGTTGTTTAACAAACTTACCATCTGTGGGTTGAGAGCTCCAGAAGCAGCTGCTGTCCTGCCACTTGCTGATTAAGTCACTCCCAAGGCCTGCTTCTGGTTTTCTGGGGTCGGGGCTGTGCTGGTGTGGCCTGTGATGGACTTTGTAACACTCTCCCCTAGGTGCAACAGACCTTTCCTTCTGACCTAATGGCTTTGGCATCTGTGGGCTGAGAAGTCTGGAAACTGCCACTACTGCCAGTAATTCAGTCATCCAGAAGCCTGCTCTGATTTTGGTATGGCCCAGATTGTGCTGGCATGGCCTGTGCTGGACTGCACTTCTCTTTCACCCTGGTGCAAGAAACCTTTGCTGCCTACCTTTCAAGTTGTCTTCGACTGGAAATTTGTTTCACTCTGTCTTTTTGTATCTTCTGCTGCTCTAGAATTTGTTTAGAGTAAGTTTTAAAGGTGTATGGAGCAATTTGGGGGACAGCTCAGGTGAATTCCTACCTTTACTCTGCCATCTTGGTTCCACCCTCAGTATTTCTTATTTTTAAAGAGTTCGTTTCTTCGTTGATGTTTTGTGTTGCTTTTGCCATTTAGCCAATTCTGATTTGGGGGGCATTATTTTCTTTGGTGCCTCATTTAACAAGCTATTAATTCTCTTTCAATTATTTTCTTATATTACTTTCATTTCCCTCCTTTTTTTGTACCATTCATTTGAGTTTTGAAATAACTTTTACTTTTTTCCATTGGTGCTTCTAGGAATTCTTGTGCTTGTATCCAATCCGCGTTTTTCTTTGAGATTTTGCTTGTGGCTCTTTTCAAGTCACTTTCTTTCAAGTTTGGGTTTTGAGCTTCTCTGTCACCAAACTTCTTAATGGTCAAGTTCTTTTTATTATTATTATTATTATTATTGTTCTTTTTTCATTCTCCATCTCATTTTTTAACTTTGGGTTTTATGTTTGAATTGATCCCTGCTCACCTCTATGAAAGCATGGTTGACCTGAGCTTCTATAGCTCAATCCGGAACCCTGTTTGTTTTCAGTGGCATGATCCAGGGAGGGCTACATTCACTGATTTCATGGTCTGCACCCTAATCCATTTCCAGATAGTACTCTTCATTCCTCACAACTACAAATGCTCCTTTCCTTGGAACTGAGTGGTACATCATGTAGTTTCCAAATTTCACCCAATCCTGCACGTAGTACTTGCATAGGCTCCTTTGGAATTTCTTTCTGACCTGGTTTTTAGTCCCCTTACTGTTCCTGTGCATTGGGCCTGCTCAGTGCCCTCGTTTATGTTGCTGCAGCTACCATCTCCAAGGCCCACAGTTGTCACCTCTTCTTGTCATTCTAGGGGACATGAAAAGTAATCTACCTTCCAGGGAGAAGCAGGAGAAAACCTGTAATATAGCCATGCCCTTCCTCAAACTTAGGTCATTATGAGAATCACTTTTTAAAGACAACTGAAAAATGAACAAGGTCTGAAAGATGAGGCCATCTTCAAACTAACACTGAGTAAACTTTGTTTCTTCTTCACTTTACATCCGACACCATGCTCTTCATTTAGTGCTCATTATGGTGGCAGAAATTGGGCAATTCAGCAGTAGGCAATTCCAGGCTCCTCTTTATAAAGGCTAGTAGACTTAAGGTCTTCCACTGTGCTTAAGTGCCAGTTACAATTACAATACTCCAAGCATAAAAAAATGAGGTAACTGAAGTCGTCAGAATTAGTAACTTACTGTGTCGGTGATATGACAGAGAGAGAGGAGAAAAACATGGGTGTGAAGTTTGGCTATTCATGGGTATTTGGCATAACTATGCTCTTAGTTTTATATATTAGTTCAATAGTTTACTTAATTTCAGTTTTATTACTTTTTCCTTTGGCTTTCAATATTTCTAATTTGGTGTTTAATTGAGGATTTTTAATATGTTCTTTTTCTAGTTTTTTTTAGTTGTATGCTCAATTCATTGATCTCCTCATTTTCTATTTTATTTATGTAAGCATTTAGAGATACAAAACTTCCCCTAAGAACTGCTTTTGCTGCATCCCATAAGGTTTCGTATGTTGTCTCATTACTGTCATTCTCTTGAATGAAATTATTGATTGTTTCTATGATTTTCTGTTTGACCCAATCATTTTTTAGGATTAGATTATTAAGTTTCCAATTATTTTTTAGTCTGTCTTTCCATGGCCCTTTATTACATATAATTTTTATTGCATCATGATCTGAAAGGGATGCATTCAATATTTCTGCCTTTCTGCATTGGATTGTGAGGTTTTTATGCCCTAGCACATCATCAATTTTTGTGTATGTGCCATGTACCACCGAGAAAAAAGTATATTCCTTTCTACCCCCATTCAGTTTTCTCCAGAGGTTTATCTTTCCTAATTTTTCTAGTGTTCTATTCACCTCCTTAACTTCTTTCTTGTTTATTTTGTGGTTAGGTTTATCTAGTTCAGAAAGGGGGAGGTTGAGGTCCCCCACTAGTATAGTTTTGCTTTCTATTTCTTCCTGTAACTCCCTGAACTTCTCCTCTAAGGATCTGGATGCTATCCCAATTTGTTTGCATATATGTTTAGTAATGATATTACTTCATTGTCTATGGTGCCTTTTAGTAGGATGTAGTTTCCCTCCTTATCTCTTTTGATAAGATCTATTTTTGCTTTTGCTTTGTCTGAGATCAGGATTGCTACCCCTGCTTTTTTTTACTTCAGCTGAAGCATAATATATTCTGCTCCAGCCTTTTGCCTTTACCCTGTATGTGTCACTCTTTTTCAAATGTGTTCCCTGTAAACAACATATTGAAGGATTATGGTTTTTAATCCATTCTGCTATCTGTTTCTGTCCATTCTGCTGTCTGTTTCCATCATAACTATGGTAGAAAAAAAAGAAAGGTGCAATCAGAGCATTAGAAACATTGACACGAGGCCTAAACAACCTTCCTCATCTTGTATTAACAATATCACAGGATTTGGAATGAGGAACCCTAATCCAAGACAAGTATTGGGCTTGACCAGTGCTTCATATTAATAGCTGTGTGAATTTGGGAGCATCTTAAACTCTTTGTGCCTACATTTCTTCATTTGTAAAAAGAGACTAATAATAATCTTGTAATTATATTGTAGAGTTGTTAAAGATAACTTTTGTTGTACTTACCCTACCTTTCTGTCCAGTCCTTCTGTCTCCTTTGCAGTTTCAAATCTATGTTTTATCCTCTACATAGGTATAGCTACAGGCCTTCTGGACTCTCTTGCCTTGTCTTGTTTTATCTTGTTTTATCTTTCTCTTCTTTCTCTGTTTTTTTTTTTATCATCTCATCATTCACTATTTTTGAGTTCATCTGTTATCTCTTCATGTTGCTGTTTGGTTGTTTCAATCATGTCTGACTCTGTGACCCCTTTTGGGATTTTTTTTTCAACATACTGGAGTGTTTTGTTATTTCCTTCTCAATATGCTTTTACAGATGGTGAAAATGAGGCAAACAAGTTTAAGTGATTTGCCCAGGGTTATACAGTTAGTAAATGTCTGAGGCTATATTCAAACTCAGGAAGATGAGTCTTCCTGATTTTAGGCACAGATCTCTATCCACTGTGCACCTAGCTATGACTTACCATGGTTGTCTCCCAAATATCTATGTAACCCAAACTCATCTGTTTCATAAGCTCCAGTTCCATACTTCCCACTTCCTAGTGGACTTCCCCACTTAGAAATCACATAGTCCTCTCACATTCAACATATCCATAAGACAACTTAGTATCTTTCCCCTCTAAATCCACCACATCATCCTAACTTTTTTTAAATTATATTAAAGGTAACAATTCTTTTTATATAGGTTCACAACTTAAGAATAATTCATGACTCTTCACTCTCATTGCTTCCTCTCCTTCTCAACACAGATAACCCGTTAGCAAATCTTGTCAATTTCACCTCTACAATATGTCTCGTGTCTGTGTCCTCTCTGTTCACATTACAATGACCCTAATTCAGATTCTTATCATGGAGCACTATTGTGATAACTTCATAATTGCTCTCTATGAATGCAGTATCTCTCCTCTCCAGTGCAACTTTTAAATAACTGCCAAATTACTATTTTTAAAGCACAGATATGACCATGTTTCTTCCACAGAAATCCTTCAGTGGCTCCCCATTACCTCAAAAAATCTTCTATTTAGTATTTAATCCCCTTCATAGCATTACCTGAACTTACATATTTATTTAATTTTAATTATACATCATTCCATATTATATGCTCTATGTTCCAGCCAAACTGATATATTTTCTATTTTCTACACACGACATTTCATCTTGCACGTCTTCATGTCTGCACAAGCTGATTCCTCCCTCATTCTTAGAATATGCTCTCTTTTCAACTCTGCTCCTTAGTAACCCTGGTTTTCTTCATGGCTAAGGTTGTGATATATCCTTCTTGAGACTTTCTTATATACCTTAGTTGTTCGCGCTCTCTCCCTCAAAAAAAATATCAATTTGTATTCATTTACCATATGTTTCATAAATATTTAGACTTGGAGATTTTGTTTTCCTCATTATAATATTTTACCCAACTCTTTGATGTCAAAGACTATTTTTTTTTGGTCACAGTGCCTGGCATAGTGCCAAGCACATGGTAGGTACTCAGCAAGTAATTGTTGATTTGATTGAAAGTGCTTTGTAAACCATAAAATACTATTAAAAAATCTCAGAAAATCAGTTTCTGATTAGCCTTAAAATTAATTTCACTTAATGGAAGTTGTGTTTGGCCCAGATAGTCTTTTTACTGGCTACATGGAACTCATTTGTACCATAATGTTGTCCCCTAGTAATCTTACTAGTTAGCATAAGAAAATTATTGAAAAATTATATAGTATTAGAGAAGTAAGCTGTGCACTATAAGGGAAACTTTGTAGCAGAAATGCCTAGTGCTATATGAGAGACTTGTTCTCTTAATAAGGCCTTTGAAATATATTATCCTTGAACTGATTAGCCACTGTTGTATATTCTTTTTTTTTTATGCCAGTGGCTACAGGTAGTATGTAATAAGGCTTTTTAAATGCTAAAATCATCTTTAAACTTTCAAAGAGTCCATTAAGTTCTAATATACTGGAACTTGGTGGAAAAAAATCTGTATTTACCCTATCTCTATCCTTTATTTTTTCCCCCTTAGCTTGGATGAGCCCTCAGCTGATCTCTTTCTAGGCTCAAAGTCCTATTTTTTTTTTAGTCCATTCTCATATGGAAGCTCATTTATCTTCTTGAGTAGTTGCCCTTCTCTGAACCTTTTCCAGTTTTATACATTTTCCACAAAATTTGGCCACTAGAACCACAAAAGGCAGCCTGCTTCAAGTTGTGCTTATCTTCCTTAAGTTCAGAAGTATCTCTCTCCACACTGGATTGCAGGCTTTGCCCTGCTCTATTTCCCCTCCCCCCCATAAACAATCATAGTCAGATAGAGAAAGGAGAAAGCTTATAAAAATAAAAGTATGTATATATAATATATAGATATAGATTTGCACACATGTATATATGTACACACATACATATGCATACATACACACATATAACCTATATCTAGATATAGGAATTGGCTTAAATTTGGAATTTGAAATGATTTTTAATGGCTTAGAATAGGGGCCACATATGATTTAGTTTTTAATTTTCACATTAATAATATTCATTTTTCTTAGTCAATTTGAATGAAATACAGTTGATCACTTTATGTATGATTATTATGCAACCGCTATGACACTG
Source organism: Phascolarctos cinereus (assembly GCF_003287225.1). Taxonomy (NCBI): domain Eukaryota; kingdom Metazoa; phylum Chordata; class Mammalia; order Diprotodontia; family Phascolarctidae; genus Phascolarctos; species Phascolarctos cinereus. Next base: position 494,917,313 of record NW_027555847.1, read on the forward strand.
GTAACAGACTCCATTTCAAATGAGTTTGTAGGCAAACGGTATCTGATTAAGGAGAATCAAGCCAGGCATATTACCAACCAGAATTGTAAGGAAGAAGGAAATATGCTAAAGGAATTAGGGGACATAAGCCAAGAGTGGCCAGGAATTGTGAACTGAGGATGGCAGAAAGATGGAATAGCTCCTTTGTTCTTGTCCCGACTCTGCCACTATTTCGTTGAGCAAATAATAAATAGTCAATAAATCATTGAATCTCAGAGGGCCTCAGTTTCCTCATTGGTAAAAAGAGTGGGTTAACATAGATGATATAGTATGCTAATTATGAAATTTTTCTAGTTCTAAATCCCTTTTGTTTTGTTTCTCTGAACTTTGCTCTAGAAAGCAATATCCACCTAAATAAAAATGAGATTTTCCAGGAATATAACATATTACCATGATTAGTTGGTACAGAAAAGTTTAAGAGGCTGAAGAGTTTAGCAAGAACTGAATTCCTAGATATCAAAGCGATGCATCTAAATCGAATGCCTGACCACATCATTCCTCTGATCAATAAACTCCAGTGACTCTCCGTTGTCTCTAGGTGATAATACAGACTCCTCTGGCAGTGAAAGATTATCATAGCCTAGTACTAGCCTACCTTTGCTATCTTATTATAAATTTCATATTTCACACATTCCCTTCTCCAGACAAGTTGACTACTTGTTGTTCCTGAATGCAGCATTCCATCTCCCATGACTCTGCAAATGTTCAAAGGCCTAGGATATCCTGTGGTGATGGTGTGCTCCTTCCTCTTCTCCCCAACTCAATTCTATGTCCTCAAGCAGCAGTTCAAACACTATCTCTTGTGGTAATACTCTTACTGCCTTCATCCCTTATCCATTTCCTCATATAATGTATATATTTTATATACACATAAATGTTTACATTTTTTTTCTCAAAAAATATGAACTCCATGAGATCAGAAAATGTTCCAATTTTACCTTAATATTTTCAGGACTCTGAACACATCCTGGCACATTTTAGAAGCATAGCCTGTTTGTTAAATGATTGTAACTATGCTCTAAGGGAAAAGTTAAAGGCCAGCAAAATAAAGTTATAAAGGATAAGGAAGTCAAAAGGCAAAGCATCATTAAAGTAACTCTTTTCTTTCTTTCTCTGTCTGTCTATCTATCTATCTATCTATCTATCTATCTATCTATCTATCTATCTATCTATCATCTATCTGTCTAATCTATCCACATCACCCTGGTAACTGAGTAAGCTTTTGATGCTTAACAACTTCTCACTTCCCTCAGTTTCCTCTCCTCTCTCATTGCAGGTTTAGAGAGTAAAACAGTAAGCTCCTCCCAATGCCTACCATTATAGATTGCTTGAACTTTCAGAACATTCCAGGTAATTCTCTATTTTCCACTGGCAGTTCTGCTTGTTTTGACTTCATGAAACATCAGGCTTCCCTTCCACATCCCTATTTTCTATTTCCTTTTGTTTGTTATCTTTTCCATCAGATCATAAGCTCCCAGAGGGTAGGGACTATATTCTTCTTATTTGTATCCCCAGTGCTTAGCACAGTGCCTGGCACATGGTAGGTACTTAATAAATGTGTATTTAATTGAATATACATATATAAATATACACATATAGGTATAGATATCAATTAATCTTTATATTGTATTACTTTAACAAGTTCATAACAGCAAATTTGTGGGCTTATGTAAGAGTTTTGTGATGAACAATTCAAATGCCAATTTGGTAAATTTATTACATTTACCCACTGAGTTTTTCCTCTTAAGAAGTTTATCATATATAGGCCATTGAAACCTATCTTAAGATGATATTTTAATGAATTATTAATTAATACTTATAATGAGAACTGAAAAATACAAAGTGCCATCTAAATGCTAAATGATAAAACTATAATTATATAGTGAGTGTGAATTATAACCAACTTAACAGGTTTATGTTATGCACAGTTGCAAAGCTGTTAATAATATATAGCATAAGAAGAAGAGTAACATAAATCACATTAGATTACCCAGAAAGTACAAAGTCAACACTTTCTTTGAGTTTCTTGGGTACTCAGAGAATCTATGTGTTTTAAGAAATATGATGCATTAAAGAAAATATGTGCATTAAAATATGATGGCAATTAGTGGAGGCTCGAAGAATCTAAGGCTATATAAAATGAGAAAAAGGAAGGAGAAAAGTGGCAGTGATCAAATGATTAAAAAAAATCTTAATTCTTTCAAGGACAAATACTTCTTTACATTTGTAGGTCTCCAAAACTCAGCTCTGATGAGAGTAGATATTAGAGGCAACAATAAACACTCACAAATATGGCTTCCAAAATTGTTTAAGTGGAAGGTTGATTTGCCACCAGGACATTGCCTATAGTCTAATCTGCCTAAGATAATAATCTAAGTAGGCCAGTTCAAGAGGTTTACTCATAACCAATAGCATAATTATAAAAAAGCAACTCAAGTTGACAATCTTTTCCTTTGAACAAACATTGCATGAGCTTCAAACTTCTCGTACACCTCTTCCTCTTAGTATTTTTAGGAAACACTCTGAGACAAGAAATAGCACAGAAGGTGCCAACTTGCATTACTAGTTTCCTCTTTGCAAGCTCTATATCTTAAACAAATCACAAATCTGGATATCATCACCATCACTAGTATCAACATCACCAGCATCATCATATTTTAGGAAGTAATCTGCAACTTCACTTTATAAGTCTCAGAAAGTTTGCCACACTTTGTTGTCAGAAACCCATATTTATTTGAGTCAAAGATCACCTTTCTTTTTTGATGTGTAAAGTCCTCAAATAGGATAGGATATTTGTATACAGATTCATCTTTCTGTAAAAGAAAAAAAAGTGACAGATAACCAAGACAGTTGCCTTCTATTTTTGATAACATTATTTCTGAATTTTTTTTTACTAATGGAAACAATTTGTTAAACTAATGCCCTATGGTTCATCACAATGGAAAGTATAGTGGTTTAGAGATAGCAGGGCCTGAGTACATATCCATATTACTGTGTGATCTTAGGCAAGTGACAATGTCTTTGTTCTTCAGTTTTCTCCACTGTAAAGTGAGAGGATTGGACTAGGTGACCTTTGAGGAACTTTCCCTTTCAAAATCAAAGATAATTTTAACTCTATTCATAATTCCCATAAAATATGAAACCGAAATATAACACATCCCCTTACCACTACTTTCCCATATGAATTATTTTCTGTGATTTGAATTCGAGTTCCTGAGTTCAGAGGTTGTCTTTGTATTCCAAATGTACGTTTTCCCAACACTTACTTGACATGTGATAAACACTTAATAAATGCTCAATCATCAATATTTTACCTCTTGATAACTCCTGTCAGACTCTGTGCATGTAATGTTGATACTTTTCAATGAAAGTCCACTTCTAGGTCCAAAATTCTGATTTGAGAATAGTATAATTTCAGTTTCATGCTTGGTGTATCTCCAGTTAGATTTATGATATCCATCACATTCCTAGTAGAGACCTAATGCGCCACTTCATTTATCATGCCATAAATTCTTCTATCCTCTTACAAACTTTTTCACAGAAGGAATAGATGATTTAGGTATTAATGCTCCTTTGTTGACAAATCTTCTCAGAAAAAAAAATTTCTGAAGAGATTTGAGTTTATACTAATTAAAACATAATCTCCAGAAATGTAATGATAGCTGCTCCTTCCTTTCACCCGACAACTTCCCTTAAAATTGCGAAATATCTGATTATATAACCAGGAGCTTTGTAAGACTCAAATAAGATAATGCAGGTAAAGCATTTTTGTAACCTTAAAATTCCACATAAATGTTGGTCATCACCATCACCATCATCACCATCATCATCCAATCACCGGGACTCTAGGTTGGTGATGACTTCATTCCCAGAGCCTTCCACAGCACTCATGCTGAACTCAAGCAATGTTTATAGAGCAATGCAAGGATATGCTAGTAAATGTTTAAAAACCAGCTTCTGGGAGGGATGGAGGGATGGGGGAGGGGATATATACGCAGTTTTAAAATTAATCTGCATTATTAATACTTTCATATACATACATACATATATACATATGCATATATATATACATACACACACAATTAAAACAACAAATCAATCTCTGAATTGTATCAATTTCTAAGGTATAAAGGTTTATAATGAAAATTTAACAACTGCCTCATGCAAGTTGGTTAAAGCTGGTTCTAGGACATTCCTGAATATACTCATTTCTTATTTAAAAAAAAATCACATTGTTTTGGTTCAATTGGACAATTTGAAGGTACAAGTCTCAATTTTTGCTCCTACAATGACTCAGCTGTAATGGTTTCCCTAGAATTATTGTCACACATAGCTGGAAGCTCTATAACTAATTTGTCTACTTATTTCACTTCATAATCCTAGGAGTCCTACAAGAATAAGTCTGGGAATTTCATTGACTGGGGAAGTTGCTGAAGGCAGTCACTTTGCCTTCTGTTTATTCTTGACAAATGAAACCATAGTTCCTAACAAGGATGAATGTCTTCTTGGATGAATTCAGTACAATTTTGTCCACACTGCCCATACTAATGCCAAAAGACCATTCAGTCTTAGTTTTTCCTTGTTCCTATCCATTCACAATACTTTTTTAATCTATAAGCTTGAGTCTCTCCAATTCCAGAAGAAATGTAGACCTCAAAAGCACATTAGAACATAATATGCAGGCTAGGATATTTTCGGGTCAAAACTTACTCACTATTTTTCAATACTGGACTAGTATTGACACAAAGTGATGGTCTAGCCAAATTTTGGTTATGTCAAATATTAGCATTAGCTTTTATTTAATTTTTTTTCCTGAACATTTTTATATCAGTTCTGGGGAAATGTAAAGAAAGCCAATGACACAAATTTTTGACCTTATTAAGCACGGTTCATACATATTCACTTTATCAAATTAAGACACTGTTCTGGAAGGAAATATTGAAATGTTAAAAAACAATAGAGTATCAGAGTCTTTCTAAACACACTGGCTAGCAATGACAGGACCAGGCGATAAAAATGAAGGATTTGTCACTAGGCTCTTTTCTACATGTATATAAAAGCAGAAGGATATAGGGGAAAATGTTCTCAATATGTGAGCAGATCTTACCATAATCAAAGAATCATGCAAATTTTGATTTACATAAAAACTTTGTGGCCATCTTGATACAATCCATAAGCCCAAATCAACATACACTCTAAAAAAAGCCAACAACATTCAAGTATCTATATACAGACTTTAAAGAAGGGGAAACTCACTACTTCCTGAGGTAGTTCATTCCACATGTGGACAACTACCCTAACATTAAACCAAAATTTGCATCCTGGCAATTTTAATAAATACAATATTGCAAATGTTGTTTAACCACAACCTACAACAAAAAGGCCATCATGACATTGCTCTAGAAATTATATGTCTCAATGACCCCAAGATCACATTGGTTTGTGCTCTATCTCTGCCACTCACTGCCTATGTGACCACGGAAAAATAATTTAGCCTCTCTAAGAATCAGATTATTTTTCTATGAAACAAGGTGATTGGACTAGATGTCTTCTAAGACCTCTTCCAGGTCTGAAGTCTCTTAAGCTATGCTATAAGCTGCTTTCTTTTTCCAAATTTCTCTTTTAGTGCAAGTACCCTGAACAAATTCAGCTTCAGCTATTTGTCAAAATTCATGTATGCTCAACCATGAGGAACCCTGTCTTTCTTTGCTTATTCAAATTTATTATTTCACTTTTAAATAAAAAAGATATTTATGAGAAAGTCAATGTCTAAGAAAAATGATTCTTTTCTATCTTTTCTAAACCTTTTGATACATATCAAGTTCAAATCACAATATTCATTCTAATGTCCTAAAAATTAGTTATGTGATTTATTTTTATCATATTTCTAAATTCCAATATGAAAAGAATCTGAGCATTAGAAATGTGTTGTCTGTGTCATATAAGAGACAGCTCTATTTGATTTTCCTTTGTTCCCTATCTTGCCACCCTGCAAACAACTTTTCCTGTAAGAAGAAATGCTGAATGATATCACACTCCAACAATAATTAATTGTGAAAAACAGCTACATTCAGGGGGAACACCAGTGTTAAGGTGAAGAGACAGATTACCCCCCCATTACTGTGTTCTTCACATTAATTCATACAGCCAATTTTAAAGGAAAAAATATTAAAAGGATCAAGAAAAATGCTGTATATCCCTCTCAATAACCTTATGCAACTTAACACCTCTAACAATTATGATAGACATAGTATACTAAAAAACTGATTATATATATATTTTTTAAAATAGCACTTAATTACTAACTGTGATGAAGTTGGGAATTCTAGGGAAAATAGTCATAACCACTACATGAAAAGTTTGCTTCGCTATAGGTTACTAACCTTACAGGAATGGAATCTAGCATGTTAACTTAGTGTACACAAGGGTATTCTCCAGATACAACATTGATATCAGAAGAACAAATAATTTCAGAAATTCTCAAATCATCTTGTTCAGTGCTGCATTAAAAAAAAACCTAACCTTTTTTTATTTGTGTGCTGAGTGAAAAAGCACCACAATTGTGTACGGGATACATGCTTCTACTCTTCATTTGGTGAAGTGGGGTAATTATCTACGTAATTATTTTTAGCTAAGAGCTTTTGCCAAATTGACTTTCAAATGTAGGCATACTTAGCAAGTTTGATTTTTCCCATTAAGAATACAGCCCTTTTAATAGGAACCATAATTAAGCAAAAGTAGAAATAAATGCCAGATCCTGGGCACTTTTAAAGCAGGAGGATTTACTTTATTTTAAATGATAATATTTGAAAGTTAAAAAAATTATTAGACTCTGACTTCTTTTAAAAATAAGGACCTTTCCATTCTTTCATTTTAGCTTTTAATATGCCTTACTCTAATATTCTCCTCTTCATTTGCTCTTGAAGTATAGGGATTTCAGAAAGAGAGGCTTATGATTAACTCTATGAAATTTATGTCATTCATTCCAGCTCTAATCTAAATTTGTTAAAATCTGGAAACCAGAGCCAGGATCCTAAGCCTAACAAGTTGATGTCAGAGATAATACCTGTAATGACAGCTCCTTAAGAGATCATGGCATTTTTGGTCATATATCTGCCTGGAATGAACCTAAAGGCTTAGACATACTTAGAATGTAGGCCAAAGTATCTTTCTATGGCACTAAGGAGATATTTCATGTAAAGATATGATAAGCACTCTCATAAATCCAAAGGAAAGAAAATTATATTCTAGTGAAAATCTAAAACACGTTCAGCATTTATTTTCCCCTAGTGAAATAAAACAAATGCCAGATAGAGAAATTGCAGAGGAAATAAATTTGTGAAATAAAAAGAGTAAGCATTATATATAGGATTAGCATAGAGTCTTTACTATGGATACATCAAAAGCAAATGCTTGTAGAGCCACAGTATGCATAGTACTAAATTAAACAGACACATGGACATGGGGATTAATAAAACAAAATGATGAATATTCATATTTTACATGTTGTGTTTTCAATTGAGCCCTAACAATTGAAATTTCCACAGAAAGGATACAGATCCTTCTAGTCTCAATAAGATAAGAATTGGATAGAAGATGCATTAAGAGGAGTCACTTAAATAAAAGGAGATAGAACTGTGAAATAGATTTGGAGGGTGTGGACAATTGTGAACAAGACCACAGATTAAATTAAGAGAGTGGAAAGTTGCAAGGATTGGAAGAGAAACTGATGGATCAGAAGGTGAAAATAGCTAGAAGGAGAAGGAATAGAGCTGAAAAAAAATGAATGAAAAGGTTGAAGGAAGAGAAAAATCGAGATAAAATAAGTTAAAATGAAGAAGGATGAGAACTGAAATGAAAAATTAAAAATTGAGGAGGAACATAAAGAGAAGAAATGGAAGGAAGAAGAGGAGAAGGAGGACAGAGTTGGTAAGTTATAATAAATTGGTGAAACAAGGGGAAAGAAGTTGGATCTGACTGTAAAGGTTCTCACAAATGAAAAGTTTCTGTTGATCAAGAGGACAACCAAACTGTGCATACCCTTTGATCCAGCAATACAACTACTAGCTTTGCATCCCAAAGAGATTAACAAAAGGAAAAAGACCTACATATACAAATGTGTGTATATGTATATATCAGCTCCTTTTGTGGTGGCAAAGAATTAAAAATTGAGGGGATGCCCATTGAGAAATGGCTGAAGAAGTTTCTGTTAAGAAAAGATGACGTCTGCTTGCTCATCATTTCTTACAACAAATAGTATTCCATTACATTTATATACTACAGTTTGTTCAGGCACTCCCCAATTTATGGGCATCCCCTCAATATCCAATTCTTTGCCATCACAAAAAGAGTTGCTATAAATATTTTTGTACATGTGGCTCCTTTTCCCATTTTTATGATCTCTTTTGTATACAGCCTTAGAAGTGTTACTGCTGGGTTGAAGCGTATGTCCATTTTTACAGCCCTTTGGGTATAGGTCCAAATTGCTCTCCAAAATGGTTGGATCACTTCACATCTCCACCAACAATGTATTAATGTTACAATTTTTCCAGGTCTTCTCCAGCATTTATCATTTTTCTGTTTTGTCATTTTGTCTCATCTGATACATATGATGCGGTACCTCAGAAATGTTTTGATTTGCATTTCTCTAATTAATAGTGATTTAGAACATTTTTTCATATGAATATAGATGGCTTTAATTTCTTCATCTGAGAACTGCCTATTTATATCCTTTGGCCATTTCTGAATTGGTGAATGATTTGTATTCTTATAAATTTGACTTAGTTTCTATATATTTTAGAAATGAGGCCCTTGTCAGAGACATTGGTTGTAAATATTCTTTCATAGTTTTCTGCTCCCCTCTTAATCTTGGTTACATTGGCTTCATTTGTGCAAAAATCTTTTAATTTAATGTAATCAAAATTTTCCATTTTGCATTTCATAATATTCTCTATTTCTTGTTTGGCCATAAATTCTTCTGTTCTCCATAAATCTGACAGGTAAATTATTCATTGCTCCCAGTTTACTTACAGTGTCAGCTTTTATATTTAAATCATGAACCCATTTTGACTTTATTTTGGTATATGGTGTGAGATTTTGGTCTATGCTTAGTTTCTGCCATACTCTTTTCCAGTTTTCCCAGCAGTTTTTGTCAAATAGTGAGTTCTTATTCCAGAAAATGGGGTCTTTGAGTTTATCAAATAGATTACTATAGTCATTTACTACTGTGTCTTGTATACTTAACTTATTCCACTGATCCACCACTGTTTCTTAGCCAGCACCAAGTAGTTTTGATGATTGTTGCTTTATAATACAATTTAAGATCCAGTATGGCTAGGCCACTTTCCCTAGAATTTCTTTTCATTAGTGTCCCTTGATATTCTGGACCTTTTTATTCCAAATTAATCTTGTTATTATTTTTTCTAGCTCTACACAATATTGTTTTGGTAGTTTGATTGGAATGGCACTGAATAAGTAAATTAATTTAGGTAGAATTGTCATTTTTATTATATTAGCTCAGCCCACCCATGAGCAACTAATGTTTTTCCAATTATTTAGATCTGACTTTATTTGTGTGAAAAGTGTTTTCTAATTATGTTGATATAGTTCCTGGGTTTGTTTTGGGAGATTAACTCCCAAATATTTTATAATGTCTACAGTAAGTTTAAATGTAATTTCTCTTTCTATCTCCTGCTGTTGGGCTTTGTTGGTAATATATAGAAATGCTGATGATTTATGTGGGTTTATTTTCTAACCTGGAACTTTGATAAAGATTTTATTATTTCAAGTAGTTTTTCACTTCATTCTCTAAGTATATCATCATATCATCTATAAACAGTGATAGCTTTGTTTCTTCTTTGCCTATTCTAATATCTTCAATTTCTTTTTCTTCTCTTATTGCTAAAGTCAATGTTTCTAGTGCAATACTTAACAATGGTGGTGATATTAGTGGTACTTGTTTCACCCTTGATCTTATTGGAAATGCTTCTAGCTTATCCCCATTACATGTGAAGCTTGCTGAAGATTTTTGGTAGATGCTACTTAATATTTTAAGGAAGACTCCATTTTTCCTGTGTTCTCTATTGTTTTTAATAGGAATTGGTGGTGTATTTTGTCAAAACCATTTTCTGAATTTATGGAGATAATCACATAGTTTCTGTTAGCTTTGTTGTTGAGATGAGCAATTATGCTGTTAGTTTTCCTAATATTGAACTAGTCTTGCATACCTGGTATAAATCTTACCTAGTCATAGTGTATTATTCTCATGACAAGTTTATGTAATCTTTTTACCAATATTTTGTTTAAGATGCTTGTATCTATATTCATTAGGGAAATTGGTCTATAATTTTCTTTCCCATTTTTTGACTCTTCCCAGTTTAGGTATCAACACCATATTTGTACCATAAAAAGAATTTGGTAAGACATCTTCTTCACCTATTTTCCTTAAATAGTCTATATAGCATTGGAATTAATTGTTCTTTAAATGTTTGATAGAATTCACTTGTAAAACCATCTGGGCTTGGATACTTTTTCCTAGGGAGTTCATTGATAGCTTATTTAATTTCTTTTTCTGAAATGGAGTTATTTAAGTATTTTACTTCCTCTTCCATTAATCTGGGCAATTTATATTTTTGTAAATATTCATCCATTTCCTAAGATTGTCAAGCTTTTTGGCATACAGTTGGGCAAAAGTGTTTCTAATTATTGTTTTAATTTCCTCTTCATTGATGGTGAATTCACCTTTTTCATTTTTTATACTGGTAATTTGCTTTTCTTCTTTCTCTTTTTCTTTTAAATTAGATTAAACAAAGGTTTGTCTACTTTTTTTTCATAAAACCAGCTCTTAGTTTTATTATTAGTTCAATAGCTTTCTTAATTTCAATTTTATTATTCTCTTCTTTGGTTTTCAGTATTTCTAATTTGGTATTTAACTGGGGATTTTTAATTTGTTCTTTTTCTAGGTTTTTTTTTTAGTTTCATGGTCAATTCATTAATCTCCTCTTTCTCTATTTTATTCATCTAAGCATTTAGAGATATAAAACTTCCCCTAAGACCTGCTTTTGCTGCATCCCATAAGCTTTGGTATGTTGTCTCATTATTGTCATTCTTGTGGATGAAGTTATTGATTATTTCATATGATTTGTTGTATGACCCACTCATTCTTTAGGATTAAATTATTTAGTTTCCAATCAATTTTAGTCTATCTTTCTATAGCCCTTTATTACACATAATTTTATTGCATCATGATCTGAAAAGTATGTATTTAATATTTCTGCCTTTCTGCATTGTATCATGAGGATTTTATGCCCTACTACATGGTCAATTTTTATGTATGTGCCATGTACCACTGAAAAAAAAAAGTATATTTCTTTCTATCCCCATTCAATTTTCTCCAGAGATCTACTGTATTCTAAGTTTTCTAAAATTCTATTTGCCTCCTTAACTTATTTTAAGTTTATTTTGTGGTTAAATCTATCTAGTTCAGAGATGGGGAGGTTCAAGTCCTACACTATTATGGTTTTGTTAGCTATTTCTTCCTGTTGCACTCTGAACTTCTCATCTAAGAATTTAGATGCCATACCTCTTGGTGCATGTCATTTAATACTTTTTAAAAGTTGAATTGAATTATCAAATATGCAGAATTTAAATATTTTGTCTTCATGAATTGACAACCTTGAATATTTCAATAAAATGTATTCAAGGTGATGAGTGAAAGAAAGAAAGAAAGAAAGAAAGAAAGAAAGAAAGAAAGGGAGGAAGAAAGAAGGAAGGGAGAGAGATTGAAAAGAAAGGAACTTAATCCCTACTTTCAAGAAATTGACAGTCTAATAGAAGAAATAATAAATGTAGTCAAATAGCTAAATTATACAAGATAACATAATAAAACACAAATAAAATGTTTTAGTACTCTGAGAAAATTGTTTTTAATCACAAAAAAAAAATGTTATCCAGAGTAACTTTAGCTTTGAAAGTGTCACAGTGTAGTGAAATAATTCTTAGTGTGAGGAAAATTAGCTTTTTAATCCCACCTCTGACATTTATGATTGGCAAGTTACTTGATATTTTTGAGCCTCAACTTCTTCATATGTAAAGGGAAGATAATAATAGCTTTAGTACCTAGTACACAGGTTTCTTGTGAGGATGCTATGAGGAAATTTATGTAAAATGCTTTTCAACCCTTAAAGGCTTTGTAAAATGCCAGCTATTACTTTAAATGATTTTCCAATATTCTATTTTAATTCCAAGGAAATAACAAATAACTCTCTTCCTATTTATCCTACTAAAGAAATGGGAGGGCATCCATCACACTGCAGAGACTTATGTGGGAAGAGAGAAGTTCATAGTACTTTACAGATAAATAAATTTCTGTTTGATAAGTTGAAAAAATTTGTAGTTCCTGTAGGTAGGACTTAGCAGGAAATTACCAGTTGCCATTCAAAGGCCTCTTCATATTTTATTATGCTGAGACTTCTGAATCACGTAAGTGAGCCACACTAATCAACTACCAAGGTATGAAGCTCTAAGCCAGCAAAGTCATCTAAATGTATTATCTATAGGGTCCCCAAGAAGGCAAAAGCAAGAAGACCTCAGCCCAAATATGTTTGGTGGAAAAGGAAAATTTTTCAATGTGACTGGAAAACTGTTCAGTATTCATATGTGTGCAATTCCAAGTGATACTTTTACATAAAATGAATTCAGTTGCATCTCTGATCAAGAAAGGGGAAAAAAAAAGTCTGAATCAACACATCTCTACTCCTCAAATTCTCAGGGGAAATTATGTTTCCTGATAGAATTCGTTAAAGTTTTTCGTATCAGATTTTACATGTATTGTTTGCTTTTGTTCATTCTTTCTTTTCTTCTACTTTTTATTTCCTTTTTAAAAATAATGTTTTATGGGGCAGGTAGGTGATGCAGTGGAGAGAGCATCAGCCCTGAAGTCAGGAGGACCTGAGTTCAAATCTGGCCTCAGACCAAACACTTGACACTTATTGCTGTGTGACCTTAGGCAAGTCACTTAACCCCAATTGCCTAAAAAAAAAGTGAATGATTGGGGCAGCTAGGTGGCAAAGGGGATAGAGGACCGGCCCTGAAGTCAGGATGACCTGAGTTCAAATCTGACCTCAGACCAAACACTTGACACTTACTAGCTGTGTGACCCTGGGCAAGTCACTTAACCCCAATTGCCTAAAAGCAAAACAACCAAGCAAAAAATAATAATGTTTTGTTATAAGGGATGGGTCTCTGGGAGGAAGAAAGGTCAATGCACATATGTATGTATGTATGTTTCTCTGCATACATAAACACATATTTATACTCTTTGTGTGTGTGTGTGTGTGTTTTAATGAGGCAATAGGGGCTAAGTGACTTGCCCAGGGTCACACAGCTAGTAAGTGTCAAGTGTCTGAGGATGGATTTGAACTCAGGTCCTCCTGACTCCAAGGCCCTAGCTCTATCCACTATGCCACCTAGCTGCCCCTATTTGTATTCTTAATAGAGTTTCTATGTGGTAGATGCAAGGGATGGTATAGGCATGTAGATTTATAATTCAAGACAATATTTTGAAGGGAAAATGTTATAATACTATACTTATTGAGATGTTAGAGAATTGTGGGCTATATCACATACCGTTTAGTAGATTCAGAGCTGGTTAAATGATCAAGCTAGGGAGGGGAGATCATCAAGTATTGGAAGGGCATGTGAATTAAAGGAAAATAACATATTTTGTCTTACCCTAGAGGCAGAAGATAAATAGCAGGTATGACCAACAGGCCCAAGAAGGCAGATTTAGACTTCATGTTAAGGAAAGCTTCCTTACAAATAGAGGTACCCAAAAGGGGCCAAGGCATACTCAAAGGGGCAGGGGGAGGGTTCCCTCCTTGTAGGTTTTCCATCATCAAATGGCCAATTACTGATAAGAGTGTTGATGTGATTATTATTAACTTAGAGGTTGATCATTGAGCTCCCATCCAACCCTGAGCTTCGTGTGACTTCAATGTTAACCAGAGTTGGTGGATTCTGAAAGTGTTTGGTTTTCTGTTTTTCTCATTTTTCAGTTTTGCTTTTTACCACCAGAAAATCAGTGCAACTGAGGGTAAGTCCTCTAACCTTGCCCTAAGACCCAATTATGTGAATAAGGGTGACTATTCCATTGTTTTCATGTTTTCTGAGGGAATTTCTTTTTTATCGATAATGAAATATATTTTTCCGTAATGCAAAAAAGGGAAATTTATAAAGCTTTCCCAAGGAAAGGTAACTATTCATAGAATGTTTTTCTTCTTCAGGATTATATGAAAGTCACCATATCTTTCCCTGGAAGCTTTCCTGGAGCCATTATGATTTTCAGTAGCTTCAATCAAGTGTTAAGAGGGAAATTCGGTGGCCTACACCAAAGCTGAAATTCCTGTGATCTGATATTTTTAGAAATCCTTTTACTCAAGCAAAATTCTTGTTTTCACATGAAGGTAGAATATTTAACTTCTAATATGAACTCAGAATAAAACAAAAACAATGACAGATTTGAAAAATATTTATCATGTTCATGAAAAGTGTTCTTAGACCTCATTAACAATTAAATAATAGAACTAACAAATATTCATATTAGCTGCATAAGGAAGGCCACTTTCTCTTTAGGTATGTCAACATCAAGAAACATGCTTATCACCTGGTAATCCACACAGCTTGAGAAAACACTCTGAAAAAAATATATTTCCCCTTGTTTATTTTCTGGAAACGACTTCTTTTTATCTCCATTTTGCTTCTTATCATAAGAAAGGATGCTTTGGAGGTGAATGACTGAGTGAACATCACTTGATACTCCAAAGCTGCTATATTTCTGGTCCCAAGTAGATGAGTTAAAAGTACAGTGGAATGAGATGGGAAGCCCTGGATTGGCGAAGTCCTAGGACATTGGGTAAGCTCTAATGTCATCAGAGATTGGGGTTCAAATCTCGGTCCTGCAGGGCCAACTGCAAAACTTCCAATGAATGACCTTAATTCCACGGGAATATTCTTCTTTATACTGGGCATCTTTTAATTTCCTGCCTTTGTTAGACACAGATAAAATAATGTATTTATTTTTTAAATATTTTTCCAAAGTCCTTCCACTTGTTGGTAACTGAGAAGCAACTGTATTCAAAAAACGACTTTAAGAGATACATTTCTTTGCTAATTTTGCTAGTTATGGAACACCTGGAAAGAAATACAAAATGTCACAAGGGAAAGAATAAGATCAAATATTCAAGTTGACATAAGTAAAGCAAACAGAGTTCCATGGTTAGTTTAAGGATTCACTTTTATTCAGGGCAACCGCCTCTTGCCAACTCCTAGAAACATCCAGATAGGTCTCCTTTGGGAACATAGGTTAATGCAGGTACTCAAGGTGCTGGACTTCTCTTCACTTTTTCCCCAGGGCTTATATAACAAAGCTCTTCACTGCAAGTGTCTGTTATAAGTAATTGTAACTTTTTGACATTGCTTTGCCTCTGTCTAGTCTTTCCAAGATAAATTGTAGCACAGTGTATTGTTAGCACAAATACCTCACTGGTACTTCCCTTGCTGAACATTACTTTCATGGGAAGATTGCTTCTTTGAAACAAGCTAGGATAGTGGCTTCGCTTTAGAAAGTGAGAATAATTAAATTAATTATTTCATAAATTCCCCTTAACATAATTGATGTGAAAAAGTATCTTATTAGTAAGTATTTATATTAAATTTTTAGACTTAACAGATATTGGAGAGGTATATGATACTATGTGTAAAGTTCATGGAAAATACATTGTGTGAGAAAGAAACTTAGTTGCTGTTGATCTCTTCAACCTCTAAGTCATCATGGCTGAGTAGAAGGAGATTTAGACAAGAAGTAAGTTAAATTTAGCTTTACAAACTCTCTCACTTGGTGACCTCATCAGCCCCCATAGATTCAGGTTTTAATTCTATGCATATGACTCCCAAATTAATACATTCGATCCTTGTTTATCTACTGAATTCTAGTTCCACATCAACATCTACTATTAGACAATTCTGCCCTGAATGTCCTGTGATCATCTCATCTCCAATTTGATGTGGTCAAAACATAACTCATCTTTCCTTCTATTGCCTCCTCACCTTCCACACTCCCTTATTACTGTTTAGGGAACCATCCTTTTGTTCACCCACATATACAACCTAAATGTTATCCTTGATTTACATTCAACCCCAAAATCAAATCTGTTGACAAATCTTGGCATTTTTCTCTTCATTATCTCTCAGATACACCTATTAGTTTCTGCTTCATAGCTACCACTCTCCTTGACATCCACATAACCCAGATTTTGCATTAGACTTATAATGCTTGCTTCAAGATTCTTCCCATTACAATCCATCCTTCATACAACTACCTAGTCATTTTTACATTGTACAGATCTTATCATGCCACCCCCACCTCCACTCAAGAAATGCTATTTGCTCCCTATTACCTATAGGATGAAACATAGACTCTTTTAGTATTCTAAAATCTTTATAACCTATCCTATCCCTACCTTTCCTATTTAATTATA
This sequence comes from Phascolarctos cinereus, assembly GCF_003287225.1. Classification (NCBI taxonomy): domain Eukaryota; kingdom Metazoa; phylum Chordata; class Mammalia; order Diprotodontia; family Phascolarctidae; genus Phascolarctos; species Phascolarctos cinereus. The sequence goes on from NW_027555847.1 coordinate 494,933,887, forward strand.
CATTGATCCCATACAACCTCTGTTTATGATCTAGTCAAAAGGGCCTAACTGTTGTTTCCCTAACATGACTCTCCATCTCCCATTTCCATTAATTTGCTCAGACTATCTTACATGCTTGGTATTGCTCTCCCTCCTCACCTGTGACTTTTGGAATCCCAGGCTTCCTTCAAGACTCATCTCAAGCATTCTTTCATGATCTGTACCCCCTTCAGTTGCAAGGGCCTTGCACTCTAAAGTTACCTTGGATTTCAATGTAGATGTTTTATGTAAGCCTATATCTACATATGGTGCCTCACTCATTTGAAAGTATAGTAAGCTCATTAATGGAAGGGATTAGTTCACTTTTTTCTTTGTATTCTCAGAGCCTAAGAAAGGGCCTGGAGTACGGTTTAATACATGTCAGTTAATTGATTATACTGATTATATAGACTTTCAAATAGCACATCCAAGGAGACTGGATAAGGACGCTAGATAGAGAACTTACTATCCACTGAGGCAGCCCATGACTGATTTTGGCCACCTGTAATTATCAGGCAGATAGGTGGTAAAGTAGATAGACTGCTGGGTCTAAAGTCAGGAAGCCTCATCTTCCTGAATTCAAATCTGGCTTTAGACACTTACTGGCTGTGTGACCCTGGGCAAGTCATGTAATCCCATTTGCCTCACTTTCCTCATCTGTAAAATTAGCTGGAGAAGGAAATAGAAAACCACTCCAACATATTTGTCAAGAAAACACTAAATGGGGTCAAAAAGAGTTGGACACTGATGAAAAATGACTGTACAACAATCATAAGCCAGGATTTTTTGTTTGTTTTACTTTTCTTATGATAAACTGAAATCTACATCTTGGTAACTTTCATCCATTGTTCCTAACTCCTCATTCTACAGTCAAGCAGAGTAAATCTAGAAATTCTTCTCTTTAATAATTCTTCAACAATTTGAAGTTTGCTCTCCTAGGCACTTATTTTTTTCAATCATTTTTTTTCTTTCCCATAAATTAATATCCTCATATCCTTCAACTGATCTTCATATAGCATGGTTTTGATATGTCAAAACCATGTACACACACACACACAAACTATATATGACTATATATATATATATATATATATATATATATATATATATATATATATATATATATATATATATATATATATATATATATATATATAGTCATAAATTCAGAGATTTTGATATGGAGGGTATGCCTAGAGCCATTTAGAATATCCCATTAAATTTACTGAAATTCAGATTTATTAAGTGTTTTGGGAACGGTGACACATGTAATGACAGAGGGAGGATATGAACCCAAGTCCTATGAACCCAGAATCAGTACTTTTCCACAATACCATGCTTATTCCAATCTATATAATTTGTAAAATGAGGCATTTAGAACTTAAACAAGACTTTCTATACATGGTTTAAATTGCCCTTACCTAATTGTACTTAAACAGGATATGTTTGAATTAGCTTTTTTTTTTCTTGGACACATTATAGTCCTCTAGTATTAAAAAAAAAATCCCTGGGTCTTTTTCATATTTAAATGCTATAATGAATCCATGATCAGAATCAAAAAGTTACTCCTTCAATTATTGCATGCTATAACCTATTTGTACTTTTTTCATCTATGGCACCAATGTGTATATGCTTCCACAAATCATATGTATGTAAGTCTTTTGAGTTCCATCCCCACATTACCAATAATCAATGAAAAATTTCAAAATGGATGTCCCATAGACATCCCACTACTGATGCCAATAATTAAAACATTATATTTCTTCCCAAACCTATTTTTCCAAATTAACTTATTTCTGCCAATAAGAAAATCATCTTTCCAATATCCCAAAGATGTAGTCTTTTTGATTCTTCATTTTCTCTCTCACTCTGGTATTCAAGCAGTTGCCATATCTTTTTAACTCTTTCTATACAGTATCTCTTACCTCTGTCCCTTTCTCTCTATTCATGGGACAACTATTCATTTCCAGGCCATCATTACCTCTCTTCTGGACAATTTCTTCATATCTCTAATCTGTCCCTGTCATGTAACTCTTCTTCTACAATACTTTCTCTATGTAGGCATTAAAGTGATTTTCTTTGGTTCAGTTGGTTCATGTCATTCCCTTACTCAGTAAAGCCAGTGGCCCATGTTGCCACTAAGATACCAACTCTTTTGTTTCACATGAAAAAAAAAATTCAGTTTTGACCCAAATGATTATCATTTCACTCTCATTTTTACTTTACTCATGTTTATTTCATTCACTCTAATTCCTGTACACTATAGCATAGGCAAACTGGACTTCTTACTATGTGCTGCATCTCACATCTCTGTGTTTATTACACTGACTGTCCTCAATGCTTAGAATATACTCTCTTCCCCTCTGCCTCTTATAAACTCTTGTTTATCTCAAGACCACTTAAAGATATTTTTTTCCTTGACCCTTGAACATGAACAATGTGTAGAAATGAAGAAAAATTTTGAAATTGATTTATGAAAAAAAATTCTGAGCCAACAAACCAAATGTAAAATGTAACGTGCTGACTTTGAAAGCGGTGAGTTCTACATTTTGAAAGTGTTTAAGCTGAAAGTGAAAGACTTATTTTCAGGAATGTTGTAGAAAATCATTTGGGTAATAATGGGACTGAGATTAGATCTGAGGATCCTTGCATTTCTGCTATATTAGAATTTGAAGATTTTATATTTTGTTACTGAATATCTGGTGATTATTGTTTCTTTTGATAAAATTTCCTTTCAATTTCTAATTTATAGTATAATTGCAAATATAACTTGGTGTTTTGATACTAGGCACATAAGGAGAGATTTTTTTCTTTTATTTTTTGGAGGGGGCAACATGGATGGGGATGGAGTTTAGAAGTGGCTTCTGATCTGTGGCTTATGAGCCTGGAATTTCCCAAAGCACATTGGATCTTGGATTACATGACTTTATAATACACAGCATTAAAAAGAGAATAATGTAATCCTATAGTTTAAAGGAATGTTATAAGTCACTTAGTCCAATCTACTACCAAAGCAGTAAACCTTTGAATTCAAACATTTCCATTTTTCAAAATGCATGTACATGAAGTATTTATAAATGATATTCCCAAGGGGATATATGCTATTCCTGTTTATAAATAACCAATGTAGTAATTCTCTGAGACTTAGGGTGTTGAGGTAGGCAAATAAATAGGCAAAGCAATGGCTTGCTAAGATAAGGCTGAGCCTCAAAAGTAGGTAGCAGCAAATACACTCACATATCACCATCTTTCCATTTATCTTGGGTGATGTAATTGAGTTAATACAGCACTGAGAAATAGACAAAGCTAATAGGATCAAACTAAATTTCTTCTAAAGTTTCCAGAAATTTTGATTTCCTGGTGTTAAAAAGAAATCAATGTCTTTGTCAGACCCAATGCACTTATTCTAATCAAATTTTTAAAATATAATTCATCCTCAGAATGTGACACCATCTCCTTAAAAGTAGGGCCCATATGTATAAAAAGAATTATCATCATTTCACTCTTTTCTCTACCAACTGTCATTATTCTTTAGGAAATATGGCATTTCTTAAACATTATTTTGACTCTTAACCTAATAACATAATCAAAAATTTTGTTACACTTTTTTATGTACTTAAAATGGTGTTGCTTAGTGGTGAGAAAAGAAGGAAATTTGAAGCAATCATTCATCAGTCTTACTATGGACTCCATGTACTCTTAAAACTACAGTCTGTTTCTTTTCAACAATGCATCTTATTAAAATTGCTGAAGCACTCTTACTAACATTCGTGAATGAAAGGGGCATGATTGAGACTCCTCTGTTTTTTAAGCATCATTTAATTTTGATTCCACAAATGTCCCAGGCAGATACCCAATAATGCCAGTAATAAGTATTTTGTCTAGCAAGGCACTCGTAAACATTTTGTCAATCAGAATTTTACCACACAAAGTATCTGAGATTAATTACAGTTAAGGTTTTTTTAACCAATAATAATTTCTGTTAAAACTGCAGCCATACTAGATGTCTATTATTATATCATGCTGTCACATAAATATATCATGTTACCAGTTTGTATTCAAATTGTCAAGAAATTGTTATTTCGTGGATAGCTTCAGAGATTCTGTAGCCTTAAAAGATTACTATTGTAGAAGCATTAGGAAATATGTCTCCATTTCAGAAGCTTTCCTTTGCTTTGAAAATCCATGACATTGTGTTTTGTGTCAAGTGACCTGTGACACTGGGATTGAAGTTTAGCTAGTATTTTGATGCTCTGCCTATTATGTATGGCACTTAAAAAAGACATAAATTGTTACTGATTTCATGCTTATTCAAAGTACCAAGTTTCCAAAGGAAAAAAAAATACCAAAAAGGTTCAAGATATGCATAGCAAAAATGAAAGAAAATGAAATTATTATGATAGTGATAAAGTAATTTTAATATTATTGTTATTCACATGTATGAGTTTGAAGCCACCATACATATTTCCAAGCATTTACAAAAACAAGCGTAAAGCACTTTAAATTTTATGCATGAAAAATGAAAAAATGCAGATATTATACTTTCAGTAGTTACAGTTGCCTAAAGAATTGTAGCAGCCTCATATTCACTACAGAAAAAATGATAGTAGCACACACTGCTTAGAGGGTAGTAACAGGAGCAACCACATATGAGAAATGAAAACAGCAAAAAGAAAAAAAATTGTAGAGAGAGCATGGTATGGGGGAGGAAGGAAGAGAGAGAGAGAGAGAGAGAGAGAGAGAGAGACAGAGAGAGAGAGAGAGAGAGAGAGAGAGAGAGAGAGAGAGAGAGAGAGATGACTTAGGAATTACAAGTATAGGGGTCCATGTACCCCCTTTAACATATACTAGAGGTTACAACATAGACAAGTCACTTAAACTCTCGATGCCCTCAGGCAACACTCTCCTTTGTACACTTTCATTTTTTCTATTTATGTACACATAGACATCCATATATTATCATGCATGTGTACATGCATGCATATGTATGCATGTACAGATGTACGTAAGTATATTTGCATGTGTGTATGCATTTCATTCAGGTTGAGTCTGCAGGAAAAAAAGAAAAAAAAACTTTGGCTTTTGTGCTTCTATACATTTGGAGATTTAGGCTCCTAATTTCTAAATCCTAGATTTAGGAATCTAATGACGTTGGACTAAGTCCCTTTATATGCTGAAGGAAAGTACTCTGATGGATTATTTGAGTATATTAAATACCAATTATTATGTTTGAAAATGAGGCATTCTTTGTCTTTAAATTTAGTATGAAATAGCAGAATTACTTGACCAACATATATTTTGTTATAAGCACAAGCAAATTATGCTAACAGGTCACAGGGCTAATATTGTATTCTTATATAAGTCAGTTAGCTTTCTACATACAATGACATCTGTCCAGTGGAGATGGTATTCATTGGCCACAACTAGAGAAGATGATGATGATGATGATAATGATTATGATGATGATGATGATGATGTAATGATCATAGGATGCTTCCTAGGGGCACATTTTGATTACATTATTCTCTATTTCTGAAGATGAATAGGGAAAAAGGAAAAGAACTTATATGTTCTAAAATGTTTATAGCAGCTCTCTTTGTGGTGGCAAAGAACTAGTAATTGCAGGGATGCCCATCAATTGGGGAATGGCTAAGCAAGTTGTGGTATATGACTGTAACAGAAGATTATTATGCCATAGAAAAATGATGAGTTGAAGGATTTTAGAAAAAAAAATCATGGAAAGACTTGAAATAATGAAGAGTGAACTGAGCAGAACCAAGAGAACATTGTATACAGTAAGAGCAATATTGTTTTAAGAATGACTTTGAGCAAATAAGTTAGTTTAACTATTAAAAGTACCCAAATTAACCATAAGGGACATATGAAAAAAGGCACTATCTACATCCAGAGAAAGAACTGATAAATAGAGGTATGCGTAGAACAAGTATAATATATATACCTTTTTGTGTCTAATAATAGCCATCAATAGGGTGGAGGGAGGAGAGGTAGGGAAGAAAAAAAAGGAAATAAAAGAACTTTACATGATAATCTTGTTGTATATTTGAAAGAAATAGCAAGTTGTGCATAGCAGATTTGCAGTTTCATGTGCAATCATAATTTTTAGTGTACTGTGTTATGGAAATGCTTACTTTATTCTAGAAATTAAAAATTAAAAAAAAGAACTGAAAGGCACCTTAGATGTTTTTTGAAACTATATTATTTTAAATATGGTAAGAGGGACACCCAAAGATTTCAAAATGTCTTTCAGATTGAAAATTCTTTTCCAGATACTTTGGTAATTCCTTTAATTTAAGGAATTAAATAACTTAATTAATTAACTAACACTTGAATTCTAGAGTTGAATGGAGATTTTGTAGTCATCTAATTTAATCCTTCTTGTCTCTTCGATAAACCTGGGAACTGTCTATCTAGACTTGTGCTCATTCCCTCCTCAAATTATGTTATATAATAGTGTATTCTTATATATTTAATTAAGTGTGTATATTCTAATTTTCACTCAGTACCCTGTAAGATGAGATAAATAACTTTTGGGATATCAAGGTCCCCCAACAGCTGACAGTAAGGGTCCAGTTTATCTATCTTAGGCACTCAGGAGAGACTACTGAAAAGTTCAGAAAGTTCAGAAAAGTTCAAGATGCTATTGACACAGAATATATTGTTGTCCAACACTTCAGTGTATCCATTCCTAAGATATCAAGTGACTTGTCATACAATTGTATATAAGACCTTCCCTGGATCCACACGTAACAAGTGGAATAACTCACACAGGTCACCAGAATCCCTAGAGCTGCACTGCTTTGCTTCACAATTCTCACTTTTGCCCTTCCTTCATTGAAACATGGCTCTATGACCAGCATCACTCAAGAATAGGACTTTATATCTGACTCTTTAAAGGGTTGTGATTTTGCAAGGGAGGTAATATTTCTGCTTGATCCTAGAGGGGTGAGCTAGGACAAACAAATGGATATTACAATGGGCCATTACACCAGAAATCAGTTCCTAATTATTCAGAGGGTCTGGCAATGGTTTATGTAGTCTTTCAAAGGTCGTTCTCTGCCACTAGAAATGATCGAGTATGAAATAATATTTGTAAGAGTTATCAAAGAAAAAGTTCCCCCTTCAGGTAGGTGTTAGCCTTCTAGTTATTAGGTTTTATGAGATTTCACATTTTGTTTCACCAAAAATTGTTGGATTTTAATTATTAGTTTAAAAAAATTTAAAAAAATAAAAGGCAGAATCCATAGCTTTAATATATGTCCAAGGTATTTGGATAGTTCAATTTTAGCCAAAAGATAAATCAATCTTATTTCCTAAGTTCTACGAACAACAATTTAAAGCACATACACACATACATTTAAATGTCCCTTGGCTGGGGAAAAAAAAATCACTTTTTTGTTTTTGTATTTGTTTGTAAAAACTCAAATCACAAAAACATTGGAGCCAGTAAACTGAACTCCACTCTTCTGCCCCATTTCATTATAGAGGAGTAAGATATTAAACTGTACAAACTAGAGAAGAGCTGACAGAGCTTTAATTAAATTGATACTGTTCATGATACCTGAGTAGTAGTATATTTGTCAGGGTATAAATTGTGATAGCACCAAATAAGGTGACAAACTTCCCAGAGGACTCATTGCAATTCCTGGTATTGGGGGTGAGTTTATACAAATTCCTCATGGGGTATTTCATTTAAATTACTTGACATCTGAGGGACTATGAGCAAAGCTTAGCTGTCTGACCTACCTGTTGCAGATAGCATGGATAATGAAAGAAATGGTAGGGAATTAAGTGCTTCTTTTCATGAGACAATTGACAGTAAAGGAGGTTTTAAGTAAGAAATAGTTGTGAGCTTTCCATTAATGACTTCCTAGTCAGAGGTAGTGCCAGAGAATTTTATTTGTCTTGATTTATTGTGCTAATTCATAGGATGCTATGCTATACATTAGTTCTCCTTGCTATGTTTAAAGTTGTAAAAGTCTTTTCATTGTTCATCTACAGTTGAGTTTTATTTTTCAAATGTAGTCTATTTTTTTTCTTTTTTCACCTCTCCCAGGCTGAATTCCAAGCTTGCCAGAGGGTAACATTTGTCAACCATAATCCAGGAGTTCCACAGTTCCACGATTTTCAGAAACCAAGTGTTATTGTAACACTTGTACCTCAATGCTGAAGAAATGAGAAGGCCCTGCTGGTAGTGTGAACTGAATGATCACCAGTGTGACAGGGTGAGAGCATTGAAAACTCTGTCAGACTGTACTAGGTCTTGAAACTTGGGAAATGAACAATGCTGACAGTTTAAAAGGAAAGAACTGTTTTTTTTTTTCCTGATGCTTTCCTATGGACTGTTTTGAAAACATTCTTAAAAGAAAGCAGAGGGGTGAGGGCCATGTTCAGAACAGAGATAGCTATAACTACATATGTGTGTGTGTGTGTGTGTGTGTGTATGTATGTGTATATGTGTGTGTGTGTGTGTATGGCAGACAGAAAGGAAGGAGGAAAATGATACAGTCACTGTCCACTGAACTTGAGCCCAGGCAAATATTCGACAATCTTGGATCTTTCATCTTTTATTCAAAGGATAAGTGAATTCGATTCATGTGATAATAATGGTGCTACTTTCAAATGGGGCCAGACCTATGCATTTAAAAAAGTAAGTGGAAATCCACATGGTACAAATTAAAGAACACAACAAGATCTAACTAGCACTTAGGTTCCACTGTGACCTGCTAGGATGCTGGAATTCAAATAAACACTTTCCATCAAGTCATTGTCTCCAGAACAGTTTTGTTCACATGAATACATGTTAGGAGGGGGCATATTCTTGAGAAATTAACTCATGCTTGTGACTCAGTTTTTTAGATGAAATAGTAGCACCTAAATAGAGAGGACAAGGAAGGTATGAAATGTAGGATATTTCCTTTTTTGATAAGGCCTTTGGTCCCATTATCTCAACTTCTATAAGTATCACCTTTGTCTGCCTAAATCATATGTTTGTGACTTAATTCTAAGGGACTAGTTAGTAACAGCACAGGAAAAAAAAATCTGTTTAACCTTAGAGGTTCTTGGACCAAAAAGTAGGGCGAAACTACTAAAGCATACATGATATTATTATTGGTTCTCATAGGATGCTAAACAAAACATCCTGATTTTAAAAACACAATTCTATTGTACATACTTTTATTGTCATGATTTAGGTTCTTTGGAGTCACTGATACAACACACATTTTTAAAGATAGCTAGGTGGAATAATAAATAGAAGGTTGGCCTGGATGTCATGAAGACCTGAGTTTGAATCTTTCATGGGTATTTTGTAACTCTTACTCTAGACAAGTCACTACAACTCTCTGATTCTCAGTCTCTTCTTGTAAGAAAAATAGGAAGGCCTACCTCAAAAATGTCCAACTATTTGAGCATCAGACTCAAAAGAACACCATCTCTACTCACTGCCTCATTTAGAAAAGCATAAATTAGCATTTCTTCCATTATATTATGGAATTATTTTGTTAAACACTTAGCAATTACATTTGAATGGGCCCACCTGCACCTTGGAGTTGTGTGGGCCCTGGTTGCCCTTGAGCAGTTAATTGATACCTCCAGATGTAAGGATAAAATCAGACATCTTACACAATGTAATGTAATGTAATGTGATGTAATGTAATGTAATGTATATAAATCTTGACATGCTTTATATTGGCTGGCTATTAGTATTAAGGGGAAATGTGATCTAACTGATAGAGAGCTGGCTTAGAGGAAGGAAGACTGAGGTTCAAGGGTCTGTCTCTGTCACAAATTGGCTGTGTGAACTCTGGCACTAAACTTACCTCTCAGTACATCAGATAACTCCCTAGGATAATAAATTACAGATAAGATGTCTTATTTCCAACATGTAGGGACAACTAATTTAAGTTTGTAAGAATAATAGCATTACACAATTGATAAATAGTAAAAGGATATGAAGAAGCAGTTTTCAAAGAAAAAATCCAAGCTTTCAGTGACAATATTGAAAAATTCTCTAAATTACTGACATCAAAGAGAAAATCACATTAAAAATTTGTGAGGTTCTAATTCATATTTCCAATAGTGGCAAAGATGAGAAAAAAAGTCACATGAAACATATTGGAAGGGCTATAAAAAAACAGGCACAACTGTTTATAAAACTATAAAATCAGCTATTTTGTAAAGCAATTCAGAACTATGTACCCAAAGTTAATAACATGTTTATCCTTTTACACAGAAATACCACTACTTGAACTATATTCTAAAGGGATAAAGAAAGAGGCAAAAAACAGCATATTCAAAAACAGTTATTGCTGTTGTGTTTGTATTGGAAAAGAATTACAAACTAAGAAGGTGGTCCAGAAGTGGTGAGTGGCTGAGCAAACAATGTTGTATTTTTGTAAAGGAACATCACTGTGCTATGACAAATGTCTAAAGGGATAGATTGGGAAAAACCTGGGAAAACATGTAGGAACTTAAGCAAAGTGAAATAAGAATCATAAACCAGCAATAAATAGTTAAAAAAAAAACTACTTAAAAAAACTTAAGATCCTAATTCAATGCAATGACCAAACTCAGTTCAAAAAACCAATATTGAAAAATGCTATACAACTCTTAGCAGAGAGGTAATGGTCTCAAGATACAGAATGAGACATAGCTTTTTTTGGTCAATGTAGACTTTTTTTTGTTTACTATACATTACATTTTTTAGTTTCTGTTTGTTGTTGTTTTAAGAATGGGAGGGAAGAAAAATCTAGTGCTTATTAATTAAAAATAAAACAAAAAGAAAAGACTTCTCTATGTTTAATGGGTATGTAAATGTAAAGCCTATATCAAATTATATGCCGCCTTGGGGAGGATGTGGGGGAGGAAGGGGGAAAAAATTTTCAACTCAAAAGCATATGGAAGTGATTGTTGATTAATCAAAACAAATTAATAAAAAAAAATTGAAAAAAAGACTTCTCTTTAAATCCTGCCCCAGGGGGTGGAGCCAAGATGGTGGAGTGAAATCAGTGACTTGCTTAAGCTGTCCCCCAAACCCCTCCAAATACTCATAAAAATGGCTCTAAACAAATTCTGAAGCAGCAGAACCCACAAAAGACAGAGTGAAACAAATTTCCAGCCCAAGACAACCTGGATGCTTGATCAGAAAGGTGTATCGCCACGAGCTGGGAGCGCAGTGCAGCGTGGGAGACCACGACGCAGGGAACCTGAAGCAGGCCTCAGAGGACTGAATCTCAGGCATCCGTGGAGGTTTCCAGACTCCTCAACCCACTAATGCCAAAGACAACTTAGAAGGTCAGTGGGAAAAGTGTGTTTCTGTCCGTGATGAGAAAGGAAGGCGGGGTCTCAGCTTCATTCCCCAAGAGTGTGGTCGGGGGGGGGGCGGCAGCTGCTTCCCAAGCTTCTGGCCCACAGACTGAGGGGGAATCCAGTGGCTGATCAGAGAAGGATTGCAGGGATCTCTTTGCTAGTGCAGAGCCAGAAATCTCTTGCTTTGCCCGTGTTTGAATCTGGGTCACTGTTCTGGGTGGTGGTGCTGGGGTGAGGAAGAACGCTGGCATGGTGGAGCTTGTAGTGGTTGTGGAGAGGAACCCCTCCTCAAAATTACAGGACAGAAAAGAATACTTGTGGTCACAGGCCAGGAAAGGAGTGAACACCTCGCCCCTTATCATACCACCTTGAAAGAACTGAAAATTTACAGGTCCCTCAAAGTATCTCTGAAAACAGCTGTACAAACCCCTGAAGCTTGGGACAGTACATTCTGCACATTGGAAGCAGAATCTTACCTTAACAAAGAGTTTAAAACTCAAGTACTTGGCAGGGATCATGAGCAAGCAGCCCAAAAAGAGTCAGACTATATTATCTTACTTTGGTGACAAAGATCAAAGTATACAACCGGAAGAAGACAACAAAGTCAAAGATCCTACATCCAAAGCCTCTAAGAAAAATATGAATCAGTCCCAGGCCTTGGAAGAGCTCAAAAGGGATTTTGAGAAGCAAATAAGGGAAGCAGAGGAAAAACTGGGAAGAGAAATGAGAGTGATGCAAGAAAATCATGAAAAACAAATCAACAACTTGCTAAAGGAGATGCAAAAAAATACTGAAGAAATTAACACCTTAAAAAACAGCCTAACCCAAATGGCAAAAGAGGTCCAAAAAGCCAATGAAGAGAAGAATGCCCTAAAAAGAAAAATTGGCCAAATGGAAAAGGAAGTCCAAAAGACTACTGAAGAAAATACTTCCTTAAAAATTAGAATGGAGCAGTTGGAAGCTAGTGACTTTATGAGAAATCAAGATACTGTAAAACAAATCCAAAAGAATGAAAAATTAGAAAACAATTTGAAATATCTCACTGGGAAAACAACTGACCTGGAAAATAGATCCAGGAGAGAGAAGTTAAAAATTATTGGACTATCTGAAAGTCAGGATCAAAAAAAGAGCTTAGACATCATCTTTCAAGAAATTATCAAGGAAAACTACCCTGATATATTAGAACCAGAGGGCAAAATAGAAATTGAAAGAATCCACAGATCTCCTGAAAGATATCCCCAAAGGAAAACTCCTAGGAATATTATAGCCAAATTCCAGAGTTCCCAGGTCAAGGAGAAAACATTACAAGCTGCCAGAAGGAAACAGTTCAAGTACTGTGGAAACAAAATCAGGATAACACAAGATTTAGCAGCTTCTACGTTAAAGGACCACAGGGCATGGAATATAATATTTTGGAGGGCAAAGGAGATAAGATTACAACCAAGAATCACCTACCCAGACAAAATGAATATAATCCTTCAGGGGAAAAAGTGGTAATTCTGTGAAATAGAGGACTTTCAAGCATTCTTGATGGAAAGAGCAGAGCTGAATAGAAAATTTGATTTTGAAATACAGGACTCAAGTGGAACATGAAGAGGTAAACAGGAAAGAGAAATCATGAGAGACTTATTAAGATTGAACTGTTTACATTCCTGCATGGAAAGATGATATTTATAACTCATGCGACCTTTGTCAGTTTTAGGGTAGTTGGAGGAAAAAAATTATATGTATGTAGATAGATAGATGATAGATAGATAGATAGATAGATAGATAGATAGATAGATAGATAGATGAAAGAAAGAAAGAAAGAAAGAAAGAAGAAAGAAGAAAGAAAGAAAGAAAGAAAGAAAGAAAGAAAGAAAGAAGAAGAAGGCACAGGGTGAGTTGAAAATTAAGGGGTCATATCTGGAGAATAAAATTAAGGGATGAGGGAGTATTATACTCGGAGAAGAAGAAAGAGAGAGGTAGAATGGGGTAAATTATCTCACAAAGAAAAAACAGAACAGAAAAGGCTCTTACAGTGAAGGAGAAGCAGAGGAAGGTGAGAGGGAATGAGTAAATCTTATTCTCATAGGATTTGGCTTAGGGAAGCAATAGCATACACATTCAATTGGGTGTAGAAGTTTGTCATACCCTACAATAAAATAGGAGGAGAAGGGAACAAGAGAGCAGGGGGATGATAGAGAGGAGGGCAGGTGGGAAAAGGGTGTAATCAGAAGTAAATACTTCTGAGGAGGAACAGGGTCAAAAGAAAGAATAGAATAAATGGGAGGGCAGAATAGGATTAAGGGAAATAGAGTTAGTTTTCACAACCTGTCTACTACGGAAGTGTTTTGCATAACTGCACATGTACAACCTATATTGAGTTGCTTGCCTTTTCAATGAGGGTGGGTGGGAGAGAGGAAGAGAGAAAATTTGAAACCTAAAATTTTAAAAATATATGTTTAAAAAAAGTTTTCACATGCTATTGGGAAATAAGAAATACAGGAAATGGGGTACAGAAGTCTATCCTGCCCTACAGGAAAATAGAAGGGAAAGGGGATAAGAGAAGGGGGGAGGGAGAAAGAAAAGAGGACAGACTAGAGGAAGGGATATTCAGAATGCATGCCATCTTGGGGTGGGGGAGGGTGAAAAGGGGTAAAAATTTGAAACTCAAAAACTTGTGAAAATGAATGTTGAAAACTACAAGTAAATAAATTTATATTTAAAAAAAAATCCTGCCCCAAATTCTTATTACATGTAAAATCCTGGTCAAATCACTTAAGCTAACTCAGATTCAATTTTGTCATTTGTAAAGTGGAGATAATAATATTATCTAAATATTATTATTTTTGTAAAGCTCAAACAGAATGTTATAGATTTATATGTATGTATATATACATATTTATAATATATAATATATAGATACATATAACAAAGATTTATTGACATATATAGAATATTCAGAATTGGTGCAGTGCAGTGGATACATCACCAGTTCTATAGTCAGGAGGACTTGAGTTCAAATCTGGTCTCAGACACATGACATTAAGTGGCTAAGTGACCCTGAATAAACATTTAACCTGATTGCCTTACCAAAAAAAAAATAGATCTGAGATATAGATAATGATATAGATAGACATAAATATATTGCATCTCAATATTATATAATATGTATCATATGTTAATTGGTATATCCATATATATACACACACACACACACACGTGTGTGTGTGTGTGTGTGTGTATCAATCTACCATCCATCTATCTATCTATCTATCTATCTATCTATCTATCTATCTGGACAGCTAGATGGCTCGTTAGATAAAGTACTAGGTCTGGAGTCAGGAAGACTTGAATTCAAATCTGGCCTAAAACACTTATTAGCTGTGTGCCCTCAGATAAGTCACTTAACCTCCATTTACCTCTGTTTCCTCATTTGTAAATTGAGGATAGTAACAGCACCTAGTTGTCTGGGCTGTTGTAAGGATCAAATGTGACACAACTGTAAAGTCTTTAGGACAGTACCTGGCATATTTTAGCGCTATATTAATATTATTATCATTATCTATCATAATGGGTAGCTACTTGGTTCAGTGAATAGATTGTTGGGTGTGGATTCAGGAAGATCTGAATTCAAATTAAGCCATAGAAATTAACTTGCTGTGTGACCCTGAGGGAAAAAGAAAGTATCCTCTGTTTGCCTCAGTTCCCCATTTGTAAAATTGGGATGATAATCTCACCTACCTCCCAGGGTAATTAAGAGAATCTAATGCGATAATACTTGTGCTTAGCACAGTATCTGGTATATAGTAATTGCTAAAAAATATTAGCTATTATTGTTCATATATATATATATATATATATATATGTATATCTATATATACATATATAGATATACATGTATATATATACACATATGTTTGTTTACCTTAAGTTGCTATATAAAGGTAAGCTATTTTATTGTCCAAGTTTTGTAGGAACATTGCATTCAAAGGGATTTATTACTTTCCTTACTATATTTTTATTTATTTTACATAAAAAAATTTCAGTTCCAAATTTTCTTTCTCCCTCCAGTTCTTCCCATATTCACTGAGAAGGCAAATGATAAATCAGTTATACATGAAAACATGCAAAATATATTTTCATATTAGCCATGTCTCAACAAAGCAAGAAAAATAAAGAAAATAAGAAACATATTTCATTTGCACTCAGTTCATTAGTTCTCTCTCTGGAGATCAATAGCTTCTTATATCATAACTCATTTGGAATTATTTTGGATCATTGTACTGATAACAGTACCTGTCTTTTACGGTTGATTATCGTTATGATACTGCTGTTACTGTATGCAATAATTTCCTGGTTATGCTCACATTTTATGTCAGTTTACATAGATCTTTGCAGATTTTTCTAGAACTATTTTCCCTTGTTATTTCCTATAGAACAGTAGTATTCCATCACAAACATATTTCACCACTTGTATAGCTGTTCCCCAAATGATTAGTATTCCCTGAATTTCCAATGTTTTGTCAACATCAAAGGAAATGTTATAAAGATATTTTTGTATACACAGGCCCTTTTGCTTTTGCTTTGGTCACTTTAGGATTAAGACGTAGTAGTGGTGTTGCTGGGTCAAAGGGTATGCAAAGTTGTAAAGCTCTTTAGGCATAGTTCCTAATTTTTTTTCCAGAATGGCTAGGTCAGTTTGCAACTCCACCCATAGTGCATCAGTGTACCTATCCACATCCTCTTCAACATTAAGCATTTTCCTTTTTTTCCATCATGTTACCAATCTGACGTGTGAGGTAGTACCTCAGAATTGTTTTAATTTGTATTTTAATGATCAATAATCATTTGGAGTATTTTTGCTTGAAATCTGAACCAACTGATTCTAATCTAATCTAAATCTAAACTAAACTAAATCCTAAACCATTTTCCCTTATCCTATTTCTTGTTTATCTTTCTCTCATTTTTACCCTGTCACTCCTCAAAAGCCTGTTTTCCTTCTGACTACTGCTTCCCTTAGTCTACCCTACCTTTTATCACACCATTTTCCCTTATGCCCTTACTCTCCTATTTCTCTATTGTGTATGCACACATATAAATACATCCATAAACACATTATCTATCTATCTATCTATCTATCTATCTATCTATCTATCTATCTATCTTTTTTTCTCTTCATTCTTTGAACCACTTCTGCTGAGAGTGAAGTTAATGCATTGTTCATTCCCCACCACTGTTTTCCCCTCCACTGTAAAAACTATTCTTTAGGCATCTCTTTTATGTGAGATAATTTTTCCATTCATGCCTCTCTCTTCTCCCTTCTCTTAGTGCATCCCTCTTTCTCACACCTTCATTTTGTGAGATAATTCTAACATAATCAACTGATACCCTTGACCAGTGTTTGCATAGAATCCTTCTTACTGCCCTAATAATAATAAAGTTCTTAAGAGAGATATGTATCATCTACTTATGTTGGAATTTAAATAATTTAACTTCATTGGGATCATTATTTCTTTATCATATATATTATTCTGTGTTTCTCTTGAGTCTTCTGTTTGGATGTCAAATTTTGTATTCAGCTCCAATCTTTTCAACAGGAATTCTTAAAGTACACTATTTCATTAAATATCCATTTTCCCCTGGAAGGATTATATTCAGTTTTGCTGGATGTACTATTCTTGTTTGTAATCCTAGCTCCTTTGCTTTTCAGAATATCTTACTGCAATCTCTCTACTTTAGCATGGAAACAGCTAAATCTTGTGTGATTCTGACTGTGACTCCATGATATTTGAATGGCTTCTTTCTGACTCCTTGAAACATTTTATTCTTAACCTAGGTGCTCTGGAATTTTGCTATAATATTCTTGGGAGTTTTAATTTTGTTATCTCCTTCAGGTGGTGATCAAGGATTCTTTCTATTTCTATTTTATTCTTTTGTTAAGGAGTTTTTCTTCAGTGAATTTTTGTGCCTCTTTTACAGTTAGGACAATTCTGTTTTTTTAAGATGTTATTTTCATCAGGTTTTTGTGCCTATTTTACCAAGCTGTTAATTATTTTTTAATAATTTGCTTGTATCACTTTCATCTCTTTTTTCCATTTTTTCTCTATTACTCTTATCTGTTTCTTTCTTTCTTCCTTTCTTTTTGCAGGAATTCTCATTTATCTTCTGTCCAATTAGCATTTTACTTTTGTGCTTTGCTTGTAGATGTTTCCACATTGTTTTCTCCTGAGTTTATGTCTTGGTCTCCCCTACCATTGCAGTAATTTTATGGTTAAGTTCTTTTGCTGTTGTTCATTCAATTTTTTAATTCTATTTCTTGACTTTGAACTTTTTGTTAAAGTTGGGCTCTCCTCACCTGAGGGTTTAGAGGCTTTATCCCAAGCTTAATGTACTTTCATACTACTGTTTTCAAATTTTTATATGGTCTGGAAGTTTTCAGTGATTCCAAGGTGGTGTGATACAGAGAGCAGTGTGGTCACTGCTTTCCTGCTCTCTGTTGTGTTCTTTACTCAATTAGGGCCCCTATTATTCTGCAGCCACGAGTAGTAGTACTCCTCTTGGCCCTATAACTATGACCAGATAACCTGTTTTCCTCTGCTTGCATACATTAGTGTTTCTTTGTGCCTTAGAACTGGGACCAGGACCCCTTCTCCCTTGTAACTGACTGCAAGCATAATTCTTCACCCTGGAACTGCTACTGAGAACTACATATGGATAATAGAGTTGCCAAACAACACCAACTCCTGCACATTGTGCCAGCCAAGTGTCCCCTGCAATCTCTTGTGTAACCTTCTTACCATCTCTAAGCTAAGAGAGGGCCTTAGGCTCCTTCAGGATCTAAATTTATGTGTCTATTATCTTGTTTATTGCCTCCTGTCAATCCTACACTGAGGGTCCACCTAACATCCTGCTGGGTGCTGTTTCCCAATTTTTTGATGTTGCTTGGATACCAATGGAGCAGATGGGCCATCTTTCCCTTACTCTCATTTGATGCCTGTTCACTTGCTTTTACAGCCATACATGTTCAAGATGATATCCCTTATATGCTTGTTTGTATAAATTTATTTTAAAATAGTGTTATATAAAGTTGACATTTCCCCCCAATTCTTAAGCTGACATGTTTCTTAGTATTCTCTAGCAGAGGTTAGTAATAGAGAAAACTACCTGGCTTTAGTTTTGTTGAAGAAAGAAAGAAAGAAAGAAAGAAAGAAAGAAAGAAAGAAAGAAAGAAAGAAAGAAAACAAACTGCATATTTGGGTACATAGCCTGCTATGGTATCTTGTATTCCTGATAACAAATAAAAATAGCTTTTAAACAGGGAAGGCTGATGACTTCTCCTACCACTGCAGAGATAAGAAGGGGATGACATTATGACCTGTTCCGGATTTCTTTTATACACAATTGCTATGACAAATTTCCAGAGGCTTGGCTATCCTGTGTTCTACAGAGAATGTCCATGAAATACTTTAAAATTATACCAATCCCATGAAGAAATAACTTATACATTATGCAAAGGCACCATACTTAAAATCAAATAGCTTTAGAATAAAGAGGAATAAGATAGAATTCAGTATTTTCTTTATCTCATGTCCAGACAGTTGGGGAAGGAGCAATTGTTCCTTACGATGTAAATCACCACTCTAGGGATCTTAAGATCTTTAAACATGTTCCTTACCACTAAAGGGAAAAAAAAATTACTAAGGTGTGATTTAATTGGCAATCAAACTCATCTGTTTGAGAGATACCTAAAGGATGGCATATATATAGCAAACTGCTACTGGTAGTAGGGAGTTGTCAAGGTAAGGGCAGTATACAAGGTGCTTCAGATTTCTACACTGGTTTCTGTGTAGAACCTTTTATTTCCCATCATCGGTTGAGCTACTGTGACAGGCGGGAAAGCTCTGAAATTAGTATAATCACTGTCAGAGTCTACAGTGTGTGATTCACAGAGATACTCTTAAAAAATTTGTATTTGTCACATATGACAGAGAAGGAATATGTGACTCTTATACTTCTTTGGACTTGAATGGAATCAGTGTAAAAATAATAACATTTATATGGCGGGTTAATATTCAAAAGATGACTTTTGCTCAGTTCAACCTCAGTGTGAGTAAATTACTGAATCTTTCATTCATTTTACTTGAAAGCAGAATTTATTTTTATAAGTGTGACTTCTACAGTGATGTGGAGCCAGTCGCTATATATTGTATTTGCCAAATGAAATATGTGACTTTTGCCAGCTACTAGAAGTTTGGGACCTCAACTCAATAAATATTTATTATGTTCTTATTATGTGGAAGCCACTCTGTTAGGCACTGGTGATACAAAGTCAAAATTGAATTAGTTCTTGTCTTTAAGGGGCTGCCATTCTACCTTGTGTGTAGAACATATACATAGAAAGGTGATACAAAATATGTAAAAAGCAAATCTGGGGCATCGTGGTGAAGGAGAGAAAGGTGACACATGAGCTAGGCCTTGAAGGAAGCCAGGAAATACAAGAGGTAGAGGTGAGGAAGGAGAGCTATGCAGTGCAAATGAAAGTATGTCCAAAGTTATAGGATCAGGGAACACAATGTGTTGGAGAAAAGAATTAGTTGGAGCAATTAGTGAAGCATTAGTAATGGTGAATTCCAAGAGAGGAGAAGAAGGGAATCTGAGTCACTAAGAAGTAGTTGGGAGTGAGTGTCTCCCCCAGTAGAATATAAACTACCTGAGGTCAGGGTCTTTATTTATTTTTGCATATTTGTTCACATTTCAAATAGACAATGCAAAATTATTTGTTTCAAATATAACTCATATCTGGCCTTCTATTTCACAGACAAAATTAATCTTTCAAATATCAGTAGCAGACATATAAATGTTATTATTTTTATTCTGTTTCAATTCAATGAAATATTTCTTGATGAGATCTTTGTTCTGCAAACCTTGGTACCTGATATTTAGACTTTACCACTGGTAAGATAAGAGATCTGAGACTACCAAGAGCAGCATGGCAATAGCACTAATAGTCATCAGTGACCCTTTAGCACTTAGTATTCAAGAATCTGAGTGAAGGACACAGGATAGATTTCTTGTTTGTCCCAGGACAAGTTTATACTACCTTTTATAAAATGCGTGATGTGTGTGCCAGGGTGGAAACTGTGAGTTTTAAGTTAGAGGATAATAGCCACAGCAATTTTGTCCTTTAGGAAAAGATATAGATTTCATTGACCCAAGAGCTAGATTCAATGGAGCTCCTAGTAGAGCAGAATCTGATGTAGACTACTACCTTTCCATAGGAAAGTATCCAGCAGAGATTGTGAGACAAGCTTCAAAGAAGTCTGCAAAAAGTCCAGTCCAAACTGTGAGAGAAACAGAAAGCAGACCACTAAAAGTAGCATAGCAACATTACTAGTAGTCATCAGGGGCCCTTTGGCATCAGAGGAATGAGTTTTCCTCTGCTTGTCTGTGCTGGCCACATGTGATCACTACAGATGTATCTCACCACACATATACTTCAGCCATATGTGTTCCATGTTGTTGCACCTCTCCAGAGATACTCTCTTTTTTCTTCCTAGTGTGCCTCCCCATCTGTCTCATCTACAGTGAATATGATTAGTGAATATGAATTCTTGATGTTTATGAGATAAATATTTTATAGGGTTTTTTTCCCCCTTACTATGCCATTTCATTAAATCGCTTTATATTGAATTAAGTATGTATTCTGACTATTAAAGGTACCTACACTAGTCAGGGCTCATGAGCTATGGTTTAGATACTACATCCTCACAGAAGAGTTTAAACTACAGATAGCCTTCCAAGAAGGTCCCACACTGTGAGTTGGGGAGCATGAACTTCACAAGTTTCACCTATAAGTGAAGGTGAGACTGAAGTTAACTGTTCATTTAATCCATTAAGCCTGTTTTTGTAAGGCTGTTAAAAACCACTCAATTCTTCTAATTTTGTATTTGAGAAAATTAATATTTTCCACTTATTCAATGGTTGGTCCCTCAAACATTTAGAATTATTCAATTCATATGATTAATTTTCCCTTTCTAGCAAAGTTAAGAAGTGTGGTTCCTTGGACCTTAAGCTCTTGTTGCTTTTAAACTATAGGCTACTTATAACAGCCATTATCTCACCAACAATCAGCATTGCTCCCTTTAACAGGTAAAACTCTAAGTGATTTTCTTAGCCTCTAGAAAGATTTTCATTTCATTGAACATAGTCGCACCTCCTATCATTATCTAAAGTCACAGTACTTTTGTCCTCAAGAAAAACTAATGTTTTCCATTTTAAATGTGCAACCTGAAGTGCCAACTTAACCTCAGCCCACAACAAAGTTTTATTTCTCCCCTGTTTACTTTAATGCAATATTACTTCATACACAGAGAGATTTATGCAAATGAATGCTATGGATGGTTTCTAGCTAAAACTAGGGAATTTTATCATGCAAATGTGAATGTCTAATTAAGAGTCAGTGGTCAAAATTTCCATAAAGATGTAGCCAGATGAAATGTGTTCCAGGATGCCTCTGGGAATCTGGCACTTTGTCTCACATTAATGCTTATTACAGGGAAACAAGGTCCACTGTCTGAACTGAATCTTGAGAGATGAAGCTCTTCCTTTGGAACCACCAGTCCAAATGATTGGTGCCCAGTGTCCTAAATATTTCCTCAGTATAAGCACTATTTCTGTCCTATATGTAAAGTCAGTAATTGGAGACTTTATTGACTTCAAATTACTGAAATTTAAATGCTATTATACAATAAGAATATCTAAACAGATTCGTTGGAACTGTTCATGCATTATGTAATATTTTGAAATTGTGCAATTTGGCAATGGAAAAATAGAAATTTTAAATTATAGATAGTTTATAGAGGGAGTTGTTTGGGAAATTTTTTCCCTTTAAGAAAATCAACTCTTAAAGAATTAAGTTTTGAATTAATATGTTAATATCGAAAGACTCATGCTGGCGAGATTACCTGATGATTTAGTGGACAAATGACTTTGGCCATATCCAATAACAAATCTTTTCCAGATCTACCACTCTTCATTGATTGTAATTAAATGAATCACTCAAAGCACTGATGTGTACCATTAAGTGATTTCATGGAGCTCCTTCAGGTCAATGTAGCAGTAAAGGTTTTATCTCATGCAATGTGTGCATGTATGTTTTAAATGATAACTATGAAACAAAATGATGTTTCAAACTATTCTGCAACTCCATGCACTATGCTATCTTTCCCCATAAATACCAGTTTTGTTCTTTTGAACGAGACATGAAATCTTCTGAAAATCAATGACAGATTTTGGAAATCAAAGTTATTTTGTTCCCAGGTTTTAAACTATGAAGTAAGATGGCAAAAAAAACACCCCAATAAAACTGTTATGCATTGGAGTTCTAGTATTTTGTACTCCATCAAATATTCATTTTCACAGATGACAAGACAAGAACATTTTTTTAATTATTTCTAAGATTTTAACTAAATATCTGAAGATTGAACATGAACAAGTTGGGGGTTAAAATTTGAAGCATCATGATGTTTTAAAAAGTATTAAATTAGACCAAGTCATATCAAACAGAAAGGGATAAACCAGTTTCTGTTTTAAGTAACAGTGAAATGTTCTATGCCTTTTATTTGACATTATCACTGAGTTATATTGTTCAGACACTTTGATAAGCAGATCCATGCTGTGGAGACATAAGTTATGCCTATGTAACTAAAGTCACTTAACTGAAGCAAGTGTGATAGTTTATTCCAGTGGACCATCAGTCTGCTGCAAACAGCTAATTAATTTGACTTAAGATGGTGAAAAAAAAAACAGATCATCCCAGTTGAAATCTTCTTATGTTTTGTTGTACAGAGAGAGTCTAATATTCTAGGAATTGTTGGTAATTATTTTTGTGTCCAAATGAAAATTATATGAAATGGTACAAGGAAAGTTTGACTTATATATATAGCAATTGTTTTGCAGAGAAAATATGTGTATAGATTTGTGTATTTACAAATGCATATTTACACATCATCAAAGCTATAGTCAATATATGGTTGTATATAAATATATAACTCAAATAATGCACATATGTATGTATGTATGTGTGCATTGCTTATATATACATTAATTTGTTCAATATGTCTATAGGTAGATGGAAATTTATTTGTATCTGTATATCTAGATATGTACAGATGTAAAGGTAATTATAAATAAATATACAAATGTAGATGTAAGTTAGCTAGAGAAATAGACACAGATAATATTAATCAGGAAATGGAAGAGAAGGTAAAAAAAGTGCTTTCAGTATGTTTTAAGGGACATATTATCTCCAAAACAAGAAGTGGTGACATTCAAATTAGATCCAGATAATTCTAAATTTTTCAAATTTCAATTACTAGTATCTACTCAGTATTTATTTCTGCAATAAATACTCGATATTGATAAGAAAACTGAGACTGGAAAACATTCTTCTTTAAACAATGATGAAGGTAAAATGATTTGAAATATAAAATTACATATATATTTTACGTCTGCTTTTCAAAATGACTGCCCAATTTCACATTATTATAATTTGTATTTGCTATCTGTTTTGTTGTGTTTTTTTTCACCAAAACATATCTTCAAAGAGGGGGAGAAACATACCTTAAATACACTTTTGTGTTTGTGTAAGATATGGCATGTCTGCAATAATACACCTCTAAATTTTATTGCAGTGGCTGCCAAGGTTGGCTCTGTCATTGGCTGCAACCCTAATATAATGTTTACTAATAGCTCTGTGGAGGAAGAGTATTTCCATAGCAACAAATGAACAATACTAGAGAGATTAATTGTAGCTACATTATCAGTGTACAGTTTGCTGTAAAGCAACATTTTGTAGGTTGATAATTGCAAGTCTAGAATGATTCTGCATTATGAGTTGATTAGCATAAACACTTAAGATGAAGAATGTCTCTGTTCAAATAGGGAGAGCACTGCAAAATAGGCAGTGCTATATTATAAATAGAGCCAGAGTCAGAAGGCTGTGAACAGGACTAACAAATTACGGCATTAGTCAAATGATCTGACACTGCCCATTTAATATGTACTACTTCCTGGAGTGGCCTTTACCAGCCACCACCACACAAAATTTGCATTAGCTCTTCACTGAAGGAATGATACTCTATGTGGAAAACCATTAGCTACTCTCTGGAGATGCCTAACTTGACTTTTTCCCATGTCCATGTGAGGCAAATAGCCAGGCTTCCTCTACTTTGTTGGTATTTTCTCCATTAAAAAACAGCAACAAAACAAAACAACAAAACAAAACAAAAAACCCACCAAACTCAGAATACAATATGGCACCGATTACTGTAGATCATTTCATTACTTCAGAACATTTAGACCACTCTCTGACTTAAGTGGACTTAAGATTTGAAATGATAGATTCTACGAGTCTCCTTTCCTACTGAGAATCTTCAACTGCAGCAAAAATATCAACTAAATGCAATATCTGATGGTTATTTACCATCATGTATATCTGTATTTCCTCAGATTTTCTTTAGTGTTTGGAAATCAAAATGAACAATATATGTGACATTGTTGCTCTTATTTAGAGAGTTCCTGGTAGACTTGCAATTACATTTCAGTTCTACAGTGATGAATGGTTAAAATATAATAAGGGAAAAGGGAACTTTATCAAAATCTATGGAAATGGTGTGATGTGGAATCAATATATGTGTCCTATTTAATTGATATTGTTTTGACAAGTGGGGAAAAAAAAGGAAAGAAATTCAGCATTGTATGAATAAGAGTGAATTCATCACTTAGGAGTATCACAAAACAACTTCAGAATAATCATCAGCCCTCAGAGTGTATGGATATTACTGTAGCAGTGCTAGTGTTTATTTTAATTGTGTTTTATTGGTAAGGGTCATTTTATTTGTTTAAGAATAGGACAAGTGAAAAGTATTCATATGCAGCCGTTCAGTAATCAGTGTATCATTGTTTGAATAATGTCGACAGATTTTGCACTTGTCCCAAGCATAATTAGCATATGTGGAACACTACAGAGTTTCTGCTGTAAATGTTCTCCATTTGATTCCAGTTAACACCCTAGTTCAGCATATGGTTAACAGGGAGAACAGGCACAGGTGCACCTAGAGAGCATGTGGCTACCATTCTTAGGATGAACCCAACAAGTGAGGAATAATTGTCCTTGAGAACCACAGCTGCTCTTTCCATGGTTTCCCTAATAGCTATCTGTGGTTTAACCAGTGAATACTACTCAATTCCTTAGTCTTTTATATAATCTATGTAGGTGACCAAACTGGATTCAACTACACAAAATCTGACAAATTTTAGGAGGAAATACAATTTCAACAGAATTGTATGACTATTTAAATCACAAATGTATAGTCTTTCATAGATTATATAACCCAGAACCATAGAATTTGGCATAGAGAGTTGGAATAGAGCTCAATGACAATGTAGTTGACAACAGCCAAGAAAGAATTCTCTATTCAGCAAACTCAGTGATCATCCAGCTATTGCCTAAAGCCCTCCAATAAAGCAGGCTGAGGGGGAGAGCAAGGATTAATTACTTAAACAGTGTATTCTACTTTGATATAGATCCAATTGTTAGTAAGTTTGTGTTAATTTACATCAATCTTTTTTCTCCCTTCCTCCCCACTCCCCCACCTCCACCCCCTCCCTGCAACTTTGCTACGCTCATCCACCATTCTATTTTCTGTTCTCTGAAGCCAAATAGAATATATCTAAATCTATCTTCCACGTAAACTTTCCAGTACTTGAGGCAACTATTATGTCCTCATGAGCTTTGTCTTCTCCAGGCCTAATATCCCCAGTTCTTCATATGATTTTGTAAATTGTTTGTAGAGTGATTTTTTTAACCTAAACACAAGACTATATTTATCCTTATTATATTTCCTTTTATTAGACTCAGCCCAACAGTCTAGCCTGTCAAGATCTTTTTAGACCTTGATTCCATCATGTAGGTAACACACTAGATGAGTTATGTTTTTTTTTTTTGTCTACCCCCTAAGGACCAGAGGTAGCATAGAGAATGCTTTTGAGGTTTGGGGAAAATATTTGCATGTTTATTCTTGCTGGATCTTTGAAGTAAATATTTCTTTTCAAAAGCTTTCAGACATTAAGCAGTTAAATAGGAAGTTCAGTTCTAGTAACAAATCTATAGCAATGGGAGGTAAATAGACACTGGGTGCTTAGTGATGACAATTGAGAAAAGTTTATCATTCAACTTTTCAATAAAGCATATAAAATCTTTTAAAAGGCTGGATGTGTGTATGTGTGTGTGTATATATATAACAGTGGCAGAGAGGGAGGAAGGGGGGTGTTTTCCAAAGGATAAACATTACACTCCAATCACAAGTAAACTTGTTAAAGCTAGTTAAAGGTACAACAATTTCTTTGAATTCTTTTATTAGAGAATATGGGCAGGGCTAAGGGTTGGAGAGAAGACAGATTGTTTCTCTCATGGATCCATCAGCCATTTTTTGCTATTTTTGTTTGTGAATCTTTTCATCTTCCTATGGGAAGAAGAGCCTAGTAGTCTGACCAGACTCCATAACTGATTACAGTAATGACTATCAAGTAATCGGTAGTTATTAATCCTTAGCACTTTGGTTTTCAGTGTGCTTTGACTTACATTACTAGGCTTGATTCTTATAAGACTATAAGATAAGCAGCCAATCTAGAAAACAAAAAAGGTTTTATGTTGATAATGTAGGATTTTATAGCTTTGTAGAAATATTCTTGATAATTTATCTAGCACAATGAATTAGTTCATAAGAGTTAATAAACTGAATGACTGACTGACTATTAATAAGGCAACTACATTCACTTAACGTTTGGTCATGGTTTTTTGTTGTTGTTGTTGGGCACTCATGTAAATATTGTATAGGATATGAAGAATGACATGATTTTCTTATGTAAATGTTTCTTTATTCTCTTAATTTCTTCATTATTATTTTGTTTTCTAATAATAAACAAGATAATACATGAGATGTTATCTGTAAAGGGACAGCCTGGAGGGAAATCTTGAAAAAAAAAATTGAAAGTAAAGATGGTCGTGATAGTGATGAGATAAGGAAAAATATCCTGCCATCTCCAGCCCCTAGGTAAGGATTTTTTTTTCTAAATGACAAAGATTCTGAGTGACAAATAATTTCTTTGAATGTCTTCAAAAAAAAAGGCTTGATAACTATTTGTTGGTATTATTTTTCAGGATGAGATGGCTTTTGATGTCCCTTTCAAGCTGAGACTTGGTGCATATAATCATTGATAAGATGTGATTCTGAACTTGAAATAGGTTAGCCATGGGGTAAAATGTATACCAAGTATGTAAGATCCTGGAGAATGAGTCATTTTATAATTCACAGGATCATAGGATCATATGCTGAGAGACAGAAGAGGCCTCGAAGGTAATCTAGTCAAAGCCTCTCAATTACAGATGAAAAAAGTTAATCCTAAGGTTTAGGGAACTGTTCTGAGAGAACTCGGGAAGTAAGCTCCAAAATGCGCTTCAGCCAAGGCTTCTTGAAGCTTTCTTGTTTCCATTGATTTGATGGAGCCATCAGAGATCCCTTATCACAAGTAGTTTGTCAGTCTTTTTTGGACCAATGAAGTGGTTGTCATTGTGAAATATACATTATTTTTTTTAAATTTCCAATAAGTAGGTAACTTCCATCTAAGAAGTTTGTATGTCTCTTTAAAAAATAAACCTGAGATACATAATTACTTTTTAAAGCACAAAACTTTCTTGAAAAATATCATTGTGTACTGTGACCTTTTTTAAGTCCAAGAGAACAGTTGCTTTCTGTCAGACTCCATTATAGGCAAATGGTGAGTATAAAATGGATCAATTGTGACTCAAATGGACAAAGCGGCAGGGTTTAACAAATTTAAGAAACCATTTCATAAAGCATAAAGTTCTGTCAAATATCAAGTTGCTTGTGTTATGGCTTATATGTGTTCACGGATATTTGTGCTTGCAAATTTCATAATAACATGAAGGATCAATAATTCATGCTGTTAAAGAGGAATCATGTACCTTGAACATCTTGCCAGTACCTGGAAGCTACTAGAAGTGTGTCCATTGATAGAATTGCATGACAGACCCTGAAATATAATAGTGTTTCCTATATATTAAACAAAATCAAATTAGTCGTCATTGTTTCATGAAAGAGGAAGAGAATTTGGCAATACTGGGGACAGGTATCAGAAAACGTAGTCTGCCACTAGCATCATCACTGGGGTTTAATGATTTATCACTTAATAAAATGAAAATGTAAAGAAAATTAGTGTAGAAAGTGGACATAGTATGTGTATCAGAGTCAAGAAAAGATATTTAAAACACACCTCTGAAATATACTAGGTGTGTGATATACAGAAAATCAATTAACTTCTCTAGGCCTATTTCCACATTTTTCAAACAGGTAGGGCAGTGTGGACCTAAATGATTGATGAGTTCCCATCTGACTCTGAATATATTACCTTAAGATCCATAAGTATGTTGGGTGACCCCCCAAGATTTTTTTTTCTCTGTGAAGTCACATATTAGTTTGTGGAGGAAGAGTCAAATTCCAAGTACCGTAATATGAAAATTCTATCTGGAAAATGTATAAATTAAGTGGAGTCTATTCTTTATGTAGTGAATTTAGTGATCATATCCTTTCCAACAGCTAAGAACAGTTTCTAAAGCAGGTTTATGGGAGTGTGAAGGAATAAGTAGAAAGAAGGAAAGTATACAAGTTGTTTAATGTCTTGGAGAGTTAGTTTCATTACATTTTAAAATAGAATAATACCTATCCTTCTAGTCAAAAATTTGCTTTTAAACTCAAATGGGATAACGCATGTGAAAATACTTTGTCTTTCTCTGGATTTCCCTAGAACTTGGAATGGGGAGGGTCCCCAGAGCTATGTTAGCATGTTTTCTCATGTTTAACATGAAGAGATTAAATTAGATAGCCTTTATAGCTCTTTCCACCTCTAGAGCTATGAACCTTAATTACTCTAAGGCCACAGTCTCACTTAGTTAACTGACTCAGCAAAGGCAAAGTGGACAGAGGCTGCAGCTCTAGATTGGGATCACAGAAGAACAAAGGTGTCTAATTGATTCATTACCTTAAAGGAGTCGATGCAGGGAGGGAAGAATTATGTCAAACAAAAAGTCATTTTTATGTCATTTTTATTAGAATCCCTCCAGATGTAGGGCAGACCTCTGTCATAAAATGTTTGCTTTTGTCTCTAGCTTCTTGTTTCCATATTAGTCTTTTGGATTCTGAATTTCCTGAGACCTTTAGTTCCTGGTCCACACAGGCTTCTGGTCTGTGCTTACTTTACTTTGGTCTTTATTCCCTGTCACTTTTCCTCTACTTTTTTTCCTCCATCCCAGTAACTACCATATCATTGTATTTCATAATTGCAAGGATAAGAAATAAAGGCAATAAAAAAGAAATTTAGAATATAAATAACATTCATATTTTAATCAGTCTATTTTCAGAAGTTATATAACCACCTTGTGTTTTTCTGTATACAAGCTCTGTTGAAAGAATGAATGTGTAGTTTGTTATTAGCAAGGGAGCTGATGGGACATGAGGGTTTGTTTTTGTTTTTTCCCTAATCCAGATATTCAGAGCAACATCTATTATCTGAAGCTATTGTAATAAATTCCTAAGCAGTCTCCCTGCATCTAGTATCTCTGTCTATTCTGCAAAAAGCTTTCCTGACTTATAACTCTAAAAGGTGAGTCTGGCCATGTCACTTGCTTCCTCATGAAGCTTTAGTGACTTTTCTAGGATTAATTATTAAATTCTCATCTTCATATTTAATACTTCATCCCCAGTCTACTTTCCTATACTGATCACTTAATTATCCTCCTTCCCCTTATGTTTCCCATACCCCAGCCAAAATAACCTATTGGCTTTTTTCCATATAAAACATTCTGGTCTTTACCTCCATGCCTCTCCATAGGTTCTTCCCCATCCCCATAATGCTCTTCTTCTGCCTTTTAAAATCCTTAGCATCCTTTAAGTCTATGAGGAAGAAACACCTGTTCTATAACTTTACTTGAAAGTCAAATCTACTCTCATTTAATTCGTGGATCCACCCTAGTTCTTAGTGTGGTAATTTTTACTACTTTGGTACTGAATGGCTTGTGATCTCATTGACATGAACATTCACTCAGAATTCATCTAAGCCTTTTGTACACATCTCATTGTCTTTCCACAGAGCTCCACTCAATATCCTACATGCTTTCCTCTGGTTCTCACAACAGTGCACACATACAAATGAATTATCCTGCCTTGCTTAATTTTTACTGCTTCCACCACAAAATCACTGTTCATTTATTTTGTACACATCCTTTAACTTATCTTTGAACATTCTGTATACCTCTTCTAGAACAGAAGCTCCTTGGGAGCAGGGACTGTGTTTCTACTACCTAGTACTGTGCATGACACAAAGTAAGGACTTAATAAGTGCTTATTTATTTAATAAGTGGTCAAATTATATTACTATTATTATTCTTGTTGGGGCAATTGGGGTTAAGTGACATGCCCAGAGTAACACAGCTAGTGAGTGTTATGTGTCTGAGGCTGGATTTGAACTCAGGTCCTTCTGACTCCAGGGCCAGTGTTATATCCACTGCACCACTTAGCTAGCCTTCAAATGAAATTATTGGTGACCAATTCATATCAACTCACTTCAACCACTCATTATTTTTACACTTGATTTTATATATGTGTATTAAACTAATTTGCCATGCAACAATGTTCTTAGTTTTCTATATTTATCTTCTGGTTCTCATTTTGAGCATTTATACCTGAGGAATTAGCAAATGCTACAAATCATATCTTGCTTTATGATTTTATTGATTGTCTAGACTTAAGAAAGAGATAAAATGCTAATGATACAAATTAAATTTAAAAGCGTGTTGTGCCTTTTTTTGTAAGCTACTTGTTAAACATTTGCAAAGAAAACCCTAGATAGGGGCATGGCCAAGAGGGTGGAGTAAAAGCAGTCACTTCCTTGAGCTCTCCCCAAACCTCTCCAAATACATGTACAAAATTACTCTAAACAAATTCTAGAGCAGCAGAATGCACAAAAAGACAGAGTGAAACAAATTTTCAGCCCAACCTGGAAGGTTGACAGGAAATGTCTGTAGCACGAGGTTGAGAGAGCAAGACAATTCAGTGTGGGGCATGCCACCAAAGAAGGGGCCCAGCAAAACTGGAGCAAGCCTCAGAGGGTTGAATCATGGGCAGCTGTGTCAATTTCTCAACCATAAATGTCAAAGACAACTTAGAAGGTCAGTGGTAAAGATTTTTTGGATCTTGGTGAGAGATGAGCATGATACAGTCCCAGCTCTGGGAAAACAGTGGTGATGGCTGCTTCCAGAGCTCTCAGCCCACAGGCTGTGGTTATATCAAGTTGCTGATAGATAGAGAATGCAGGGATCTCTTTTCTGGTTCTGAGGCAGGATTCTCTAGCTTTGTCTGTGCTTGGATCTGGGTCCCAGTCCTGGATGGCCATCCTGGTGCAAGTAGGAGTGCTGTTGTGGGGGACTTGTGGCAACAGTGAAGAAGGAATCCTCCTCAGAGTTCCAAGTCAGAAAAGAGTGCTTGTGGTCACTCATAGACCACAGCACAGTCCAGGAAATGAGTAAACATCTCTCCTTAGATCATACCACCTTGGAAGAACTGAAAATTTACAGGTCCCTAGAAGTATCTCTGAAACAGATGCACACACCTGAAGCTTGGAACAGTACACCCTCCACACTGGAAGCAGAGCTTAAAAAGAGTTTAAAAGTCAAATAATTAGCTGGGAACATGAGCAAATAGCATAAAAAACAGACTATAGAATCTTACTTTGGTGACAAAGAAGATCAAAACATACAACCAGAAGAAGACAACAAAGTCAAAGCTTCTACATCCAAAGTGTCTGAGAAAAATTTGAATTAGTCTCATGCCATGGAAGAGCTCAAACAGGATTTTGAAAAGCAATTAAGAGAAATAGAGGAAAAATTTGGAAAAGAAATGAGTGATGCAAGAAACTCATGAAAAACTAGTCAAAAGCTTGATAAAGGAGACACAAAAAAAATACTGAAGAAAATAAGATTTTAAAGGCAGACTAGGCTAAATGATAAAAAGAGCTCCAAAAAGCCAATGTGGAGAAGAGTGCATTAAAAAGCAGAATTGGCCAAATGGAAAAGGAATTCCAAAAGCTCACTGAAGAAAATATTTCTTTAAGAATTAGAACAGAGCAAATGGAAGCTAATGACTCTTTGAGAAATCAAGAAATTATGAAACAAAACAAAAATAATGAAAAAAATAGAAGACAATGTGAAATAACTCATTAGGAAAACAACTGGCCTGGAAAATATTTCCAGGAGAGATAATTTAAAAATTATTGGACTCTCTCAAAGCCATGAGCAAAAAAAATGCCTAGACACCATCTTTCCAGAAATTATCAAGGAAATCTGCCTTAATAGTCTGAACCAGAGGGCAAAATAGAAATTAAAAGAATCCACCAATCACCTCCTAAAAGAGATCCCTAAAGGAAAACTGCTAGGAATTTTATAGCCAAATTCCAGAGTTCCCTGGTCAAGGTGAAAATATTGCAAGCAGCCAGAAATAAACAGTTCAAGTACTGTGGAAACATAATTAAGATAACACAAGATTTAGCAGCTTCTACATTACTCTACAGGAAAATAGAAGGAAAGAGGATATGAGGGGGAGGTGATAGAAGGGAGGGCATATTGGAAGAGGGAGTAATCAGAAAGAAACTTTTTTATTAATTTATTTTGAATTAGCAACAATCACTTCCATAAGCTTTTTGAGTTTTAAATTTTTCTCCCTCTCTCCCCCAACCTCCCTCCTGTAGATGGCATGCAATATGATATAGGCTATACATATATATTCCTATTAAACGTATTTTCACATTAGTGATGTTGTATGTAAGAATTTGAACCAACAGGAGGAGCCACCAGAAAGAAGAAACAAAACACAACAGAAAAAAAAATAGCAAATAGTATGCTTCATTCTGCATTCAAACTTCATATTTCTTTCTGTGGATAGAATTTTCCATCATGAGGACTTTATAGATATCTTAGATCTTTGTATTGCTGAGAAGGGATAAGTCTATCAGTATTAGTCATCACACAACATGGCTGTTATTGAGCACAATGTTCTCCTGGTTGTGCTCACTTTGCTCTGCGTCAGACCATACAAGTCTTTCCAGGTTTTTCTGAAGTCAACCTGTTCATCATTTCTTATAGCACAGTAGTATTTCACTACATTCATATACTACAACTTGTTAAGCCATTCCCCAATTGATGTGCATCCTCTCAGTTTCCAATATTTTGGCACCACAAAAAGAGCTGTTATAAATATTTTTGTACATGTGGGTCCTTTTCCCATTTGTATGATCTCTATGAAATATAGCCCTAGAAGTGCTATTGCTGGGTCAAAGCATATGCACATTTTTATACCTCTTTGGGTATGAGAAGGTAACACTTTTGAGGAGGGACAGGGTCAAAGGAGAGAATAGAATAAATGGGAGATCAGTGTAGGATGGAGGGAATTATAATTAGTCTTTCACAACATGACTATTATAGATGTGTTTTGCATGACTACACATATTTCACCTGTTTCCAATTACTTGCCTTCTCAATGAGGGTGGGTGGGGAGGGAGGGAGGGAAAAAATTTGGAACTCAAAGTTTTAAAAATGAATGTTAAAAATTGTTTTTACATGCAACTGGGAAATAAGACATACAGGCAATGGGGTATAGAAATCTACCCTTCCCTACAGGAAAATAGAAGAGGAAAGGGATAAGAGAAGGGGGGTGATAGAAGGGAGGGCAGATTGGGGGAAGGGGTATTCAGAATGCAGGCCATCATGGGGTGGGGGGAGGGGAGAGATTATTGGTGTTGATTGGTAATACGTTGATGGCACTGATGATGACAGCACATTCTCTACAAGGATTATTCCCTTTCATCATGGCAAAAATTAATGACCTGGTATTAATTTTTTATACTATACAAAAGAAACCTGAATAATTGAGGAACATTTGATTGAATCTAATTTTGAGTTAGATTATAGCACTGGTACTATGAATATATGACATATACTATATATAGAGAAAACAAATTATTTAGCACCCTGGAGAAATTTTGACAGAGAAAAATATATATGTTTTTCAATCAAAGAGAAGTTTACTCATATCTATAATAGTCTGTCAGATAAAATACTTGATCAGCTTAATACAGTATTGAAGATATCTTGTCAAATGCATTTTCCATCACTAATGACACAGAGTAGTGATATGTAATGGGGCTTACTCTTCAATCTGCTTTTGTCTTAATGGAATATACAGCTAACAATGTGGCACTGATACTGACACATTTCTCATCTTTGGGGACAGTCTCCCGCCTTTAAATGCTGACATTATTGATAATAGTGGGGGAGGGAATCTCTCCCAGGTGACTGTTCTTTCTGCAGCAAATATGTAGGACATTTTGGAAATATTTTCTTTTAAATATCGCAGCCAGAGTTTTGCTACTTTTAAAAATTTTGTTTTGTTTTGTTTTTACTGATAATGGACTATTCAGTCATGTTCAATGTCAAGATCAGCAGCAACTGGGTTTCTGTGTTAAGAGGTTGGAATACAGTCTACTTAGAGGCAGAGAATGAAGTTATGGTCCTACACAAAGCAAGGACATTATTAAAATGAAAAACATGCAGAGGATCTGCATCACAAGACTGTAGCCAGAAAGGAAACCCATGAAAGCAAAGCCAGGTAATTGACCAAGTCAGATGTGAAAAGGTTCAAATCCAAGCAAAGCTTATAGTGGAGTCATAGTTCAGCCAGTTTCCAACAGACATCAAATTTTATGAATGTACTGTTCAAGGTAATCCAAATTTCTTAAAGTACTCCAGAAATAGGATAGCATCTTTGTCAAATGAAAACAAACTGGAAAAGTGGTCAGATAGGCAGATATGTTTGGTAATGTTCTTTGGTGAGTAAAAAAAAAATAATGAAAGTTGCAAATACTAACATGAACTTCAATAACAACAGTATATATTTCTATAGGCTATCTTCTTAAATTTTGCAATTTGCTTTCCTCCTCAAACCCCAGTGAAATAGAAGGTATAAATATTGTTATCCTCATGTTTCTAGTTGAGATTTTATAAACTCTGATAGGTTTAATGATTTAGCCAAGATCACAGAACTGTTGATGGTCTGAAATAGAAATTGGACTCAGTTACAATGAATCCCCTTTTTATTCTTCAAAATGAATTTAGGGCAAACTCAAGCACCCCCAGAAGCTTGCACAGGTTCTACAAAGGAGTCAGAGCCCAAGGATTTGGAACTAATGCTTACAATAAGAAAATATTGGTGTAAATATTTGAGTCAGTGCCCCCATTTGAATCATCATTTAAATGACATGGCAACATTCCCATAAAGATGGCAAGTGAATTTTAAATGGTGAAATAGATGGTAGACAATTTTAGAGTCAAACCCTGAGGGTGAAAATAACTCTCTATTCATATTTCTAAAGTCTGTGTCTAAGCTAGTTGTTCACAATTGTGAATTCATTTTCTGCATAGAAACAATGGTAAAAAAGGTGAGGGTCATGAACCCCAAACTAATTTAGCACATATTACAATGGAAACAATAAATTCTATGGGATATGTTATTTTGCATGTTAAATATGCTACTGTGAGTTAGAATCCTAGCATTATATTATTTCTGTGTTAAAATATGTTCTGAGAAATAACTCAGACTTTAGTATTATGGAGAGAAATTGTAGAATGTTAGAATTGCAAAGTAGGTTAGAGATAGACTTTGTCTATACTATAAGGCTCTGTCTTGGGCCCTCTCTTCTTCTCCCCCTTTTTTTCCCTATTCTCTCTTTGTTTTTTTTTTTTTGGTTTATTATATTCCAATTAATTCAACTATCTTCTCTATGCAGATTACTCCCATACATTTCTTTCTAGACCCAGTCTCTCTTCTGAGTCCCAGTATCAGATCACCAGCTGTCTGTTAGATATTTTCAACTGTATATCCTATGGGCATCTCAAACTACACATATCTAACACAGAATTCATTGTACATGTATGCTTTATGCAGGTATTTGTATTGAACTTATATATGATCATAACATACATCCATCTACATGTCTATGCATATATCTGTACAGATACAATTGTATGTGCATATATGCATACATGTGTATATATGAATATATACATATGTAATCCAGATATTCAATTTCATCAGAATTGGAAACTCCTGTACCAGTGGAGATTAGCACCTGCTCTCCATTGCATAGTGTTATAAAGTTGCTTGGTGCCTTGAGAGGTGAAGTGCTTTCCCAGGGTCAAAGAGCTAATATATGTCAGAGGTGGAACTTGAACCCAGGTTTTCTGGACTCCAAGTTTCTGATTCTTCTATTGACTACTCAATCCTACCTTTCTAATATTGCCTCAATTACTTCAAAATAGATAGGATTTCATTACAAACCACATATCCTGCAAAAAACTATGGTTCGTAACCCATCAATATCATTATGATTTGCTGGAGCTCCCCCAACATCCATTGATTATCAGCCTTGTAAGCTGAAACTCTGCACTGTCACCAGTATGTTCTTCAACAAGCGTACATTTTTTTCACTATACTTGAAAACAAAACCATCTCATATTGGTAGGCTCGACTATTCATTTTCATTCATTGACATATTACTTGGGAACCCAGAATTTCTACATGTCACAAATAAACACTGGAATAGAAGAAGATGTACATTTAAAACAGTTTAAAAAAAATTCCTTCTCAATCCTACTACCACCAGCACCTGAGGCTGCCTAGGATTATCTAGCTAAAATCCATCTCAAAATACTTTTGATCCACAGTGTACTGATAAAGGATAATGCTATAGACATCACATTGAAAGTTACATCATTAGAGATATTATATTTGGAAGATTAATTCAAAGATTCTGAAACAATTATGATTTCAAATCAAATTGAAGTTTGATAAAGACAGTATAATCAATAAAGTTTAAAAAACTAAGAAAAAGATATAATATTGGCATTGTGCTTTAGATTTAAAGAACTGCTTTAGCCTCTTTGGTGAAGGTATCACTGCTGCAGCTGCATGGAGTCAGCAGTCACTGCCTCTCATCCTCTTGACTCACCACTTTTCATTCTCACCGAGGAATAAGTCTGTCAGGAAGCTGCTCCACTGCCATGGCATTCAAAGACACCAGCAAGACCCTCATGGAGCCCAAAGTGGCCATTCAATGGATCCGGATCACCCTCAGCAGCTGCAATGTGAAATCCCTCGAGAAAATGTGTGCCGACCTAATTAGAGGAGCCAAAGAAAAGAACTTGAAAGTGAAGGGACCTGTTTGAGTGCCCACTAAGACACTTCCAAATCACAACTAGAAAAACTCCTTGTGGTGAAGATTCAAAGACAGGGGATCAGTTCCAGATGAGAATCCACAAATGCCTTATTGATTTGCACAGTCCTTCTGAAATTGTTAAACAAATCACCGCTATCAGCATTGAACCAGATGTAGAAGTTGAAGTCACCATTACAGATGCCTAATCAATCATCTCTTTTAATAAATTGATTGCAACTATTAAAAGAAAAAGGACTGATCCCCACTTCCTTAAGCCCATATACCTTTATGATGATAAATGGAGAAACAGAGAACAAAAAAGTCTTCAATAATCAGACTCTGGAATGGAGACCCATCGTCAATGTTGAATCACTCCCAAAGTGAATATCATGAAGATGCCACGGTCACTGCAACTGGCAACTGAAAATACTAATTATACAAGATACATGCTTATTTTTCTAAAGGCACTTCAAAGATATGTTGAAAACCAGTTTTCAGCGATAGGATATTGAGGTTGATGACTGAGAATTGACAATTCACAATACATTACAAAACTTTCAAATAGATTAGGTGGTCTTGTTGTTTGTCTTTAGGTTCAAAGAGAAACAAATGACATCATGATGTTGGGTCCAATGCACAATGTGTCCAGCTGTAGCTGATCATACTAATACAA
This sequence comes from Phascolarctos cinereus, assembly GCF_003287225.1. NCBI lineage: Eukaryota > Metazoa > Chordata > Mammalia > Diprotodontia > Phascolarctidae > Phascolarctos > Phascolarctos cinereus. The sequence continues at coordinate 494,972,291 of NW_027555847.1, forward strand.
GGTAAGAAGACTCTACCACAGATTGGGCACAAATGGTCTGCATGAATATTTGGGGGGGTGAGATTATGTCTAAATTTGTGTATCACACATTTCTTTTGAGCTACCTCAATTCAGATTTGCTCATAGAGCACAGCATCTTGTGTGACACAGGTATGACACGCTAGATAATCCTGTGCCAGTGTCTCCCATGACTCATAACTGATACCAAAGTTCTTCAGTGGGTCCTTCAGGGTGTCCTTGTTTCACTTCTGACAACCATGAAAGCACCTGTCTTGTGTGAGTGCTCTGTAAAATAGTCTTTTACGTAAGCATAGATTCAGCATTTTAACAATATGGGCAGCGCTAGGAGGAGCCAAGATGGCGGAGTGAAAGCAGTGACTTGCTTGAGCTCTCCCCCAAACCCCTCCAAATACTCATAAAAATGGCTCTAAACAAATTCTGAATCAGCAGAACCCACAAAAAGACAGAGTGAAACAAATTTCCAGCCCAAGACAATCTGGATGATAGATCAGAAAGGTGTATCGCACTGGGCTGGGAGCGCAGCACAGTGCACCATGGGCGCGCAGGCCTCAGCAAACCTGGAGCAGGCCTCAGAGGACTGAATCTCAGCTGTGGAGGTTTCCAGACTCCTCAATCCACAATGCCAAAGACAACTTAGAAGGTCAGTGGGAAAAGTCTGTTTCTGTCGGTGGTCAGAGAGGAAGGCGGGGTCTCAGCTCCATTCCCCAAGAGCCTGGCCTGGGGGGGCAGCTGCTTCCCAGCTTCCGCCCACAGACTGAGGGGAATCCAGTGGCTGATCAGAGAGGGACTGCAGGGATCTCTTTGCCAGTGCTGAGGCAGGAATCTCTTGCTTTGCCCGTGTGTGATCTGGGTCACAGTTCTGGGCGGCAGTGCTGGGGTGAGGAGGAGCACTGGCATGGTGGAGCTTGTAGTGGCTGTGGAGAGAAGCCCCTCCTCACAGTTACAGGACAGAAAGGAATACTTGTGGTCACAGGCCAGGAAAGGAGTAAACACCTCGCCCCTTATCATACCACCTTGGAAGAACTGAAAATTTACAGGTCCCCACAAGTATCTCTGAAAACAGCTACACAAACCCCTGAAGCTTGGGACAGTACACTCTCCACATTGGAAGCAGACTCTTACCTTAACAAGAGTTTAAAACTCAAGTAATTGGCTGGGATCATGAGCAAGCAGCAAAAAGAGTCAGACTATATTATCTTACTTTGGTGAAAAAGAAGATCAAAATATACAACCAGAAGAAGACAACAAAGTCAAAGCTCCTACATCCAAAGCCTCCAAGAAAAATATGAATCAGTCCCAGGCCTTGGAAGAGCTCAAAAGGGATTTTGAGAAGCAAGTAAGGGAAGTAGAGGAAAAACTGGGAAGAGAAATGAGAGTGATGCAAGAAAATCATGAAAAACAAGTCAACAGCTTGCTAAAGGAGACCCAAAAAAATACTGAAGAAAATAACACCTTAAAAAAGCCTAACCCAAATGGCAAAAGAGGTCCAAAAAGCCAATGAGGAGAAAAATGCCCTAAAAAGAAAAATTGGCCAAATGGAAAAGGAAGTCCAAAAGATTACTGAAGAAAATACTTCCTTAAAAATTAGAATAGAGCAATTGGAAGACAGTGACTTTATGAGAAATCAAGACACTGTAAAACAAATCCAAAAGAATGAAAAATTAGAAAACAATGTGAAATATCTCATTGGAAAAACAACTGACCTGGAAAATAGATCCAGGAGAGAGAATTTAAAAATTATTGGACTATCTGAAAGCCATGATCAAAAAAAGAGCCTAGACATCATCTTTCAAGAAATTATCAAGGAAAACTGCCCTGATATTAGAACCAGAGGGCAAAATAGAAATTGAAAGAATCCACAGATCTCCTCCTGAAAGAGATCCCCAAAGGAAAACTCCTAGGAATATTGTAGCCAAATTCCAGAGTTCCCAGGTCAAGGAGAAAATATTACAAGCTGCCAGAAGGAAACAATTCAAGTACTGTGGAAACACAATCAGGATAACACAAGATTTAGCAGCTTCTACATTAAAGGACCAGGGCATGGAATATAATATTCCGGAGGGCAAAGGAGATAGGATTACAACCAAGAATCACCTACCCAGCAAAACTGAGTATAATCCTTCAGGGGAAAAAATGGTCATTCAGTGAAATAGAGGACTTTCAAGCATTCCTGATGAAAAGACCAGAGCTAAACAGAAAATTTGACTTTCAAATACAGGACTCCAGTGGAACATGAAGAGGTAAACAGGAAAGAGAAATCATAAGAGACTTATTAAGATTGAACTGTTTACATTCCTGCATGGAAAGATGATATGTAACTCATGAGACTTTGTCAGTATTAGGGTAGTTGAAGGAAAAAGTATGTATGTATATAGATAGATAGAGGGCACAGGGTGAGTTGAAGATTAAGGGGTCATATCTGGAGAATAAAATTAAGGGATGAGAGAGGATGATACTTGGAAAAGAAAGGGAGAGGTAGAATGGGGTAAATTATCTCACAAAAAAAACAGAAAAGTCTCTCACAGTGGAGGGGAAACAGGGGAAGGTGAGAGGGAATGAGGGAATCTTATTCTCATAGGATTTGGCTTAAGGAGAGAATAACATACACATTCAATTGGGTATGGAAATCTGTCTTACTACAGGAAAATAGGGGGAGAAGGGGACAAGAGAGCAGGGGGATAGAGAGGAGGCAGATTGGGAAAGAGGGTAATCAGAAGCAAATACTTCTGAGGAGGGACAGGGTCAAAAGAAAGAATAGAAGAAATGGGAGGGCAGGATAGGATTAAGGGAAATAGAGTTAGTTTTTCACAACATGTCTACTAAGGAAGTGTTTTGCATAACTGCACATATACAACCTATATTGAGTTGCTTGCCTTTTCAATGACTGTGGGTGGGGAGGGAGGAAGGGAGAAAATTTGGAACTCAAAGTTTTAAAAACACGTGTTTTAAAAAAATGTTTTCACATGCAACTGGGAAATAAGAAATACAGGAAATGGGTACAGAAGTCTATCCTGCTCTACAGGAAAATGAAGGGGAAGGGATAAGAGAAGGGAGGGGGAGAGATAGAAGAGAAGGCAGACCAGGGGAAGGGGTATTCAGAATGCATGCCATCTTGGGGTGGGGGAGGAGTGAGAAATTTGGAACTCAAAAACTTGTGGAAGTGAATATTGAAACCTAACAATAAATAAATTTATATTGTAAAAGCCAAAAAAAAAAAGATGCTGTCCAGGCTACATATATATTTTATAATGGCCCTCAAGTAGTCCAATCATTCTGAAATTATCTCTCCTGGATTTATTTCCCAGGTGAGTTGTTTTTCCAATGAGGTATTTTACTTTTTCTTCTTTTTTTTTCATTGTTTTGATTTTGTTTGATTGATTCCTGAGGTCTCATAGAGCTATTGGTATCTACTTTCCCAATTCTAATTTTTAAGGAATTATTTTCTGGAGTTAGCTTTTCCAACTCCTCTTCCATTTGGCTAATTCTACCTTTAAAGGAATTGTTTTCTTCAGTGTTTTTTTTTTCAACTTGGTCAATTCTTTTTGTAAGGAATTTCTTTTAATCAATTTCTGTGTTTCCTTTTCCATGCTATTGACTTTTTTCATAATTCTCCTCCAAAGCTCTCATGTTTTTCCCCAATTTTTCTTCTCCCTCTCTTCCTTGATGGCACTTAGAATTTTCTCCAGTCATCATGGTCTATATCTTGCCACTGGAGCCAGATGGCTCTGGAGGAGAAGTGAAGCTGTTGAATTTGCATAGCCCTGCCTTACTTAAATCCACTTCACTTCCATGCCATGGAATCACCTCACTGACATCATGGTCCTCTTCAGTATAAGACAAACAATAGTAACACCCCTTTCAACAAAATAGGTCATTGTGACAGGATTCTTCTTTATGTTTGTTTGCCTCCTCTTCTAGCATACTTCCTGACTTTCAACTTGATGTTAGAGCTAGGCTTTGTGAACTTTTGGTTGGATAAGTCCTGTTGATGCTTTATTGGGAGTACAGAGTATTGTGTTATTCCAGATTCTCAAGGACAGTTCAAAATGGAGACCTGCAAACTATCAGTGCTCCTAAAGTTGTGTGATCTAGGGAAAGGTCTGATCTCTGCCTCCTACTCCCCAATCTGAGTTCTGTGAGTTCCTGCCCTGGATTTTGGTTTAAGCAACAGTGTTTCTGATTTCAGTCACTATCTTTCCACTGGACTGGTATCTTTTCATAACCCTCCCTCACTTAAATCCAATTCACTTGCAAGTTGTGGAATCCCCTTCCTGATGTCACAGTCTTCTTCGACAATGGAGAACAAACAACAATAACAATGACAATACCAAAAGCTTTCCTATTGTCTAAGATTCCTACCCTGGTTATTTCTCTGTATACTTTATACTGGTCTAGAAGTTAAATCTGAGACAATGCTCTGCTGCTGCTAGTTTCTGAATTTGCTATTATATGGTTGCATTGCCTAGGACCAGAAAACAAATCTCCTTTTCTCCCAGAATGCCACTCCTCAGCATAAGTCCCCTCCTCATTCCACCCCTAATCTGTGATCTGGTACTGTAATGAGAGACAAAGTTATCAGTTAGTATCTGTAACTGCTATCTTACATGTGGTGATGGTTCTTAGTATGCGCCCAGGAGGCATTTTTTTTTTTGCCCTGGAGTACATCCTCTTCCTTTCCTGGAATGCAGTTATTATACTCTTATCCAGATCCTGCCCCAGTAACTACAAACTTCTCTATCAGTCTTCCTATGAGAGATGACTATTAAAACTTTTGAATACTTAAATCTTCATTTTCCTCTTTGTTTGTTTTTTAATACTCATCAAACATATCTTCATAGCACAGATAGAACAAGGCCCTCTATTCTCCAACTTACTTCTCCAACTGGTAGAACATTACAAGAATGCACTTAATCTCTACTACATAACATTATCTAGCTACCTGAACTACCAGTGCTAGGGCATGGAGAATTTTTAAATGACACTCTATAATACAGCTTTAAGCAATCTTTAAGGGAGGCGTAGGGAAAATTATGCCAGGTTATGCTTACTTGAGGTAGTATACTATTGCAGCAACTTTGGACCCAAACCAGAAGGAGTAGGAAAATATGAATTTTTTTTCCTACAAGTTGTTACTTGAGTGCTTTAGTCCTTTCTCTGTGGCTTAGAACTGACAAAAGTGGAGGTAGAGTTTGTGTGTGACTTTTTGTTCACAGGTGATTGTGCACTCAATGCAGCTTCTCAGGCTGAGATGTCAGAAAAATGCATCTATCTTTGTCCCTTTTGCTAATTTTGGCCTAAAAATTAACACTAGGTAAATATAGGTTTCCCACTAGCCAGCATTATACCATTCATAGGAGGAACCATCAATTACAGCTAATGTAGAGATTTTAAGTGCTGTGCATGAGTTCGTTTACCTTGGCAGTATACCTTCTATATATATATGTCTACATATATGATGAGGTTGACAAATGCATTTCCAGAACTATCTTGGCATTTGGGAGGCTCTAAAAGAATGTGTGGGAGACAAGAGGTATTAATCTTCCTACCAAATTGAAGATGAACAGAGCCATTGTGATGACCTCATTGTTGTATGGTTGTGAAATCTGGAAAGACTATCAGCATTATGCCAGAAATTTGAATTACTTCCATTTGAAGTGCCTTAGGGAGATACTGAATATGACCTAGAAAAGAAGGTACCAGGAACTGAGGCCCTCTTTTGAGATCAATTGCCAAGCATTCTCTGCTGCACAGAGGGTAACTCAGAAGGGCTGGCCATAGATATATATATATATATATATATATACACACACATATATATATATACACATATATATATATACACACATATATATACATATATATACATATATATATATATATATGTATGTATATATATACACACACATATATATATATACATATATATATACACACATATATATATATATATACATATATATAACATATATATATATGTATATATACATATATATATACATATATATGTATGTATATATACATATATATATACGTATATATATATACATATATATACATATACATATATATGTATGTATGTGTACATATATATGTATATATATGTGTACATATACGTATATATGTACGTACATATATATACAAATACATATGTATACATATACATATATATATATATATATATATATTTTAAATAAATTTATTTATTGTTAGGTTTCAATATTCACTTCCACAAGTTTTTGAGTTCCAAATTTCTCACTCCTCCCCCACCCCAAGATGGCATGCATTCTGAATACCCCTTCCCCTGGTCTGCCTTCTCTTCTATCTCTCCCCCTCCCTTCTCTTATCCCCTTCCCCTTCCATTTTCTGTAGAGCAGGATATACTTCTGTACGCCATTTCCTGTATTTCTTATTTCCCAGTTGCATGTGAAAACATTTTTTAAAACACGTGTTTTTAAAACTTTGAGTTCCAAATTTTCTCCCTTCCTCCCTCCCCACCCACAGTCATTGAAAAGGCAAGCAACTCAATATAGGTTGTACATGTGCAGTTATGCAAAACACTTCCTTAGTAGACATGTTGTGAAAAACTAACTCTATTTCCCTTAATCCTATCCTGCCCTCCCATTTCTTCTATTCTTTCTTTTGACCCTGTCCCTTCTCAGAAGAATTTGCTTCTGATTACCCTCTTTCCCCATCTGCTCTCCTCTCTATCTCTCCCCGCTGTCTTGTCCCCTTCTCCCCCTATTTTTCTGTAGGGCAACATAGATTTCCATACCCAATTCAATGTGTATGTTATTCTCTCCTTAAGCCAAACCCTAAGAGAATAAGATTCCCTCATTCCCTCTCACCTTCCCCTGTTTCCCCTCCACTGTGAGAGACTTTTCTGGGTTTTTTTGGGTGAGATAATTTACCCCATTCTACCTCTCCCTTTCTTCTCCAAGCATCATCCTCTCTCATCCCTTAATTTTGTTCTCCAGATATAACCCCTTAATCTTCAACTCACCCTGTGCCCTCTATCTATCTATATATACATACATACAGTGTATTTCCTTCAACTACCCTAATACTGACAAAGGTCTCATGAGTTACAGATATCATCTTTCCATGCAGGAATGTAAACAGTTCAATCTTAGTAAGTCTCTCATGATTTCTCTTTCCTGTTTACTTCTTCATGTTCCGCTGGAGTCTTGTATTTGAAAGTCAAATTTTCTGTTTGGCTCTGGTCTTTTCATCAGGAATGCTTGAAAGTCCTCTATTTCACTGAATGACCATTTTTCCCCTGAAGGATTATACTCAGTTTTGCTGGGGAGGTGATTCTTGGTTGTAATCCTATCTCCTTTGCCCTCCAGAATATTATATTCCATGCCCTGCGGTCCTTTAATGTAGAAGCTGCTAAATCTTGTGTTATCCTGATTGTGTTTCCACAGTACTTGAATTGTTTCCTTCTGGCAGCTTGTAATATATTTTCCTTGACCTGGGAACTCTGGAATTTTGCTACAATATTCCTAGGAGATTTCTTTTGGGGATCTCTTTCAGGAGGAGATCTGTGGATTCTTTCAATTTCTATTTTGCACTCTCATTCTAATATATCAGGGCAGTTTTCCTTGATAATTTCTTGAAAGATGATGTCTAGGCTCTTTTTTTGATCATGGCTTTCAGATAGTCCAATAATTTTTAAATTCTCTCTCCTGGATCTATTTTCCAGGTCAGTTGTTTTTCCAATGAGATATTTCACATTGTTTTCTAATTTTTCATTCTTTTGGATTTGTTTTACAGTATCTTGATTTCTCATAAAGTCACTGTCTTCCAATTGCTCTATTCTAATTTTTAAGGAAATATTTTCTTCAGTAATCTTTTGGACTTCCTTTTCCATTTGCCCAATTTTTCTTTTTAGGGCATTTTTCTCCTCATTGGCTTTTTGGACCTCTTTTGCCATTTGGGTTAGGCTGTTGTTTAAGGGGTTATTTTCTTCAGTATTTTTTTGGGTCTCCTTTAGCAAGCTGTTGACTTGTTTTTCATGATTTTCTTGCATCACTCTCATTTCTCTTCCCAGTTTTTCCTCTACTTCCCTTACTTGCTTCTCAAAATCCCTTTTGAGCTCTTCCAAGGCCTGGGACTGATTCATATTTTTCTTGGAGGCTTTGGATGTAGGAGCTTTGATTTTGTTGTCTTCTTCTGGTTGTGTATTAGGATCTTCTTTTTCACCAAAGTAGGATAATATAGTCTGACTCTTTTTGCGCTGCTTGCTCATGATCCCAGCCAATTACTTGAGTTTTAAACTCCTTGTTAAGGTAAGAGTGTGCTTCCAATGTGGAGAGTGTACTGTCCCAAGCTTCAGGGGTTTGTGTAGCTGTTTTCAGAGATACTTCTGGGGACCTGTAAATTTTCAGTTCTTGCAAGGTGGTATGATAAGGGGCGAGGTGTTTACTCCTTTCCTGGCCTGTGACCACAAGTATTCCTTTCTGTCCCATAACTGTGAGGAGGGGTTTCTCTCCACAGCCACTACAAGCTCCACCATGCCAGTGCTCCTCCTCACCCCAGCACTGCCGCCCAGAACTCTGACCCAGATTCACATACGGGCAAAGGAAGAGATTCCTGCCTGTGCACTGGCAAAGAGATCCCTGCAGTCCCTCTCTGATCAGCCACTGGATTTCCCCTCAGTCTGTGGGCTGGAAGCTTGGGAAGCAGTTGCCCATGCCCCCTGAGGTCCAGGCTCTTGGGGAATGGAGCTGAGACCCCGCCTTCTTCTCTGACCACCGACAGAAACAGAGTTTTCCCACTGACCTTCCAAGTTGTCTTTGGCATTAGTGGATTGAGGAGTATGGGAACCTCCACAGATTCTTGAGATTCAGTCCTCTGAGGCCTGCTCCAGGTTTGCTGTGGCCTGGGCTCCCAGCCTGGTACGATACACCTTTCTGATCAATCATCCAGATTGTCTTGGGCTGGAAATTTTGTTTCACTCTGTCTTTTTGTGGGTTCTACTGATTCAGAATTTGTTTAGAGCCATTTTTTATGAGTATTTGGAGGGGTTTGGGGGAGAACTCAAGCAAAGTCACTGCTTTCACTCTGCCATCTTGGCTGTGGTTCCCTGGACAGCATCTTTCAAGAAATCATCAAAGAAAACTTCCCTGATATCCCAGAATCAGAGGGCAATATAGTCATTGAAAGAACCCACTGATCTCCTCCTGAAAGTGATGCCAAAATGAAAACTCCAATCCATATTGTAGCCAAATTTGAGAATTATCAGGTCAAAGAGGAAAAAGAAAATGCAAGTAACCAGAAAGAAACAATTCAACTATCAGGCAACAAAGTCAGGGATACTCAAAACTTAGCAGCTTCCACCTTAAAGAATAAAAAGGCTTGGCATATGCCATTCCAGAGGTCAAAAATGCTTGGAATATAACCAGTCATTAACTACCCAGTAAAATTAAGCATAATATTTAAGTGGAAAGATGGACATTCAGGGAAATAGTGGCCTTTTGGCCAGAAGCATAGGGAAGGGGAGAAGCAGTTTTCTGCTTTAACAGTGCTTGAAATGAACTGCTTGATTCCCAGCTGGAGCCACTATTAGCAACCTCTCTACCTTCACCTCCACTAACCAACACTTCTTCCTTCTTCCTGTTTGAGCAGCAGCCACCCACATCAGCTGCCCCCCAGGCTCAGTCTCAACCATAGCCACTGCACAGATACCTCCTCCATCCTCCTCCATCCTCCTCTTCTTTGTCCTTCTCCTCTTCCTCCTCCTTCTCCTCCTATACTTCACCACCTTCACCATCTCTACTGCCATGAAGACCTCATCTCTCTCTTAGGTGCAACTACCACCAGGACTTGGAGGCAGATCAACCTGGAGCTCTATGCCTCCTACGTCTACCTGTCCATGTCTTACTACTTCAACCGAGATGATGTGTCATTGAAGACATTTGCCAAGCATTTCTCATGAGGAAAAGGAGCATGCTGAGAAGCTGATGCAACTGCAAAACCAGAGAGGTGGTCAGATGTTCCTGCAAGACATCAAGAAACCAGACCAAGATGACTGGGAGAGTGGGCTGAATGCAAATACAGTGTGCTCTGCACTTTGGAAAAAAAAATGTCAATCAGTCATTACTGGAATTGCACAAGCTGGCAACTGACAATGACTCCCATTTATGTGATTTCATTGAAACCCACTATCTGGAAGAATAGGTAAAGTCCATCAAACAACTGGGTAATCATGCAACCAACCTGAACAAAATAAGGGTGTCATTTCTGGCATGGTGGAATATCTTTTTGACAAGCACACCCTTGGAGAGCAAGGACTAAACCACACCTGGCTTCCCACACATTATGGGAACTGTGTGAGTGACTCCTACTGTGTTTCAGTGCATGCATATTTTGGTTATCTTATCTTTTCATAATCTGTAACAAAAAACTACCAACATTTACATCCCAGTAAAGTGGCTTGGTACTGTGGGGGGAAAAGAAAAAAGAAAAAGGGGACTTTCAAGCTTTTCTAATGAAAAGACCAAAACATAACAGAAAATTTTATCTTCAGATACAAGACTCAAGAGAAGCATAAAAAGGGAAACAGAAAAGCAAAGAAAAAAGCATGTTATTAAATAAGATTAAATTTTTTACATCCCTACACAGAAAGATGAAACTTGTAATTCTTGAGAAGTGTGTCTCTATGAGGGGAGTTAGAAGTAGTATACATAGACAGAGGGTATGGGTATAAGCTGATCTGATGTAATGATATTAAAAAAAAGACTGAAAAAAATTGAAAGATTGAACTGAGGGAAGAGGAAAGGGTGTAGAGGGCCAGCTCTGGGGAGTTGGAGGGCTTAGGCCAGCCCGGGTCTTACCTGTAGTATGTACTAAGCCTGACAGCTGTGAAACTCAGGATGTTGGCTCACTACCCCCCTGTTCTGTCTCTTGAGAACAGGATGCAGGAAGGTAGGAAATGGATAGGGTACAGAACAGGATGCAGGAAAGAAAGTAACAGACAAGGTACAAGGAAGGAAGAAAATCACTTAATTAGGTTTGTGCTTTTCATGGAAAATAATGTTACTATTGCTTGATCCAGTACTATATAAGCCTGAACCTTCAGATCATTAAACGAAGTTTGCTCTTCATGTCTTCCACCTAGCCCGTAATCCTTTCTCTCTTCACACTCTGCCATCATCAGACCACGGCTGCTCGCAGCAAAAGGGGGAGGTAGAATAGGGTAAATTACATTACACAAAGATGCAAAAGACCTATTACACTGGAAAGAAAGAATGGAGGGAGTGAACATTGTTTGAACCTTACTGTAATTGGATTTGGCTCAAAGAGGGCATATCATACACACCTACACTATAGGGAAGCAAGAGAGGAAAGGGGAAACAAAAAGGGAAATGGGAAGGGGGGTAGAAGGAAAGACAGAGCTAAAAGAAGAAAGGCAAAAGAAAATGGCAGCTGATACAAGAGAGGGCAGATTGAGGGAGGTGGATGTTAACATCAAACCACTGGTGATGAGCCACAGGGTGAAAAAAGAAAGAAAAGTATAAATGGGGGGAGAGGAGAAATAGGATGGAGAGAAAGATTAGTAATCATAACTGTGATGAACTGTCCCATAAAACTGACACAGATAGCAAAGTGCATTAAAAATCACTATCTTACAATATGTTTCTTATAGGAAATGCTTCAAATGCATTTGAAGCAGAGATGTAGACACAGAGTAAAGGTAAAAGGCTAGAACAGAATATATTATGCTTCAGCTGAAGTAAAATAAAAGCAGGGTTAGCATTCCTGATCTCACATAAAGCAAAAACAAAATGAGATCTAATTAAAAAAGATAAAGAAAGAAACTACATCCTGCTAAAAGGTACCATAGACAATGAAGTAATATCAATACTAAACACATATGCACCAAGTGGTATAGCATTTAGATATTTGGAGAAGTTAAATGAGTTAAAGGAAAAAATAGACAGCAAAACTGTACTTGTGAGGGACCTCAACCTCCCTGTCTCAGAACTAGATAAATGTAACTGAAAAAAGACAAAAAACAAATTAAGGAGGTCAATAGAATTTTAGAAAAATTAGATATGATAGACCTCAGAAGAAAATTGAAAGGGAACAGAAAGGAGTTTACTTTTTTTCTCAGCAGTGCATCACACCTACTTAAAAACTGACCATGCTGTAGGGCATAAAAACCTCACAATTCAGTGCAGAAAAGCATAAATTAATTTAAAAGCATCATTTTCAGATCATGATACAATAAAAATTACATGTAATAAAGGGCCATGGAAAAATCTAGTTGGAAGCTAAATAATCTAATCCTAAAGAATGATTGGGTCAAACAACAGATAATAAAAACGATAATTTCATCAAAGAGAATGATGATAATAAGACAACATACCAAAACTCATGGGATGCAGTCAAACAGTTCTTGGGAAAAATTTTATATTTCATAATTATTACATGAACAAAATGAAGAAAGAAGAGATTAATAAATTGGGCTTGCAACTGAAAAGGCTAGAAAAGGAACAAATTAAAAGTCCCAAATTAAATATCCAATTAGAAAATCTTAAAATCCAAGGAGAAATTAATAAAATTGAAATTAAGAAAACTATTGAGCTAATAAAATTATGAGCTAGTTTTATGGGAAAAATAGATAAATATTTGGTTAATTTAATTAAAAGAAAGAAGAAAATCAAATTATCAGTATCAAAAATGAAAGGGGTGAATTTACCACCAATGAAGAAGTAATTAAAACAATAATTAGGAGCTATTTTGCCCCATCAATCTGATGATCTAAATAAAATGAATGAATATTTATTAAAAAATAAATTGCTCAGATTAATAGAAGAGGAAATAAAGTACTTTAATAATCTTATTTCAGAAACAATTCATCAATACTCCCTAAGAAAAAAAATCTCCTGGGCCACATTGATTTACAAATGAATTCTACAAAATACTTAAAGAACAATTAATTCTGATATTATATAAAGTATTTGAAAAATAGATGAAGAAAGAGTCCTACCAGATAATTTTTATGAGACAAATATAGTTTTGATACCTAAACCAAAAAGAACCAAAACTAACAATGAAAATTATAGAGCAATTTCTCTGATGAATATTGATGCAAAAATTTAAAATACCATTAGCAAAGATATTACAACAATTTAGCATCTGAATAATATACTATGACCAGGTGGGGTATTTATACCAGTAATTCAGGGCTATTTCAATATTAGGAAAATCATCAGCAGCACTGACCATATCAATAATAAAATTAACAGAAATCATGTGATTATCTCAAAAGATGCAGAAAAAGGTTTTGACAAAAATACAGCACCCATTCCAGTTAAAAAAAAAAACTAAAGTGCATAGTAATAAATGGATTCTTCCTTAAAATGGTAAATAGTAGTTATCTAAAACCATTGGAAAGAATTTTATATAATGGGGATAAGACAGAACCTTTCCCAACAAGATCAGGGTTGAAACAAGGATGTCCATTATCATCATCATTATTCAACATTATACTAGAAATGTTAGCTTTATCAAAAAGAGAAGAAAAAGAAAATGAAGGAATTAGAATAGGCAATGAAAGAAAGAAAGTTATCACCCTTTCCAGATGACATGAAGTTATACTTAGAGAATCTTCGGGAATCAACTAAAAAACTACTTGAAATAATTAACAATTTTAGCAAAGTTGCAGGATATAACATAAACTCATAAATCATTGGCATTTCTATATACTAAAAATATTTTTTTAGAGAAAAGCCCATAGCAAAGAGAAAGAAAAAAGAAATTCCATTTAAAGTCACTGTAGACATTATAAAATATTTGGGAGTGTACTTGCCAAGACAAATTCAGGAACTATATTAATGCACTTATAAAACACTTTTTACACAAATAAAATCCAATCTAAATAATTAGAAAAATAGCAATTGTTAATGGGTAGGCCAAGCTAATATAATAAAAATGACAATTCTGCCTTAATTAGCTTACTTATTCAGTGCCATACCAATCAAACTACTAAAATTATTTTGTAGAGCAAAAATAAAATAACATAATTCATCTAGAGGAACAAAAGATCAAGCACATCAAAAGAATTAACAAAATGCAAAGAAATTTGACCTAGTTGTACCAGATCTAAAACTGTATGATAAAGTGGCAATCATCAAAACTATTTGGTACTGGAAAAGAAATAGAATGGTGGATTAGTGAATAGGTTAAATACACAAGACACAGTCGTTAATGACTAAAATAACATACTTTTTCATAAACATAAAGACTCTAGCTTCTGGCATAAGAACTCATCATTTGACAAAAAAAAACCTCTGGGAAAAGTGGAAATTAGTATGGCAGAAACTAGGCTTAGACCAACATCTTGCACCTCATGCCAAGATAAGATCAAAATGAATACATGATTTGATGTAAAGGATGATAAAATTAGCAAATTAGGAGAGCAAGAATAGCTTACCTATCAGATCTATGGTGAAAGGAAGAATTTAAGAAATTTTAAACAAAATACTAGCAAATAGATTACTGCAACTTATCACAAGAATAATACACTATGACCAGGTAGGATTTATACCATGAATGCAGGGTTGGTTCAATGTTAGGAAAATCATCAGCATAATTGAGCATATCAACAGAAAAACCAACAGAAACCACATGATCATCTCAACAGATGCAGAACAAGCTTTTGATAAAATACAACACCCATTCCTATTAAAAACACTAGAAAGTATGGGTATAAATAGAGTCTTCCTTAAAATGATAAATAGCATCTATTTAAAACAGTCACCAAGCATTATATGTAATGTGGACAAGCTGGAAGCATTTCCAGTAAGATCGGGGGTGAAACAAGCATGTCCATTATCACCCCTGTTATTCAATATGGTGCTTTACCAATATGAGAAGAAAAAGAAATTGAAGGTATTAGGACAGGCAAAGAAGAAACAAAGCTATCACTCTTTGCAGATGGCATGATGATATACTTAGAGAATCCTAGAGAATTAAGTGAAAAATGACTTGAAATACTAAACAACTTTAGCAAAGTTGCAGGCTATAAAATAAGCCCACATAAATCATCAGCATTTCTATATATTACCAACAAAGCCTAACAGAAAGAGATAGAAAGAGAAATCCCACTTAAACTTACTGTAGACATTATAAAATATTTAGGAGTCTACCTACCGAAACAAACCTAGGAACTCTATGAACACAATTACAAAACATTTTTCACACAAATAAAATCATATCTAAATAATTGAAAAAAATATCAGTTGCTTACAGGTAGGCCAAGCTAATACAATAAAAATGACAATCCTACCTAAGCTAATTTACTTATTCAGTGCCCTACCAATCAAACTACCAAAAATTTATTTTATAGAGTTAGAAAAAATAATAAGATTCATTTGGAAGAACAAAAGGTCCAGAATATCAATGGAACTAATGAAAAGAGATGCAGGGGAATTTGCCTGGCAATTCCAGATCTTAAATTGTATTATAAAGCAGCAATCATCAAAACTGCTTGGTACTAGCTAAGAAATAGAGTGTTGGATCAGTGGAATAGGTTAAACATGCAAGACACAGTAGTCAATGACTGTACTAATTTATTATTTGATAAACCCAAAGACCCCAGCTTCTGGGACAAGCACCTACTCTCTGAAAAAAACTGCTGGGAAAACTGGAAAAGAGTATATCAGAAACTAGGCATAGACCCAAATCTCACACCATACACAAAAATGAAGTCAAAATGGATTCATGATTTAGATATAAAGGCTGATACTATAAGCAAACTGGGAGAGCAAGGAATAGTTTACCTATCAGATCTATGGAGAACAGAACAATTCATGACCAAACAGGAGATAGAGAACGTTAAGAAAAGCAAAATAGATAATTTTGATTCCATTAAATTGAAAAGTTTTTGCACAAACAAAGCCAATGCAACTAAGATTAGAAGGAAGGTAGAAAATTGGGAAAGAATTTTTACAACCAGTCTCTCTGATAAGGGCCTCATTTCTCTCTTTTTTTATTTTTTAAATTTTTTTAGGTTTTTCAAAATTTTTTAAATTTTTTTCTCATTTCTAAAATATATAGAGAATTAAGTCAAATTTATAAGAATACGAGCCATTCCCCAATTGATAAATGGTCAAAGGATATGAACAGACAGTTCTCAGATGAAGAAATTAAAGCCATCTATAGTAATATGAAAAAATTCTCTAAATAATCATTGATTAGAGAAATGCAAATCAAAACAGCTCTGAGGTACCACATCACACCTATCAGAATGGCCAAAATGATGAAACAGGAAGATGATAAATGCTGGAGAAGATGTTGGAAAATTGGAACACAAATGCATTGTTGGTGGAGTTGTGAAATGATCCAATGATTTTGGAGAACAATTTCTAACTATGCCCAAAGGGCTATAAAAATGTGCATACCCTATGACCTAGCAATAGCACTTCTAAGTCTGTATGCCAAAGAGATCATACAAATGGGAAAAGGGCCCACATGTACAAAAATATTCATAGCAGCTCTTTTTGTGGTGGCAAAGAATTGGAAATTGAGAGGATGCCCATCAACTGGGGAATGGCTGAGCAAGTTGTGGTATATGAATGTAATGGAATGCTATTATGCTATAAGAAATGATGAGCAGGCTTACTTCAGAAAAACCTGGAAAGAGTTGTATGGTCTGAAGCTGAATGAAGTGAGCAGAACCGAGAGAACTTTGTACACAATAACAGCCACGTTGTGAGATGAGTAATATTGATAAACTGAACCCTTTTCAGCAATACAAGGATCTAAGATATCCCTGGAGGCCTTGTGATGGAAAATGCTAGCCACATCCAAAGAAAGAACTGTGGAAGTTGAATCGCTCTCTTTTTTTTTCCTCTTCTGCTGAGTTTTGTTTCCTCTTTCTCATGGTTCCTCCTATTGTTTTTAATTTTTACTTACAACATCACTAATATAAAAATATGTTTAATAGGAATGTAAATGTATAGCCTATATGGGATTGTGTGCCATGTTGGGGAGAAAAATTTTAAATTCAAAACCATATGGAAGTAATAAATTGTTGTTGATATATCAAAATAAATTAATAAAATTTTTAAAAAAATTAAAAAAGAAATGATTAGGATGGTTTCAGAGAATCCTGTGAAGATTTTTATAAACCATTATAGAGGGACACAAAACACAACCAGGAGAACAATATATATTTGAAGGACTTAGATCTCTAACCACTATAATATCCAAGCACACTTCCCATAGGATAATGATGAAACATGCAACCCTCTTCCAAATAAGAGAGCTGACTCAGTGTAATCTGAGACAACTACACCAAGTACACTCACTCCATCCATAAGTCTCTTCTCTTCTCTCTCTCTCTTCTCTCTCTCTCTCTCTCTCTCTCTCTCTCTTGTATTGTGTGTATATGTGTGTGTATGTGTGATATATATTCCAATAAATGAATTTTTATTAAATTTAAATGTTATGGTGTTTTTTCAATGAACAAAAATTCACTTTCTCTCTCTTAAGCATCAGTTGGGAATGGGTGGAAAACAAAACCATTCTAAAATTTGGTTTAGTTTTCCACCCATTCCCAATTGATGGTAAGGAGATAGAGAAAGTGAATTTTTGCTTCTTGGGGGAAAAATATTGCATTTAATATAAACACATTGATTGGATTTTCTACTTACAACTAGCTGACTCTCTCAAGATAGTTGAATTTTTCTACATAGTGATAGAATTATTCTTCCATGATTGCATTAGTATTACTTTTTTCCACTGACATATATCCCAACCACTCCACACCTTAGTAAGGCAAACACTATAAGTTTTTCTGGTCAAAACAATTGCATTGATTGCTTGCCAAAGTGGTAATGTATCTCTTCAATTTTGGCTGAGATTATCTTCACATTAATGAATTATAATTTACACTGAGCTATTATTGGAAGTTTCTCCATTTTTTTTGCCTGCCAAAATTTCCCTTTGCTATAATATTCTTTTAGCAAATATAGTTGTCTGTATACTGTCAGTATAGAAAGGTTTATATGTGTGTATGTATATATGTATAAGTGTATATGTATATGTTATATGTGTAAATATGTATATTATTTTGTGTGAGTATATGTATACATATATGTATGTGTATACACACATATGTGCATATATACACATGCACATATACATATATGTGTGTATATACACACATATAAACATTTAAATATATACATATGTGTATATGTGTGTATATGTATGTGTGTGTATATACACACACACACACACACAAACATACACATATGTATGAATTGATCCCCTAGACAATGACTTCAAGGGCTGGAAAAAAAAAACAGGGACAGTGGTATGAGGGGTGATGCTATTCCCAGGCTTCTTATATGTAAAGTCCTGGTCTATCTCCATGAATGTCAGAGATGAGGTAGTAGTCAAGTATTAGAACAAAATATTTAATCAATCAATCAGTAAATTATAAAATTGGAGAGACATGACTACAAAGCAGAGCTATTTTTAAGTTCTAGAGGTTTCGGTGGACAGAAAACTCGATGTGAGTCAATTGGGTGCTGTTGCAGTCAAGTAAGTTATTGTAATCTTAGACCTAACTTGTATATTAGATTGTTTAGATTTATAATTCATTTTTAATTTAATTTAATAATTAATTTAACAGAATGAATTTGTAAAGTCATAATGTCCAGGGTCAGGGAGATTATACCAATTGTGTATTTTGTCTTAGTCATACCATACCTAGATCTCTGTCTTCACTTCTATTAGTCACATCTTAGTAAGATTTGTAAACTATATAATGTCCAGAGGTAAACAGCTAAAACAGTTAATACATCAAAATCATATCATCTGAGGACTGTTTGAAGGACCTAGGAGTTACTGATCAAGAGAAGACTTATGAGAAAACACGATTACTGCCCTAAACAATTAAAAATAACATTTTTCCTATTCTCGTTTGTGAAAAGCTATAAGGAGGAGTTGAATTGCATTTTGTCTGCTTTATCGCAGAGGGCAGAATGAGAATCAATGGAAATGTTGCCAAGAGGCAGAATGAGGAAGGATGAAAGGAGATAACAATAACTTCTAGTTATTAGTACTGTTGTTGTTCATAATGTGTTTTTATAGAAAACAAATGATATCACAGATTTTGTTGGGACTTCTGTGAATTGGATTTAAATGAGATAGAAATGCAGAAAGTTGTCAGCCTCAGTCTCTCTTACAGAGTCATCAAAGTCCAATGGCAGAAAAAAAAAAGTCAAGAAGGCTTGGACCCACAGAGGAGAGTACTAAACAAATGTTGAATGAACTGCTTCAGTAGACAGTGACTTTTCCATCATAGTATGTCTTCCGGCAACAGCCAGATAATCACTTCTTAGATGTATTGGTGGGGTGATTTTTTTAATAAGGTATGGTTTGAATCAAATGACTACTGAGTCTTCTTCTAACTATGGAATTTGGGATTCTATGAATGCCTTGAGGTAGGAAACAAGAAATAATCATAATAATCTAGTTATAATGTGATAAGTGGCTAAACTAGAGTAGCAGCAATAAATAGCATACAGTAAAAGTTTATATCTCTATGTAAGATAATTGATTTTAACTTATACAAATAACCACAGTTTGGGCTAGGTTAAAACTAAGTATCTTGTATTTAATAAGATAGTTATTAGATTAGAAGACTTCAGGAAGAATGTGTGTTTGCATTTTCAATGAAATGAAAAGTTAAAATTGCAGAATTTTCATCAGCTAATTCTTTGTGGTAAATCTATTAGAAAACCATTTCTATCTAATTGTCTAATCACAAGCAAAGTCTAAGAGTGACACTGCTCTAATGGGATGAAAGTAGAACACAGTATATTGCTTTGCTTACTGATAATGTTTCCAGATAACAATGACTTTGGAGGTCATTTCAGTTAATTTATCCAGAAAAAAAGAGGGGAATACACACACACACACACACACACACACACACACACACACACACACAGACAGACACAGATACACACCAAAATTCTAATATATGTGTGTATATACATTATATATATATATATACACCCACATATATAGTGTGTATTATATATGTGTATGTATCATATATAAAACATGTGCATGTTTTATATATAACAGACATATGACTATATATATATGATGTATATATATATATATATATATATATGACGTATATATATGACACATATATTTGTGTATATATATACGTGTGTGTGAATATGTGGTAATTTATTTGGGCCTTTAAAAGTATAATGTAATGTGAATTTTTAAAGTAGATTACCAGTGAGCCAAAACAAAAACAAAAACCAAGGAATGAGAAAGCAGGCTAAAACCTCTAAAATAGAATTGTAAACAGCATTGGTGACAACTGCACTATACCAAGCAGAGCAATGTTGCAATGTCTAATCTACATAAAGAGAATAATGAAAATTCAGTATACAGCTAAACTATGTTCACAATCTGCCAAACTGAAGTAAATACTCCAGGCAGCATTTATTAAGAATCTATTATGTGTCAGACATTGCTAGGAGCTGAGGATACAAGACAACATGGAAACATTTCCTGACCTCAAGAACCTTATAGTCTAGCACAGGAGTATAAAAATCACATAAAAAGGCAGACTTGGATGGAAGGTACCATCAGCTGTGGGGACTAGGGAAAGCCACATGAAGAATTAATTTTTATTTTCAGTTCCAAATTCTCTCCCTCTATTTACCCTCACTATCCTCAATAAGGCAGGAAATATAATGTCTATTATATACAAGAAGATATATAAAATATATTTACAAACTGTGTTGTGAAAAAAAGAAGCAAAATAAGGGAAAATATATGCTTCGGTCTGTACTGTTCTTTATCTGAAGATTGATAGCATTTTTCATTACGAGTCCTATAGAATTCTCATGAATGATTGCATTTATCAATGTTGCTAAGTCTTTCACTGTTGATTATCATTACAACAGTTTTCACTGTGTATGGTGTTCTCCTAGTTCTTTTAACTTCACTTTATATCAGTCAAGTAAGGTGACTTGCTGAAGCTATCCTCTTCATCATTTCTTAAAGCAAAATAGTATTTAATCACAGTCATATTCCACAACTTGTTCAGCCATTCCCCAATTCATCAGCATCCCCTCAGTTTCCAACTCTTTGCTAGCACAAAAAAAGTGTTACAAACATTTCTGCACTCTGAGTCTTTTTTTTTTTTGCCTTCATCTCTTTGGGTATATAGCCCAAGTAGCAGTATTGGTACCTTAAAGGGTATGTAAATAACCCTTTAAGCATAGTTCCAAATTGTTCTCCCAGAATGGTTGAACACAGTTCCACCAACAGGGTCTTAGTCTACCTGTTTTTCCTATATCTCCTCTAGCATTACTCATTTTCCTTCTGTGTCATCTCAGCCAATCTGATGGGTATGAGATGATACCTCAGCAATGTTTTAGTTTATATTTCTCCAGTTATTAGTTATTTAGAACATTTTTTCTTTTAAAAATATTTTCTTATTTCTGCACATGTTAAATTCAGTGCCTCAAGGTGGCCAAAAGAAATCTCCTTGTCAAAAGCTAGGAAGAGGCGGGGAGGGCTAAATGGTTGACTCTGAGGCCAAGAGAAACCATTCAGAACATGGAAGCCTTTCCTGGCTGAGCCCAAGGGGAAAGAGAGATTGCCTCTCAGTGACTCACACACACAAACTGAAGACCAAATCAGTCAAATAGAAGAGCATGCTGAGAGATGAGCCCTCCCAGAGGCAGCCTGGCATAGATATCCAAAAGGACTCTCCCAGCTACTCCCAGCTAACACTCCTCTCTGTCCTGAAGCTGTGACCCTAAACTGGGTAGTAGGCAAGAGTGCTGACAATTGACACCTGATCCTGAATCTAGGACTAACATAGCGGTCCCCTGGAATATATTTCTGACCTGATGCTCAGCTCCTTTACTGTCTCTGTGTACTAGGCCAACCTAGTGCCACCATTCCTCATGCTGCTTCTGCCTAAAAGGCTGACAGCTAATACTGCTTCCATTGTACCACACTCCAGTATGTGAAGATCTCTTTTCTGTCTCCCTTAGCTTCCCTAGGCTGGAAAAAGTGACACACTCAGATTTTTGGTTGGCTTTTCTGATTAGAATTCAATTTGGAATTTTCTGTGGCCCTTATTTTTAGAAGATTTGGTTTTTTAGGCTGTTTTTTTTTTCACTCTACCATCTTGACTTCATTCCCAAGATGGTTGTTTCTAAGCTCAATCTCAAAGGAAGGCAGGAATTGTAAGAGGCAAAGATGAGGATAACTTTTCAGGCAAAGGGATAGTCATTGAAAAGGCTTGGAAACAGAGATGAATGTCAAGTTTGAGGAGGAACCAATAAAAATGTATAACAGAGTCATAGAATGTGTGTAAATGAGTATCATGTAAGAAAGTTGGAAAAGTACGATTTATCCAGATTTTGAAGATATTCCAATGCCTGACAAAGAAGTTTATAATTAGGGACACAATAAGTTTCAGTAGGTTGTCAGGGTCAAAAAAGAGCATATAGGACATTTCTTAGCACAGCTCCTGGCACACAGTAAGTGTTAAACAAATATTGATTGATATTGGACATTTATACTAATGTAGTAGGGGAAGTCCTGGTGCTATCTTGGGACCTTTTCTTTTCTCTTTCTATACTCTTTCTTAATGATCTCATCAACTTCCATGAGTTCAGTAGTAACTTCTAATACAAAGATTTCCATATCTATACATGTAGCCCTAATCTTTCTCTTAAGCTCTAGTCTCACAATAGTAAATGTCTTCCGAAATCTTCAACTATGTATGTTATAGGTAGCTCAAAGTCACCATATCAAAAACAAAACTTAACATTCCTGTGAAATCAATCCTTCCTCCACATATTCTTTTTAGATTGAGGGCACTTTCATCCTTTCAAGTAGACAGATTTTACATCTTGGAATCATCACTAATTGTTAAATCCTCCTCATCTGCTGTCCCTATCCAGGTAGTTTTGAAAGTCTTTCAATTTTTCCTTTTACAACAATACTTGCATTCATCTTTACTTACATTCACACAAGTTTCTCCCTAATTCAGTTTCTCATTGCCTCTCACCTGGACTGTTGCAATAGTCTTTTTAAATTCACCTGAATATCTTTCTTCATTCCATCCTCAAATAACTACCTAAACAAGTTTCTTAATGTATAGATGTGACTATGCCAATCCACTTTTCAAACTCTTCAGTGGTTCTTTATTGCTTCAAGGTTAAAATACAAACATTTCAGCCTGACATTTACAATTATTTGTAATGGAGTGATAGCCTATCATTGCTTACTTATTCTACATTAATTCAGACTTTGTGCTCCAACAAAATGAACTTACTTTTGTTTCTTTCAACTTGACCTTACAACTCCTCTCTCTGTGTCCTGGGATAAACTGTGCTCCAAGCCTGGGATTACCTTCCTCCCTACTCCCACCTTTTTGAATCAGTTTTCTTTTAAAAATAGGGCATGAGCTACTTTATAAAGGGAAATGTGTTTCTTCTGGTAGTTAGTGGTATAATGCTCTTCATATTATGTAATAATTACTTGTTTGTACACATATTGACCTATATTTCTAAATAAAATGCAAGATTATTGAGGAAACTCCAAAGAAGAAGGGCTCAGAAGCCCAGTGAACTTTTTCTTTCCCATCAGCTACACTCATTGAATTGTATTGCTCTGTAGTCATACCTCTTCCGGTAAAGCTCATCACCAGAAAAATCATCATCATGGAGATTACTTTAGCTTTTGTATTCGTGCCTCATCAAAACTTTCAGTATTTTGAGCTCCCCTGATTGGAGAATTGGAGTATATGGTGGGCAGTAAGTATATAAATAGGAGGAGGTGGAGTATTGAAGGATTGCAAATAGCAAACAAAGAATTTTGTAGTTGCTTCTGGAAGCAGGAGGAAGCCAATGGAGTTTATTGAGTGGGAGGTAATAGAGTTGGACCTGCACTTTGGAGGATGAATGGAGAATGGTTATGGTTGGAAGAAAATTGAGGCAAGCAGAATCCACCAGTAAGCTAATTCAATAATCCAGGTGTGATACAATGAGTGCCTACACTAGAATAGTAGCAGCACCAGAAGAGAGAAGTGCGTGTGTCTGGGAGACGTTACAAAAGTGAAATTGTCAGGGCTTGGCAAAAGATTGGGTATGAGGACTGAGAAACAGTGAGGAATCCAGGTTAACTCTTAGATGACAAGCCTGGAGGGGAGAATGGTGTTGCTCTCCACAGTAATAAATAATGTGCTTGTTTGTGTGGAGGGAAATTTGAGGAAAATTTAAAGAGTTCTGTTTTGGACATGTTGAGTTCGAGATATCTACTGGAATCCAGTTTGAGATGTCTGAAAGGTGGTTGAAATGTGAGATTGAAAATGAGTAGAGAAACTAGGGTAGAATAGGTAAGAATAGGTAATCATCAGCAAAGATATGGTTATTAAATCCATGGAAGCTAATGAGATCATGAAGTGAAATAGTGTAGAGAAAGAAAATAAGAGAGCCCAGGACAGAATCCTGAGGGACACATAACATTAAAGAATATGATCTCGAAGACAATTCAGTAAAGGAAACTCAGGAGTGGTCAGAAGAATAGGATAAAAACCAGGAGAGAGTGGTGTCCTGAAAGCCTAGAGAGAAGAGAGTATCAAGAAGGTGAGTGTGATCAACAGTGTTAAAGGCTGAGAAGTCAAGAAAAATGAGGATTGAGAAAAGACTAGTGCATTTGGCAACTAACACAGCATTAGTAACTTTGGAAAGAACAGTTTTGGTGGAATGATGAGGTCAAGAGCCATAATATAAGGGGTTAAGAAGAGAATGAGAAGAGAGAAAATGGATGTATCTATTATGAATGAACTTTTTGAAGAGTTAACTAAAAAGAGCAGAAGGAATATACGAATATAGTTAGTGGGTTTAGAAGGATAAAGTGAGGTTTATTTGTTTGTTTGTTTGTTTTCAGTATAGGGGAAACATGGTCATATTTGCAGACAGTAGGGAATGAGCCAGTAGAGAAAGAGAGGTTGAAAATAAGTGAAAGATTTGGGATGATGGGGGTGAGGCAATCTTTTGGAGAAGACAGGATGGTAGGGAATGACTTCAACAAGTAGAGGAGTTGGCATTGGTAAGGAGTAAGGCTACTTGTTTTTTTTTTTGTTTTGTTTTGTTTTGTTTTTGCTAGGCAATGGGGTTAAGTGACTTGCCCAGGGTCATACAGCTAGTAAGTGTTATGTGTCTGAAGCTGGATTTGAACTCAGGTCCTCCTGAATCCAGGGCTGGTGCTCTATCCACTGCACCACCTAGGTGCCCCTGCACTGTGCCACCTAGCTGCCCCATTAAGGTTACTTCTTTGTAGGAGACAAGGTCAGAAAGAGGAGAAAGTGGCAGAAGGCCCCTGAGTTATAGGAGATGAGAAAGGGGGAGAAGAGAATTCATAGAATATAGCCCATTTTTTCCCTCTAAAATATTAAGCAAGCTTCTCAACTGAGAGGATGGAAGGAAGAGGGACTATGAGAATTTTGAGGATGAATAAAAATGTCTTGAAGAGCCACTGTGGAGAGTGGAATAGATAGTTGGTTGGTTTATTGTCCTTCATTCTCAAAAAAGGACTAAAATGGCATTACTATATTAGAGTCAAGTTACAGTGTGTACTGCTTTGGCTGGTAAGACCAATATGAGCTTTGAATACTCTACCACATCAGGCACAAGTAATCCATGTGAATGTTTAGGGTGGATTCTCCAAATTCGTGTCCATTTCTTTTGAGCTACTTCAATTCTACTTTGCTCACAGAGCACAGCACCTTCTTTGATGAAGTTATGCCATGCTGGGCTGTGCCAGTATCTCCCATGTCACATATTCAATTCAAAAGTTCTTCAGAGAGACCTTCAGAGTCTGCTTGTATAGCTTCTTCTGACAATCAAGTGAGTGTTTGCCTTGTGTGAGTTCTCAATAAAATAGACTTTTAGGCAAGCATGTTTGGCATTTGAACAATGTGGCCAGCCCTTCCAAGTTGTGCTGTCCACAATAGAATTTGAGTGATTGGCAGTTTAGTTTCATAAAAAATCTCAGTGTCCATTAGTTTATCCTGCCAGGTGATTTTCAGAATCTTCCTAAATCTATTCAGATGGAATCAATTCAGTTTCATGGCATGGTGTTGGTATACACTCTAGGTTTCACAGACACAACAACGAAGTAAGCATACTGGCTCTCTAGACCATTGGTTTGGTTGGCAGTCTAATACGTTTTTTCTCTCACACTTTCCTTCAGAGCCTCTCAAAAACTGAGCTAGCTTTGGCAATATGTGCATCAAACTCATAATCAATGTGAACATCTCTAGAAACTATACTGTCAAAGTAAGAAAACTTATCCAGAGTAATCAAAATTTCTCCATGTGCTGTAACCGATGGTTCCACATATGGATGGTGTGGTGCTGGCTGATGGAGCACTTGTGTCTTCTTGGCATTAACTGTTAAACAAAAATTTGCGCAACAGCAAAGAATCAATCCGTACTTTGCTGCATCTGTGCAATCATCTGTAAACACATTTTTAAAAAATCATGTACCAACTATCCCTTTTCTTTGGTCTTGGCTTATAGTTTTTTCAAGCTAAATAATTTACCATCAGGGTGGTAGTTGATCTTGACGTTGTGTTTGTCCTCCCTCAAGGCATCTGACAACATTGCTGGAAACATCATGATTAGCCTGGGAGCAAGCACACAACCTTCATTTACTTCATTGGTGATTGGGAAAGTGTGAGAGCATTGTCCATTATTCTGAACTGAGGCAAATATGCCATCATAAAATTGACATCAAATACTGATGAACTTCTCTGGACAAACAGATTTTCACAGAAATTTCCATAATCCATCACAAAGGACAGTATGAAAGGCCTTGGTCAGATATGCTTATTGACTAGATCAGTTTTGATTGCAAAATCTACACCAGCTTCACAGTACTCCCCTTCACTGTCAGCACTCTAGAAAAATATGCATACAGCTCCAACTTCAGTAAGCTGAACTTTATTTGCCATTCTTGTTTCACTCCAGGCTGTTATTTTGATGTGATATCTTCTGAATTCTCTCACAATAAGAGCTGTTCATTTTTCAGGTCTACTGGATTTCAAGTTATGCATAAATGTGTGCACATTCCATATGCTGATGGTGGGTGGAATTATTTTTGCAGAAAATTTTGTACTTTTTTTGTGTGTGTTTTAACCACAGAGTGGGATCCCCACCTACCAGACAATTCTAGGGCACATTTCTTAACCCCTTCCTCACTCTAGGAGTTGAGCAGTGTAATCCCTAAAAAGCTACTCAGACACTCAAAGGGCTGCTGACTTCCACTGCTGCCTCCAGTAAGAAGATGACTGTATGGCCTGAGCCACCTGTGTGCAGGTTGGTTACTACAACTCACAGTGGATCTACACCTGCTGCTTTGTCACTTGTCAGTAACCACAGGACTTTGAGATCATTAAAAATGATGAAATGGTATGGGTGATGTCTTTTGATTTACACATAAATTGGATTTAAGTGAGGTTGAGCTGCACAAAGCCATGGTTTTCACTCTCTTCTCTAGAGTCATCATAATTTAATAGCAGGACAGAGTCAAGAAGACTGGTGTTGGCTTGGAATATAGTGGATGACCTTAGTGTCTTGGATATCAAAACAATAGAGGCCTTTCCTGTTAATCCCTCAAGCTACCTGGGCTATAGGACTGCTGCACCCTGTCTTTCTACTGGTTCAGTTGTTCCAGGTTTTTTTCATGGGGTGATATTTTTTGGGCTTTCAGGGGTAAATAAGGGATGCCATGTTGGCTCCTAGAAGTGGAACTCTCCTTGAACGTTGTTAATGGGCACTTATTCATTCATACTGAATGAAATTATTCAGTGCGTACTGAATCCAAAACACCCTTCTAATCACTGATAATGAAGGAAGGAAAGTGAAATAGTACATGACCACAGTCTTAAAAGAATTTACAATATAAAAGAAGACCTAAGTTCCTTAGACTAAAAAGAATAATGTGAAATAGAATATGATAAAAATTTTAAGATAGAATAGGTAAAGAGAAATTCAGTTGATCTGATCTCCATGGAATATGAAGAACAGATGTATATAATAAAACATTATATTACTTTTTGTATATTATTGGTGGAATTAGTTATTCATGATCCAGTATAGCATTCCAATGGTGAGCCAATAACTTATTCACAGATTCATAGAAAATACAACAGTGGCCAAATAGTTCAATTCATGTCTTCAAATGAACATATAACACAACAAGCTAGATAAGTGGTCATTTAGCATTTTTTGGAAAAAAAATACAGTGAGGGCAAACATTTTACTTTCTGTGACAGCCAATTACATTTTGGATAGTTCTGATTATTATGAAATTTATTTTCCCCTTATATGGAATTGAAATTTGTTTTCATGTAAATCCTATTAATCATGGTCCTTCCCTTTGGAACCAGCTGAAATATCATATTTCTCTTTTTTCATGATAGTTCTCTAATATTTGAAGATAACTCTTATCCTCCTTACACCATACTTTTCTTCATCAGGATAAACATTCCAGTGTTTTCAGCTAATCCTTCTATGTCATGAACATTAAGCTCTTCACCATCATACTGCTCCTTTCTCAGTGATGATACATTTCCTAAAATGTAGAAAGAAAGACTGAACACAATAATCAATATATGGACAAGCTGCTTGAGTCATATTGCAGTAAGATAACCCTTTCCTTTATGCTGAAGCTATATCTCATGAAATGCAAAACAAGATTGAATTAGCTTTTTTCACTAATGTGTCATGTTGTTGACTCATGCGTTTGTGGTGCACTAATACCCCAATAAGCATACAAATCCATTCATGTTTAAAATATTTGCATTAATTTGAATGTTAGTTTGTTTAAATATTTATTTGAGGTTACACTTGGAGTTTGGTGACTAGGTTTAGAGGAGAATAAACTTTCATAAAAAATTACTTTGCAAATTCACCTGGTGATTTTTAGACAAGTTACAATTCTGATCAGTGAAGCAACACTGCTTTCAGGTCTTTGCCTTGCTTGAAAAATGAGTCTCCCCGTGTTAACTGATTGTGGTTATGTTTTGAGCCAGTAAGATGAGATTCAACAGTTATTGCAAAACTATAGATAGCTCCTCTAATTTCTCTCAAGTGAGTATTACAATCTTTCCTCAGGCAGGGATATCCATAGGTTCAGCCTGTCCATCTGTTCTTTCTATGGCATGATGTACCTGAAAATCATCACAAAAGCACACAGATTTAAAAAAAAACATACAAAAAACAAAAACAAAACTAGGACTTAATGAAGCATGTATTCTCTTTGATTAAAATCAGAATGCATAAAGGAGGCCACCAAATCTTCAAGATTTTAGGGAAAGATAAGAGTCAACAAGTTCACATACTGATCTGAAAAAAATTCTAAAATTAAATCAAAAATAAATAAATTAAAAAAATAAGACCAAAGCATCATAGTGGATTTCAGGTGGAAAATATTCTGGGTAAAGTATGGTGTTACTAAGAGTCAGGTTTTTTTTTTTTAATTTCACTGGCAAAAATAAGAAAATAAATTAATTGAAATCAAAGGGTCTGTTAATTCTATAAGCTTCTTTGTTTACTAAAGTCTAACTATTCTGGAATTCTCCCTTTATTACCACCAAAATGCCCTTTCAATTCAGTTCCCATTTTCTTGTTTTCTTAATACCTGTTATTCTATATTATCTCCATAGATAATAAAGCTGCATATTTGGCTTAATTTTCCTTTTCCCAGCTTCAATCTAGCTCTGTCCACTAACATTCTAGCAGTTTCCAATGTGTTTTTTTTAAAGTAGCATATTCTATACCTTTGGTTTTTCAACTAACAAGTTTTTTTTTAAAATTATCCTAGTCCACTAATACAATTGAGTATTTTATAAGCCATCATTACATAGTCATAAATTCTAGTAAAAAGTAAATTCCCATATTAGCTATGTCCAAAGCTGCATGCTACTTTCTACATTTTAAGTTCATCACCACATTCTCAGGAGATTAGTGATATATTTTAATCTTCAAATCACAGGCAAAGATAAGAGATCAGTATGTCACTCTTTTAGACATAATTCTGCTATCAAAAACCTTTACCTATTTATTCATTGAAATGGAAGGCAGCTTTATTTGTGTTAGAGCTATAAGAAATAATGACATAATGAGAAATTTTTTATTCTACATGTGATTCCATAAAAAGTGATAAAACTAATTAATGCCAGAAGAAATTATGAAGACCTTTGGAGAAAGTCAAATCTTAGAATTCACTATTAAGTAAAGGAAAGCTGGGCACAAGTGTGACAACTACTCAGAGTGACCACACTGAAAACATATCTCCTAAAAATAACTAACTTTAGAACCCTAAAAATCATGATCCTAGACACCACACAATCGGCACCAACCCGATCACTAAGCAGAATTGGGAAAGTATTCTAGATGGGTTGATAAAGAAGTACAATGTTCAAATGAGGGAAGTAACAATTTTACATTAATCTCTCCTTTTTGGATAAAATTTGGAGTATTATATTCTGTTATATGTGTTTGAATTTTAAAGGATATCATAAAGGTGAACATTACCCAGCAAGGAGATCAGAGTGTCCAGGGTACTAATATCATAGTATATGAAGATCAGTTGAAGGAAGTAAGAGTGTTTATCATGGAAAAGAGAATAATTGTGAGGAATATTACAGTAGCTTCAAAACCTATTATGTGGAATAAGCATTTGACTCTTTCCATTTGATCCTAGAGGGTAAAACTTGGAGCAAAGTTTATAACTTACATGCAGGAGAATTTTGGCTCCAAATAAGGAAAAAATAAAAACAAAATAAATTCCTAAAAATGAAATCTCTCCAAGACTTGAATAAACAACAAAGTTAGAAAACTTTGTATCAAATTTCTCTGATAAGTTAGATAACCAATATGATATGCATACATGCATATTAATAAAAAAATTAATATAAATAATTTTTCCCATTTTACCACTTTCCTTACTATAGTTGCATTAATTTTGACTGTGCAGACTTAGAGTTTCATATACTCAGTTATCTATTTTATCTTTTCTAATTGCATCTACCTTTTGTTTGATTAAGAATATATCACTTATGGATAACTCTGAGAGGTATATGATTTACCTTTTGGTATTCTAGATCTTTTTTAAAATACATATTTTATTATTCTTTTAACAAGTTCTAGAAAGTATCCATCTGACAACTTGATTGATGTAGATTAAAAGTGTAAATTAAACAACAGTTAAGCCCAATGTGATATAAACTATTAGGGAAAATAAGCAAAGAAGAAATACTAATAAATTCTTTTTATGATACAAATATGGTATAGATGTCTAAACAAAGAAGAGACAAAGCAGAGAAAGAAAATTATAGACAAATATGCCTAATGAATTTTGATGCAAAATTTTTAAATAAAATATTAACAAAGTGATGACAGCAACTTATCATGAGGATAATACCATTTGACCAGGTAGAATTTATACCAGGAATGGAGGGCTTCTTCAATATTAGGAAAACTATTACCATAATTGATCACATCAACAATGAAACCAACAGAATATACATGATTATCTCAACAGATGCAGAAAAAAAAAGATTTTGTCAAAATACAACACCCACTCCTATTAAAAACACTATAGAGCATAGGAATAAATGGACTCTTCCTTAAAATGATGAATAGCATCTACCTAAAACCATCAGGAAGCATCATATGTAATGGGCATAACCTAGAACTATTTCCAGTAAGATTGGGGGTGAAGAAAGGATGTCTATTACCACCACTCTTATTCAATATTGTTCTAGAAAATTCAGTCTTGACAATAAAAAGAGGAAAAAAGAAATTGAAAGAATTAGAATAGGAAAAGAAGAAACAAAGCTATCACTCTTTGCAGATGACATAATGGTATTGTTAGAGAATCCTAGAAAATCAACTAATAAACTACTTGAAATGATAAACAATTTTAGCAAAGTGGCAGGATACAAATAAACCCGCATAAATCATTGGCATTTCTACATATTAATAACAAAACCCAGCAGCAAGAGACAAAAAGATAAATTCCATTTCAGATTACTATAGGCAGGTGGCTGAGACAAGATGGCAAAGTAAAAGCAGTGACTTGCTTGTACTCTCCCCCAAACCCCTCCAAATACCTGTAAAAAAATGGTTCTAAATGAATTCTAGAGAAGCAAAACCCATAAAAAGACAGAGTGAAACAAATTTATAGCCCAGACAACCTGGATGGTTGATTGGAAAGGTATATCACTCCAGGCTGGGAAAGAAACACAGTTCAGTGTGGGGAAAGCTTGAGAAGGCCTCAGAGGACTGAAATCACAGGCAGCTGTTGTAATTTCCAGACTTCTCAACCCACAAAATGCCACAGACAACCTAGAAGGTCAGTAGCAAAAGTCTGTGACCACAGTGAGAAAGAAGCTTGGTCCCAGCTCCAGTCCTGGTGCAGGGCAGCAGCTGCTTCTAGAGCTCTCAGCCGACAGACAGAGGGAAAATTGACTGGCTGATCAGAGGGGGATTGCAGGGATCTCCTTGCTGCTGATAATGCAGTATTCTCTTGTTTTATCTGCGCTTGGATCTGGGTCATAGGTCTGGGTTGAAGTCCTGGGGTGAGGAGTGGTGCTATGGTGGAGCTTGTAGTGGCAGTAAACAGAAAATCCTCATCACAGTTCCAAGGCAGAAGAGAGTGCTTGTTGTTATTCATAGACCAGAGCACAAGCCAGGTAAGGAGTAAATACCTCATCCTTGATCATAGCACCTTGGAAGAACTGAAAATGTACAGGTCGCTAGAAGTATCTCTGAAAACAGCTGCAAAAAACCCCCAAAGCTTGGGACAATACATTCTCCACACTGGAAGCAGATCTCTACCTTAACAAAGAGTTTAAAACTCAAGAAATTTGCTGTGATCTTGAGCAAAGTGCACAAAAAAAGTCAGACCATAGAATCTTTCTTTGGTGAGAAAGATCAAAACATACAACTAGAAGAAGAAGACAACAAAGTCAAAGCTCCTACATCCAAAGCCTCCAAGAAAAATATGAATTGGTCCCAGGCCATGGAAAACAGCTCAAAAAGGATTTTGAGAAGCAAGTAAGAGAAGTAGAAGAAAAACTGTGAGGAGAAATGAAAATGATGCAAGAAAATCATGAAAAACAAATCAACAGCTTGCTAAAGGAGATCCAAAAAACAATGAAGAAAATAACACCTAAAAAAATTAGCCTAACCCAAATGGCAAAAGAGGTCCAAAAACACAAGGAGGAGAAGAATGTTTTAAAAGAAGAATTGGCCAGATAGAAAAGGAAGTCCAAAAGCTCACTGAAGAAAATACTTCCTAAAAAAATAGAATGGAGCAATTGGAAACTAGAGACTTTAAGACAACTCAAGACACTGTAAAATAAAACCAAAACAATGAAAAAATAGAAAGAAATGTGAAATATCTCATTGGAAAAATAACTGACCTGGAAAATAGATCCAGAAAATAGAATTTAAAAATTATTGGACTATATGAAAGCCATGATCACAAAAATAGCCTAGGCATCATCTTTCAAAAATTATCAAGGACAATTTCCCTTATATTTTAGAATGAGAGAGCAAAATAGAAATTTAAAGGATTCACCAATCACCTCCTGAAAGATATCCACAAAGGAAAACTTATGTGAATATTGTAGCCAAGTTCCAGAGTTCCCAGGTCAAGGATAAAATATTGCAAGCATCCAGAAGTAAACAATTCAAGTATTGTTGAAACACAATCAGGGTAACACAAGATTTAATAGCTTCTACATTAAGGGACCACAGGGCTTGGAATATAATATTCCAGGAGTCAAAGGAGATAGGATTGCAACAAAGAATCACCTACCCAAAAAAACTGAGTATAATCCTTCAGGGTAAAGAAATGAATGTTCAGTGAAATAGAGGACTTTCAAACATTCTTGATGAAAAGACAAGAGCTGAATAGAAAATTTGACTTTCAAATACAAGACTTAAGAGAAACGTGAAGAGGTAAGCAAGAAATAGAAATCATAAAGGACTTATTAAGGTTGTACTGTTTACATTTCTGCATGGAAAGATGATACTTGTAATTTTGGAGACCTTTGTCAGTATTAGGGTAGTTGGAGGGAAAAATTATATGTATGTGGATAGATAGGTAAATAGAGAAATGGAGGGCACAGGGTGAGTTGAAGATGAAGGGGTGATATCTGGAGAATAAAATTAAGAGGTAAGAGAGGATTATACTGAGAGAAGGAGAAAAGGAGGAGTAGAATGGTGTAAATTATCTCCCATAAAATAGTCAAGAAAAGGCTTTTACACTGTAGGGGAAACAGGGAAAGTGAGAGGGAATGAGTGAATTTTATTCTCATGGGATTTGACTTAAGGAGGGAATAACATACACACTGATTTGGGTATGGAAAACTATATTACCCTACAGGAAAGTGGGAGGGGGGAAGGGGACAAGATAGCAGAGTTATGATAGGGGGGAGGGCAGAATTGGGGATGGGGTAATCAGAAGCAAACACTTCTAAGGAGGGACAGGGTCAATAGAGAGAATAGAATAAATGAAGGGATGAGATAAGATTAAGGTAACTATAATTATTTTTTTTGCAACATGACTACTATGGAAGTGTTTTACATGACTACACATATGTAACGTGTATCAAATTGCTTGCCTTCTCAATCAGCATGGGTGGAGAGGGAGGGAGGGAAGAAGGGAGAAAATTTGGAACCCAAAGTTTTAGAAAACAAATGTTAAAAATTGTTTTCACATGCAACTGGGAAATAAGATATACAGGCAGTGGGGTTTAGAAATCTATTCTGCCTTACAGAAAAGTTGAAGGACAAGGGGATAAGAGAAGGGGGGTGATAGAAGGGAGGGCAGATTAGGGGAAGAGGTATTCAGAATGCACACCATCTTGGGGTGAGGGGAGCGATGAGATGGGGATAAAATTTGGAACTCAAAATCTTGTGGAAATGAATGTTGAAAACTAAAAATAAATAAATAACTTAAAAGTGAAAAAATAAAAACAAAAGATTACCTACCCCCAAAAAGAGTAAAATTAAATTGCCTTAAAAAGTGTAAATTATTTTTAGTAGTATTTTACATTTTGTTAGTTGTCATGCCTTAGAGGTAAACAATGAATATTTCTTCAGCTATTTAAGCTGTTTTTTTTTCATTTTTTAAGGAGTATTTTGTAATTAAATCAATTCAAGTCTTTTGTGTGCTTTGATTAGTTAATTTCCAGGTATTTTATGCATTTTGTAATTATTTGAATAGGGGTTCTTTTTGTATTTCATTTCTTGTGTTTCATTATTGTTAAAAAGAAAAGTTAGAGATTTTTGATGCTTTATTTTATAATCAAAAAATTTGGTGGGGCTTTTGTCTCCATGTTTGTCTCCATCTTTGCTGATTCCCTAAAATTTTCAAATCATACTGTCATATCATCAGAAAATGGGACAGTTTTACTTTCTCTTTATGCATTTTTATACCTTTAATTTATTTCCTCTTGTTTCTTAATAATATAGCATTTACTAGCCTAAGTGAAAAACTGGTGGAGGAACTGGGCTTCTTTGCTTCCCTTCCATGTTTATTAGAAAAATAGTTTC
This sequence comes from Phascolarctos cinereus, assembly GCF_003287225.1. Classification (NCBI taxonomy): domain Eukaryota; kingdom Metazoa; phylum Chordata; class Mammalia; order Diprotodontia; family Phascolarctidae; genus Phascolarctos; species Phascolarctos cinereus. Next base: position 495,007,962 of record NW_027555847.1, read on the forward strand.
ATATATATTCCCATTTCTTAGTATTGTGTTTAGATATTTGCTCTTTTTGATAGTAAAAGGGCTCCTCTGTACTTATACTTTGTTGAGATTTTAACCTTGAAGAATTGTATCCTTTAGTAAAGATTTTTATTTTCTGTATGTTTTGGATGATTCTGTGATTTTAAATAATTTTAATGTGGTTAATTTTGTTGATTATTTTCTTAATTTTGAACCATCATTGTATGCCTAGTCCAAATTTTACTTTTTCATAATGAATGTTTCTTGGATAAATCACTAGAGTCTGACGAAGATGTTGCTTAAAAATTGATTAATGATATTGGCCTGTACTTTCTTTTTTTGTTTCATCTTTTATTGATTTAGGTATTAGAATTATACATTTCTCAAAAGATCATTCTGGTAGGGTACACTTATATCTTTTGACCCAGCACTATAAGTTTATACCCCAAAGGAATCAAAGAAAAAGGAAAAAAAAATTTGTGTGCAAAAATATTTATGGCAGCTATTTTTTGTGGTGGCAAAGGATTAGAAATTGAGTAGATTCTCATCAGTTGGGGAATGGCTGAATGAGTTGTGGCATATGATTTTGTTGTTGTTGTTGTCGTTTATTTATGTGTTTTATTCTGAATTTAAGAAATGAAACAAGAATTTCTATAACATAAAAAATAGAAAAACTGATTTCCACATAAAACTGCAAATCTATTATATGTCATTGTCATGTAACTTTTTTTCTTCCTTTCCCCCCCTCCTAAGATGGCCACCATTAGATATGTACATACAAATATGTAAAATCGATCCATATGTACTTCCATTGAGCAGTTCTCTCTTTGGATATGGATAGCATTTTCCTTCATAGTTCCTTGGAAGTTAATTTAAGTGTTTATAATAGTCAAAATGACTAATTTGCTCAAAGCTGTTTCAATATTACTGTTACTTTTTATAGTGTTCTCTTGGTTCTGCTGATTTCACACTTTATTATTTATGCAAGTCTATCCATGTTTTTCTAAGATCACTGAGCTGATCATTTCTTATAGTACAGTAGCATTCCATCCCAATTACATGCCACAACTTGTTCAGCCATTTCCCAATTGACAAGCATTGCCACTTTGTCCAGTTCTTAGCCACCATGAAGAGAGCTATTATAAATACTTTAGAATGTATAGGTTCTTTTCCTTAATGCCTATTCATCTTTGAAGACAGAATTAGTAGTGTTATTCCTGGGTCAAAGAGTATAAGCAGTTTAATAATTCTTTCGGCATAATTCCAGATTGCTCTCCAAAATGGTTGCATAGATCTAGAGTTCCACCAAAATGAATTCATTTTCTAATTTTTCCACTTCCCCTACATTTGTCACAACCTCTTTCAATCATTTTAGCCAACCTGATAGATATAAAATATCTCCAGATTGTTTTACTTTGCATTTCTCTAATCAATAATGACTTAGAACATTTAGTGGCATATGATTGTGACAGTGCACTATTGTACTATAAAAGGGGTGGTCTCAGAAAAATAAATGGCAAGGTCTATGTGAACTGATGCAAGGTGAGCTGAGAAGAAGCAAGATCTGATTATGCACAGTAACAGTAACTGTAATGATGATCAACTGTAAAAGACTTGGCTTCTCTGATCAATACAATAATCCATAATAATTCCGATAGTCTCATGATGAAAAACATGCTATCTACCTCTAGAGGTGGGATGAGCTTTGAGTACAAACTGAAATATTATTATCTCTATGTATATGTCATCTGTGTGTCATGGAGGCTACAGGGAAAAGTTAGAACAGCTAAAAACATCTTAGTAGATTCTAGAGCTTTTGTGATAGATGATTAAGGAGTTTTGAAACACCTCCTTACAACCCTGGTCACTCCCTTCTCCCACTCCCTTCCCTTGAGTCAAGAAGATTTCTTTGTTAACCCCTCTCATAGGATAAGAGAGTTTCACTCTTCCCCCTCTCACCTTCAAATTTGAGGAAGGAGGGGGGAAGGGCAGCAGCTACAGCATGGGCCCCAGTGACAATGGCCTTGGGCCCTGGGGCAACCTTTGGCTGGAAGCATAACCCAGGTTCAGCACACTCTGCTCACCCCTCCCTCCCCTGGCCCCACCTGAACCCCATAGCAGACAATGGGAGAGAAGGAAGGGGAATGGGTCAAGGGAAAGAAGCTAGAATCCAAACTTGAGAAAGCACTCTCTTTTAAAATTGCAATTTTAATTGTTAATGTTGAGATGTTGATTCTCTGTGTAAAGTAATTTGGAAATTCATTTAACAAAACTGAAGTCACCTGATTGGTAATGGATTGTTTAAAGTTTCAAATTGGTGAACTTTTTGAATCTGTTATTATGTCAAACAACTTTTCATAATTTGTTTATAGCTAAAACAATTTTGGTATTGTTGCTTATTGCTTTAATGTGTAAACTTATCACAAAGCTTGTTTGGGTTATGTCTTGCTGAGAATTTGCAAGTACATAGGAATACTCTCTAATGATTGGCCTATTACACCAGGACAAATTTAAATTTGAGATGTAAATCTTAAAAAGGTTTTCCCTAAGCTGTGATTAGTGAAACTTGCTGTTTGAGGTAAAAGCTCACGGGATCCTAAATGATTTTATTTTGACTTGTCTGAAAGATTATAATCTATCAATAATTGATAACCCACCTTCTGAGAGAAATTCTACAAGCTGCTCAGAAAGAATGTAATACTGGTGAGAAGTCAGCATTGGGAAAAGCTAAGAGGACAATTTTAGCCTCAGTTTAAGATGGGATCCTCCTGGCTCAGTTTTCCCATTATGTTTCTTTGAAAAGGAATACTACCCACCTCCTCGCTATTCCTGAGTGTGGATATGAGATGGATTTGATGCTAGAAGGTTGGAAAACTGTGAATCATCTGAATTGAAGCAGAGCTAAGCATCTTTTATCCTGTAATATTTGGGCCCTAAATCTTTTATATCAAATTTCTATAATCAGAGTAACTGGCCAATAAAAGATCAAAGCAAATGTGTGAGATCTTGCTGTTTTGACCTGAATGTGTAGTCATTCAATACCCTCAAACAACTGAAATTAAATAAGACACATCTTCAGTTTGGTTTGGGGAGGAGAATTTCAGTGATAATTAAAGGGAAAGTCAGTCTCTTGGAAAACTCTTTTCTGTAACTATTGAAACTGGGGCAGAAAACTGCTGCCTGCAAAAGTGTTTCTTAAACTTTTCAAAAAGTAAGGAGATCAGATAATCCTGCAGGTCAAATGTAAATAATTTTAGTGGGGCTCTTACACTTTAACTTCATATATGTGGGCCTTGCAGTCTTTTCTGTTAGATTTGTGTCTTCCAGACTACCATTTACCTACAGTTGGTAGCAAACAGTGGGTACCAGCAAATGTCCCCCCATCTTCCCTTGGATGTAGCTGGTGCTTGGTTCCAGTCAACCTCCTCTTTGGGAAACCCTCAAGACAAGGACAACTCTACACCCCTTGACATCAGGAAGAAGTTTCAGGAGCCAAGACCTTCATCCCTTACCCCAAAGGCATTTGGGTCCCATTTGTTTGAGGAGGGAATGATGGCGATGGGATGTGGATACCAAAAAAGAAAATCCCTGGACTTTTCCCAAATCTGGCATTTGCCTGAGGTTGTAATACACTCAACCGGCACTTCATTGTGGCTACTTCCAATCTCTTAGTTCTGTTCTGTTATCTCACTATTGCTTCTGTCCACTTCCCATCCTTAATCCTATCTAGACTGCATTCCCCCTTGGCCACTTCCTCAGGTCAGTGGTGTTCTGTTCACCCCAGCTTACTGGCCACTCCCATCCAGATCCTCGTTAGCCCCCTTCTGCAGTCAACTCAGACTTCTTGACCACTCCTGGATTGCTCCCACAATCTTTCTGTATATAGGATTCATTTTGTCTCCATGAAGGTGCTTAGATTCTTAAGATATGGTCTACTTGCATTAGCAATACAAATACTTAAATTCCTTAAGAGTCTGTTCAATATTCTGGATGTTCTAATAAACTTCGTCTTTGGCTGAAAAAAAACCCATATAATAAATTTAAAGAAAAAGAGAAAAAAATAAATTGGTATTACCATTGCTACATGCCCATTACTGAAACCTTTCTCCCTAATTGAAAACAGAAAATAAATAAGAAATCTCATAACAAATAAACAGTCAAGTAAAATGAAGGCACACAGTGGACATGTCTAGTTTCCTTTCACATTTTGAATCCATCACTTCCCTGTTAAAAAGTGGGTAACATGCTTCTTAGTGGATTCCCTGGAGATGTGATTGTTCATTCCTCTGGTCAGTATTTTTTTCTTAATTTTTAAGTATTGTTTCTCTTTACAATGCTTTTGTTATGTATAACTATTCTTCTGCTTCTGCAGTCTTCATACTGAATCTGTTCCTGCTTCCTAGGATTCAGCAATATAATGTATTTTCTAATTTATGCACAATAATATTCCATTTCATTCATGTCATTCATGTACCACAGTTTGTCCAAACATTTCTCTAAATGATGAGCACTGCCTAAGTTTCCAATGATTTCTTTTCAATTTGTTCCTTTCCCCTTCTCTCTTCTCCCTCAGAATCACTAAGTTTATTTTGCCTGTCACTATTCCCTCTCCATATTATCTTCCCTCTTAACTACTCTTATATAACCTCACTCATTTCCCTATTGATTTTTTTTTCTACATGAAAATCTCTGTGTATATTCAATTCTACTTTATCCATTTCAGGTACGAGTGTTCTCCCCCCTCCTTTTTCCATGGTTATATACTCTTCTTCTCATGTACTTCACTTAAGATAAAAAAAATCATTCTTCAATTCTTTTTACAGTAGCATATTCTTTTAAGCTCCTTTTTTTTTTTCACTTTACTTTCTGCAAATACTGAGAACGGAACCAGCCCCCTACCTGGGTCCCATTTTAGTTTCTTTACTCTTCAATGCTATTCAAAATTCTTTAAGGGTATAAAGGGACACTTGTTTCTTCTATCCATCTATACTGTTAGTCCTTCACCCTATAGCCCCTTCCAAAGGCTAAAATTATTTTACCTTTTTGAGGGGAGGGAGAGAGAGACACAGACAGACAGATAGACAAAGACAGAGAGAGAGCCTCTGTTTCTGTCATAAAGAATAACACGTATACAAACATGCAGGCATGTATTTATGGATGAGTCTCACATTCATCCTTTTCATATACTTTTCACTACTACCAAAATACATTATTCTGTGATCTGTGAATGTAATCTCTGTTGTATATCTCTATGACTTTGATTATAACATTCCCTAAGCCTAGATCTTTCTTCTTCCTGACCTGTGCCTCTTGGAGTATTTTCTGCTTTTATAGACTCAGCTTGCAATTGGCCTGATTCATAAAACTTTTATTGAACTCTACTTCTCTCAAATGTTCTTTATTTTGTCTCCATTCATACAACTTATATACTGTTATTATCAAATAATGGGTTTTTCTGGAATTAGTTATTTGTATATGTATATCCTGTATTTTTCCATTACTCCTGATTTGAAATTTTAACCTCCATGAAGTAAATAATTCCTTTTTTTTCAATTTTCCCATTAAATGCTTAATAAATGCTTGTTGACTGTTACATTTTGCAAGAAACTACACCTCTTATTTTCTTATACTATTTGATCCTTTATGCTCTCTTATTTTGAAGTTTTACTCTTTCATCCAGAATGTTATATATGCTTCCTATCTCTCAGCTGCAATGTTGATAACTATACAAACAATGCCTTTATCCAAATCATTGATTAGAAATTTTAAGCTGAATACATGCTGAGACACTCAAAATCCTCCTTCCAAGTCGATATTAAGTTACTAATTACTTTACTTTGATGTTATTCAATTACTTTTTCTCCCATAAAATTATTATTAATTACAATTAATTAATAATCATTATTGTCCACTTTCCAGCAGTCTCTTCACCATAGCTTACTCTCCTTCCATCTTAACCCTTCTGGAAACATAGACGTCACCCTTTGTTTTCCTCATTCTGGTAGGGAAGCTTTTTCCTGATCTTATCAAAGCCCAGAATTCCCTAACTCTTCATGTCCAACTACTTATACCGAAGTCCCTTGCAATATCTCTACACATATTGTCTTACTCCATTCAAATATAAGCTCCTCAGAGTCAGGTTCTGTCTTGCTTGATTGTGTTTTTATATTTCTATTCTCAGTGCTTACTATGATGTCTGACATTTAAAAAGTGCTCAATAAATATCCTATTTATCTATGCCCAAGAATATCATGAGATAATTTATTAAATGCTTTGCTAATAAATAGGTACATGATAGATTGATGTAGTGATGTGTATATAGAATCATTTAATTGTTTTTTAGCATCTTGGGGTCAGAAATTTACAGTTGAAAGGAACCTTAGTTGTCATATAGTTCAACCCCCTTATTTTAAAAATATGAAAATTAAGGGCATGAAGGTGATTTGGTATAAGTAAATGGTATAGGGAAATCCAAGTAAGGAAACCATGTCTACTAATGCAGAACATTAGTTCTGTTACTTGGAGTCTTACAGATTTGTATAGGGCACTGAGATTTCAAGTGATTTGTTGTTACTATTATTATTATTATTATTATTATTATTGTTGTTGTTGTTGTTGTTGTTGTTATTCAAACAGACCTCCTCAGTCTTATACTGTGAAGGTAACTCTCTAATTCAGTTGGAATATTTTTCATTTGTTTGAGTTACCTAATGTAATACATTCAGTATTTGTTAAAACTGGTCTTGAATAGATATTTTCCCTTACCCTGGCTCCAAGGCTAGTTTTAATCAACTGTACTATGTTTCCTCTCTATGTGCATACATACATACATACATACATACATACATACACACAATACACATACATATATGTCTCTCACTCACTACATATTTGCATATACATATATATGTACATAGCAAGTGAGAGACAGTGTCTGTATATATGTGTGTGTATGTGTGTATATGTATATATATGCGTATATATGTATATATATATGTGAGTGTGAGTGTGTGTGTGTGTGTGTGTGTGTGTGTGTATGAATCTATGAATCTCCTTTAGTTAATGAGCAGCCAGTGGTGAAATTATATTCTTTTTTTTTTTGGCTAGGCAATGGGGTTAAGTGTTATGTGTCTGAGGCCAAATTTGAACTCAGGTCCTCCTGAACCCAGGGCCAGTGCTCTCTCCACTGTGCCACCTAGCTGCCCCGTGAAATTATATTCTTAAAGGGTTTCCTGGGTACATTGAGTGATTAGATGACTTGTCTAGTCAGTGAGATATGCTCCATTTCACTCCCTGGTGGACAATGACAGTGGCTCAAAAAGTTGGTTTAAAAATTTTGGTCCTCCCTTGCAGTAGAGCAGTATATTAACTCAACATACCTGGTAGATATTTGATAGACTATTATTTGACCTTAAGGATAGTTGGAAAAATGAAGATCACCCAGAGTTGTCATGTGATATCCAGTAGGAAGCAATCATAACACAACTTGCATCTATCAGGGAGGAGTGGTAATGTTATGCCAATAAGTAGAGGACATTGGCAAGCAAAATTCAGAAGGGAAATGTCTAACAGAGAGCAGTCCATTGGTATCACCAGGAAATATAAGTTGTTATGGTATCTCAATGGTATGAGTGTTCCCTACATGAACCCATATTAGCCACACAGGTTTTCTGTATGTGTAACTTTCCACCTGGGTAATCTAGCCAAAAGCATGCCCCACATAATTCTTTATACGTCTCTTGTTTCTACTGAAGATCTGTGTATTTCTAAAAAAGTGATTCAAGAGTCACTGGGAAATATTCTGTTTTTTAGTTTAATCTATGCTATTTCATTAAATACCTTTATTTTAAAGTAGTTGTGTCTTCTGTCTGTCCAGTAATTGTAAACTCAGTAATGAGAGATTGTAAACTAAGGTACAGAACCTTTTCAGATGTAATTATTTCAATAAATATGGGGCAGCTTTGTGGAAACTCATGACTAAGGGCATCCTTTGCTCAAATATCATTAAATAAACTTCTATTTTCCTAAGAACAACTTTTATTGGCCCTGCAAAACGTTTAGCTCTCTGTCTAAAATATGAAGTCATCTTTTCCAGATACAATATGGGAGATGATTTAACAAAACTAAACAGTTTTCAAATATTATTGATAAAAACATGCTCTCTAGAATTCCAAATAGATACCAAAAGTTGAAAATTCATCTCCTTAGGAAAGTCATAAATATCATGTTTTTATTACTGTAAAGCATATTCAAAGCACACAAAATATAGTGTTTTAATGCTTCACATGGCACATCATACATGTCATCCATATTGATTCCAAAAAAACTCATAAACACACTGCACATACTACATATTAACACGTAAACCAGTGCACAGACCTTTGAGTATTTGTGTACTTCACCAAAGATGTTGTTTCTGTCTTATTAAGAACAATAAGTGAGATAATAGTCTTTACTTTCAGAATAGAAAAACAAAAGAAGAAGTTAATGAACACAAATCAACTAGAAGAAAAATAAAGATTGAAAGCTAAAAATGAAGAAAGTATTCAGACTCACAAAATTACACTTAAGTGACTATAACAATTCATAGAGATAGCTCTTATTCTTTAAATGAATGTTGAAAGTTTGAAGTTCTGCCTATATATTTTTACATATTAACATATTTACATGCTGTATATGGAGGTCTAATATTTTATTTCTTTCCTTGATAATTAATTTATTTATTTTTAGTTTTCAACATTCACTTCCATAAGATTTTGAGTTTCAAGTTTTCTCCCTCTCCCACTCTTCTCCCCTCAAGACAGCAGGCAATCTGATATAGACTCTACGCATACATTCATTTTAAGCATATTTTCCCATTAGCCATGTTGTAAAGAACAATTAGATCTAACAGGAGAAACCATGAAAATTAAGCAATAAAACAAAACAACAAAAGAAAAGGTAAGCAAAAGTATGCTTCCATCTGCATTCAGAAACCATAGTTCTTTTTCTGGATGTGGATAGCAATTTCCATTGTAAGTCTTTTGGAGTTGTCTTAGATTTTTGCATTGCTGTGAAGAGCTAAGTCTATCAAAGTCAGTCATCACACAATGTGACTGCTACTTTGTACAATGTTCTCTTGGTTCTGCTCATTTCAGGCTGCATCAGTTCCTATAAGTTCAGGGTTTTTTTTTGAAGTCTGTGTGCTCATTATTTCTTATACCACCACAGTATTCCATTACATTCATATACCACAACTTGTTCAGCCATTCCTCAATTGATGGGCATCCCCTAAATTTCCAATTATTGGCCACCACAGAAAGAGTTACTCTAAATATGTATTTGCATTTGCGTTTTCCCAGCAGTTTTTGTTAAATAATGATTTATTATCCCAGAAGTTGGAGTCTTTGGATTTATCAAATAATAGATTAGTATAGTCACTGACTGTTGTGTCTTGAATATATAACATATTCCACTGATCCAACACTCTATTTCTTAGCCTGTACCAAGTAGTTTTGATGATTACTGGTTTATAATACAATTTAAGATCTGGTGCAGCTAGGTCACCTACCCTTGCATTTCTTTTCTTTAGTTCCCTTGATATTCTGTATGTTTGTTCTTCCAGATCAATTTTAGTCTTATGGTTAAGAACCCACATACTAAGGATAGATATCCTTGATAAATTCAAGGGAAGGGGATATATAGGCACCTTCAAATGGTATTCTCCAAAAAAACACAGGTTTATAACCACTTAAATGACTGAAATTTATAAAGAATAGAGGATACTGCTGTCTTTCTTATTTGTTTATTATGCGCATTTAATTCACAAGGATGGATTGCCACTTTAACAGCAAACAATATTGGGTTTTTAAAATATACAATAACTCTATTTGACATACCTGATTACTAATATTAAAGCAAGATATAAAATAGAGTGATGCAGTTATGAGAAGTGTTGGCTACTGTTATCGAGGATGAACAGAAAATAATTTAAATGCAAGAGAAGTTTACTATAACTAATGAAGTAATATAGATACACCTGTTTGTCAATAAAGGGGAGAGGGTAATAAACATTTATAGAGCACCTACTATGTGGCAAACACTTTATTGTGTGCTTTAAAAGAATCCTATTTTATTCTCACAACTCTATGAGGTAGATGCTGTTATTATTCCTATTCTACAGTTGAGGAAAGTAAGGCAAACAAAGGTTAAGTTACTTGCCTGGAATCACCCAGGTATTAAGTATATGAGGCCAGATTTGAACTCACTGATTCCCGACTCCAAAACCATGCATATGTGCACATAAGTGCTTGTGTATATGTACATGTAAATGTATATGCATATATAGACATGTGTTTATACATACATGTATGTACATAGATGCACATACACACACCTACATGTTTGTATTATGCATGCATGCATGCATGCATGTATGTATGTATGTACCTTTATCAGACACTATGTCTTGACAGTGAGTAAGCTGGGTCAAGAATTATTCAGGAGAGTGAGCAGAATTGACTGAGAAATTAAGTAGTTGTTTTGGTAACAAAACAGTACTATTTTTTTAGAATGATATTCATTCGGTGGTGTTATATATATGTGAATCATAGACTTTCAGTCTTCAGCCTTTGAAGAATTATCCTAAAATCAATGGAGAAGAGTGTGATGGGCATGGATAAATATTAAATATATATATATATATATATATATATATATATATATATATGCATATATATATATGTATATATATATATATGCATATATATATATATCATCCAAGAATTGCATCAGCTTAGCAGTATTAGCATACATAATATATATATATATATATATATATACAGAGAGAGAGAGAGAGAGAGAGAGAGAGAGAGAGAGAGAGAGAGAGAGAGAAATATATGACAAGGAAAAGAAAAAAGGTAGGAGGTTCATGTAGAGAAAGCAAAAGATACCAGAAGACATCTGATGTGCTCAATCAGAATTCACCCAATTTCAATAGATTTAGAAGATGCCAACATATTAAGCTGATACTCTTTACAATAATTATGTTAGGATATGGACAAATCATGAATAGGAATGAGTACGTTAAAATGCATGTCACTGAAGAAATACTCATGCTGACAAGATTAGAGATATATTAAAGTATCAGAATTTGTTTGACCCTGAATGTATGCTTATAGGTTTAATTCTGCATACAAGTTAATTATACTTATTCTGTTCTCAATCTATATATCTCACACTAGATATTAACCATTTTATAGTAAATACATAGAACTGGTAAAAATATGCACTGTGAGAAAAAATGTAGATGGTTCAATGGGAATATATCAGTCCTAACAAAAATAAGTGATTTTCCACACATTAAAGAAAGTGTGATGTTTAATAAGAATGTATATGTAGAGCCCATATTGGATTACATGCTGTCTTTGGGAGGGGGGAAGGAAGGAAGGTGCAGAAAATTTAAAACTCAAAAGTTTATGAGAGTCAATGTGGAAAACTAAATAATTTTTTTTAAAATGTGCCTTTGTATGTATGTATGATTGCATTTATGTGTACATTTTGACCAAATTTTAAAAAAAAAATGATTTCATTCATGATGCTTTCCAGGGCACTGATGCAATCTATCCAAAAATGGGAAAATCTATAACATTCAATTCAAATAGAAGGATCTGCTTATGTATTTGCACCAAGACTGACACTTTCAGTTAATCCATAGGATTTCATCTTGGCAAATACACCATAAGACTGATATTTCTCAGTGTGCTATAGGGTTGTATAAACAAGCCATCATAAATTGGGAGAACAAATTGTTTCAAATCTGTTGATTGTTTTTCATGCTTTACAGGCACAGTCATATATTCATGGAATTATATAGAATGGCCATTTAGATATCAGTGACATGTTTTTTTCTTAGAACACAAAATTGTTTCCATAATACATTATCTGAGTATGACCTTATTATTTTCCATTTCTCTAATGAATATGATATTTGTGTGATAGAACTCACTATTTAAGCCAAATTAATACACTAAACCACCTGCTAACTATATATTTTGTGGGAACATATTGCCATGCACTGCCTGGACTCAAAAAGATGAATTTATAAAGTAAAAGCTTATTCTGTAAAACTCTCACTGTCAAAAGAAATAAAATGAGACACTATGCAAACACCTAGTATGTCTGAAAAGTTACAATCATAAATAACCTCTGAAATTAACCTGAAAAGCTAAAAAAATTAACTTCTGGAAGGAATGTTTAGGAGTATCTAAGTACAAAGGCTTTTTTTTTTTCCCTAAGAAGGTATTCACTAGACTGGGCTGTCATAAAGCACTCTCATGAATTCTGTCTAGGAAGGCCTTCCTGAGGAAATGGAATAGATTAACTAAGGAATGTGCAAGTAACAATTGCTTATTCCAGAACTTGAATTTAGAAAAAAACTGATAATTTCCCATTATGTATATGAAGGCACAGATCTAGAGGGAATAAAAGACTTCTTTTTTAGGTCATTACAATTTCTTATTTATTTTATTTTTTATAATTCTTAACATTTGTTTTTAAAACTTTAGGTTGCAAATTTCTCCCTTCCTCCCTCCCCACCCACCCTCATTGAGATGACAAGGACCTTGAAATAGGTCATACATGTGTAGTCATGCAAAAACACTTCCATAGTAGTCATGTTCTGAAAAACTAAATACATTTCCTTTCATCCTATCCCGCCCCCATTTATTATATTCTCTCTTTTGACTGTCAGTCCTGAAAAGTGTTTGCTTTTAATTAACTCCTCCCCCAATCTGTCCTCCCTTCTAACATACCTCCGCTCTCTTATACTCCTCCCCCTATTTTCCTGTAGAGTGAAATAGATTTCCATACCCAATTGAGTGTGTATGTTATTCCCTCCTTAAGCCAAATTTGATGAGAATAAGATTCACTCATTCTCTCCCAACTTCTCCCACTTCCGTTCCACTGTAAAAGCTTTTTCTTGTCTATTTTATGTGAGATAATTTACACTATTCTACCTCTCCATTTCTCTTTCTCCCAGTATAATCCTCTCTTGCTCCTTAATTTTATTTTTTAGATTTCACTCCTTTATTTTCAACTCACCCTGTGCCATCTATCTATCTATCTATCTATCTATCTATCTATCTATCTATCTATCTATCTATCTATCTATCTATCTATCTATTTATCTATCTATCTATGTATCTGTCTGTCTGTCTGTCTGTCTATCTATCTATCTATATTTCTACATATATATGCATACATATGTGTGTGTGCATGTGTGTATATGTATGTATACACACACACAAACACACACACACACACACACACACACACACACATATATATATATTTACCTCCAACTACTTTTTTACCTCCAGCTTCTAACTACTGACAAAAGTCTCATGAGTTATAAATATCATCTTTCCATGTAGGAATGTAAACAGTTCAACTTTACTAAGTCTCTTATGATTTCCCTTTCTTTTTTGCCTTTGCATGGTTCTCTTGAGTCTTGAATTTGAAAGTCAAATTTTCTATTCAGCTCTCATATTTTTATCAAGAATGCTTGAAAGTCATCTATTTCACTGAATGTCAATATTTTCCCCTGAAGGATTGTATTCGGTTTTGCTGGGTAGATGATTCTTGGTTGTAATTCTATCTCCTTTGCCCTCCAGAATATCATATGCTGAGCCCTCCTGTTCCTTAATGTAGAAACTCCTAAATCTTGTTATCCTGATTGTTTTGCCACAATATTTGAATTATTTCTTTCAGCTTGCTTGCAATATTTTCTCCTTGATCTGGGAACTCTGGAATTTGTCTACAATATTCCTAGCAGTTTTCCTTTGGGCATCTCAGGAAGTGATCAGTGAATTCTTTACATTTCTATTTTACCTTCTGATTCTATAATGTCAGGGAAGTTTTCCTCAATAACTTCTCGAAAGGTGATGTCTAGGTTCTTTTTTTAATTTTGACTTTCAGGCTGTCGAATATTTTTTTAAATTCTCTCTCCTGAATCTATTTTGCAGGTCACTTGTTTTTCCAGTGAAATATTTCACATTGTCTTCTATTTTTTTCATTACTTTGGTTTTGTTTTATAATTTTTTGATTTCTTGTAAAGTCACTAGCTTCCAATTACTCCATTCTAATTTCTAAGGTAGTAGTTTCTTCAGTGAACTTTCAGATTTCCTTTTCCATTTGGCCAATTGCTCTTTTGAAGGCATTCTTCTCCTCATTGGCTTTTTGGACCACTTTTGCCATTTGAGTTAGTCTATTTTTAAGGTGTTATTTTCTTCAGTATTTTGGAGGGATCTCCTTTAGCAAGCTGTTAACTTGTTTTTCATGATTTTCCTGCATCACTCTCATTTCTCTTCTCAGTTTTTCCTCTACTTGTCTTATTATCTTCTGAAAATCCTTTTTGGGTTCCTCCATGGCCTGGGACTAATTCATAATTTTCTTAGAGCTTTTGATGTAGAAGCTTTGAATTCGTTGTCTTCTTCTGGTTGTATATTTTGATCTTCTTTGTCACCAAAGAAAGATTTTGATCTGTCTGTGTGTGTGTGTGTGTGTGTGTGTGTGTGTGTGTGAACTTTGCTCATGATCCCAGCCAATTACCTGAGTTTTAACTCTTTGCTAAGGTACAAGTCTGCTTCCAGTGTGGAGAGTGCACTGTTCCAAGCTTTGGGGGTTTTGTTTATTTGTTTTCAGGGCTACTTTTAGAGACCTGTAAATTTTCAGTTCTTCTAAGGTGACACAATCATGGGCAAGGTGTTTACTCCTTTCTTGGCCTGTGCTCTGGTCTATGAGTGACCGTAAGCACTCTTTTCTGACTTGGAACTGTGAGGAGGATTCTCTCTTCACCAAGGCACAAGCTTCACCATGCCAGCACTCCTCCATGCCCCAGGACCTCAACCCAGAACTGTGACTTAGATCCAAGCAAGGGCAAATCAAGAGAATCCTGCCTCAGCACCAGCAAAGAGATCCCTGCAATCCTCCTCTGATCAGCAGCTTGATTCCCGCCTCTGTCTGTGAGCTGAGAGTTCTGGAAGCAGCTACCACCCTGGGGCTGTGCCGGGACTGGGGCTGGATCAAGCTCCTCTCTCACCATTGGACAGACCTTTCCTATTGACCTTCTACGTTGTCTTTGGTGTTTGTAGGTTGAGAAGTCTGGAAACCACCACAGCTCTGTTTGATTCAATAGCCTGAGGACTGCTCCAGGTTTACTGAGACCTGGTCTTTGCCTGCACAGCCTCCATGGCAAACACTGAACTGCACTCCTCTCCCAGGCTGGTGCACCAAATCTTTCCAATCAACCATCCAGGTTGTTTTGGGCTTGAAATTTGTTTCACTCTGTCTTTTTGGGGGTTCTGCTGCTCTAGATTTTGTTTAGAGACATTTTTATGAGTATTTGAAGGGGGTTGGGGGAGAGCTCAAGCAGGTCTCTGCATTTTTCCAACATCTTGGCTTTATGCACAGATTTAGCCACTTTTACAGATGCAGCAAAGGCAGAATTAAAATCCAAGACCTATAAATCCAACCCAAACATTTCTTTTTGACTACTCTATGCTGCTTCCGATCATCATTTTGTTTTATGAGTGATTCCATAAAAAGCTTAATCCTAAAATTTTGAGTTGACAAAAAAGTCCTACACTTATGTTACAGAAATTCACTAAAACATGAGGGATGGAGCCAAGATGGCAAAGAAGAAGCACAGCAGCCCAGCTCTCTTAGCATTCCCCTCTAAACAACTTTAAAATAATGCCTCAAATTTATTTTGCAATGGAACACACAAAAAAAGTTCAAAGTGAGACATTTTTACAAGCCTAACATAATTTAGGAGGTTGAAAGGAGAAGTCTGTCACAATGGAATCAAAGCTGATCCAGGGAAGATATAACAGCAACAAATACTGTGGGCCTTGGAGGTGTCTGTGATAGCAGCATCAGCTTAACATACTCTCAGCCCAGAGATGGTAAGGAGA
The DNA here is from genome assembly GCF_003287225.1 of Phascolarctos cinereus. Lineage (NCBI taxonomy): Eukaryota > Metazoa > Chordata > Mammalia > Diprotodontia > Phascolarctidae > Phascolarctos > Phascolarctos cinereus. The sequence goes on from NW_027555847.1 coordinate 495,023,912, forward strand.
TTGGACAGCTGGAGAGAAACAAATTACAGAGCACCTATGTGCTAGAACATGGCATAGGAGTGGGAGTTATTTGGCAACTCCATTCCCCACATGCACATCCAGGGTGGAGAGGAACACTTGCAGTAACTAGGAAGCAGGAACATAAGTCACAGTTCTAGAGCTGAGAAGGCTAATGCTTATACCTACAAAGGGAAAGCAGAGGCCCTTCCTGAGCAAGAAGGAGCAAAGACCAGATTATCAGTGACTACACCTCTCCCTGGATCACACCATCTTGGAAGCACCAAAAACTTACAATCCAATCCAGCCCCCCAAACTACCTGTGAAAACAGAATTGCCAAAAAGCTTAAAGTTTGGGAAAAGCCCTTCCCCAGCCCAGTTAGCAGGATCTAATTTTCAATAAAGTTCAAGGTCAAGAAATTGGATAGTTAGAGAATCAAACAACAAACAAAGGAACCACTTTAAAAAAAAAAAAAAGCTAATATGGTGAGAGGGAAGATCAAGATACAAACTCCGAAGAAGACCACAATGTGACAACAGTTATAAGCAAAAGCCAAAAGAAAAAAAAAAATGAATTGGACACAAGCCTGAGAAGAAATGGTTAAAGAATTCAAGAAATAGGGGCAGCTAGGTGGCACATTGGATAGAGCACTGGCCTTGAAGTCAGGAGGACCTGAGTTCAAATCCAGCCTCAGACACTTGACACTTACTAGCTGTGTGACCCTGGGCAAGTCACTTAACCCCAATTGCCTAAAAAAAAAGAATTCAAGAAATAACAAGTAAATGATCTTAAAAATCAAATTACTGGTAGAAAGAAAATTGGAAAAAGATAGGAAAGCAAAGTAAGAATTATATAAAGGAAGAATTAACTTGGTAAAAGAGGCACAAAAAGTACTGGAGAAAATAATACTTTAAAAAGAATATGCCAAATTGGAAAAGAGGTATAAAAATTCTCTAAAGAAAAGAATTCCTAAAAAAGCAGAATTGAGTGAATAGAAAGCAATAATAGAATGAAACATCAAGAAACAGTAAAGCAAAAGAAGACAATAATAGAAGAAAATATAAAATTTCTCCTCAGAAAAACAACTGAACCAGAACATAGGTTCAAGGAGAAATAATTTAAAAATTATTGGACAACCTGAAAAGCAATGATCAAAATAGAGCCTAGATATCATATTTCAGTAAATTATGAAGTAAAATTGTTTAACATCTTTCAACCAGAGGGCAAAATAGAAATGGAAAGAATCCACTGATTTATCTATTGAAGGGGATCCTATTTAGATAGAATAGACAGACATACAAACTCAGTTGGGTATAGAAGTCTATGTTACCCAACAGAGAATTAGAAGGGTAAAGGGGAAAGTGAAGGCAGGGGATAAAAGGAGGGAGGCCATATTAAAAGTGGCAGTAGATAGAAGTAAAGCAGATAATTGAGGAGAGAGAGAGAGAAGGAAAGGGAGAGGGAGAAGGAAAGACAGAGGGAGAGGGAAGAAGAAAACAGGATAGGATTGGGTGGAGTACATAGTTAGACTCATAACTGTGAACATGAACGAGACGAATTCACCCATAAAACCAAGTGCATAGCAGAATGGATTAGGAATGAGAATTCAAAACAATTTTTTTTTAAAAGAGACACATATGAAATAGAAAGACAAACACAAAAGGTTAAAATAAGGTGCAGGAGGAAGCACAGCCACAATTGCAGATTAAAAGCAGTGGCTTACTTGAGCTCACCCCCGAACTCTTCCAAATACTTGTAAAAAAAGACTTTAAATAAATTCTAAAGCAGGAGAACCCACAAAATGACAGAGGAAAACAAATTTCTAGCCCAAGGCAACAAGAATGGTTGATCAGAAAGGTATATCACATTGGGTAGGGAGAAGAACCCAGTTTGGCATGGGTACCCAGGCAAAATAGTCCTCAGCAAACCTGGAGCAGCTGGAAGCTGCAGTGGTTTCCAGACTTCTCAACCCACAAACACCAAAGACAACTTAGAAGGTCAGTAGGAAAAGTCTGTGACTACAGTGAGAGAGAAGCTTAGTCTCACCTCCAGTCCCCATATGTGGCCCTGAGGTGCTGGCTACTTCTAGAGCTTCTGGCCTACAGACTGACAGGGAATCAAGTGGCTAATCAGAGGAGGATAGCAGGGATCTCTTTGCTGGTGCAGCATTATCTTGCTTTGCCTGTGCTTGGATCTGGGTCACAGTTCTGGGTGGTGGTCCTAGGGTGAGAAGGAGTGCTAGCCTGGTGGAGCTCATGTCTTGTTGGAGAGGGAATCCTCTTCACAGTTCCAAGGCAGAAGATAGTGCTTTTTGTCACTCATAGACCACAGCACAGTCCAGGAAAGGAGTAAACACCTTGCACCTGATCATACCACCTTGGAAGAACTGAAAATTTATAGGTCCCTAGAAGTGTCTCTGAAAACAGCTGCACAAAACCCCGAAGCTTGGGACAGTACATTCTCCACACTGGAAGCTGACCCCTACCTTAACAAAGAGTTTATATCTCAACTAATTAGCTGGGATCATGAAGAAACTTCACAAATAAAGACAGGCCATAGAATCTTTCTTTGGTGACAAAGAAGATTGAAACATACCACTAGAAGAAGACAAGGATGTCAAAGCTCCTATATCCAAAGCCTCCAAGAAAAATATGAATCAGTCCCAGGCCAATGAGGAGCTCAAAAAACATTTTGAGAAGCAAGTAAGAGAAGTAGAGGAAAAACTGGGAAGAGAAATGAGAGTGATGCAAGAAAATCATGAAAAACAAGTCAACAGCTTGTTAAAGGAGACCCCAAAAAAATTGAAGAAAATAACACCTTAAAAAAATAGGCTAACCCAAATGGCAAAATCGATCCAAAAAGCCAATGAGGAGAAGAATAGCTTAAAAATCAAAATTGGCCAAATGGAAAAGGAAGTCCAAAAGCTTACTGAAGAAAACACTTCCTTAGAAATTAGAATGGAGCAATTGGAAGCTAGTGACTTTTTGAGAAATCAATAAATTATAAAACAAAACCAAAGTAATGAAAAAATAGAATACAATGTGAAATATTTCATTGGAAAAACAATTGACCTGGAAAACAGATCCAGGAGAGATAATTTAAAAAAGTGTTGGACAGCCTGAAAGCCATGATAAAAAAAAAAAAAAAGAAGCTTAGACATCATCTTTCAAAAAAGTATCAAAGAAAACTGCCCTGATATTTTAGAACCAGAGGGCAAAATAGAAATGGAAAGAATCCACCTATCACCTCCTGAAAGAGATCCCTAAAGGAAAACTTCTAGGAATATTGTAGCCAAATTCCAGAGTTCCCAGGTCAAGTAGAAAATATTACAAGCATCCAGAAAGAAACAATTCAAGTATTATGGAATCACAATCAGGATAGCACAAGATTTAGCAATTTCTTCATGAAGGGAACACAGGGCATAGGATATAATATGAGAGAAGTCAAAGGAGCAAAACTGAGTATAATCCCTAAAGGGAAAAATGGACATTCAGTGAAAGAGGACTTTCAAGCATTCTTGATGAAAAGACTGGAGCTGAATAGAAAATTTGACTCTCAAATACAATACTCAAGAGAAACATAAAGAGGTAAACAGGAAAGAAAAATCATAAGGGACTTATTAATGTTGAACTGTTTATATTCCTGCATGGAAAGATGATATTTGTAACTCATGAGACCTTTGTCAGTATTAGGATAGTTGGAGGGAAAAATTATATGTATGTATGTAATAGATAGGTAGATAGATAGATAGATAGATAGATAGATAGATAGATAGATAGAGGGCACAGGGTGAGATGAAGATGAAGGGGTGACCTGGAGAATAAAATTAAGAGGTGAGCAAGGATTATGCTGGGAGAAGGAGAAAGGGATATGCAGAATGAGATAAATTATTTCACATAAAACACAAAAGAAAAGTATTTTACAATGGAGGGGTAATGGGGAAAGGTGAGAGGGAATGAGTGAATCTTATTCTTATCAGGTTTGGCTTAAGGAGGGAATAACATACACAGTCAGTGTGGTATGGACATTTATACTTACCCTACAGGAAAATAGAGGGAGAAGGGGACAAGAGAGAAGGGAGATGATAGAAGGGAGGGCAGATTAGGGGACGGAGTAATCAGAAGCAAACACTTCTAAAGAGGGACAGGTTCAAAAGAGAGAATAGAATAAATGGGGAATGGGATAGGATTAAGGGAAATACACTTAGTTTTTCACAACATCACTACTATGGAAGTGTTTTGCATGACTACACATGTATAACCTGTATCAAGTTGCTGCCTTCTTAATGAGGGAGGGTAGAGAGGGAGGAAGGGAGAAAATTTGGAACCCAATGCTTTCAAAATGAATGTTAAAATAAATTGTTTTCACATGCAACTGGGAAATAAGAAATACAGGGAGTGGGGTATAGAAATCTATCCTGTCCTATAGGAAAATAGAAGGGGAAGTGGATGGGAAGGGAGGAGGAGATAAAAAGGAGGGCAGATTAGGGGAAGGAGTATTAAGAATGTATGCCATCTTGGAATAAGGGGAGGGATGAGATGGGGAGTAAATTTGGAACTCAAAATCTTGTGAAAGTGAATGTTGAAAACAAAAAATAAATAAATTCATAATTTAAAAAAATAAGGTGTAGGAACAGAATTTATTTTGTTTCAGCTATAGTAAAAAAAAAAAAAGTAAAAAAATACCAGCAATATCAAACATGATATTAAAGCAAAACCAGAAATAGATTTATTAAAAAGAGATGACAGAAAATTTTATTTTTGGTGAAAATGACCATAGACAGTAAAAGAATATTCATACTAAACATTTATGCATCAAATCATGTAGGATTCAAATTCTTAAAGGAAAAGTTAAATGAGTTACAGGAGCAAATATATAGTAAAATTATACTTGAGGGTGAACTTAACTTTCTCCTCTCAGAACTAGAAAAGTCTAAAAAGTTAAAGAAAGGTAAGAGTACATATATATTATATATATATATATATATATATAGAGAGAGAGAGAGAGAGAGAGAGAGAGAGAGAGAGAGAGAGAGAGAGAGGATCGAGCCAAATTTATAAAAAATCACAGCCATTTTCCAATTGGTAAATGGTAAAAGCATATGACCAGGCAGTTTTCAGAAGACAAAATCTAAGCTATCAATAGTAACATGAAAATGTGCTAAATCACTATTCTTAGAGAAATACAAATTAAAACAGCTTTAAGGTATCACTTCACATTGTTCAAATTGGCTAACATGATGGTAAAAGAAAATGATAAAAGCTGGAGGGCACATGAAAAAATAGGCACACTAATGCCATGTTGGTAGCATTGCAAACTAGTCCAAACAATCTGAAGAACATTATGGAACTATGCACAAAGGGCTATAAAACTGTTTGTACTCTTTGACCCAGCTATACCAATATTATCTGTCACTTAAAGTGAAAAAGAAAATTGAAAGGACCTATATGTACCCAAATATAGCAACTTTTTTTATGGTAGCAAAGATTTGAAAAGTAAAATGATGTCCATCATTTTGGGGAATGGCTAAACACAAAACAAAACAAAACAAAACTGTGGTATATAATTGTAATAAAAGTTTTTTTTTGTTGAGTAATTTTTCAGTCCTGTTTGACTTTTCATAATCCCTTTTTCGGGTTTTCTTCACCAAAATACTGGAATGGTTTGCCATTCCTTTCTCTAGTTCATTTTACAGTTGAGGAAACTGTGATAAACAGAGTTAAGTGACTTTCTCAAGGTCACACAGCTATTAAGTGTCTGAGGCCAGATTTGAACTCAAGAAATAGAATCTTCCTTATTCTAGGCCTACTGCTCTATCCATTGTCTCACCTACGTACCCCATGATGTAATATTTGTTATAAGAAATGATGACACAAATAATTTCAGAAAACTTGGGAAGACTTATATGAACTGATGCAAAATGAAGTGAGCAGAACCAAGAGAACATTGTACACAGTGACAACAATATTATAACTATGACCAATGGTAACTTAACTCACCTAACCAACAAAATAGTGCAAGACTGTTACAAAGGACTCCTCAGGAAAAATTTTATATAGCTCCAGGGAAAGAAATGATAGACTCTGAGTGAAAATTAAATCATTCTTTTTCTACTTTCTTTGCATGATCTCACATATGTAATTGAAATTATATTACTTATCTTCTTAATGGGTATGGAAGGGTCCTGAAAGACATAGAGAATTTGGAATATGAAATTTTAAATGAAGTTAAAATAAATTAATACTGCATTATTGCAAAAAAAAAAATACATTAGGAGGTCAAGACAGATAGAAAGAATTTCATGTAAAAGTGGCCTAAGTGGGTTGTATTGATGGACTCTAAAGTCAACATGAATCAGATATATGTCGTGGCCCAAGGTGGGAAAAAAACTCATTTGTACTTGGTTTGAATTTATAGGAAGAGAATGAGGGAGCTGATAGATACAGTGAGCTTTCTATTGTTCACACTACATCTAGTGTATATGACATTTTAAGAAGGACATTGATAAACTTGGAATATGATCACAGCAATATAGCAAATATGCTTACAGTAATTGAAGCACGTCAAGTAAAGTATACTTATTGCAATAGGGGGCATATTGCTTTCAGAATGATGAATGGGGCAAGGGATTATAATTCTTGTCTTATCTGATGAGTTGTCATGTGAAAGAGAGATTCATTTTTTCCTGCTTGACTCCACAGGGCAGAACCAGGACATAAGGCTGAAAACTGCAAAACAAACAAACAATAAACAAATGAAAAACAAATTTAGTTTTAACATAAGGAAAGAAGCATGGTGAAGAGCAAAGAACATTGTTTCTAGTGTTAGGGGAGCTTTATTTAAATTCTAGCTCTGCCACTTATTCTATATGTATGACCTCCAGCAAGTTATTTAACTATACTTAGACTCTGTTTCCTCCATCTGGAAAATAAAAGTTTCAACTAAATGACATCTATGGTCCCTTTTTTATGATATATAACTAAAACTTTATTAGCAAAAAGTAAAATTATGAAGAGCTATGCGTTTAAAAAAATGAAATGTTAGATTTGAAATTAGAGGGACTTGATTCACCTCATAGCTTTGTTAATCATTGGCATAGGCTATGATTTTGGATAAATCATTTACCTTCTCTAGCCTTCAGTTTCATCATCTGTATAAGAAAGGGATGGATTGATGACAGCTAAAGACCCTTCAAAATCTAAATGAATGATCTATTCTTTTATAAATAACCCAATGAAATACCAAATTAAGCAAGAGTTAAAGAAACACTCATCTATGTACTTTAAAGGTTCCTTGCCCTTTATACACAAGGGATGTCAATGCTTTCCTTTGCTCATAAAACTGCTGGAATCAAACCAGTTTACATTATAATCTTGAATTTACAACCTATCTGCCTTAAAGAGATCTCAGTACCTTTGTATACTCCATAAGTCATGGTTTACACTTCACATAGTTGGTTAAAGCTCCCCCCTCAGGCTGGTTTCCAGATCCAGGAGAGAAGATATTAATTAGGTAGTAGTATACTCACAATCAACCATCAGGTTCTGATCTTCTTCTAATGAAGTCTGAATATCCATAATCACCCGTTTCCCTCTTTGTGCAGAAAATTCCAAGCATTACTTTCAGCTCTCTTTGTTTCTATTAGATTCTCTGTAAGAGGCCTCCTTTTGTTTGGTCAATGTTCTACAGACTCATAGCAGGAAAAGAGAAGAATTTGGAAGTCAGTAATCATACCCTGTATTCAAAATCCTCAACTACACTCCATAGTCATCATTTGATTCTCACATAAGCATTGTAAACAAAGGTAAGCACACTTATGGAAAAGGCAGCCAGGTTTACTCTGCCTCAGATCTAATTAAGAAGAGTTTATGGTTCTGGTTGTGGTTTCTTCCTCTAACATTAAGCTAGTATGTGCTTTTCTGCACCTTCCATGCATTGTTCTTACTTTTGTTCTTTTTGTTTGTTTGTTTGTTTTCTTTTGTTTGTTTTTTCTTGAGGCAATTGGGGTTAAGTGACTTGCCCAGGGTCACACATTTAGTAAGTGTCAAGTATGAACTCAGGTCCTCCTGACTTCAGGGCCAGTTCTCTATCCACTGTGCCCTTTAGCTGTGCCTGTTGTTGTTGTTGTTGTTGTTGTTGTTGTTGTTGTTGTTGTTGTTTTTATTAATTTATTTTTAGTTTTCAACATTCACTTCCATAAGCTTTTGAGTTTTAAATTTTCTCCCCCTGTCTTCCCACCTACCTCCCCAAGATGGCATGCAATCTGATATAAGCTCTACATATACATTCCCATTAAACATATTTTCGCATTAGTCATGTTATAAAGGAGAATTAGAACCAATAGGAGGAATCACAAGAATGAAGAAACAAAACCAAACAGAAGGAAAAAAAAGAGCAAATAGTATGCTATGATCTGCTTTCAAACTCCATTCTTCTTTCTCTGGATGTGGACAGCATTTTTCATCATGAGACTTTTGGATATATCTTAGATTCTTGTATTGCTGAGAAGAGCTAAGTCTATCAAAGTTAGTCATCACACAATGTGCCTGTTCTCTGTACAATGTTCTCCTGGTTCTCCTGGTTCCCCTCTTTCCAGGTTTTTCTGAAGTCTGCCTGCTCATCATTTCTTATACCAAAATAGCATTCCATTCCTTTCATATACCACAACCTGTTTGGCCATTTCCCAATTAATGGGACTCTCTTCAATTTCTAATTGTTTGCCACCAAGGAAAGAGCTGCTATAAATTTTTCTTTGTACATGTGGGTCTTTTTCCCATTTTTATGACCTCTTTGGAATACAGTCCTAGAAGTGCTATTGCTGGGTCAAAAGGTATGCACATTTTTAAAGCCCTTTGGGCATAGTTCCAAATTGCTCTCCAAAATGGTTGGATCATTGCACAATTCCACCAACAATGTATTAATGTTCCAATTTCCCCACATTTTCTCCAACATTTATCATTTTACTGTTTTGTCAATGTTAGCCAACCTGATAGATGTGATGTGGTACCTCAGAGTTGTTTTGATTTGCATTTCTCTAATCAATAGTGATTTTGAGCATTTTTTCATATGACTATAGATAGCCTTCTTTTGAAAACTGCCCGTTCATATCCTTTGACCATTTATCAATTGTGTAATGACTTGTATTCTTATAAATTTGACTTAGTTCTCTATGTTTTAGAAATGAGGCCCTTATCAGAGACACTGGTTGTAAAATTTCTTTCCCAGTTTTCTGCTTCCCTCCTAATCTTGGTTGCATTGGCTTTATTTGTGCAAAAAAATTTTCAATTTAAAGTAATCACAATTAGTCATTTTGCATTTCATGATATTCTCTTTTTCTTGTTTGGTCATAAATTCTTCTCTTCTCTATAAATCTGACAGGTAAACTATTCCTTGCTCTCCCAGTTTGCTTATAGTATCAGCCTTTATATCTAAATTACTTACCCATTTTGACTTCATTTTGGTATGAGGTGTAAAATTTTGGTCTATGCCTAGTTTCTGCCATACTCTTTTCTAGTTTTCTCTTCAGTATTGTCCCTCTTAACCTTGAATTTGGAATCTTAAAAATGAAATGGCAAGTAAAATAAATATGGAGACCTTCCAGTCACTGGAAGCCTTCAGATCTACAGTGATAATTTCTCTGAGTGGTGCTGTTTTTCCTGAGGTCACAAAATTATTTTCATATTCTTTTATCTGAGCATGTCTTTATTATATGCATATATATGTATACATGTATATGTACATACACATATACACACATGTACATATATATGTTTGCATTATAGAACTGACTGTTTACATTAATACTTTAAACCTTATCATGTGGAAGAGAGATTTATTTTTTGATTGAGTTAGTTCTTCTTCATCTGTAAATAAACTTAGACGACCTATATTGTCCCTTCCAATTTGGAGATTCTATCTTTCAGTGACTCCCTACCTAATAATGTTATAGTATGACAGTCCCCTCCCTATAAAATATGAGCGCTGATTGCTACAAAAAGTACTGATATTCTTTTTGGATAGTTCTGCTCATTGAGGTAGGGGTAGTCCATGTAGGCTGGTTCCCTTTTCATCTCCTTCCAAGGAAGACATATGGCTAGCACCCTCCTGGGTAAGAAGAGTGGAATAGAGTGATTGAGTCCTAACTCTGGGCAATTCACAATAGACCATTCGGTAAACAGGAGCTTAACATTTAACTTCCAACATAAGAAATTCAGAGCAAATTGAATTTTCTAAGGCCTCCCAGGTCTAGCAACTGAAATCAACAAGCAGAAGCAGTAATGCTTAGCCGTTGCTAAGTTACAGTGAATACCCGTTGTAATGCACATGAATCTACATTAATTCCAAACATAGTCATTATGAACAGTAGTATTACAGAGAGGACTAAATCGATTCAAAATGATAAAAAAACCCAAAAATTAAATTAAATAGCAGCCATCATATTTTGCTCTACTTTGTCTTTGTGATCTTTTTTAAAAAATTTTCTTCCTTCCTTCCTTCCTGTTTTTTTCTTTTGTATGAGTTAACAAAGAGAGGGAAAATGCCAAGTAGCCATTGTAGCAAAAATATACCTCATACTATGCTTCTGCCTATTAGACAAAGGGGCAGGAGGCAAAAATAAAAGCAAGAATAGGTGACTATGCAACTCAATGAGAAAGTTGGAGGTGATAAAGACAACTGAATGCATATATAATAATTTCTTTGCGTGAAATTGTTTCCAAACACTTCCTTACTACTAAGTGGTGATCACAGCTGGATTATACTGAAGCTGATTTTAAAATTTAGGAATGAGATTGGGAATGAGATTTTTTTTTAATGTTCATTTTAAGTCAAAAGAATAGAACATTAGAAAAGACCTTGCTTATCTAACCAGATTCACTTTACAACCTGGGGGAAAATAACTCAATGGTTTTGAGAATTTCTTTTAGCTAGGCCCAGAAATATGCCAATTTTGTACCTTGTTGGAAGTAGTGATTATGTGAGATCTGCTGAATTCTCTTTCCCACTTAGTCTTTTTACCACCATCACCACCCCAACTCAGTGTCTCTAAATTAAATCCAGATTTGGCAACGGGCTTATCTGGGGGGTGTTTTCACCATAAGAAAAAAAAAAAGGAAACTAAGAAATGTTAGGAGAAAATAATTACTCTCCCTTCAAGATGAGAGATCAATATGAGATGGAATAATATGAAAATATATTTTTGTGTGGTCTTAATTATGATAATGTGGAAAAAATTCCCAAAACCCTAAAGCATTTTCTTCTCCATTTTCTTCTCTTCCATTACTTTATTGGTTTGTCATTCAGTTTTAACACCAAGAGGCAAGTAGCTGTCAAGGTGGGATAATCTTTACTGGTGCACTAGGAACAAGATGGATTAATTGCCAGGAATGTTGTCCAAAGTATTCCTACATTATGGACCTTTCCAGCCTTGAATGTCATGGCAAGAAATAAATACAAGGGAGAGGTCAAAGTTAAGAAAACAAAGACACATTTTATATCATTCATAACTGTATCCATGGGAGCCATGTGTTTCTTTCCTATCACTTTTATATGCACAGGCAAAATGGAGGGCCCTTGCTTTAGCGTAGCAGGTTTTCACTGAGTAGTTTATTGCTGAAAAAAAAAAGAAACAAATGGAATATAAGAGCAAAGAAGAGAAAGAAAACTTACTTTAAAACATAAGATGGCCTACATAAAATGTAGGTTAGCAATAAAGAAAAATAAATTTAGGATAAGAAAAAATAAATTATTTTAAGAAATACGAATTAAATATTAAAGTAAAACAAAAGGAAGTTCAGAAAAGTATCTTAAGTATCTCACTTTGCACTGTGGAAAAGATTGCTCATTTAATACCTTATCCAAATTCTTTGTAGAAAATTTTAAGAGCACAGTCCATTTCACTATTTCTCATTCTGTGCATCTAATTATATTTTTATCAAATTTTCCCTCTCTGTAATCCTTTACACTGTATTATGAAAACTCAGAAAAGCACAAAGCAAAAGAGACAAAAGCTACATTCTATCTTGAATCCTGCTCCTTCTTATCCTTCATCTTGGCAACAGAATTCTATCAGAATGTATATTTCTACAGGGGGAGATGGGAAAGTACAAGAAAAAATAGCCTATTCAATTTCTGGGGAATATCCAGCAGTACTGGTGAAGCTCAGAAGCCCTGAGAACTCATTTGTTTGAACTGTTAAATACAAAAGATTTAGCCAAGGAAGAAACAGTTTCAGGCAGATGCAACCATCCCTGACAGTTTAGCCTCTCCCAAATTTAAGCTGATGCTGTCAGATTAAAATGAATGTTTCATAATCTCAACCATTGTCTAGGTGATGATTTCTCTTCAGGAGGTGAGCCAAGGAAGAACATTTGCCATAATACACAGACTAGCTACATAATTGTTATTTCTCTGACTGGAATATATTGTCAGTATTAGGCTCTTATGTTATTTGTTTATATTCTGCCAACTGGACTTTGTGATTAATTTCAATCTAGCATTGTCAGGATTAAATTAGAGATTTCAAGGTTCTACTTGCAATAAGTGGCAGAGGTATCTATACGTTCCACTTTCAAGGAGTTCATTCATCCCTTCTTCATACTTCCTCACCACACACACACACACACACACACACACACACACACACACACACAGAGAGAGAGAGAGAGAAAGAGAGAGAGAGAGAGAGAGAGAGAGAGAGAGAGAGAGAGAGACAGACAGAAACAGACAGAGAGAGACAGAGAGACAGAGACAGACAGACAGACAGATGGTATATATTTAAAATTATGCAATTTTGCCAGCTGTATAAAACATGGATTAGAAAGTTATGCTAAGTTTAATAAAAGTTTTTTGGTTTTTTTTTTTTGGAGAGGAGGGAGTTGGAGAAGAAGGATGGGAATAACTGAGAACAACCTTTGGTAAAGGGAAAGAAGTCAGTAGAGGAGATACTGATAAAAGAAAAAGAAAGAAAATAATGAATAAACAAATCCCAAAGGAGACAGAAAGATATATGAACAAAGCTCATTTGGATAGGTTAGACTTGTCAGTGAGGAAAGCTATTTCATCCTATAAACTTTGAAGGAAGGAAGAAAAGAGAACTGGGGAACTATATTTTGAGGTCTGGAGGAAAGAATATTCAGAAGTTCAGAATGGTGACTTCAACCTTTTTAGTAGAGTAGCTAGTAAAGTCATTTTCTGAAAGAGAGAAGTTAGAGTGGGCAGTTAGGGACATGAGAGCAGAAAAAAATATAAATAGGTTCTGCTTTCTAGTATGAAGGGGAAAATAATTATTACATGGCAGAGAACCTGGTGGTAGTTAGATAATACAACATTTAATGTACTCAGCATCATTTTATGATTTCCTCTCATTGCAAGACTGAGTGCCTCAGAAGTAGCAGAAGGGTGATGGGGTTGAAGGTGACAAAGGTTAGGGGAATGGCTTAGTGTTTGGGATCATCAAAAGAGGAAGAACAGGAAAAAAATTTCAAGGTGTTAGCAGTTGGCAGACAGAGTCTTATTGAAAGGCTTGATTATTATAGGATTGACTGTGATGGGAGGTAAGGGAATGCAGAACAGAAACAGTGAATTTGGATAAAATGGAGGGGTTGATGGGCAGGTTTAGGAGGAGTGAATGAATGGAAGAAGTGGCAAAACTAGAGATTATGCTCAAAGAGAGTTTTTTTCTTTTTTTTTTTAAGCAATCTTCATGTATAAATGAAGTAGATTGGAAATGGAGGCTTTTGGAGTAGAGGTGAATGAATTGAGGGGACAGAGATTTAGAAGGGTAAGGAGTGGGAACAACAGAACACAACATGGATGAGAATGAGAATTGGAGTGGAGATAATTGCAAAGCCAAAGCTAAAGTCATTAAAGAAAGCAGATTTCTAGAGGGCACTAGGTAACTGTCCACCAGGTTATGGAAAGGATACTATATTCAGGTAGCACTAACTTCAAATGAGAGATTGTTCAGGGAATCTAGAAGGGTCAGTGAGGATTAAGGAATATATCAGCAATTCTTCACATCACTGTGAGTCTTGGAACATGAGTGAAGAAAAAGCTATCATCAGAAAAGTTAGCATGGAATTTGATTTCTTCAGGGAAAAGTAAAATATGCAACGGAAATTCATTTACCTTTAGATGCTACTTCTGACACTTTTACTTTACTTGGAAGATATGGAAGAGCATTTGAAATAGTGATTTCCTTTCTTTTGTTAACTGCCTCATTCATTTTCATTAATGTTTTCCCCACTAATCATCAAGTACTATGCCAACTCCCACAGTTGTAGCAATCTGCAACTTTATTGTCATTGTCTTCCACATCATTAGCATAAAGGAGTTGGCTCGATCTTTGGATGTGATCTCTTTCTTTTAATTCAGGATGGTTGCCAGGAGGCAGTGCTTTCATTTGTTGCTGTTAAATCATTTCAGTCATGTCCAAATACATTTGAGGTTTCTTTGGCAAAGATATTGGAGTGGTTTGCCATTTCTTTTTCTAGGTCATTTTACAGATGAGGAGCTGAGGCAAACAGAGGCAAGTGACTTGCCCAGGGTAACACAGCAATTCAGTGTTTGAGGCCAGATTTGAACTCAGAAAGATGAGTTTTCCTGACTTCAGGCTCAGCACTCTATTCGCTGTGCTTCCTAGCTGACAAAGCAGTGCATACTTTGCAATTAACTTGTACTTTTTGGTTTGATTGGCTATTTGTTCCCAAATGTTCCACTTCATGTTCCTTTGTTGGAATGGTTATCACTGTACTCCAGCACCTAGATATTCACATCCAATATATACCGATGCCTTGGAAATAATGGATTCCTAAAGGTCTGGAAGAAATCATTTACCTTCTCTTTGCAGTGGCTGATGAGACTTCTCCACTGAAATCAATCTGTGTTCTGTAAATAAATTGTTAATAAACACACTTGCTCATTGGCATCAGCCAGAGGAATGGATAAAATCCCCAGCCAATTACTCCAGTGTTCTCAGAATCAGGTAACTGATTTGCAGTCAGATACAATGTCTTGATATCCTATGGGGGTTCTCTGTGGGAATGCTTCCTGAACCACATACATATCACCCTATCAGAAGAAAAACACCTCAGCATGCTGCAAGCCTCTAGGTTATGCAATGTCAAAGGGAAAGGCTCACGGTGCCAAACTTTCATGCCTGCTTCCATAAGCAACCCCCAGGATTTGCTGCTACTAAAACAGGCCTGTCAGGGAAAAAAATACAACTTATGCAAGCGGCATGAGAGGAAAGCAAGTTGATTTATTTTATTTGTTATCCATTCTCACCAAAACAGAGTTTGGTTTTTATCATTTCATCAGATGCTGCATAAGGAGGAGCACAGTGAATGGTATCTTCACATGAGGAATTTCAAATTATAATAGAAATAAGGTTCTTAAGATTGATTAGTGGGTGTGAGTAGAAAAAAAGTTGTCAGCAGAATTTTGAGATGTATGTACATCATTAAAGTCACTTCAGGGAAGTTTGTGAAAGATTTTTTCAAAATTCTTCCTTTCTTGATATGCACACTTGTTTTAACAGACTTCATAAAATGAGATATACTATATTGAATTTTAAAATTGAATTCAAAATAGTTCACTTCTACTTAGCATCTTAAACTTTTCTGAGTATTTTATTTGGGCTTCACAACAACCTGCTAACTTAGATGACATTATGCCCATTTTACTGATGAGTAGGCGATCTTATAAGTTTCTCAGGTGGAATTCAATCCCAGGTTTTCCAACATTCAAATTGCTAAAACAGGATGCCTCTTCATTCTCATGTCTGTTATGAAAAATATAATTTCACTTGACTAAAGTCAAATTCACCCCTATACCTTTGCCAAAGGGAAAATTTGGTGATCATCTTTCCCTAACTTGGTCAAAAGTTCTCAGAATGGGGCAATATAACTCACGAGTAAAGTTTATATTTTCTGGGCCCCAAATAACCTCAAGTAGTTTGGAACACATTATTGGGTTTCCTGTGAAGAAATGAGGGGAACACGAGGTAGGGACTATTGCTATACATTTTTACCGTAGTCTCTATGGGTGTCTCAATCTTCTTCCTCCTATTAAACTCTGAATATTCAGGAATGCACTCAAGGAGATCCTTTCAGTTTCTAATTTGAGTGTCTCTGGTGTGTGTGTGTGTGTGTGTGTGTGTGTGTGTGTGTGTGAGAGTGTGTGTGTGTGTGTGTGTGTGTGTGTGTGTGTGTGTGTGTGTGTGTGTATGTGTGTGTTACTTCAATATGTTCCATTTGACAAGATGAGGAAGAAATGATCTGGGTTGTGTCAACAATTTTAGTATAACTTTTGCTTCCCAAAGGACCAGTTGAGGGGCCATCTTGTTGTGGGCCTTGTTCCTATTTGTCTCTATGGCCAATTAGAGATTCATTTAAGCTTACAAATTCTTCTTTGAAATGTGAAAAACCTGAAAAGAATTACTCCTTTGTTATCTACATATACAGCATGGATGTATATGAATATGTGGTATAAGTATACCACTTCTATATGTATGACTATGTTGCATATATAAATGGAAATTAGTTGCAGAACAGTTATTAATCTTCATTGGCAGAAATAATTTTTCACTGAGAATTTCCTGTACCAGTGAGACAAGAGATCAGATTTTTTAAAAATGCACGATATGATTAAACCTTGAAGACAGTTTGAAATAAGTAAATCAGATTCATACTTTCCTTCTTGCCATTTCCACAGTTTCTAGTGGCACTTATATGTAGTATATGGTAATGTCTTCTTCCTTCTTCTTCCATTATGAATCCACCCCCTTCTCTCTATTCACTCAGTTACCAACACAGATGAGCCTCTTATCCTTTCTCCTCTGGACTCCTGAAAAGGGAATAATGATATATGTAGCTTCTATCATGTGCCAGGCACTGTGCTAAGTACTTTTATAAATATTATTTCATCCAATATTCACATTTTATACTGTAGGAAATAGGCAAACAGAAGTTAAGGGACTTATGCAGGGTTACACAGCTAATAAATGTATAGGATCAGATAGGAATTCAAGGCTTCCTGACTCTAGGCCCTGTGCTCTATCCACTGCAGTGTCAATGGAGAGGTTATTGAAATAGACTGGTAATCCTCCATCTAGCTGACAGATATTACAAAAATTGCATGTCTGACCATGTCCATTGTATACTCAATAAGCTTCAGTCTCTCTGTCTTGACTCTATGATAAATTACCAGCCTCTTCTGCTTTGCATTGAAGGTCCTTAGTTATCTGGCTCAAACCTATTCTCTGGACTGATTTCACATCACTTATCTTCATTGTACTCCTTTCTACTATATTTCAGCAACACTTGTCCACTTCTTATGTCCTACAAATACCACTAAACCTCCTACTCTGTACCTCTGTATGGGTTTTTTCCTATGCTTACAATGATCTTTCTACTCATGACTCCTTCTCTGACTCTCCAAAAGGTCTCTTCCAAACTCCATTAAGTTCCATCCCCTAAATGAATCCTTTCTTTTACTCTCTAATTGTGAGCACACGAAGCACTGAAATTTTCTTTGTATTTTATCAACAAATATTTTGTATTTATACACACACACACACACATCATTCACTACCCACCACACCTCCAAATAAAATGCAAGCTTCCTGAGGGCCTGAGATTTTTATTTTTTTTTAATCTATAGTGGTTAGCATAAAATCTGGTACATATTAGGTATTTAATCAATGCCTGTTAAATTTTGACTTGAATTGTGATACACTTGATAAATGATACAAAACATAGAGAAGTATAATATTAGTCTGAATATACTACTACAACCTAGTTTCTGAACATATTTCAAAATCTCATAATGGTAGCCTATGTTCTTTCAGACCTTTGATCAATAAACCCATGCTGAGAAAAATTTCAACAAATAGGAGTTCAATCACTGTCTATGAAGTGCCCATTTTCAATTCAATGTGTGCCCTACCTTTATATGACAAAGTATGATTGTTAAGAAATGCAACTAACTTTTTATTATTATTCTTCCATGGACAGAAAATATCCAGAGATGTTTACAGTTATGCTGACTATTAATACTAGCCAAAAAGTAGGAATATTTGTTGTCAACCCAAAGCATTTCTAGACTTTATCTTTTCTTGTTCCTGATGTACTGAAATAGGGCAATAATGCCACCAAATCTGTTCTAATATCAAAGATATTACAGCTTTACTTGATTAATTTGTTTGAATTTCATAAGATCCATCACTTCTTCAGTGTAGAAACCCCTTTCATCAATGTAGATGACAACCTAACCACACTTTGTGGCTACGGTCAAAAACTAAAATGCACATTATTTAGTAAGGGCAACTAGGTGGCACCACAGATAGAATGTCAGGCCTGCAGCCAGGAAGACTCATCTTCTTGAGTTCAAATCTGGCCTCAGACACTTAATAGCTGTGTGACCTTGGGCAAGTCACTTAATGATGTTGGCCTCAGTTTCTTCACCTATAAAATCAGTTGGAAAAGGAAATAGCAAACCACTATAGTATCTTTGCTGCAAAAACTCCAAATGGGTCATGGAGGATCAGATACGACTGAAAACAAGTGAACAACATTATTTAGTGGAAAAATCTATGGTGATAATCCTTTCCCAACTAGGCTAGGTCGGCCCTTAGATAATAGCTGATTACTAGGCCTATATTCAAGTCCTTTTCAACTTGATAGACTCTCTTTGGATTTGTTCTCCAATGGTATAGAATTGGAGAACCCAAACTCAGGATAAAGAATTAGAGAACAGTGGCAGAGGAAATTAAAAACAAGCAAACAAACAGAAAGGTCAGTGATGAGAAAAAAAAATATTTCTTCCATACCAACTGCCAAATATAAGACTTACTTTTCTTTTGGGGTGTAGGTAAGAAACTCAAAAAAGACTTGAATAGATAAATTTTTATTACCAAAAGTGGATTACTCAGGATTTTCAGGGAGATTAAATTTAAGAGGAGGGGGTAACAGATGTACTGAAAAGTTCAGTATTAAAAAAAAATCTCATTTTTAAAGTCAAGCTGAAACAAAAGAGAACAGATTCTGTTGAAATATTGAGTGACTCAGCTGTGGATATGAAAGGAATAAAAGACACATGCTGGTTCCCAGCTAAGGCTTTAGGATTTAAGCCTGAAATTACATTGCACTGATCTCTTGGATCTCATTTGCACTGACACTAGCAGAGGCAAGTTACAAGTAGGAGTATTCTTTATGGAGATAACAAGCAGAGGTTGCCCCCAGGAGCATGGAAAGGAAATGAAAATGAAATCAACCAGCCAGAGTGGTATACAATAGGCATGGAGAAGAGGCATTTACAGGTCACAACTCCATGGAGCTGTCAGAGATTCCACTAGAGACTTTTTTTTTCCTACCAGGTGCTACTATGAGATAGGAGGATCACAGAAGCCAGGGATGTTTTCAATAAGAAACTGGTGAAATACTGAATAGTAAAGGAATGCCTGACCTGAGCTATGCCTAAACTAAGAGATACAGAGAAATGGAGCAAATATGTGAATAATTTAAACAAAGCCACCACTTCTACCCTCATCATTTAGAACTGAGATCTTTGCCTTTTAATGAAAAAAAAATATTTAGGCATCCTTAATGCTTTATTATACTTAACATGTATAGGTGCTACATAAAATGAAAGAACTGCATTTGTAGATCTGAAATGAACAAACCATTTAATTTGATGCAATTTTTTCTAAAGGTCTTTTGGTATTAGATTAAGTTCACAACCCTCATTTCAGGTCAAAGA
The DNA here is from genome assembly GCF_003287225.1 of Phascolarctos cinereus. Classification (NCBI taxonomy): domain Eukaryota; kingdom Metazoa; phylum Chordata; class Mammalia; order Diprotodontia; family Phascolarctidae; genus Phascolarctos; species Phascolarctos cinereus. The sequence goes on from NW_027555847.1 coordinate 495,043,668, forward strand.
GGTTAATATTTTTAAATAATGGGAGGAAAATTATTATTCTTGGAAATTAATGATCAAATTCCCATCTTATTGCAAAACTAAATATAGATAGAAAGATAGATAGATAGATAGATAGATAGATAGATAGATAGATAGATAGGTAGATATGTAATGGGCATTTGCTTTCATGTTACCAGATCTGTTACCACGGGAGTTGGGAATAAGCTCCTTTGATTGGTTGCCCTGGAAAAGATTATGTCTTTGTAACTGCCAGACTAGAACAGTCTCATTCTCTTTCCTGATGAGTCCAGAAGGAGATCACTAACTGCTTACCTAGAGTACAGACAACATGAACTGAACTGGGAAACGGGGATACTTTCTCCCCTGCCCCACCTCCTACCTTCTCTCCTTTGATGGCACATTACTCAGTAGTTCTATTTTTGTTCTATTTTGTTAATTTTCAGTTTCAGGTACAGCCAGTGATCTCAACCCATTCAGGACTTAGAACCATAGTAACGTTGGGAATGAGATCGCAGGCAGGATTTTGCAGCTAGCCAAGCCCAGTAGAGACACTTTGAGAAATTGGAATCATGGGATTCAAATTCTGAGTCCAAGAATTTGTGCTTAATGGGAAATCAGCTTAGATTGGAATCTAATCCCCTTCACTTCCGTAAGGACTGAGCTAATATGGATGAGGAGGCAATTATGCCCCACATGTCCAGGAATGTTTTTAAATTTGTTAATATACCTGTGATGCAAATATTCCTTTTTAAAAATTGGCCTGAGTATTAATGGTAAAATGTAATGGGGGTACAGAGAATCCAATCCTTTTCAAATAGGGGAACACCATCAGTGAGCACTGGAACCAGTGGCAGAAAGACTAGTCACCCTGAACCTCCTTAAGGAAACCAGAGAAAATGGGGGAAGGGTGGAATGTAACATTGCTGGCCTTCCTTATGACACTGAGGGCCAGGACAGTCAGTGTGATAGACGATAGACAGGCAGACAGGCAGACAGACACATAGATAGATAGATAGATAGATAGATAGATAGATAGAGCCTTTATTATTTGATATGTTGAAGGCATTGGGCTAAGTACTGTGAATAAAAGTCTAAGGTGAAACAAAAAGAGTTACTACACTCAAGAAAGTTACATTGTTAGATAGAAAAGTACTCCATAACACAATCAAGAGAGCAAGCAAGAAATATTTATTTGTAAGTCTTTGCCCATTTTGAATGTTAAGCAAATGAGTGTGATTTACAATGAAGTTTATATAGTTATGTTTAGGATGGAAAGACTAAGCAATGCATTGATGGCAGCAGTAAATTTGGAGAATTGTAATGAAATATGAGGAAGAAATGTCTGCTAGGGAGAGCAAATAAACTTTGGACTCGCTTATTAGCAGAGATTCTGGAATATCTGCAAAGGAGAGTTGTAGAAGATATTGGCTCCCTAGGTCCCCTCTAGACCTCAGAGCTATGATTGCAGATGTACAACTATTTCTATTATGTTCCAAAAGAGACAGAAAAAAAAACCCCTCTGCACATGAAAACAGTGTAAGTAGAAATTTGGCTGGTGTGTGAGCACCAGTGCATTGGTGTGTGAATGAGCCCATGCTACAGTACATAGCATGATATGAATGGGAATATACTATTTGATTAAATGTGAGACATATTTAAATACAATAAGATCCACATGAATAGCATTTACACACAAGAGAGAGAGGATGAAATAAATCTAAAGCCAACTAACATTCCCTAATTTATGTCACTATGCTTCTTTAGTGCTTTGGTAGCCATCCTGAAGTTTAATCTAGAAAGTACCTGGTCACAGGTTCATTGTAATTTTAGATTTAGTTCTGCATTTTCTAGTTTTCCCTCATTGCCATGTAATTTTCTCGTGTAGGTTTTATACCGCTCATTCACCATTACCTTGCCCTTCAGACACTATTTCGACTTGTGCTCTGCTTGACTGGAATGCACAGCATCAGATGCCTCTTTGTCAAACAGTCAGGAGAGACTCTAGTTTTATTGCCCATAACAAATAAAAGTTATCTCCCCTCTTTAAAGCTTATCTGTGACTCAGAAATACAAGTTCAACAGCACACAGCTGAGAGAGGCCATAACACCAATGAGTAGATGAGACAATTAGATTGTAACCATTTGTTTAAAGGATTTAGGGCCTCTTTATGGGTACTTCGACCTGTTATTAGTGTTTTAATGCCTTACTTTGGAAGGACAGAAAAGACAAAAGGTAATTTTACAGTTTATTTGTGAAGGGATCTGGAAGGAAATCCATTAAATGAAGATTTGGGGGGTACTAAGAACAATTCCATTTCCATATATAAAACCCTGTCATTCACTAAACAATGGTGCTTCTAAAAGTGTTTATTTACTTCAATCAAATGAACAACGAATAGCTGCAAAGAATCCGAGAAATTATACCTGAGATAGATTGTGTCAATGAGTCTTTTTTATTGTCATCTGTTCCACAGGAGAAGCTCCAAATAACAAAATACAGAAGGGAGAAATTCTACCAATTCAAGACAAGAAAAGTAGGATGAATATTTAAAGAAATGAACTATTTTTTAAATGATGCATTTTGTACCAAGTTATTTTATAGAAGCTGTCATTTGACCCATTAGCTTTTTCATGTTTTTTCCCCTCAGGTATATTCTAAGCAAATCATTATGCTACTTACAATTATATTTCCTCCTCATCATCATCTTCCTCTCTCTTCCCACTTTCTTTCTCCTCTCTCTCTCTGGAAGCATCTGTCCCATTCAGCAACAAGCTTTTATTAAGTGCCTAGAATGAGCAAGTCACTATGCTAGGACCTGGAGGTATGAAGACCTAAATTAAATAATATATTATCAAGGATCTTAAATTATTTTATGGAATAACAACATTTACACTGAAAGATAAGGGCAAAATATATTTAAAGTAAATTCAACATCATTCTGAGATGGAAGGAGGGCATCTACAACTTAGAGAAAAAGGATAGATCTTGTGCAGGAAGCAGCACAAGAGATGAATGATAGAAGCTAGACATTTTAAGAGGTAGATATGAAGAGGGAACATAAGGAAGGCATGAACAACTGTTTGTAGAAAGGCAATGGGATGGAAGATAACATAATAACTAGGGCAATCTGGCTGGACTAAACGCTGTGATAGAAGGAAGAATACAATAAGTGTAGACATTGGCTTAGAGTCAAATTAGTCAGATCTTTCAATACAAATTAGTTATGGTAGTGGAATAGAGGGTCAATATATCTTCTTGAGCAGAAGAGTGACGTGGCTAGACTCGTACTTTAGAAATATCAGTTGTGTCAGCTTTTGAAAAGGATAGATTAAAAGAGACCTGAAGCAGGGACACAATTTCCAGTAAAGATTGCAAATAATACCAGCTCTTGGCTTTAGAAAAATTTATTTTACCATACAAATGAATGACCTTTGCATGACAATACATTATTGTTGTTGCTCTAGTTTTAAACATATTTGGGTTATACATACTCTTGGATTTTCTTTTATGTAAAAGGGATAAAATAATAGCAATCAAAGAACAATGAGCAATGGGAGAAGTAATTTGTTGGAAACAAACTGGCTGTTCATGAAGTCAGATGTAGAGGTGAAATGAGCTCCTCTTCACTCAAAGTATTCAATGTCACAGAAAAAGAAGGCAATCAGAACTCTGATGAATTCAGCAGCTAATGAGGATTTTCTCCCTTGACTGATATGTTGACAGAGAGATGGAAGGGTTTCCTGGTATGTAGTTTGAATTGTCTCTCTCCATCATTCTTGCCCTTTGGCATTTTCTTTGGTCTTTCACAGTGCTGTGGGGGTAATGCATTCTTGCAAAAGCTTTTCTTTGAATCATTAAAAAAAATTGTAGCATGATTAATTATGCACATTGTTTTAATAATGTTGAATTGTACCCTCATCATAGAATCATCAATCATATTATTTAGAAATTACAGGGACAATGTAGTTCAATACCGCCATTTAAAAGATGAGAAAACTAAGATCTGATCCAGAAAAGTTAAGATTAATACACACACACACACACACACACACACACACACACACACACACACGTATGTATAAATATCTATCAGTATGTCTATCTATATATTTAAATCAGGCCATTTATTTGCTCCTGTAGATCTAAAAGGGTTATTTTCCTAAGGTTTGTTGTGCTATTGCTGAGGTAATTTTTAAAATTAGATTAAACTGTTTTATATCAATATTGGGCAAATCTTCAAATATAAAGTTAGAAGTTCTAAAGCAGAGAATGGAATCGTGTATTTTGGTGATGTGGAATCATTGCACTCTTTTCTTTTTATTACATTTGTGGCTTTTAGCTCATGTTAGTCACCTGTTCTCTGGTTTGTGGTATAGACACAATCTGAGAAAAAGGCTTTCTAAAAGAATTTGAAATATCCCTTTCCTCTTGGTTCCAAGATCCAATTTAGAGGTTTGGGGGATAATATTGTGTGGGACAGAAACCACCTACCCAAATTAAAAACCAGAGTCTTGACAAAAGTTTGAAAAAAGGAGGAATGTCTTTATTGACTTTCTCTAGAAAGGGCACTACCGTGCTGCATAAGCTGCCCCAAAAGTGCAGGTGTTCTTTGTTTAAGGCAAGATTATATAGACCCTAATGCAGCAGCCCACCCTAACCCCCTTCCCGTTCTCTCATTTGCTGAGCCTCAGGTGTACAATCTATTCGTGTAAAAACTACCCCAGTAACAGAGAGAACAAAGAAGTATAGAAATTATGTTAGCATGTTCCCCTTTTCAGGGCCTCACAGTTTCGGTAGCCTTTTACCCAAGGTCATATAACTAGCTAGAGGATGAGATGGAAGGGATGCTCTTATGGCTCAGGAATTTCTGATAACACTATCTAAGAGTAGGGGAGGGAGAAGGCTAGGGGAGGGTGTATTGTATTCTGAGGGGTCTTCACTTAGTGTTGGTACACATGTACCACTCAAAAGCAACAATACCAGAACCATTAACAAGAACTAATGACCCTTTGAGGAGGCTTCACTTCTGAGAGATCATCTCTCACAATATGTTCCAAAATCTTTTACTCAAGGTCTTCAGAAATACTGTATGAAAATGAATTACCTCCATCATGGATACTTTTTCACCATTATGATATGCTACATGAAGTTTATAGAGACTAGAGGTCAAGTAAATATTTTTATCCTCTATTCAAAAGCCCATTCAATCTTCTTTCTTCAAGAACTCTAAATAAGCAAAAAAATGGTTTTTTTTCTATTACTAAATCTCAAAATTAATCAATATTTCTTCCTCCATGCTGAGACAACTGCTTAATAAAGAAAAAGAATATACGTGTATGTGTGTCACACACACACATCTACCCACACACCTACCCACAGTCATACACACACACACACACACACACATACACACATAATTTCTCCTATACATAATGCAAATATAAAATTCATGAAAACATGACATAAGGTCTAGAAGCCATGGACTGAGATGGACTTTATTAGCTTTTATATATTTCATAAGATTGTGAGAAATATGCTTGTTCAACTAAGATTTAGTATCTGATGCTTAGCTTAATAAATTAAAAAGTGAAAAGTTTAATTATAATTGTATAATTCTTTTTGTTCCTGTTATTCATATGTAATATGTTTTCACATGCATTCTCCTACTTTTTTTATGATTGTTGGACATTGATATAGAATAGGGTCAGGACCTAAACATAGTTCCTAATTGCTACTATCACAAATAATTGTGAGAAAAATATCCCATAAAATTTACCACAGGGTAAAATCTTTTAGATGAGCTATAATCTTACAATAATCAATTATTCCTTGATCTTGAAAGACAGAATTTCATCTCACATCGTGCTTCCTATAGGTTTTTAATAGTTTTCACCTCTCTGAGAACTCCTTGACAAACTCCATTAAGAAATGTTTCTTTCAAAATAAAGGGTATCAGAGGATGAAGCCAAGAGGGCAGATAAAATGCAAGAATATGTCTGAACTCTCCCGATTTATCAATTGGGAAATGACTCTTATTTTTTTATAAATTTGATACAGTTCTCTATATATTTGAGAAATGAGACCTTTATAAAAAAACTTTTTTTTTAATTTATGATTATGTTTTACATTACATCCTGTTTTCTTCTTGTTTACCCTGCTCCTTTTCTCCTTTCACCTTGTCCATCTTCAAAATTGCTCTAACTACCACTTCCCCAACATGCCCTCCTTTCTATCAGTCTATCACCCTTCTCTTATTTCCTTTCTCTCCTGATTTTCCTATAGGGTAAGATAGATTTTTATACCGAACTAAATGCCTAAGTGATTCCCTTTTTGAGCCAATTTCTATGAGACTAAGATTCAAGTGCTCTCCTTTCATATCCCCCATTTTCCTCTCTGAAGAGAAAAAAACTGATGAAGGCTAAGTGCAGATCAAAGTACACTATTTTTTTAAAAAAAATTTCTTCATTTTTCTAGTTTCATTTTTATTTTTCTGGGATGGGTGGTATGTGTTTTCTTTTACAACATGACTAGTATGGAAATATGTTTTGTATGACTCCATTCTACATAGCCTACATAAAATTACTTGCCCTCTCAGTGTGGGGGATAAGGAGGAAGGGAAGAAGAGAGAATTTTTAACTCAAAACTTAAATAAAAATAGTGTTCAAACTGCTTCTACATATAATTGTGAAAAATAAAATATTAAATAAAAGCATAAGAAGAAAATCAAAGAAAATAAATACAGATAGCAAATAAACACACAAATAAATATATTATAGTTTTGCTCTCAAAAATTTTCATTCCCTACCCCTGCTACTGTTAGTAACTGCTAGTGTCAATGAGGCATAAAGATACCTTTGAATAGAGAGCATATAGAAAAAAAAAGTGATATTTATCTGTCAAGATTCATTGCTTTGCATCTCAAAATGTGTTAGGAGTGAGCCCCAAATAAAATTTTTGCCCTAAGCTTTTTCAAAATTTTCACAGGTGTTACCGTTTTGATTGCTTACAAACATACCACATTGACTCGAACTGGTAACCTCAAGCATTCCCAAACTTTAGAAATTACTGTGGTGTTAACAATGTCCATTTGCATGTAAATAAGAGAAACTATTGCTATTTACATGGCACCTATTAGGCTAATTCTAACAAAGACAGTGAAGAAATGGACTCCAGAATCTGTTGCTAATGATTCAATGACTTGGAATATATTTATATAATTTATGTATTTCCAAGGCTTTTCCTCTTTCTCTTCTTGACATTTATACCATGGAATGTAATTATTTTCTTGGGGAAATAATTAACTTCAGAGATACTTGGTATATCCTTCCTATCTTATATGTACTTTTATAACAGTACTGAGCACTAAAACTTGATTGTAGATAGAGATAATATAACTCAAATAGAGAAAGCTGAAAAGCAGGCTGATAAGATCAAGACTGAAATAATCTTTTGTTAGAAATAAAAATGACAATAATGATTATACCCTAAGGAAGGGCACCAGTAAGTATGGGTTAATCCAAGAATTGCTGGACTGCCAAAAACTTGGTGTGCTTCACTGGGATCAGAAAACAGAAGCAGTGACTTGGCTGACCAGGTAAGCTAGGTGTTGCAGTAGGAGCGGTATCAGGAAGAACTGAATATGAATCTGGTTTTTGACACATACTAGTTGTGTGATTTTGGGGCAAGTCACTGAACCCCTGTTTGTCTTATTTTCCACACTTATAAAATTGGAATAACAATACCCCCTACTTTAGCACAGTGTCTAGAAAATATTAAGAGCTAAATACATGTGATTGTTGTTGTTGTGGCCCAGAAAGACCATCAGAGGACAACAATCAGTACATGCCAGTCACGGATAAGAGGAGTCAGCCATAGAAGGAATCAGAGGTACTAAAATTCTGATGTTCTTCATAACCAAGCAATTCTATACCTTCCATTCTTCTTTGTTGTTTTTGTTTTGTTTTGTTTTGGGGAATTGGGGTTAAGTGACATGCCCAGGGTCACACAGCTGATAAGTGTCAAGTGTTTGGTCTGAGGCCAGATTTGAACTCAGGTCCTCCCGACTTCAGGGCCAGTGCTCTATCCACTGTGACACCCAGCTGCCCCTACCTTCCATTGTTCTTAAACCATATGCCCCTATATAATCTAACAACACTAAAAAAAAAAAGTAGTTACTCTCAAGCAACACAGCAATCCTCCCATCATTTTGCTGATTTGATGGGGTGAGCTCAAGCAGAGATCTCCCCCCTCACTTGCTCAAAAGGGAATGTGGCTCCCATTTGTCTACAGACCCCAGCTCCTTATCTCCCTTTGGAAGTCTTAGCCTCCACCTTTTGGCTTTACTCAGATGCCTTCCAGCTCCCTACATTACAGGTCCCATAAAACATTCAAACTACTCCCCTTATCTCCCTTTGACCTATGCCTTCCTGTTCCTTCCATTAGCTTTTCCCATTGTCTATTCAATCTCTCACACCTCCTCAATTAGAATTCTTACCTAGACCCTTTTCCCAGCCCCCTTCTCTGGCCACCCAAAGTTACTTTAGTATTTAAGATCCACCCTGGCCCCCATTCAGAAGCTGAGAATCTCAAGCCTAAAAGGCTGAGACCTTCTCATGCCCTTTGTCCTCATGGGAGTCACCTGGCCTATGCGATTTATCACTAATAAAATTTTCCTCTGGATGGAAGAAGATTTGAGTTGAATTCACTCAGGCAGGACCCGGTACCATGATCTTGGGGTTCCAACAGCACCCCAAAGTCCTAGACATAGTCATATTTACACTGGCTTTGGCCTTTCTTCCTTCTGTCCTTCTTCCTTCCTTCCTTCCTTCCTTCCTTCCTTCCTTCCTTCCTTCCTTCCTTCCTTTTTTCTTTTCTTTTTTTTAGCTTAGATTTAATGAGAATTTATGCTTGTATACAATAGATTTTTATTCTCTAAGTCTGCTACATAGGTTACGGATGAGGTAAAGAAATATGAAGAAATCCTGTATGGAAAGGGTTGGAGTTAATAAACAAGGGTGGATTATCCTTTACATATCTTGTTTGCACATACATTTTTAATTTCTTTATTTTCTGATTAGACTGTGATATCCTGAAGAGCAGGAGCTGTTTTTTTTTCTTTTGTTGTCCTTGTTTTTGTTAATTTTGTTATGCTTGTTTTTGTCTTTCTTTGTATTCCCAGAACTGAGCCTTTTGCTCTGGCACGTAGCTTAATAAGTAATAATATACTGACTGGCTTTGCTATTTCAGAAAAATTTTTATTTCTAAAGGAATGATATAACTTAAGGATGAGTCCATCCTAGAATGTTTACAAGATTTCTAGATTAAGAATACTTAAAGAAGAATATGTCTACTAGAAGGCATGATGTCCAGACAAAAGTCTATGTTTAGAGATAGAGGAATAACTTCATAGTGCCAGACTGTAACTCACCAGTAGAATTATTCCCTGTAGGATACCCGTCTCATAATTAAACCCTGATAGAATCAGTTAGATTCTGTAGGCCCTAACCCTCCAACATCCCAGTGTCTCACAATCATTAAATGAGTAGAATCATGTACACATGAATAAATAGAATTAGGAGAATTTGGCTGAGAATATAATTAAACTTTCTCCTTTTAAATTTATTAACTTAAGTTTTGAGTATTAAAGCTTAATTGGATATATATATATATTTCTCAAAATCTTATATACCTATATGTAATATATCTATATATCATCTTATGTTTCTATTCATATACATATATATATATATATATGTATGTATGTGTGTGTGTGTGTGTGTATATATATATATATATATATATATATATATATATATATATATATCCATAAGTATCTGTTTCTCTTGAATCAACAATATAATCTTCAACATTACTTCTTGGAGCTATATAATTCTAGATTTCTTATCATTCTTATGAGTATTTTCTATGAAAAAGATGATAAAGATGTCTATTAAGAAAATGTATGTTAGTCACGGTCTTCCTTTACTCTGCTGGTGCATTCATAAAATGAAGTTTAGTGACAGAAGTGGTAGGAGAGAAGTGTTTCTATATTTTGGGGAAAAGTCATATATAATCTTAAAAGATTTAAGATATCATTGCTGTTGTAGATGAAATTTTGGTGCCCAGAGTAGGAAAATAATTTCAATTTAAATGGTAAAATATGTATACAAAGCAGGTTTTAGAGGGGAGTATACATAGTTAAGGATTGAAAACAAAGATTCAAGCAAATTTTTGGAAAATGGGTAGTTACACATTGATCATGAGCAGTTTGATTGTTTAAAGAGGTAGAGAAAGAAGTAATATTTATTTTAAAAGGGAAAACATGAAAACAAAGAAACACATTTCAAGGAACCAAATGAGATAAAGGACCTTATTAAGACTTTGTCACTGCAGGGAATAATAGTACTTCATCTCATTTGCATATAACTGATTTATTACTAAAAAAGGGCAAAATTTAAAAAAATGAAAATTTATAAACATTTAGAGCATAAGGTAGAGTTTATAAAAATATTGTTTTTATAGGAGAAGAATACTAATAGGAGAGAAACACAGATAGGAGACACCTAGGGAATTGTTGCCTCTTAAAATAAAAGTTAGTCATTGAAGTCAGGAGGCTCCTAAGCTACTGATCACATAGGAGCTGGAGAAAGAAAACTGATATATGGGAAGAGAGGAAATGAAACCAGAGCAGAAGGCTTAAACACTACTCTTTCAGAGTTATGGCAGCTAGAAAGAGTCAACCAACAGAAGGAAAAAGGTTAATGATTTTTTTATTCTTAAGATAAAGTTGTAATTTCATTGGTCAATATTTTCTTTGACTCCTATTGTCCTTTATTAATATCTACAATGGGAGAGAGATGAAGCATCCTATTAAGTTTCTGTTGCTCTCTGCTGTCACCTCTGGTTCCAAACAGGATTGTCCCTCACATTCAGGAGTGTGCTGGAGTCAGTTCTAACATGTTTTAAAGATTTTTTTTTATTTTCAGTGTGAGGATTTACATATCAGAAATCGGCAATTACCACAAGTCAAGATTTGATACATTATGTTTTTTATAGAGTTAAGAAAGCGATAATAATGCAGATTAAATTGAAAATTGTGTGCTTCCCCCCCCACCTTGTTTCAAATCCACTTGATTTTCTTTCATGTTTTATAGACACAGTTGTAGATTCAAATCTGGCCTCAGACACATATTAGCTCTGTGACCCCAAGCAAGTCACTTAACATTATTTGCCTCAGTTCCTCATCTATAAAATTGAGCTGGAGAAGGAAATGGCAAATAACTCCAGTATCTTTCCAAGAAAAATCCAGAATTGGGTCACAATGTATCAGACACAACTGAACAGCACACAACAACAATGAAATCACTGTGTATATTGTTTTCTTGGCTCTACTTACCTCATTCTGCATCAATTCATGTTTCTCTGTATTTATCACATTCATTTTTCTTTAAAGGAGAGTAATATTTCATAACATTTATGTACCTAAATTTATTTAGGTATTCCCCAATCAATGTACATCTACTTTGTTTCCAATTCTTAGCTATCCAAAAAGTGCTGATCTTATCAAGGACATCCTTAGTGTATAAACCCAGCAATGGAGGCTCTGGTTCAAAGAGTATGGACATTTTATTAAATTTGTTCACGTAATTCAAAATTGTTTTCTAAAATAGCCATATTATTTCATAACTTCTACAACAATCTATTGGTGTTCTTATCTTCCCATAACTCCTCCAACATTGTTGATATTTTTGTCATTTTTACAAATTTGCTTTACAGCTAGATCTATTTCTAATTCTGAGATTAGGTTATTTAAAATCTCTATTTGGTCTTCTGATAGTCTGGATATTTTATATGTGTGAATGTATATCTTTATTTATTGTTCTCAGTTTTCTTAGCATGTAACTATCTACAATATGCTCTAAGTATTCTCTTTATTTCTTCTGCTTTTGCAATGATTTCAGCTTGCTCATTTGTTATATTGTTGATTTGATATTCTGCTCTTTTTTTAGTAACATTACTTAATATTTTATCATTTTGTTAGTTTTTATGACTTTTAGTTTTATTTAATATTTCTGTTGTTTTGTTCTAACTTATCCATTTCCCCTCTGTTTTTATTTTTTCTTTCTTGTCTTTATTTTAGATTTATTTGTTCATTCTCTAATTTGTTTTAAATTATATATTAAGTTTATTAATCTTCTTTTTTTCTATTTTGTTAATCAATGACTATAAGGATATATTTTTCCCCCTGAGGTCTCCTTTAGCTAGATCATACAGATTTTGATATGTTGTTTCATCATTATTATTTTCTTTTACATAGTTATAAGTTATTTCTCTGATTTGGTCTTTAACTCAGTCATTATTTAAGATTCATTCTTAAGTCTCTTTTAGTGTCTATTTTTTCTTTGAGATCCCTGAACTAATTTCTATTCTTATTCTATTCTTATTGCATTGTTGTTTGTAAAGGGTGTATTGATTATTTCTTCCTCTTTGCATTTATTTGTAATATCTCTGTGCCCTACTACATGGTCATGTTTTATGAAAGTTTCATGTTATGCAGAGAAATATGTATATGTTTTGTTGTCCCATGTAAAAGGGGCCATAAAACTTCTGGTTTCTCTGGAAATTTTAGTTCCATATGTCTGTTTTGTTTATCTTTCTTTAGACTTATTAAAAAATGAAAAAGTGATATTTTATTCACATTAAAGTTATGATTTATGCTGTATTTTCTCCATCTATTTCTAAAATGTTCTCCTTCCCCCCAAATTATGAGTGTTCACCTCCTGTGCTGTAAAAGCAATACTATATTCCTTCAATTTCTTTACTATTTTTAAGGTTGCTCTGTTTTCACTGATATTCTTCTTACCCCTGACCCCTGATTCTCATTTGTTACCCCTTTCCCTTTCATGTTTTGTTTATTAATTCCTCTTTCCTGCTTTTTTCTTAGTTGTATATTTCTACTCCCTCTTTCCCCTCATTCTATTAGGTATATTTCCTATTCCTCTCCTCCCCATTTAGTGGATCCTGGTTTGTTTTTTTTTCTTAATTTCATTTTTGTACCTTTCCTGAAAAAGGATTCCTTTGACTATCTTCATTACCCATTTTATCTACTTGTTTATTCTGGACTCTGATTCTCTGATTCATGGCCCTTATAATTATCTGGTTGCTCACTCTTTTCTGTATTTTTCATAAAATTAAAGATTCTAAGGTTTATATTCTAGGCTTTGTTCTCTAGATGCTTTGTGCCTCTGCCTTGTAGCATTTACCCTAATGAATTCTCCTTTTCCACTGCCCCTTACTCATAAGAATAAAGCTAATTATTACAGATGTTAGAGAGGATACTAACCCATTCTAGGGCTCCTGCACACTGACTTATACCATCTCTTTTTGACATTTTTAATACATTTGTCTGGAAATCTCCTCTTTATTCATGCTCTCCTTCCCTCCAGTTGTCAGTTGCACCTAAATGTTTCAATTCCCCCCTCCCTAGACTTTCAGGCACTAAAATTCCCAAGCTCCATACAGTATAAAGTCCTCATCTCCCTTTACCCAAAGGAACATTCATCAGTGCAATTACCTCCCACCTTCAAAGTAAAACTTCCTTGCTTTATTACATCTCTTCTTCTTCTTCTTCTTCTTCTTCTTCTTCTTCTTCTTCTTCTTCTTCTTCTTCTTCTTCTTCTTCTTCTTCTTCTTCTTCTTCTTCTTCTTCTTCTTCACTAGTCAAATGGGGTTAAGTGACTTGCCAGGGTCATATAGCTTGTAAGTGTCAAGTGTTTGGTCTGAGGCCGGATTTAAACTCTAGACCTCCTGACCTCGGAGCCAGTGCTGTATATACTGTGCCACCTAGCTGCCCCTACATCCACTCTTCTTTACTCACTCCTCTGCAACGTCTTTCTGAAAATACAGACGTCACCTCAACCTAATGGCTACCCCTGGATTTGACTCCAGTACATCACTTACTACTCTATATCCCCTTCCTCCTTCCTCTTTTTTCATGCATCCTCCTATCTAGTAATGTAATACCACTAAAGAAGGATTCACCTGTACGCAGGGTGTCACCAGGTTCTATCCATAGTGCCACCTGCCCATCTCTTCACTTCTCAGCTATTGCCTCTCCCAGATATCCACATTCACTCCTGTATCTTTACGTACATTTTTAAAAAGTTCTTTACTACTCTTTCTGATGACACTCTGTTGTGATTGCTTTTTGGATTTGTTCATTCCTCTTTCATTTCTGTTATTTCAAATGTTTAAGATATAAATAATTTCTTCATTTTTATTATATATTCTAAAACTGTTTCAAACTCTTCTTTATTATAGAATGTCCATATTTTGTCACATATAGTTAGATGTAGATGTGCAGAACAAGTCACCCTGGATTACACCTTGAACTCCACTGCTCTTTGGAACACATTAATCTCCTATCTCCTACTCCTTTTTCTAATGAGTAAGGAATAATTTTGTCTTATTTGAGTATCCTTTTCTTTGTATTTGAAAGTATTTTTCCTGATGGCTTACAGAGCTTATTGTTTCTGAATTTATTTGTTAAATGTAACCATTATTCCCCTTAAAATTTGCAACCTTTTTTTTTTCGTCCTGTCATGTTCTTCTGGGAGATTTATAATTCTTAGGTTTCCTATGTGTTCTGTCTTTGAGACCTACATGTTGTCTTTGCATAGTGAGCATATTGTATTTTAATATTCTTATTTTTGCTTCTCTTCTAGAATGTCTTTCACTTCTATGTATTGCATTCCCAATCTATTGTTCCCTCTTTTTTTCTATAGGATGAATTGAATTGCTGCTATATATTGAAGCTATTCTATTCATCTCATTATTTTTTTCTATGCAGGACATAGATTCTGCTCTCTTATTTTTCATTTCTCTTTTAAAACACTTAGGAATAACATGTGTGATTCCATGTTCTCCTCAACTTCAGCATCATCCTTTCCCCTATCAAGTGTTGGATCATTTTCCTTTATCATATTTTATTTGTAGGTTCCTGAACTTGTCCACTAGATATGAAGGTTGTATTTCCTTTTCTTTCTTATAGTTTTTCCTTTTGATTTACCTGTTTATCTTCAAGGTCTTTTAAATGTCTTCTTTCTGGAATATTTGTTACTTTTTGTCTCTTCCTTTTTTTATTTTCTTTTTTGTTGCTCATTTCCAACTCTTTCCTCACTGATTGTAGTTTCCTTGGGGGATGCATCTCAAATATCTTACCCACCTCCTGCAATGAATAATTCATAGCTCACCATCATAGATCTTTGCCTCAACCAACTTTTGGGTGGTCAAAACTAGCGCCACCTGGATGCTTCATGAAGCATCCTTAGGCTTCATGGAGTACTACCTAGCTCCTGCTACACAGTCTTCTGGTTTTTGTTGTGTTGTTGTTGTTGTTGTTGTTGTTGTTTGTTTGTTTTTTATCCTTTCCCACTCCCTTTCTTCTTTAGTTTTTTTGGCCTGACACTGACGTAAATTGTCATTGCCTGCTGGCACTGGCATTTTAGAGCCTGATGGCACCAGAAGTTCAGAGCTACCTACAGTTCAGAGCTTTGCAGCATTGCTGATTCTGAATTGCCAGACTTTTGCTCCTAAAGGCTGTTGCTAAGCTGGCTGTTGAGGACCAAGGAATCATTCACAGTATGGAGCTTTGGTCTATAAGGACCACAGGGAGATGACAGGGAGAGGGAACCATGGTGTAGTGGTGTATTTTGATGTAATCCTGTGTCATACCCCTGAACTTGTCCTTGGGAGGTGGGAGAGCATAGCTCCGGGTCAGTGACTGTCATTACCTGACAGTATATTTTTTTCTCTTTTTTTTTGCATTCTTGGTATCCTAAACCATGGAATATGTGAATTTGCCTTATCTTTGGGAAACAATTCTTATTTTGGGGAGGTCTGAGAGGACATGGAAATTGGAGAAAATTTTAAGTTCACCATGTTATTGCTTATTTGACACCTGCTTTTACTTTAAGATGAGTGTCTATTGTGGTCTAAACATTTTATCATTTTGCAATGTAAAGAGTTGTTTTAAAAATATTATCATTTTGTCTGATGGTATAAATATCAAATGCATTAGTGGAAGTTCAGTAGCTAAAATGGTGAGTGAGGAGTGGGAGAGGAGAATATTTCCCCTAAACATGGATATGTCTAGGATTGAAGAGATTTGAGGATAACTATCTGGTAGAGGTCCATCACTGAGAACTTATTCCTACTAGTGTGAGAACAGATTGGAGTGAGGAAGCCAACTTAGAAAGTGAATAGCTATAAACACAATCCATCCTAAGGGTGGTATATTGTATGACATTGTGTAGAGATCCAGATAATTTCACTCATGAATGACACCACTACTGTTATCAAAGAAAAAAAATTTGAGTTACATGCTTCCCACATAACTAAAAATATAATCACTGCAACCAGTTTGTTATTCCTATTCCACAGTAACTATGGTAAGATTAAATGAACTGTCTACCCTCATCAGCAAGCTGTCACTATAACAGGGAAAGATGAGAGACTTTAAAAAATGATGGCACTATAAAACAAAGAGAAGTATAAAGCAAATGACTACTTTGTGATTTATTAAAGAATAGAGAGTCTTGGTTCACCAATTATAGGCATATGCCTCATTTTCCTGTGGGTCCCAGAACAGTTATAAGATGATATTATAGCAGCATTTTGTTCATAGTCTAAAAATACAGGACACCCATTCTAAACTACCAAGCAACATAGAACAGACACATTTTCTGTAGTTTTCATGCTGACAAATCTCAAGATGAGAAATGGGAAATTTCCTAAAATGTGGCATCTTGTCTAAGACACAGCTTATTCCAGTGGTTCTGAGTCATATTCATTGAAGCTGGTTTCCCACAGCCAGCATTGGTTTTCATTCTTTACAAGTAAGAGACTAGTAACAGTGCACTCAATCAGCCATTGGCAAATAGAAAGAAAAAAAACACTTCTTCAGCCCCTATCTTTCTCTGTTGGGTGCCATGTAAGAGCACATTCTTATTACCTTATAAACATCATATTATTACAATAACATTTTCAAAGAGTGAATTTGACAGGAAAAAAAAAGTTGAGGTTATCTTTTCCTCTTCTAAGAAAGCCTGATGTTACTATAGTGTGGCACATTAGAAAGAAAACTGGTCTTTGAGTTAGAAGAACAAAGTTAAATTTCACTACTGGCAAATCATTTACCCTTCCAGTGCCTCAGGTTACTCATTTGTTAAATAAAGCCTTTGGAATAGTCTCTTCCACCTCTAGATTTATGATCTTGTGATTAGTTTTTGTTTGGTATTTGTTTCCATTGGAATGTAAATGAAAAATAATTTCTCTAAAGCATGGAAAAAATACCAATCTATAAGTGGAACACTTAGCTATACTTTGGCTTTAATAGTAATAACAATTAATATGGAGACAGTGCTTTATGGACAATGAAACATTTTGATCATCACCATATCTATCTAATTTTTATGGATAGAGATAAAAGATTCAGAGAAATTAAATGACTTACCTAATATTATTCAATGTATAAGATTCAACCTCAATTTTCCTGAGAACAATTCTATTATTCTTTTCATTATTTTATAAGAGCTTTTCTTAATGATCCCAAACTTTCCATTCCCTATCTATCCATCCTAACTCATTAAAAGGGCAAGCAAAATAGCAATTATACATTTAAAGTCGCGTAAACATAATTCCATGTTAAGCCGTAACACAAAAAAGCTACAAAATATAAAGAAAAATCAGAAAGTTTTACTTCAATTTGCATTCTGAGTGCATCAATTCTCTCCTTGAAGGTGGATAGCATTTTTTGTCATGAGTTGTTTGGAACTATCTTGAATCATTGTATTGAACAGGATATCTAAGTTTTTCATGATTATCATGATTTCAACATTGCTATAACTGTATATAATGCTTTCCTAGTTCTACTCACTTCACTTTGCATCAGTTCAAATAAATCTTCCCAGGATTTCTGAAACTGTCCTACTTATCATTTCTTTTGGCACAATAGTATTCCTTCACAGTCATATGCCACAAATTATTTCACCATTCCCTGATTGATGGACATCTCTCAATGTCCAAATCTTAGCTACCACAAAAAGAGTTGCTATAAATATTTTTGCACAAAAAGATCTTGTTTCCATTTTCTTTACTCTCTTTGTAATACTGACCTAGTAGTGGTATTGCTGGGTAAAAAGTTAAACAGAAATTTATAGCCATTTAGGAATAGGCCCAAATTTTTTCTCCAAAATGATAGATTGTTGTTGTTCATGTGCTTCAGTTGTATCCAACTCTTTGTGACTCCTTTTGGAGTTTGCTAGAAAAGATACTGCAGTGATGTGCCATTTCCATCTCCAGATCATTTTACAGGTAAGAACTGAGGTAAATAGGGTTAAATGACTTACCCACGGTCACATAGCTAATAAGTATATAAGACCAGATTTAAACTCAGGAAGATGTGTCTTCCTGACTCTAGGCCTGGCACTCTGTCCATTGAGCCACCTAGCTGTTCTTATTGGACTAGTTTTTTTTTTTTAATTCCACCTGTGTATCTATTTTCCCTCAACCCATCCAGAATTTTTCATTTCTGATTGGTGTGAGGTGGTACCTCACCATTGTTTTAATTTGCATTTCTCTAATTAATAGGGCTTTAGAGATTTTTTCCAATTGACTATTAATAGTCTTGATTCTTTTTTTTTTCCAGCCAAAACCAAGGTTTATTAAGTATCCACCATATTGGCCAGACTTTTAAGGAATCCAAACATTTGTGAGCTGTTGGCTAGGTTCTTAAGGAATCTGAGCAGTGGCTAGATTATAATAATCTGAGCCTATTATTTTTAAATTATTTTATTTTGTTAGATATTTCTCAATTACATGTACATTTTCTAACCACCATTTTTTTAAACTTTGAGTTCCAAATTCTCTTAGTTCTCCACCTTCTTCTTCTTTGAGAAGGCAAGCAATTTGAATTCAATTATACATATGAGGTCACAAAAACATTTTCATATTAGCCATGTTGCAAAAGAAAACACAAACAATGCAATTCAAATAAAGAAATTATAAAAAGTATGCTTCAATATGCATTCAGAGTATATCAGTTCTCTCTCTTTAAAGGTGGATAATATTTTTCATCATGGGTTCCTTGGAATTGCCTTGGATCATTTTCTTGTTCTTTGTAGTTGTTTCTTAAAGTTGATAATCCTTACAATACTGCTGTTACTATGTACAATCTTCTAGTTCTGCTCATTCCTATTTTCATCAGTTCATATAAGTCTTTTTTTCTGAAATAATCATGCCTTTCATTTCTTATGGGATAAATAATATTCCATCAAAATTATATGCCACAACTTGTTTAGCCATTTTTGATAGGTATCCCCTCGACTTCTAATTCTTTGATACTACAAAAAGAGCTGTTATAAATGATTTTGCACAAATAAATACTTTTTTCTCTCCTTTGATCTCTTTGGTACATAGACATAGCAAAACTATTGCTGAATCAAAGAGAATGCACAGTTTTAAAGCCCTTTGAGCATAGTTCCAAATTGTTCTCCAGAATACCTGGACTATTTCACAACTCCATCAGTATTGCATTAGTGTTCCCATTTTTCCATATCACCTCCAGGATTTTTAATTTTCCTTTTCTGTCATGTTAGCCAATTTGATAGGTGTGAGGTGGTACTGCAGAGTTTTTTTAATTTGTATTTCTCTAGTCAGAAGAGTTTTAGAGCATTTTTTCATGTGACTATTGATATCTTTGATTTCTTTTTCTGAAACTGCTATTTCATATCCTTTGAACCTTTATCAACTGTGAAATAGATCTTTTTTTATATAAATTTGGCTCAGTTCCCAATATATTTCAGAATGAAGCCTTTATGAGAGAAATTTGCACTCAAAATTGTTTTTGAGTTTTTTCTTTTCCTTACAATTTTGGATGTATTTTGTTTCTGCAAAAACGCTTTTTTAATTTTATGTAATCATAGTTATCTTTTTATTTCTGGTAATCATATCTCTTTTTTGATCATGAATTCTTCCTTTATCCATATCTGACAGGGTTTTTTTGCTGTTTACTTATGATATTACCATTTATGTCTAAATAATTAATCCATTCTGATCTTGTCTTTGTACATGGTATAAGAAGTTGGTCTATACCTAGTTTCTGCCAAACTGTTATTTCTTCTTCTGAAAACTACCTAATCATACCCTTTCATCATTTATCACTTGGGGAATGGCTCTTTTTATACATAAAATTTGACTCAGTTCCCTACACCTTTGAGAAATAAGTACTTAATCAGTGAAACTTGCTGCACAAAAGTGATATTACTTCATTATCTATGGTATCTTTTAGGAAAATGTAGTTCCTCTATTTTAATTAGGTTTTTTTTATTGCTTTGCTTTGTCTGGAATCATGATTGTTACCCCTGCCTTTTTTTATTTAAGCTGAAGCATAATAGATTCTGCTCCAGCCCTTTATTTTAAACTCATTGTATGTCTTTCTGTTTCAAGTGTATCTCTTATAAACAACATATTGTTGGATTCTGGTCTATAACCCATTCAGTTATCTGCTTATATTTTAGTAGGTTGCTCATCACATTCACAGTTATGATTACTAACTGTATTTTTCTCTCCATCCTATTTTCTTATGTTTATCCTTTCTTTTTATCCTGTCTAACCTCAAAAGTCTCTTTGGCTTCTAAAACTGCCTCCCTTATTATACCATCCTTTTTATCACCTCCCTATCATTTATCTCCTTTCCCTCATGTATCGCTACTGAGTCAGATAGATTTCTATACCCAACTGACTGCATATGTATGTATGTGTGTGTATATGTATGCATGAATGTATATGTGCATGTATGTGTATATGTATGTGTGTGTGTATATACACACACACACACACACACACACATACATATTTCTTCTTTGAACAAATTCAGATGAGACTGAGGTTTTAAGTATTGACCACTTCCCCTCTATTTTCTTCTCCACTGTAAAAGATTTTCCTTGCATGCCTCTTTTAGGTAAGAAAAATTCCCCTGTTCTACCCCTCCCTTCCCCCTTCTCCCAAAGCATCCCTTCTCACTCTTTCTTTTTTTTTTGAGATCATTCCAAAGCAATTAAATCATATTCTTGTTCTTTATCTATGTAAACCTTTAACAATGCTAAAGTTTTTAAGAGTTATAAATATTATCTTCCCATATACTCATATAAACAATTTAAACATAATAAGTCCCTTATGGTTTCTCTTTTATTTTTATCTTTATATACTTCTCTTGAGCCCTGTTTTTGAATATCAAATTTTTCTATTCAACTGTGGTCTTCTCATTAAGAATGCTTGAAAGTCTTCTACTTCATTAAGTATCCATCACCCCCTGCCCAAAGGATTATACTCATTTTTGCTGGGTAGGATATTCTTGTTTGTAATATTAGCTCCTTTGCCTTCTGGAATATCATATTCCAAGCCTTCTGCTCTCTTAACATGGAAGATCCTAAATCTTATGTGATCCTATCTATGGCTCCTTGATATTTGAAGTGTTTCTTTATGACTGCTAGCAATATTTTCTCCTTGACCTTGGACCTAACAAATTTGGCTATAATATTCCTTAGTCTTTTTATCTCTTCAGGAGCTTGTCAGTGAATTCTTTCAATTTCTATCTTATCTTCTGGTTCTAGAATATCAGGGCAGTTTTCCTGCCTGTAGTTCACCATCTTGTACTACCCCACACATCTTTACTTTATTGGTTTAAATGTGTTCAAATTATTTTTAACACAAAAAATTTATTTTATTAGGACACTAATAAAGAGGTTTAATATATGAACAGCAATTTTGTTCTGAAACTGACATAAGTGAAAATCTTAAGATGAGTTGTTACTTTTGGCCAGTTTTTGGCAATATGACCCTGGTTCCTTAACTGTAATAGTATTTTTCTTTCTCCCAAAAATTCAATCAATTCATGATCTTATCCATGAAGGCACTCCCTCTATTGGTGCTGATAGTGACCCATCTCTGCTGTCTCTTCCTCTGTGACATTTTTCACTGGTCTGTCATAGAGATTCTCCACATGGCTCCTTAGTACACTGGAGTGCTTTCTCTGCTTTTTACATTTTGTGAGTTCCAATCCATCACTAATATTGACTTTCTATTACTCCAGATATTTCCATGTGACTGTTCATCATTTTACACCCTTTTACATCCTGTCTTGCACACGGGTCATCAGTATAAATAGGCATACTTTTGCCCCCTACCTGTCTGTTATTTGTACCAGGTTTTGCTTGAAAACCTTGATTCTTCAGAGATCAAGGCATTCCAAGATTTTGGGCATATAGGATTCTTGGAAGAACATTTGTGTTTAAAAAAAAAATAAGATAGAACAGTCAGAGCAGAGTGAAGATGGCGGAGTAAAAGCAGTGATCTGCCTGAGCTTTCCCCCAAACTCCTCCAAATAACTATTAAAAAAGGCTCTAAACAAATTCTAAAGCAGCAGAACCCTCTTGGAGCCACAGATGAGAATTGGGTTGCAAGTCAACAGCAAAGGTTGAAAGCAGCCCTGCAAAGTTAGCAGTCCTTGCATCAGAGGTACATATCTTCCCTTAACATCTCCTTTGCCATTAAAATGACAAAATGAAACAAATTACCAACCCAAGACAGTCTGGATGATTGGAAAGGTATATCGTGCCAGGCTGGGAAAGGAAGACAATTTGGTGTGGGTGCACAGGCCGTAGCAAACCTTGAGGAGGCCTCAGAGGACTGACTCACAGGCAGCTGTGGCAGTTTCCAGACTTCTCAAACCATGAATGCCAAAGACAACTTAGAAGGTCAGTGGGAAAAGTCTGTTTCTGCTGTGAGAGAGAAGGGTGAGGTCCCAGCTCCATTCCCTGAGCTTGGCCCCAGGGAGGCGGCTGCCTCCTGAGCTTCTGGCCCATAGGTTGACAGGGAATCCAGTGACTGATCAGAGTGGGATTGCAGTGATCTCTCTGCTGGTGCAGTATTCTCTTGCTTTGTCAGTGCTTGGATTTGGGTCACCGCTCTGGGTGGTGGTCCTGGGGTGAGAAGGAACACTGGCATGGTGGAGCTTGTGGTGGCTGTAAGAGGAAGTCCTTCTCACAGTTCCAAGACAGAAAAAAGCACATAGAGCAGAGCACAGGACAGGAAAGGAGGAAACACCTCACCCTTGATCATGTCACCTTGTAAAAACTGAAAATTTACAGGTCCTTAGAAGTATCTCTGAAAACAACTGCACAAAACCACTGAAGCTTGGGATAGTACATTCTCCACACTGGAAACAGACTCCTACCTTTTTTTTTTTTAATATAAATTTATATATTTTTAGTTTTCAATATTCACTTCCACAAGTTTTTGAGTTCCAAATTTCTCACCCCAAGATGGCATGCATTCTGAATACCTCTTCCATTGGTCTGCCTTCACTTCTATCACTCCCCCCTCCCTTCTCTTATCCCCTTCCTGTTCTATTTTCCTGTAGAGCAGGATAGACTTCTGTACCCCATTTCCTGTATTTCTTATTTCTCAGTTGTGTGTGAAAACATTTTTTTAAACATGTGTTTTTAAAACTTTGAGTTCCAAATTTTCTTCCTTCCTCCCTCCCCACCCACCCTGATTGAAAAGGCAAGTCACTCAATATAGGTTGTACATGTGCAGTTATGCAAAACACTTCATTAGTAGACATGTTGTGAAAAACTAACTCTATTTCCCTTAATCCTATCCTGCCCTCCCATTTATTCTATTCTTTCTTTTGACCCTGTCCCTCCTCAGAAGTATTTGCTTTGATTACCCTCTTATTCTGCCCTCCTCTCTAACACCCCCTGTTCTCTTGTCCACTTCTCCCCCTATTTGCCTGTACGTTAAGACAGATTTCCATACCAAATTGAATGTGTATGTTATTCCTCCTTAAGCCAAATCCTATGAGAATAAGATTCTCATTCCCTCTCACCTTCCCCTGTTTCCTCCACTGTAAGACTTTTCTTTCTGTTTTTTTTTTGTGAATAATTTACCCCATTCTACCTCTCTCTTTCTTCTTCTCTGAGTATCATCCTCTCTCATCCTTTAATTTTATTCTCCAGATATGACTCCTTAATCTTCAACTCACCCTGTGCCCTCTATCTATCTATATATACATACACACAATTTTTTTTCCTTCAACTACCCTAATACTGACAAAGTTCTCATGAGTTACAAATATCATCTTTCCATGCAGGAATGTAAACAGTTCAATCTTAATAAGTCTCTTATGATTTCTCTTTCCTGTTTACCTCTTCATGTTCCACTGGAGTCCTGTATTTGAAAGTCAAATTTTCTGTTTAGCTCTGGTCTTTTCATCAGGAATGCTTGAAAGTCCTCTATTTCACTGAATGACCATTTTTTCCCCTGAAGGATTATACTCAGTTTTGCTGGGTAGGTGATTCTTGGTTGTAATCCTATCTCCTTTGCCCTCCGGAATATTATATTCCATGCCCTGCGGTCTTTAATGTAGAAGCTGCTAAATCTTGTGTTATCCTGATTGTGTTTCCACAGTACTTGAATTGTTTCCTTCTGGCAGCTTGTAATATTTTCTCCTTGACCTGGGAATTCTGGAATTTGGCTATAATATTACTAGGAGTTTTCCTTTGGGGATCTCTTTCAGGAGGAGATCTGTGGATTCTTTCAATTTCTATTTTGCCCTCTGGTTCTAAAATATCAGGGCAGTTTTCCTTGATAATTTCTTGAAAGATGATGTCTAGGCTTTTTTTTGATCATGGCTTTCAGATAGTCCAATAATTTTTAAATTCTCTCTCCTGGATCTATTTTCCAGGTCAGTTGTTTTTCCAATGAGATATTTCACATTGTTTTCTAATTTTTCATTCTTTTGGATTTGTTTTACAGTGTCTTGATTTCTCATAAAGTCACTTCCAATTGCTCTATTCTAATTTTTAAGGAAGTATTTTCTTCAGTAATCTTTTGGACTTCCTTTTCCATTGGCCAATTTTTTTTTAGGGCATTTTTCTCCTCATTGCTTTTTGGACCTCTTTTGCCATTTGGGTTAGCTGTTTTTTAAGGTGTTATTTTCTTCAGTATTTTTTTGGGTCTCCTTTAGCAAGCTGTTGACTTGTTTTTCATGATTTTCTTGCATCACTCTCATTTCTCTTCCCAGTTTTTCCTCTACTTCCCTTACTTGCTTCTCAAAATCCCTTTTGAGCTCTTCCAAGGCCTGGGACTGATTCATATTTTTCTTGGAGGCTTTGGATGTAGGAGCTTTGATTTTGTTGTCTTCTTCTGTTGTATATTTTGATCTTCTTTCACCAAAGTAAGATAATATAGTCTGACTCTTTTTGCGCTGCTTGCTCATGATCCCAGCCAATCTTGAGTTTTAAACTCCTTGTTAAGGTAAGAGTGTGCTTCCAATGTGGAGAGTGTACTGTCCCAAGCTTCAGGGGTTTGTGTAGCTGTTTTCAGAGATACTTGTAGGGACCTGTAAATTTTCAGTTCTTCCAAGGTGGTATGGTAAGGGGCGAGGTGTTTACTCCTTTCCTGGCCTGTGACCACAAGTATTCCTTTCTGTCCTGTAACCATGAGGAGGGGCTCCTCTCCATAGCCACTACAAGCTCCACCATGCCAGCGCTACTCCCCACCCCGGCACTGCTGCCCAGAACTGTGACCCAGATCCACACACGGGCAAAGCAAGAGATTCCTGCCTCAGCACTGGCATACAGATCCCTGCAGTCCCTCTTTGATCAGTCATTGGATTCCCCCTCAGTCTGTGGGCCAGAAGCTCAAGGAGGAGCTGGCCGCCGCCCCCCTCAGGGCCATGCTCTTGGGGAATGGAGCTTCCTCTCTGACCACCGACAGAAACAGACTTTTCCCACTGACCTTCTAAGTTGTCTTTGGCATTGGTGGATTGAGGAGTCTGGAAACCTCCACAGCTGCCCGTAATTCAGTCCTCTGAAGCCTGCTCCAGGTTGCTGCAGCCTGCGCACCCACGCTGTGCTGAGCTGCGCTCCCAGCCCGGTGCGATACACCTTTCTGATCAATCATCCAGGTTGTCTTGGGCTGGAAATTTGTTTCACTCTGTCTTTTTGTGGGTTCTGCTATTTCAGAATTTGTTTAGAGCCATTTTTTTATGAGTATTTGGAGGGGTTTGGGGGAGAGCTCAAGCAAGTCACTGCTTTCACTCCATCATCTTGGCTCCGCCCAGCTAACCAACTCCTACCTTAACAAAGAGTTTATAACTCAAGTAGTTGTCCAGGATCATGAGCAAGCAGAACAAAAAGAGTCAGAGTATTGAATCTTACTTTGATGACAAAGAAGATCAAAACATACAACCAGAAGACAACAAAGTCAAAGCTCATACTTCCAAAGCCTCCAAGAAAAATATGAATTGGTACTAGGCCTTGGAAGAGCTTAAAAAGGGTTTTGAGAAGCAAGTAAGATAAGTAGAGGAAACTGAGAGTGGTGCTAAAGGAGACCGAAAAAATACTAAAGAAAATAACACCTTAAAAAATAGCCTAACCCAAATTGCAGAAGAGGTCCAAAAAGCCCATGAGGAGAAGAATGCTCTAAAAAGTAAAATTGGCTAAATGGAAAAGAAAGTCCAAAAGCTTACTGAAGAAAATACTTCCTTCAAAATTAGAATAGAGCAAGTGGGAGCTAGTGAGTATTAGAGAAATCAAGTCACTGTAAAGCTAATCCAAAAGAAGGAAAAAATAGAAGAGAATGTGAAATATCTCATTTGAAAAACAACTGACCTGGAAAATAGATACAGGAGAGAGAACTTAAAAATTATTGGATTACCTGAAAGCCATGATCAAAAAAAAGAGCCTGGACATCATTTTTCAAGAAATTATCATTTCATTGCTATTTTAGAAGTAGAGGGCAAAATAGAAATTGAAAGAATCCACCAATCACCTCCTGAAAGACATCCCGAAAGGAAATCTCCTAGGAATATTGTAGCTAAATTCCAGAATTCCCAGGTCAAGGAGAAAATATCTCAGGCAGACAAAAAAAAAAACCAAGCAATTGAAGTATTGTGGAAACACAATCAGGATAACACAAGATTTGGCAGTTTCTACATTAAAGGACCAGATGGCATGTAGTATGGTATTCTGGAGGGCAAAGGAGATAGGATTAAAACCAAGAATCACCTAGTCAGCAAAACTGAGTATAGTCCTTCAGGGTAAAAAATGGTAATTCAATGAAATATGGGACTTTCAAGCATTCCCAACAAGAAGACCAGAGCTGAATATAAAATTTGACTTTCAAATACAAGACTCAGTTGGAACATGGAAGAGATAAACAGAAAAGAGAAATCATAAGAGACTTATTAAGCTTGTATTGTTTACATGCCTACAGGGAAAAAAAAAATATTTGTAACTCATGAGTCCTTTGTCAGTATTAGGGTAATGGGAGGGGGAAAATGATATGTATGTATAGATAGAAAGATAGATAGATAGATAGATAGATAGATAGATAGATAGATAAATGGAATAGGGTGAATTGAAGATGAAGGGGTGATATCTGGAAAATAAAATTAAGGGGTGAGAAAGGATTATACTGAGAGAAAGAGAAAGGGAAAAGTAGAATGGGGCAAATTATCTCACATGAAACAGACAAGAAAAGGCTTTTACATTTGAGGGAACATGGGGGAAGGTGAGAGGGAATGAGTGAATTTTATTCTCATGGGATTTGGCTTAAGGAGGGAATAACATACACAATGGGTTATGGAAATTTATCTTACCCTACAGGAAAATAAGGGTGGAAGGGGACAAGAGAGCAGGGGGCTGATAGAGGGGAGGGAAGTTTGGGTGAGGGGATAATCAGAAGCAAGCACTTTTGAGGAGGAACAGGGTCAAAAGAGAGAATAGAATAAATGGGGTATAGGACAGGATGAAGGGAAATATAGTTAGTTTTTCAAAACATGACTACTATGGAAGTGTTTTACATGACTACATATCTATAACATGTATCGAGATACTTGCCTTTTCTATGAGGGTAGGGGGGATGGAGTAAGGGAGAAAATTTGTATCCCAAAGTTTTAAAAACACATGTTAAAAATTAAAAAAAAATAAAAAAAAGTTAAGTATAATGGGGAAGACAACATGCAAATAACTGTACAAAAGCTATATACAGGATAAATTCTCTATAACCAATAGGAAGAAAGCACTAGAATTAATGGAGGGGAGGAAAGAAGTATGGCTAATAAAGCTTTTTGGCTGGCTGAAAACAAAATAAATAAAAATTGAAAAGATCATATTTTATAATATATTTTAGAGAGAGGAAGATAAAACAAAACTGAAAAATAATTATGGCTAATATCACCATCCCATACCCAATGTGCTCCATAGAACACTGAAAGCTGTTAAACTATATTCTTATTTTAACATCTTTACAATTTTTTTTGTCTTATATTATGTAAAATAAAATGCTGTTCACTTATGTTGGAAGGTTAAGCTTATATATAGTTTGAAAAGATATTCCAAATGATAGAATCAAGTATTCTCTTTTGGCTTTATTTTAATGAAGAGTTGCATAAATACAGTCTAAACCAAATTTAAAAAGACTCATCTTCAAAAAATTTCTAAGATGTAAAAGGAAATTGAATAGTGCATTCCTTTTTCAATATGAGCTGCAAATATGCCACTGTAACACCACATAAATTCCAAAGAGCATTTAGAAAGTAAATCAAGTTTAGTTCTTCCCCCTCTGCAATGAAAAGCTACTCCCTGTGAATTAACAACTTTTTGAAGATGGGACTCATTTAATCAAATGCAGCCCTCAGACAAATGCATGCTTTTATAGCCTTTGGTCTAAATTGCTCCCCCTAGTGGTTGAAACAGTATGCAATTTTACCAGTAGTATATTACAGGGTTTGGGGTTTTTTTTTTTGGTTTTTTGGTTTGGTTTTTTTAGGCAATTGGGGTTAAGTGACTTGACCAGGGTCACACAGCTAGTAAGTGTCAAGTGTTTGGTCTGAGGCCAGATTTGACTCAGGTCCTCCTGACTTCAGGGCCGGTACTCTAACCATTGCACAACCTAGCTGCCCCTAACAGTTTTTATTTTCCCACATCCGTTCCAAAATTTATCATTTTCCTTTTATATCATACTAGCCAATATGACAGGTGTGAGATAGTAGCTCAGAGTTGCTTTAATTTGCATTCCTCTCATCAGTAGTAATTTAGAACAATTTTTCATATGACTACTGATAGCTTTGATTACTTTGTCTGAAAACTGCCTGGTCATATACTTTGATCATTTATCAGTTGAGGAATGGTTCTTTTTTCTATGAATTTGACTCAATTTTCTATGCTTTTGAGAAATGGAGTCTTTATCAGAGAAACTCACTATAAAACTTTTTTTTCACAGTAATTATTACCAACTATGAATTTCTCTCCATCCTATTTTTCCAATTCATTCTACTCTACCCCCTCCTTGCTTCTTCCCTCCCTCCCTCCCCTCTGTCCATTCTCAAAAGTGTTTTGCTTCTGACTTTTACCTTTCACAAACTGCCCACCTTCCGTCAGCTCCCCTCACTTCTCTTATCCTTTTTCCTTTGTACTCTCCTGTATGGTGAGACAGATATCCATACCCAAATGAGTGTGTCTATTATTCACTTTCTGAGCCAATTCTCATGAGAGTAAGGTTCATGTGCTCCTTTCCTGCTTCCCCTATTTTCTCCTCAACTATAAAATCTTTTTCAGGCCTTTTTTACATCAGATAATTATTTTTGCATTCTACCTATCCCTTTCCACTTCTCCCAGTGCATTTTTTTCATTCTTTACTTTTAATTTTTAGTTAATCATATGATTAAATTTAATTCACACTTCTGCTTTCTGTCTATATATACTCCTTCTAGCTGCCCTAATAATGAGAAAGATTTAGGAGTTATAAATATTTCCTCATGTAGAAATATAAAAAGAAAATGTTTAACCTTATCAAATCTTTTATGATTCCCCATTCCTCTCTACCTTTTTATGCTATTTTTGTATTTTCTGTTTAAAATTTTCTATTCAGCTCTGATCTTTTCATCAGGAATGCTTGAAAGGCCTCTATTTCATTGAATATCCATTCCCCCCTATCCCAAGTAATTATACTCAGTTTTATATGGAAGGTGATTCTTGGTTGTATTCCTAGCTCTTTTGCCTTCTGAAATATTATATTCCAAGCACTCTGATTCTTTAAAGTAGAAACTGCTAAATCTTGTGTCATCCTGACTGCAGATCCATGATATCTGAATTGCTTTTTTGCTTGTTTGTTTGTTTGTTTTGTTTTTTTGGCTGCTTGCAATACATTTTCTCCTTGATCTGGGAAGTTTGGAATTTGACTATAATATTCCTGGGAGTTTTCATTTGCAATCTCTTTCAGTAGGTGACCAGTGAGTTCTTTCAATTTGTATTTTACCTTCTGCTGCTAGAATATCAGGACAGTTTTCCTTGATAATTTCTTGAAAGAAGATGTCTAGGCTCTCTTTTGATGATGACTTTCAGGTAGTCCAATGATTCTTAAATTATCTTCCTGGATCTATTTTCCAGATCAGTTGTTTTCTCAATGAGTTATTTTACCTTTTTTTTTTTTTACTATTTAAAAAATGTTTATTATTTGTTAATAACATTAATTTCTTTAAAAATTGAGTTCCAAATTATGTCTTTCCCTCCTGTACCAGCTCCAACTACTGAGAAGGCAAGCATTACAGTATCAATTGTACATGTGAAATTATGTAAAACATTTCCAAATTAGCCATCTAACCATAAATCAAGAAAAAAATAGGAAAGTGAGAAAACTATATTTCAATTTGCACTCAGAATTAATTAGTTCATTTTGTAGAGGTAGATAGCATTTTTCATCATGAGTCATTTTTCATTGTATTGGATAATTGTACTGATCAGAGTAGCTAGGTCTTTCACAGTTGATCATCATGACAAAATTATTGTTATTTTGTACAGTGGGTCCCTGATTCTGCTCACGTAACTTTGCATAAGTTCATAGGTATCTTCCCATGTTTTTCTAAAACTGTCTACCTCTTCATTTCTTTTTTTCTAATTAATTATTTTTTGTTTTGTTTTTCACACTCACTTCCATAGGTTTTTGAGTTTTAAATTTTCTCCCCTTCCTTCCTCTCCCACTTCCCCAAGACAATGTTCAATCTGATATGGGCTCTACATATAAAACATATTTTCACATTAGTCTTATTGTAAAGAAGAATTAGAATCAATGAGAGAAACCACAATTAAGAAGAAACAACAACAACTATAACAAATGTGATCGAATAGCATGTTTTGATCTACATTCAAATTCTATAGTTCTCTTTTTCTGGATGTGGATAGCATTTTCCATCATGAGTCTTTTGGAATTGTCTTGGATCCTCACATTGCTGAGAAGATCAAGCCACTGTTTTTACTCTGCCATACTGGTTCTGTCTCCCCTCTTAATTAAAAATTTTAATGTAAGTTATATTAAAAAAAGAGGGAAAGAGAGACTAGCTTATGGAGTAAAATTCTACTTTTACAAAGAAAAAAATAACTAAGATCTAGTAAAGAAGAGTTAACTTTATACTTTAAAATTCCCATTCAATTCTTGCCAGTCAGGTTTGCTTTGGTCTGGGAAATAGTAACTGCAGTCAATTTTCAAAGAACTTACAATGGTTTCTCAACATTCCTTCTCATATTCCACTAAGGAAAATCTGATAGGAAGATTAAATAATCCAAACAGTTAAATGAGGTGAGCCATTAGGAATGCTCACGTGATAAATGCTATTGACTCTGTTAGCTTCATGAAATGAGACCAAAACAAAAAAAATCTTCCTGACTTAAAAAAAAATATTTTTTATGCTTCATCCACTGTCCATACATATGCTATGTTCTAAATAAAAGGAAAAAATTAATTTGTATATATATGCTAACCCATTCATAGAAAAATAAAATGAATGACAAGAATTGTTGAGTCCAAAATTCCAGAAGCATTATTTGATAAAAACAAACAAGGGGAAAAAAACTTTATTAAATGCATCATGTTCTTCCCTGCTATTGGAATTATATCAGAAGAGTTCAGAAAACAGTATAGTAATGTCACTGGCTGATACATATTTCTGTGATAAATATTCCTGTGATTCCAAATTGAATTCAGAGTCTAAGTCAGAAGGAAGCTGTATAATCTCTTTGGGGAGCTGAAATGTGAGCATGACTATTGTTTAGAGGGATGACTTTAAATTAAGGTTGTATTTTCCGTTCACTCTAATTCTAAGAAACAATACATTTTGAGTTTTAAATAAGCTTGGATAAAGGCAGAATGATTTTTTTTTCTTTATTCCCTAGTTCTTATAATCTAATAGTATCTATAAAGCCCACTACTGGCTTTGTGAAGAAAATGGGAAAAAAAGATAAAAGACAGAGAAAAGGAGAAGATAGGAGAGGGAGAAAGAATAAAGGGAAAGAGGAGAAGACAAGAGTGAAAGAATAGAGAAAGGAAAAAATGCCTTATACTTTGCAATGGAAAACTGTGTTTGGAAGTCAAAATGGGAAGGGAGCAAGA
Source organism: Phascolarctos cinereus (assembly GCF_003287225.1). Lineage (NCBI taxonomy): Eukaryota > Metazoa > Chordata > Mammalia > Diprotodontia > Phascolarctidae > Phascolarctos > Phascolarctos cinereus. Next base: position 495,076,180 of record NW_027555847.1, read on the forward strand.
AGAGGAAAATATTGCTGGCTACATTCTCAAAAACTTGAATATTTCTTTGTTCTTAGTGAGATAAATTTTTGAACTGAAATGGGTATCTCTAAAGAGAAAGTCACAAAGTAAAAATGAGGAAAGAGTGCAGTAAATCAGTAGAATAAAATTAGAAATAATTTCATTTTTAATTTAATTTTAATTTTTAATTTTGATTAACCCTATTTAAATTTAAAGCAAAATAATCCAAGGAGCCAACATTAAAAATATAAAATTCAAGATAATCTACTCAACTAAAGTAAGAATGCTGAAACAAGAGACATCAAATATGGGATTGTGGAAATATTGGGATTCAAAGGAATATCCATTAATCACGAAGTGGTAGATACAAGTGATATGTATGATGATGTTTCATAGCTGAAACCAGATTATGGTGTGATAAACTATAGCTTCTATACTTCATAGCAATTTGCTAAAACAGTATACCCCAAATCAGTTTATTCTTCTGTCTGCACTCTTTAGACTATGAAGTCTTTCTATTATCTTTCAAGGTACCTATAAACTCATCATATCTGTCATATCACCAATCCAATTTCTTGTGACTCTCCTAAAAAAGCCTCTTCACTTTCTCTCATCTAACTTGTTTTGCCTTCCTCATCCATACCATGCGTATTAACTTTTTATGAATCTTTAATTTCTAGCTTTCACCTAAAATGACCCCCCTATTTCCCTCTACCAATCAATGCCCATTCTCTGTTTTCCAACATATTTCTATAGCCATTTTCTTTGGAATACTTTAATTGCCTTTGTTCTGTTCTGTGAGTTACATTACTTTCAACCTTCTAAGAGTATATTCAATTTATTCTGTATGATTTTGCATTTGTACCTATAAAGAACTTGTCCATATATTACTTATTTTAAGATGTTCAGCAAGGACTTCCTATCATGGTGACTGGATGATACAGAGACAGACAGCTTTAAAGTTCTTAAATATACTCCAACAATATTCTGAAATTCACACTATAGTGAATAATGACCCAAATTTCCTATATGTAATTTTAGTAAGTGACTTCTAAGTATACAAAAAGTCAGCCGCTCATCCTGACCCTATTATGATTAGAGATGGGCAGGGTGTTATGTACCAAGTAGCACTCTATGGCCAAAGGGAGTTAAAAGAGATGGTTCCCCGAAAAAGCTTCAGAACTGTCAAAAAGCCACAGTTTGAAGATCATGGAAATCCCAGGGAGACATACCAGAAAGAGACTAGCATACCACTAATCATAGAAGGTGTACCACTACAGAACTTACACATTAGCAAACCAAATGCAGGGGCTTTAAGGTCACTAACACTCTGTGCTGAGGCTCACAATTCTGAAGTGACAATCTCTTGAACCTTAAAGATCCAGGAGTGGGACAAATTTTGTGTGGTGGAGGTCAACAAAATAACCCAGGGGGCCTTGAGTGAAACCAAACAGGGCAAATCATCCACCCATAAATGCATAGAGGGCAGCACCTTGCCTTCGCCCCCTGGTTCAGGAATGAAGGTTGGGAGAAATGAAAAAATCAAAGTAAGTATCAACCAGTATCAAAAGGTATTGCAAATTCAATGCTGTAACTACTTAAAGCAGAAACTCAAAGCAAACACAAATGAATTTTCTACTGAAGTGTATGTATAACTACAATAAATTATGTAGGAGTTTAAAAAAATGTTTTAATTGGGGAAACAATTTGGAGAAAAAGCAGCTTAGGAGGGAAAGTAGCAAGCCTTACAAATAAATGGAATCCTTGAAAATTCTAATAGGCTAAAAAGAAATCACTCTGTTATAAAGCAGAGAACATAATCAAAAGATTAAAAATAAAAGAAATATAATATTTAAGATATACTGCAAGATACATCCTGGAAAGATAATTTGAAATGCATCGTTCTTCCCAAGATTCATAAAGCACATTAAAAAAAAATATTGTACTTCAAGGACTAATTCGGGAAATAATCAATGAAAACTATGTTAACACTCCATGGCAAAGTAAAGCTATAAAGAATCCTGAAATGTTCTCCTAATGGTAAAAAACAAAAAAACAAACAAACAAACAAATAAATAAATAAATAAATAGATAGATAAATGAATGAATGAATGAATAAGTAAATAAATAAATATAAATAAGTAAATAAGTAAATAAATGAATAAATAAATAAGTAAGTAAGTAAATAAATGAAACAGAAACAACCAAAAAAATTTCTGGAATGACATACCCAAAATCCAGAGACCCCATATCAAATTAAAACAAACAAACACTATAACCGCCTATAAAGAAGGAATTCAAGTAATAAGGGACTGCAGTAAGGATCATATAAAAACCATGGAAGATTATGGAATTTTAAATGAAAAATAGCTATAGATTCATACCAAGAGTATCTTAACCTTCAAAAAAGACTATAATCTAATGAGAGAGAAAGGATGGATCACTAATTGAAAATAAGGGATTTTCAATCATTTGTGATGAAAAGATCAGAATTGAGTAGGAAATGTAAGCACAAAATATAGTGATGTATAAAAAGGTAAATATACTTGAACATTTGGCAGGGGACAGATAATGATGTAGTGCTAACGTTCTGATAAGGGGAGATGAAATAAATTTCTTCCTAGAACCTTAATATTTTTAAACATATTAATGAAGTTAAGAAATTACACACACACACACACACACACACACACACACACACCCCACCACCACCATCACTACTACCACCACCACCACCACCAACAACAATTACAAACACAACAATGACAGAGTTCCTAGGAATGGATTTGTTTGGCTCCGAGAATTTTAGCAGAGGGAATGAGAGGAGAGGGCAAAAGTAATTATAGAAAGGAAGAAAGGGAAGTGAATTTGCTAATTTCATAACTAGGAGTACATGGTAAGAATATACAAATACATAGGAAGAATTTTTTAATGGACACAGAAATACTGACCACACACAATTTTGTGTAGAAATATATAAAATTCACTAAGGAAATAAGTGGAAATAGGGAGGGGCATATTAACAGGTGATTATTGGGGAATGAATAAGCAAAACCAACTTCCTCATCTGGAAAGGGAAATTGATGAGGCTAATTTGTTACAAGACATAGCTCTGGTTCCTTGCTATTAATATGTGGTCCAATTAGCAATATTTCTCAAGCACAACAGTAAGCAAATAAGCAATGTTCTACATACATAAACCCATCCCCAATTCAGGCAGCTAGGTGGTGTGGTGAATCGACTTCCAGGTATGGAGTTGTGAGTTCAAATCCAACCCCAGACACATGCTAGCTGAGTGACTCTAGGCAAGTCATTTGACCCTGTTTGTTTCAGTTCTTCATCTTGTAAAATGAGCTTGAAAAGGTGATAGGAAACCACTCCAGTATCTTTGCCAAGAAAACCATAAATGGGATTGTGAATAATCAGATGAGACTGAACAACAACATTTTTAAAATAATCTTGGGAGACTCATCTTGATTTTTTTTGTTGTTTTCAATTGCTTTATTGTAGTTATTATGTATATTGTTTTCTTGGCTTTGTTAACCTCATTTTTCAACAGTTTGCGTAAAATTTTCCATTATTTGTATTCATCTAACACACACACACACACGTATGCATTTACAACACAGTAATACTCCATTGCATTAATCTACTGCAATTTGCTTAGCCATTCCCCAATAAATGACTATTTTTTTTCTTTTTCATTTCTTTATGTACATAGTTTTTTTTTTCAATGAATAGTCTTGAAAAGAAGCTGAGAGATATGGGATAGTAGCTACCATCAATTGTAGAAATTTAGAAGAGCTGATTATTCTTTTTTTAAAGGGAAGAGGAGAGTTTGACATATTTGTAGGCAGAAGGAAAAGAACCAAAAGATAAGAAGGGATTAAAGATTAGAGAGAGAACATTGATTACAGTGGGAACAATCTGTAAGGAAAGATTTGAGGGATTGGATGGATGAAGGATACATGTAGAGAGAGTTCCAACCTGACAAAGAGAGGATTATCTCTTCATTAGATCCTAGAGAAAGGAGGTGAAAGTGCTACTTGTGGTGGTGGTGTGTGAGTGTGTATAGGGAATAATTTCTAGGATATGTGAAACATCTAATTTGTTTACTAGTCACATGCTATGATAGCCTAAATTCAACTACTGTTGCTTTATTTCTTTGGGTAAATAATCCCATTACCAGGAAAACTGTTAAAATGGAAATACATAAAAAAGGGGACACGAGGAAGGAGATAACAAATATGGGTATTGTATTAAGGCACACCTATCTTAAGAGTAGAACCGGAAGGACCTTGGAGATCAACTTGTCCAATCACCTTATTTTACAGAAGAGGAAAATAACATCAAACAATTGTTTTTCCCAGTAATCCAGGTAGGAATTAGGCGTATGGCTATTTAAATCCAGGTATTTTAATTCAGAATGCCAACCACAATAACTATTAAGTTTCTTAGTATAATGGAGAAAATATGTTTGTTTGTTTGTTTTTGCGGGGTTGGGCTTGAAGTTTAGGGAAAGAGGGAAGATAGAGGAATTAAGGAAAGTAATCAATAAGAGACAGAAAAAAGCCTGGAACTGGACTATTATCCAGGGAAAGCAGGTCTGCCTGAGCACCACCTGAGCACTGCAGCAGAGAAAGGGCCCACACAGACTATCCCTAAGTGGGATATGCACATAATTTCAACATGATGAAGAAAATATACATTTTCTTCTTAAAAAAGTTTTAGAAAAGACAAAAGAGGACATGCATGAGATTCAAGGGGAAGCATTATATAGACTATACTAACTTTCATTGACTGCATAGGCAAAGTCTTCAGATGAATACAGAAAAAAGGAATGTGAGATAGATACTTTCAAACAAAATATGGAACCACATGATATTTGTTCTAAGAGGGAAATGAGAAAGATGTTTGAAGAAAACTGAATTCTTTGAACCAGTTTTACATCATTAGATACTCTATATGCATAGCATAGAGTTCTCGCTGCATAATATTTAAACGTTTTCAAAAGAGTTTGTTGAAAATGAGTTGGAAGGAAATAAAGGCTACCTCTTATCACTGAAGTACTCTATAAATATTTTAGCTGCCTGGATTTCTTTCTTTACTTGTTGTTTAAATATTTTTACCCTAGATTATCAGATTTTTTCTTTCTATTCAAATAACTGTAACAATAAGACAGATGGACAAAAGAAAGTAAAATTTTGTTTCATACAATTATATCTCTATAAGAGAAACTAAAAACAACATGTGGAAGGAAAACAGAAGGAAATTTACAAGAGCGTAATTGGAATTTAAAAGCAAAAGCACAGAAGTGATTAATACAGAGAACACAAACCATAAACTGAAGGTTCAGTAATCAGCCTACCTGGAGAGAACCCAAGTACAGGTTGCAACTTGAGATACTGTACATCAGTATATAATTTTAATATGCAGCCCAATGGAAGCTAATTTGCATGTTCTAATTACCTTTCCAACTGTCTTTTATGAGATAAATACACAGCCATTAACAAAACTTTAATGTATCACATTTTCTTTACTAAATAAATTTGTTTTGTGATATTGCTTAATCTTTCTGAAGAAATGGCCAGGCCCCTTCATGCTTCAGTAAGCAGAAAGAATTAGGAATATTTGAAGTTGTTTTTTTTACTTTAGTTTGAAAAAAATTCTTTGTATTAACTGCTAACCTAATGAGTTGCTTTATTTACTTATTTTGCAGGAACTAAATCTGCTTATACTTCCTTGCTTTAGCTAAACTCACTCTTGGCTTTTTTGAACTAGATCTGTGGAGACAGAGATGAGAAATGATAGCAATATCTGAAGTCTAAGGTGAAGTTAGGTTAATTTGTTTACCATACAAAACATTTAATGGGTTAGACTACGCTGAATGGCTTAACGTTTCTGAAGCAAATTATTACTGACAAAAGATACTATTATCAAGAGCTATTTATCATGTGTCTAAATACCAGCAAGGGAGGCCATACACGAATGGAATTGTGGGAAACTGTGATATGATCACACTATGTGTGTAATGATCCAACATGCCCTCGAAGACTGACAATGAGAGAACATTTTCAGTACCTCCTAAGATGATCTATTCTATTTTAGCATGAAGTATCAATATTTTCAAAGAAAAAAGGTGAATGACTGATTATTTTTTAAAGTCATTTTCTAAGTGCTACATGTGTAAGATGTGTCAGGACAATAATCCTTACGAAAAATAATTTGGGGCATTTAATGCATTTGAAATTGCTAAAAGTAATTGATGTGATATGACAAAAGAGTGTAGTGGGGGAGGGTAGTGGTGAGTTAATGCAAGCTTAGGCTATACTAATAAGGCAATGTCCAGAAACTCCACGAAAAAGTCAGGTTAATTTAATTCAATATTACCAGAAAATTACTGAGTTCTTTACTGCTATATTGTTGAAGGTAGGGCAATTTCTACAAAATTAGAAAGGTTTTGATTATTGTTTGTTTTTGGCAACAGACTGATTCTATTCTCCAAGGCTCAGATTAGCCACAAATAGGGAGAAAAACACATTAATAATAGAAAATTGGCCACTAGATGAAAAATTCTATGCCCATAGTAAGGATAGACATACAGATTGAACCTGTCGTTTCATTGGTATAACAAACTTGCTATGAGAAAACTCCCTTTACAAAGGCAAGGTAGTATTTTACTCTGTGTAGCATCCTCTTTGAGTATATATTTTTTTCGAAACTCACTTTGCAAATTTAGGTCCTGAGATGGTAGATGACCATATCTCCCCTCAGGACTCTAGGGGTTGTAGCTTCTAATATTACCACTCATGAGGTCCCATTCACTATATTTCACATTGCAAGACAGAAGTTACAAAAAATATCCTCCAAAGAAGGCACAGACTGTCACATCTGCAAACACTTGGTTGCTTGGGAGAATAGCCCTAAGTTTAAAGTCATTGGTACAAAGGTACCTGCATACATGTAGAGAACACATTAGGTCAAGGGGTACTTCAAATTTCCTGGCACATGGAATTCTTTTCTCCTTTCATCAAGTAATCACTAAGTTCACTTTGGAACAATGTATTGGTAATAGATGAGTCTCTTTCGTCTTCCCTGATGTTTCATAGTGGAATGGAGTGGGTCACACAAGTTGCTTAACTACCCTGGCACCTTAATTATTTCTATTCTAGTTTTTATTTTCTATTTATCCACCCATTACTTTCATTATTTTTTTTTCTCTTTATCAGACTCAGATGTCACTACTGATGGCTCTCGTGATCTCTACAATATACTCTGCTGAGGGCACATTTGATGGCTCTCCTGAATTTATAATCTGGTAAAATCCATTGCCAGATACTTATGCACCTACAATTAGGACAACAGAAGCATAAAGTAAACAGAAGTATCATGCCTTCATGGACAGATGATAAGCCAAATCAGTCAGTCAATAAACAAGTATTAAATGCCAGGCACTATGCTAAGCATTGAGGATATAAAAAGAGGCAAAGATAGCTTCTACTTTCAAGGAGCTCACAATCTAATGGGAGAGATAATGATGCCTCTGCTCTTCTCATATCTTCTGCAGTCACCAGGTCTCTTTAATTGAAAACTGCAGGGAAAGAGAATGAGAGATCTTTCATTTAACCAGGTTGTGGAACCTGTGGCCTTGAGCCACATGTAGTCCTCTAGGTCCACAAGTGTGACCCTTTGACTAAATCCAAACTTCACAGAACAAGTCCCCTTAATGAAAGTGTTCTGTAAAACTTGGACTCAGTCAAAAGGCTGCACCCTAGGACCCAGAAGGCCACTTGTGGCCTCTAGGCCACAGGTTCCCCATCCCTGGTCGAATGAAATATCCCTCAGTCTCTTTTCTTGCACTTTTCAATTAGAGAGATTTTAGATTTAGACTTCTTTTCAACGTACACAGTTCTGGCTCATGCAGTAGCAGATGAAAGCCAATTGTTAAATGTTCAGAGTATTTATACCTAAGAAATCAGCAAGTGATTCAAATCAGAGCTTGATCTATTGTTTTGTGGTTTGTCTAGACTTAAGAGTGTAATAGAGAAAATGTTAATAATGTAGATTAAACTTAAATGACTATTATGTATACATTTTTGAGAGCTGATTTTTAAACATTTTCCTGGGCTCATCCCTACTGAATCATCAGTAATTCTAGCTTCTCAGCCAACCCAAAGCCTTTTCATTATCACCTAGGCAACCTGGATTTAGAACCAATCATGGATTCATAAGGTTCTGCATTTTTTTTTCAAGCAGGCAGAAACTATTTAAAATGCTACTCTTTATAACCCCACCAGAAGGGTAAATTTGAGCATGCTCCAATGACTCAGTCTTCATTGACTAGTACCCACATAATGCATGAAGTAACTCAAGAGTTTAGTGGATATCTTGCTGAACTTAAATTCAGGACAACCTTAGTTCAAATGCTATCTTAGACACATTATTTGTATGACCCTGAGGAAGTCACTTAACCTCTGTCTGCCTCAGCTGGCTATTCTGTAAAATGGCAATAATAATAATGATGAGACCTACATCCCAGGGTTGTTAGGAGGAATAAAATTAGATGGTGTTTTAAAGTGCTTCTCAACCCTTTAAACACCATGTAAATGTTATTTTGTTGTTATTCTTGTTGTTACCTGCCACTTTCAGTCTTAAAATTGCCTAGGTCACTACTAAGAGGTTAGTGGCAGCCTAGAACACTAAAAGTTCAAATGACTTACCTAGGGTAACACAGACAGTATGTATCAGAAGCCAAAATTGAACCTAGGTCTTCCTCTCTTAACAACTACACCTCATTGCAATTAATAACTTTAATTTACTATAATACATATCACCAACAGTTGGTGGTAAAGAGTGGAAAGGCCATTAAGAATTACAAATTTTTAGACCAAAATAAAACATTAATTTGTTTGCATTTTAATTGTTAAATTCTTACATGTTTGCCAGAGCTTTATAGAAGGCATTCCTGCTCTGATCCTTATCTAACAGTGTAATCTTATGGGGCCCTTTGCAAATCTGACCTTTTATGAGTCTGTGATTTAGTAATACACAGTCAAAGTCTTAGAGAAGGTGAGAGAAGATGTTCTGTTTTCCTCTGGGAGGCATAGTTTCCAGAAGTCATTTCAGTCATACAGACTTGTCACAAATGGGTATAATTGGTGATGGCATTGAGGCCAAGGAATGTGGGAGAAGAATTGTAAGAATATGGCATTGACTTGGAGAATGCAAATGGAGGAATTAAACGCAGTTTCTTTTGAGTGATAGTCTTAAAATAAGTGAAGATAATGGATTGAGAAATAGGGAGAGACGGGAAGGAATAGGAATATTTCAATTGAGATGTGAGTGCATTTTGGACTAAATCGGAATTCGAAATGGTTGACTTGGGTTACTACTTGACTCACATAATACTAGGAGATAAATGAAGATCAATACAGAGGCAAAGTGAAAGAGAATATTTCATTTGAAAGAATCCCACACTTGTTTAAAGAAGACACTCGGTTTTAGATCGCACCTCTAATATTTAATAGCATGTATAAGTCACTCAGCTACTCTAAGTTTCAATTTCTTCACCTATAGAATAGAAATAAAGCCTGTAGCAAATCATTTTCAGTATTATTGTGAGCACTTAATGCGATGATGTAGGGAAAGCACTGTATAATACCTAGTGATCTATAAATAACTATTCCTTATAATTCTCAGTCCTCGGAGAGACCTGTTTACTGCACATCAGCACCTTTAGGGAAAAGAAAAAGAAAACACCATGACATACACAATATTTTTGACATCCTATTAGAAATAGAGAATTATCAAAAAGTTTAGGGACAAATGAATGTATTCAAATACATTCAAATTTACCATTTGTCAAGTACATTTTGACATATGCTAATGTTTGGAAGAGCTTATTTCACAAAGTTCAGAGAACAGAAATGGGCAAAAAAAATATTCAAGGAAATTTATTCAAGAGTCAGATTGCATGTTTACAAAATAAATTATGATCATGCATACACAAAGATGATTGCAATGAAGAAGAAAGAGGGATGTATCTAACAACACCAACTTGGCCACATAGGAAACTGAATAACCAACTTTTATTTTTAAAATATATGTGCAAAATATTGAAGAAAGGACAAGTACCAAATAATTAATGCAAAAGAGTGACCTAGTCCTTGAAGAAGAGTGTCAGGAATGGTAAACCTCAAAATGATTTGAAACTTCTGCTGAATGAAAACAAAGGAACAAAAAACATTTATTTTTGCTTTGTTGGGGAGAAGAATGAGAGCTCAACTGAAAAGAGAGAGAGAAGATTACCACTCTGTGGAACAGATGACAACAACACACTGTGGAGAGAAGACAGAAGCGTTTCCTTTTTATTTTGCTTTTATTTACTTGACCAAGGAAGAAGGTCTTTGATGTGGGGTAGGCTGTTATGTAAATAAGTTAGCAGAAGGATGAAACCTAAGACAACATGTTAAAATACATCTAGTTCTCACCAAATCATTATGACTGTATCTCAGGCGACAGAAGGAGTATTCATTGTAGCTAGTAGATCACTGTTGGTGACCTTCGGAAAATAAAACCAAACACAACAAACTATATGGCTAATAGGAGATTTGCATTAGGGCAGAAGATGGGCAGATATACCTGGTCTTGTTTTAATAAAAAGATATATTCTTTCAATAATCATCCTGTGAACTTACATTAAAATCTTGATGAACTTCTCAAATGTATTATTTAAAGCAGATTTTATGAGTTTTCTCTCAGGGAAATGGTGATTTCTGTCAATGAATATGACTGCATCAAGAATAGTTCTTGTCACATTAAACTGAATTCCATTTTTAACACCACTTTTAGACTGGTAAATAAAGGAGAGACTCAAATACATTGTATTCATATATTTTAGTAAGACATTTAAAAAAAAGTCTCATCTAAGGTCCTTGTGAACAGGATGGGTAAAAATCTAGCCTAAATAATAGATGTGTATGGAATTTATTGAATTAAAGACATAAAGAATAGATCAATGTCAACTTGAAGACTTATCTGAAGTTGAATATACATGTTCTCCACAGTTGACCTGGTGCTCTTCATGAATATTTGCCAATGATTTGGAAAAAGGCATAGATTTCATTCTTAACACATTTTTGGAATTGTATAAAGCTAAGAAACTCATTGGTTAATAAAGTAATTTTATTCCAAAATCATCCTGTAGCAATGGGGTCAAATTTAATAAGAAGATACTTAATAGAGTTGAGTCAACTAGGTGGCACAGTGAATAGAACATTAGACATAGAGTCAGAAAAATCAGAGTTCAAATTTGGCCTCAGATGTTATTAGCTGCATGACCCTGGAAAAGTCACTTAAATTATTTGCCTCAGTTTCTTCATCTCTAAAATGAGCTGAAGAAGGGAATGGCAAACCACTGTACTATCTGCCAAGAAAACCCCAAATGGGGTCACAAAGAGCTGGTCATGACTGAAACAACAGAAAAGCAATAAACAACAACTGAAAAGAATATAAGCAGATGATAGATATAGATATAGATATAGATTCATATATGTATGCACACATATATAAATGTACATATGCCCATATGCATACCTGTATATACATATGTGTGTATACACATACATTCATACATACATACATACATATATCAAAATAATAGAAATAGAGAGATTGAATCCTCCCTGTCATGATCATTTTGGAAAAATTGACTTCTTGTTATTTGTGGCTCCAGCACCCAAGACTTTTCTGAAAGTGACAAAAACTAATCTCAAACTGGTATTGCTATAGGGGTACCGGATTGATCCAAGCCCAGAGAAACAAGCAACTGATGAGACTGGAGTAGAAGAAGATTAATTAGTGGCCTGATTCCTGCTGGGATGATAAGATAAAAGGTAAATGTTCTTTTTGCCATTTCAGTCAGGTCTGATTCTACATTTCTTCTAAGTTTCTGAGGCCAGATTTGAACTCAGATGAGTCTTCCTGACTTCAGACTTGGCACTCTGTCTTGGCACCACTTAAATGCCATAAAAGATGAAGTCTACCTCCTATTAACGTGTTGGTAAAAGTGATATATTTCTACCTTTAAAAAATGGACTCCTTTCTCTTGAGTTTTTTCATATTCTGGTGATGGGTGGGAGAGGTTTGATCCCTCAAAACTATCTAATCTAATAACTCAAAAAGTATAAGTAAAGAATGCAGCAGAAGGATTTTTGTGTTATTTGGCCAACATACCATATGCATGTTGGCTGTTTAATATACCATGTGATAACAGGAAGCTATTTGCCTATGTAATACAAATATTGGTTGTCAAGCATAAGTTAAGATATTTCTCAGAACTGGAATGAATACTCTAAACATACATATAGTCCTGTTTTTATGGTTCTGACTATTATTATGGATTATTATTATTATTATTATTATTTGTTATTCAATCCTTAGAAAGTAATTCAGAACCTGGATATTGATTGCCCACTTCTTTTGAAACTGTATGACTTGGTGGTATGGGAAGATTGCACATGTGCCTAGAGAGAATCTACTGAGCATATGTCAGCATGTAAGTATGTGAAATGATGTTTAGGCTGGTGGATGAAGGATAGTGTTCCCTTGTGGGCAAATGATACGTTACACTTTACTGATGATTAATCCATTATTAAATGACATCCTATCATATAGTGGACTTAAGAGACGCACAACACCAGCTAGTTAAAACTGCTTCTCCAATACCTCATATGTCATCTACAACATCCAACAAGTAGAGCCACACCTGGCACTGCTATCATACTGTGTTGACCCAGGAGAATGTAAGCTCCTCAAGGCAGGGGCTATACTATAACTGTCTTTGTGTCCCATCAGTCTAGCACTTAGCCTTGCCCAAACTAGTGATAAAATAAATGTTGAATTAAAAATGACTGATTTGTGGTTGCTGAGTTTTTGGATTAGAAGTCTTATGGCGAGCACAATATTTGTTCTCACACATTTACAAAGCTTTACATGGAATGGAGATTATATTCATTTTGTTTGATACTAAAGCAATGGCTGAGTCTAAGGCAAATCTTCCCATAATTAGATGCCGCAAGCATCTGAATCATAGAATCTCAGATTTGAAAAGGACTTCAGTGTCATCTAACACATTCTACACATAAATAGGAACCATAATTGCAACTTCTATGGTATCATAGTGTTTCTTTTCCTATCCCTTTGTAATCATATATAATGCTAGGTCCAGGTGAATACTGGACCTGTAATTTAATTGGTGTACAGAAGTCAGGAACTACTAGTTAATGAAACTTATTGTACTAATTCAGATCAGCATCATTTCCGCAACTTATAGTCTTAGAAAGTTACTTAGAGCAACACTTCTTAAACTGTAGGTTGTTACCCCATATGGAGTCGCATAATTGAATGTGGAGGGGTCACAAAATAAATGGTGACAGTAAAAGTTTTATGAACTTGAAATGACAAAAATATTAATTCAAAATCGAAAGTATAATAAATCCAAGGTATTTCTGACCATGTTTGCCCATGTTGCATCGTGCAACTTCACTGTAGCCTTGGTTCTAAACACACAACATGCACACTTTGCACTGCGCATGCCATTACACCACACAATGCCAACAAAAGCTGCCAAAAACACCTCAGTTCAGATTTGAGAATATTATGTGTTATGTATTGTAGTGTTTTTACTGTACATACAAAATTACTAAATGAATTTTGGCTTAGAATTATGACAGAATTTCCAACAATTTCTGAAATGGCACCAAAAATAGTTCTGCCATTTTGTACTGAATATTTATACAAAGCAGCATTCTTAGCATTGATGATTATAAAATTAAAATATTGATCAACTCTGAAAAATGTTGAAGATGCTCTATGTCCTGCAGTATCACATATTTTGACAAGATTTAATTATTTAAATAAAAATAAACAAGCACATATATCTCATTAGAATGCAAATTTGCTTTCATCTTTAATAAATGGTAAACTGATATGTATATCAAAGAATTGTTTTAAAATAAATTTCTTTATTATTTATTATCAGTAAATGTTTGATTAGTGTGCATATTTTATGTACCTATATACCCAGGGTGGCATAAAAATTTCTAGGGCAAAAAGGGTTCGTGAGTGGAAAAAGTTCAAGAATCCCTGGCTTAGAAAACTAAGAGGTTAAGTGACTTTTCCATTATCACACATCCCACATGTGTCAGAAGAAAGACTTTAACCCAAGTCATCCTGCCTTTGAGATGCATTCTCTAAATAATGCTATATACAATTCACTGTGATTTATTATGATTCTATAATGCACACTCATACACACATACATGTGCATAGATATATATAGATATAGATATAGATATATATATATGTATATATATATTTGTTCAAACATGTTTAATTTAAAAATGCTGTTTGTTATTTGTAGAAATGGAGAATTTTTCTATTAATAAAATACAATTGGATTTCGCTTTGGATTCTAAATACAAAAACTAGTTTTGTTAAATCACTTCATATTTTGTTTTGTTTAATTGTCAGTTTATTTTGTGTGTGTGTGTTTGATTTTTGTTTGATTTTGTTTTTAATTGTGCAGAGCACAGATTACACAAAAAGTAAGGGACTCAGAACATTGTTTTAGGTACTAAGAATGCAGGAACACAAAGAAAAACAGTAACTGCCCTCAAGGAGCTTCAAATGCACAATCTTAAGAATATCCATTCTCATATATTAAGCTATTATTCAGTTACTTGCAGTAGTCCCTGGCATGCTTTTTGTACAGTCTTTGTATTTAGAGTGACAATGGCAATGAAACTAACACTGCATCCACAAATTCATATGCATTATCTCTAGAAGAAAGGTCAGCTATTATTTCCAAAATCAACTAATTGAAAAGGTTATATTTCCTTATTTAAATTATTTTCTGTGGTTGATGATGGTCAAAACTATTTGGAATCCTGTGGCTCTTATTTTATTGGAAAGTCCATTCAAAGTAGAGACACATTTGTTCAATTAAACACAGATTTGAAATTGTTAGAATAACAGGACATGGAATAGATTTTCTCATATAATTTATTGTACATCTGATACACAAAGAACAAACCTGAACTGTGAGAAATGTTTTTTACAAGTGTAATGTTTTTGCTAGATATTTTTCCCTGAAATACTGAAAGGATAAGGGTTTTCATGAAAGTGGGGAGCTCCAAGTGTGGGAAATCCTTCTATGTCCAAAGATTGAAATATATCTATGACATGGTAGAAAAGCACTTGGCGATGCCTAAGCATATAAGTGTACACACAAACACACACAATTACATATACAATACATTTGGCAACAATATATCTAAAATTGAATCTAGAGAGGATTTTTTTTAGAAGTTTAATATTAATTCAATAATTAGGTTTACCTAGGGCCAGAGTTTTGTCATAGCAACTAAACCCAGCTTAAAATTCCTATATGTTAAGTGCCACATACACACAAACTGTGTATATAAGGATTTAACATTTTGTTTTTTACCTAGGTTTGGCAATGAATTCTGAAATTCCACAGTCCATCAATTATCTTGCATTTTCCTTTGGAATAGAGATTGTGTCATAGAGTTTTCTGTCCATGGTTTCAAAATTGATAGTGATATGGTGATTGTAATGGTGTTAAGGAAAATTGTGACAATAACATCAAGGTCAAAACTTGACACAGAAGAAAAGGAAATAAGGCATTATGGAATTGAAATATAATTAATATGTTAATGCCCAATTTGGTTAAACCAGAATTTGGGAAGCATCATGATAAAATCAAATGAGTGCTGGATTTGGCATCAGATGACTTGGGTTTAAACACTTCTCTTGTTCCTATGATGAAATATTTGACTTTGTGCAAGATCTGTTTTTTTACCTCTGTATGAAATATTTTGTCTGGTTCCCCTTAGAGTCTTACCATTACTTAAACTATTATACAATGATTTCACAAAAATATAGAGTAAGAAATTTATTAGACTTTTAAAAATCTTGAAGTGGAATGTTTTTACCTATTATTAATGTAATGTGATATTTTTTGTCTATCAGTAGCTACTGATAAGTTCCATTATCAGTAGAAAATTATTTCACATACTGGGGATAAATTGAACCTATACACAATTGCCTTTGTTGCTAATAGTATACATATTCAACCATTGACCAGGATTAAGGAGTGGTTCTATTACCAGAGGAGAACAAAAATGAAAAAAGAAAGATCCGAGTGATTGCTAGTTGGAGTAATCATATAATTCAGGCTCATTAGCATTATTTTCTAGGAAAAATATTAAGTCAAAGAGGCAAGCCCCAGAATGAAATGCATACATACATATATATACACATATACATATACACACACATATATAATATATATATATATGTATGTATGTATGTATGTATGTATGTATGTAGGTAGGTAGGTATATGGAGCATTAACATTCAAATTTTTCAAATGAGGAAACTTAAGCAAGCAGAAGGTAAGTGATTTTCCCTGTGTTAGAAAACAAATAAGTATGGTAGGAGTGTGTGCATTGGGAGGCCACCTTCTCTAATAGTGTTGTGCCTCAATGGGAAACATCCTGGCATACAAAGAGCATGTGCAAACTACTAAGAATAGGTGATACCCAGAGTTATATGGGGAACTTGGACACAGACATGAAATGTCACAGCTTTTGGAAAATAAAATGATCATGGGGAATGTGAAAAGTAGTCCATCCCAGGACCCATGATTTGGAATACAGTTTAATTTCCATCATGTTGAACTATTGCTGTCCATTATTGCTTGCCTCATGAATTGGCCTTTCTAAGGGTAGCACAGATGGAATATATTGAAAAATTTTATCACATTTGTAATGGAAAATTAATCTCTTCATACTATACAATATTCTCAAAAATTAAGAAAATGTCCTATTATATACATGTTATGTCAAATATAGTTTTAATAAAGCAAGGAAGGATAAAGAAAAGTAAGAGGACTAAAGTAAGCATCATTAATAGATAACAATTCAAAAGTCTTAATAAATTCTTGGCAGAATGATAAAAAATCTGTAAAAAATCATTATGATCATTAATTTATATCAAGGATGAATCACTGAATATTTGAAAAAAATAACATTGTAATACATTTTGGCAAAAACACAATTTTAAACAGGCTTTGACAAAGTAAAAATATAACATTCACTTATGCTAACCACCTAAAAATTTTCAAACACCTAACATTCTAAGGCATGAGGAAAGAACCAAAACTTCTTATTAAATACAAAAAGAAAGCAAGGATGTCCCATTTCAACAACGTTATTTGGCAAAGTTCTACAAATGCCAGCAACAGCAATAAGACAGTTGAAATAAATTAAAGATACTAACATAAGCAAAGAGAAGACAAATATATTTATGTTAGCTGATTTTATGATGATTTTCTTAGAACACAAGAGATTTGGGGAGAAAAAAACTAATGGAAACAATACCTTTCATAAATTAGCAAGAAATAAAATAATCTATCCCCTCCTTCAGCACCCCAAAAGAAAGGTCAACAAAAAATTTAAAGAATAATTACAAAATGCAAAAGGGAATACTACAAAGTACATAAAATATCTGGAAGTCAATCTATGAAAGCACTCTCAATTCCTTTACAGGTGCAAATATAAAATGTTCCTTAAATTAAAAAATAATCACTTAAAAAGCTAGAAAGCTGTTCACTGTTGATGACTTAGTTATATCAGCATATTAAAAATGCCAATACATTCTAAATATTTTATAGATTTAATAATTTATCAGTCAAATTAATAAGGTGATACTTTATAGAAATCAGAAAATAATTTTAATGAGCAAATGGTCTAAAATGCTAATTAATATAGCTTTTTTTGAATTTTATGAATGAAGGTGTTATAGTAGGTCCAAAACTATTTAGCAATGGTTACAAATAGAAAAAATTATTTTTTAATGTTATTAATTTATTTTGATTTATCAACAATCATTTCCATATGCTTTAAATTTTTAAATGTTTAACATTTTTCTCCCCCTTCCTCCCCACCACCCATCCCATTCCTATTAAACATATTTTTACATTAGTGAAGTTGTAAATTAACATTAAAACCAACAGGAGGAACCATCAGAAAGAGTAAACAAAACTCAATAGAAGAGAAAAAAATGATAGCGATTCAACTTTCATAATTCTTTCTTTGGATGTGGACAGTATTTTCCATCAAGAGGCCTCTGGAGATGTCTTAGGTCCTTGTAATGTTGAGAAGGTTAAGTTTATCAATATTAGTCATCACACAACATGGCTGTTATTATGTACAAAGTTATCTTGGTTCTGCTCACTTCACTCAGCATCAGACAATACACGTATTTCCAGGTTTTTCTGAAGTCAGCCTGTTCATCATTTCTTATAGCACAATAGTATTCCATTACATTCATATACAACAACTTGCTCAGCCATTCCCCAACTGATGGGCATTCTCTCATTTTCCCATTCTTTGCCACCACAAAAAGAGCTTCTGTGGATATTTTTGTATATGTGGGTCCTTTTCTCATTTGTATGATCTCTTTGGGAGATTGGTATGGCACTGAATAAGATAGGGATATAACCCTAGAAGTGCTATTGAGGATCAAAGGGTATGCATATTTTTATAGCCCTTTGGGCATAGTTCAAAATTGTTCTCCAAAATGGTTGGATCATTTCACAACTCCACCAACAAGGCATTAGTGTCCCAATTTTCCCACATCTTCTCCAATATTTATCATTTTCCTGTTTTCTCATGTTGGCCAATCTGATAGGGGTGATGTGGTACCTCAGAGTTGTTTTGATTTGCATTTCTCTAACCAATAATGATTTAGAGGGTTTTTTCATATGACTATAGATGGCTTTAATTTCTTCATCTCAGAACTGTCTGTTCATATCCTTTGACCATTTATCAATTGGGGAATGGTTTGTATTCTTATAAATTTGTCTTAATTCTCTATATATTTTAGAAATGAGGCCCTTATCAGAGAGACTGATTGTAAGAATTCTTTCCCAATTTTCTACCTTCCTTCTAATCTTAGTTGCACTGGCTTTGTTTGTGCAAAAACTTTTCAATTTATTGTAATCATAATTATCCATTTTGCTTTTCATAATGTTCTCTATCTCCTGTTTGGTCATGAATTCTTCTGTTCTCCATAGATCTGATAGGTAAATTATTCCTTGTTCTCCAAGTTTACTTATGGTATCAGCCTTTATATCTAAGTCCTGAACTCATTTTGAGTTTATTTTCATATATGGTGTGAGATTTGGGTCTATGCCTAGTTTCTGACATACTCTTTTCCAGTTTTCCCAGCAGTTTTTTTCAAAGGGTGGGTTCTTATCCCAGAAGCTGGGGTCTTTGGGTTTATGAAATGATAGTTTACTATAGTCATTGACTACCGTGTCATGCATATTTAACCTATTCCACTGATCCACCTCCCTATTTCTTAGCCAGTACCAAGCAGTTTTGATGATTGCTGCTTTCTAATACAATTTAAGATCTGGAATTGCTAGGCCACCTTCCCCTGCATTTCTTTTCATTAATTCCTTTGATATTCTGGACCTTTTGTTTTTCCAAATGAATCTTGTTATTATTTTTTCTAACTGCATAAAATACTTTTTTGGTAGTTTGATTGGTATGGCACTGAATAAGAAAATTAGCTTAGGTAGGATTGTCATTTTTGTTATGTTAACTCAGCCTACACATTAGCAACTGATGTTTTTCCAATTATTTAGATCTGATTTTATTTGTGTGAAAAGTGTTTTGTAATTGTGTTCATTGAGTTCCTGGGTTTGTTTTGGGAGGTAGACTCCTAAATATTTTATAATGTCTACAGTAAGTTTAAATGGAATTTCTCTTTCTATCTCTTGCTGTTGGACTTTGTTGGTAATATATACAAATGCTGATGATTTATGTGGGTTTATTTTATAACCTGCAACTTTGCTTAAGTTGTTTATTATTTCAAGTATTTTTTACTTGATTCATCCGTTTCCGTTTTATGGGAGAGTTCATCCCATTCACATCCACAGTTATGATTACTATCTGTGTCTTTTTCTCCATCCTTTTTCCCCCTATTTATGCTTTTCTTTCTCCTTTTTCCTTTCTCCCCTTTACTAGTGTTTTCCTTTTGACCACCGCCTCCTTCAGTCCCTTCCCCCTTTTATTATCCCTTTCCCTTTTCTTCTCCTTTAGTCTTACTGCTGCTTCCCTCCCTTCTTTCCCCCCCTCCCTTTTCTTTCCCCTTTTCCCTCCTACTGCCTATAGAGCAAGTTAGATTTCTATACCTAACGGATTATATTATGCCCTTCTTGAGTCAAATCTGATGAGAATAAGCCTCCAACAATGCTCTCCCCCTCCCTTCTTTCCCTCTGCTGTAATAGGATTTTGTGTCTTTTCCTGTAATGTAATTTACCGTTGTGTGACTCCTCCTTTCTCAGTACATTTTCTAAGATCAAATTAATCCATTTATTTGGATCCATTTAACCCACTTGATTAGATTTTTTTTGTCATTACATCAAAGTCAACTAATATCCACCCTCTTAATGTATACTCCTTTAACATGGTGTAATAACAATACAGTTCTCAAGGTTTACAAGTCTGATATTCCCTTGTAGGTGTTTAAACCCCCCCCCGCCTTATTAACAACATATTGTATCCTTCTGTCCCATTTACCTTTTTAAGTCCTTCTTGAGTCCTGTACTTGAAGATCAAATTTTTTGTTGAGCTCTGGTCTTATTATCAGGAAAGTTTGGAAGTCTCCTATTTCGTTGAATATGCACCTCCTCCCTTGAAAAATGATGCTATTTTTGCTGGGCAATTGATCCTTAGCTGCATTCCAAGGTCCTTTGCCTTATGGAATATCATGTTCCATGCCCTGTGGTCTTTTAATGTAGAAGCTGCAAGGTCCTGTGTAATGCTGAGTGTGGTTCCATGATATTTAAATTCTTTCTTTCTGGCTGCTTGCAGCACCTTCTCTTTCATCTGGTAATATTTGGAATTTTGCTATTATATTTCTTGGCATTGTCAATTTGGGGATCTCTTTCAGGTGGTGAACAGTGGATTCTTTCTATGGTTATTTTCCCTTCTGGTTCTAGGACATTCCAGGCAGTTTTCCTTTATGATTTCCTGAAGGGTACTGTCCAGGCTCTTTTCTTCATCATGATTTTCAGGTAGTCCAATAATTTGTAAATTGTCTTTCCTGAATTGATTTTCCAGGTCGGTTGTTTTACTGATGAGTTATTTTACATTTTCATCTATTTTTTCATTTTTTTGCTTCTGTTTGACTGATTCTTGCTCTCTCATAGAGACATTAGTTTCCATTTGTCCAATTCTAGTTTTTAACAGATTGTTTTCTTCTGTTAGTTTTTGTACTTCCTTCTTCAACTGGCCAATTGTGTTTTTTAGGGACTTGTTTCCTTCAGTAGACTCTTCTGTTAGTTTTTGTACTTCCTTCTTCATTTGGCCAATTGTGTTTTTTAGGGACTTGTTTTCTTAAGTGTACTCTTCTGTTAGTTTCTGTCCTTCCTTCAATTGGCCAATTGTGTTTTTTAGGGACTTGTTTTTCTTCAGTGTATTTTTTTTCCCATTGGCCAATTGTGTTTTGGAAGGACTCTTCTACCTCTCTCATTTGACTATTAAAATCCTTCTTGAGCTCTTCTAAGAAGGCTTTTTGGGCTTCGGACCAGTTCATATTCCTTTTTGTTGTCACAGATGTGGGTTTGTTGACAATGTTGTCCTCTTCAGAATTTCTGTCTTGATCTTCACTCTTCTCATACTATGAATCTATGGTACGTTTCTTTTTACTCATGGTGTTTCTTTATTCCCTGGCTTTTAAAGAGATTGAGCTCTCCTGCTGTGGAACAGAGGATACTGACCCAAGCTTTTTGTATTGGGAGCCTAGGTCTTTGTCACTGGCTTTGTGCGCTGGGGCCTCTTATGGTGGGAATTGGAGGCTGCAGGTTTCTGGCACCTTACCTTGTGTAAGCTGGAATCAGCAAGGCTGGAACTTTCAGGTAATTCTAGGGTGCCTGCTTTTTCTTTCCTTTAGCTTTCTTCAGTTCTTTTTAGATGGGTGCTACAGGGTGTTTATCTGTCTGGGGCCCTCGTTTCTGCTAATGCACTGGGAGATTCCTTTGCCCTGGAGTGCCGAGGCTCCTGCTGGTTTTCTGAGCTGGTTTCCACTGGTTTTCCCCGCCCTCACTAAGGCACTCAGAGGTCCAGGTGTTGGTGTTTGCCTGCTCTACCACCTGGGTTTCAGGATGTCTTTGCAGTTGGAGGCTTCAGGGCTCCTACAGCTCACCTGGTGTTGGGTTGGAATCAGCAAGCCCGGGGCTTTAGGAAGCCTTTAGGTTGTTTTCTTCAGATAAATGTAGCAGGGTAGTTGTCCGCCTGGAGCCCCTTGTAGTTCTGCCTCCCTTATTTTTGCTGAGGCACTGGGAGACCCATTTGCTGGGCTGCTGCACTGCTGCTCTTTGTCTTTCTTCTATTCTAGTTCAGGTGTTCCAGGGTTTTTTTTCTGGGGTGATATTTTCTGGATTTTCAGAGGTTGATAGGGAGAGTGAGAGTGACTACCTTTTCACTCCGCCATATTGGCTCCCCAAAGAAGAAGTCTGGTGGTTATTATTATTAAGAGTTATTCACTCATTTGATCCTCAAAATAACCCTGGGAGGCAGATGAAGTTATTATACTCATTTTACATTTTAGGAAACCGAGGCAAACAGAAGTTAAATGATTTAACTGGTTTCACAGACCTAGTGAGTGTACAAGGCCTGATTTGAAATCAGGTCATTCTGAGGACAAACCCAGTGCTTTATGTAAGAAGTCTCTAAGCAATGTGAACTGAGGCAAAGTAAAATAAGCAGAATGGGAAAGACAATATATGCAAAGAAAACAACAAAATAAGTGGAGTTAATGACAAAGTTTTTTTCTTACTGAATATAGTGAAATTAAAATGAGTAATCTTAGTTCCAAGGAAAGATATCTCTTTCTTTTCCTTAGAAGTTGGTGACTATATATATGAGATACTACAGATGATTTCAAAAAATGTTGATATATAGTATAGATTTGCTAAAGTGATTTTACTCTCTTTTTTAATTCCTAAATCTCTGAAAAACTCTTCAGCAGGAAATGGGAAGGTATATATTTAGAAATATAGGTGAGGTAAAAATGAAATAAATCAAAAACATTTATGCAAAAAGAAGGGCAAAGAAATGGCATCATCATCATCATCATTGTATCTAACATTTATATAATGCTTATGCAGTGCCAGGCACTGATGATAAATAGAAATATTAAAGCAAAAATGGGGCAAAAATGGGGTAACTTGAATGGAGTGGGTAGGAAATCTGAATTGATCTAGGAAAAGCAATCTAAGAGAAAGTGAGTTTTAGCAAGTTGAAAGAGCAGAGGATAAGAAAACCAGGTAAATACTCTAGATATCTTTAAAAAAAATAAAATCCTGGAAGGGAGTTGGAAGGGAAATTTAAAATCTTATAGATTCTTTTTGCTCTAATACACTAAGACTATCCCTTCCTTCTTCTACATTTTTGGATCCTAGCCAGTGCATAATGAGGTCAAATTATATGAATTAATTTATGTGTACTAAAATATTAAGGAATAGAAAGATTTTCAACAAGCATCCCAACAAAAAATAGGGATGGGGTGCTTAAAAAGCTTAAATGTAAATTAATAAGAAAGTCCATTCATTTAAAATAATTAATTTTTTGAGCATTACAGACTTTGAAACAAAGTTAAGACCTTTTCTTTAAAGCTAAAAATTTTAGGGGCAAATAAATATGCAATGCAGCTTAACAAAATAATCCTAGCTATAAAAGCAGTGGGTACACAGAGGTGGTAAAAAAGGAGTAGGAGATAGAAATGAAGTTTTCTAGTTGCTTCATCTAGGCACAATTAGCTCCTCTCAACTTAATTACAGTTATTTTTTACTAGAATTTATTCAAAGCTTCATAGAGTAGAGCACAGCCACTGTGGATTTGGGGCTGTCACTCACACCAAAGGACAAACCACATTCCCAATTTTGTACTTTAACTCCTGTGGCAGGTTAAATGACATGTCATTCTTTGAGCAACTTTAAGAATATCCTTCTGTCTGCTTCTTTCTTGACACTATATTTGGAGCTGGGCAAAATATTGTAAATTTCATTATAATACTTTCACTTTTGACTCACAATGAGTATAGCAAGTAGTAAACACGGACTGGAAAATATTTTGAATCACATCGGTTCCTGCTTTTTATAGCTTACTTCTTCTCTGTAACCTGAGGCTCTTTACTGAATCTCTTATAATTTGAAGGTAAGTATCATAATGTGTATTCAAATATATTTTCTTAGTGAATAAAAAAGTTAATGACAAAGTGAAAATGTAATCTGTAGAGATAACTATTTAGCATCCATTAATATTATTAACATGTGTGCAATGAAAATAAAGTTTAATCAGGTATTCAGTATTTTAATACAATAATTTAAAAAAAAATTTTTTTTTTGGCTAGGCAGTGGGGTTAAGTGACTTGCCCAGGGTCACACAGCTAGTAAGTGTTATGTGTCTGAGGCCGGATTTGAACTCAGGTCTTCCTGAATCCAGAGCCGATGCTCTCTCCACTGCACCACTTAGCTGCCCCTAATAAAATAAAAAATTAAGAGTTATATGTAGCACAGAAAGTGACAAAGAACTAGTAATGGTTATGTGCAATCTCAGGAACGTAGGAATTTCCTCTTGAAATCTTTGTTAAATTGTTTAGTATATCACCCCCTAATGATAGGTAATTCCCTCCAATATATTTTATTCTATTCTTCCATTAAAGTGAACTGCATCCTTCTCTTGCCCAATTTAACAATACAATATGTAGATGATGAGTCTTCATGCACTTGTCTTGGGATCATTTTTAAGATATTAGTAGTTGCATATTGCTCAAAAATCTCACAAACATCTCAAATGTCTCAAAAATGTTATTCAGCCTTTACAACTTATACCCTACAAAAATGTCTAGGAATTCAACTGACTAGAACATTTCAATTTGCCAATCTTCCTCTATCAATTATTTTTTAATTAATTTTTTTGATTTATCAACACTCACT
The DNA here is from genome assembly GCF_003287225.1 of Phascolarctos cinereus. Classification (NCBI taxonomy): domain Eukaryota; kingdom Metazoa; phylum Chordata; class Mammalia; order Diprotodontia; family Phascolarctidae; genus Phascolarctos; species Phascolarctos cinereus. The sequence goes on from NW_027555847.1 coordinate 495,101,276, forward strand.
TCCATATGCTTTGAGTTTAAATTTTTTCTCTCCCTTACTCCCCACTAAGCTCCCAAAGACAGCACACAATCTGATATAGGCTATACATATACATTCTTATTAAATATATTTTCACATTAGTGATGTTGTAAGTAAGAATTAGAACCAATAGGAGGAATCACCACAAAGAGGAAAAAAACTCAACAGAAGAGAGAGGAAAAAAAAGGAAACAGTATGCCTCAATCTGCTTTCAAACTCCATAGTTCTTTCTTTGGATGTGGATAGCATTTCCCATCACAAGGCCTCTGGAGATGCGTTACATCCCTGTATCACCGACAAGGAAGCTTATCAATATTAGTCATTGCACAATATGGCTGTTATTGTGTACAACGTTCTCTTGGTTCGGCTCATTTCACTCAGCATCAGACCAAACAAGTCTTTCCAGGTTTTTCTGAAGTCAGCCAGTTTATCATTTCTTATAGCAAAACAATGTTCCATTATATTCATATACCACAACTTGTTCCACCATTCCCCAATTAATGGGCATCCTCTCAATTTCCAATTCTTTGCCACCACAAAAAGAGCTACTATAAATATTTTTGCCCATGTGGGTCTTTTTCCCATTTGTATGATCTCTTTGAGATATAGCCCTAGAAGTGCTATTGGTGGGTTAAAGGGTATGCACATTTTTATAGCCCTTTGGGCATAATTCCAAATTGCTCTCCCAAATGGTTGGATCATTTCACAACTCCACCAACAATGCATTAGTGTTCCAATTTTCCCACAACTTCTCCTACATTTATCATTTTCTTGTTTTGTCATGTTGGCCAATCTGATAGGAGTGATGTTGTACCTCAGAGTTGTTTTGATTTGCATTTCTCTAATCAATAGTGATTTAGAGCATTTTTTCATATGACTATACATGGCTTTAATTTCTTCATCTCAGAACTGTCTGTTCATAACCTTTGACCATTTATCAATTGGGGAATGTCTTGTATCTTTTTAAATTTGTCTTAATTCTCTATATATTTTAGAAATAAGGCCCTTATCAGAGAGACTGGTTGTAAAAATTCTTTCCCAATTTTCTACCTTCCTTCTAATCTTAGTTTCATTGGCTTTGTTTGTGCAAAAACTTTTCAATTTAATGTAATCAAAATTATCCATTTTGCTTCTTGTAATGTTTTCTATCTCCTATTTGTTCATGAATTCTTCTGTTCTCCATAGATCTGATAGGTAAACTATTCCTTGTTCTCCCATTTACTTAGTATCAGCCTTTATTTAAATCATAACCCATTTTGACTTTATTTTGGTATATGGTGTGAGATTTTGGTCAATACCTAGTTTCTGCCATACTCTTTTCCCAGAAGTTTTTTTTTTTTTTTAAAGAGTGGGTTTTTATTACAGAAGCTGGGGTCTTTGGGTTTATCAAATAAAAGATTACTATAGTCATTGACTACAGTGTCTTACATATTTTACCTATTCCATTGATCCACCACTCTATTTCTTAGCCAGTACCAAGAAGTTTTGATGATTGCTGCTTTATAATACAATTTCAGATCTGGAATGGCTAGGCCACCTTCCCCTGCATTTCTTTTCATTAGTTCACTTGATATTCTGGAACTTTTGTTCTTCCAAATGAATCTTATTATTTATTCTAACTCTATAAAATATTTTGGCAGCTTTATTGGTATGGCAATGAATAAGTAAATTAGCTTAGGTACAATTGTCATTTTTGTTATATTAGCCCACCCTACCCATGAGCAACTTTGTCCAATTATTTAGATCTGACTTTATTTGTGTGAATAATGTTTTGTAACTGTGTTCATATAGTTCCTGTGTTTCTTTCAGGAGGTAGACTCCTAAATATTTGATAATATCTACCATAAGTTTAAATGAAATTTCTCTTTCTATGTCTTGCAGCTGGGCTTTGTTGGTAGTATATAGAAATTTGCTGTTGATTTATGTGGGTTTGTTTTATAGCCTTCAACTTTGCTAAAGTTGTTTATTATTTCAAGTAGTTTTTTCCTTGATTCTCTATGATTCCCTACATATATCATCATGTCATCTGCAAAGAGAGATAGCTTCATTTCTTCTTGGCCTATTCTAATACCTTCAATTTCTTTTTCTTCTCTTATTGCTTCACAGTATGATAGTGAACAACAGTGGTGTTAATGGACATCCTTATTTCACCAACAATGTTATTGGAAATGCTTCTAGCTTTTCCCCATTACATGTGATGCTTACTGAAGATTTTAGGTAGATGCTGTTTATTATTTTGAGGAACACTCCATTCATTTCTATGCTCTCTAGTGTTTTTCATAGGAATGGGTGTTGTATTTTCTCCAAAGCATTTTCTGCATCTGTTGAGATGATCATGTGATTTCTGTTAGTTTTAATGTTGATATGATCAATTATGCTGATAGTTTTCCTAATATTGAACCAGACCCACATTCTTAGTATAAATCCTACCCAGTCACAGTGTATTATTCCTGTGATAAGTTGCTGTAATCTATTTGCTAATATTTTATTTAAATTTTTGCATTTATGTTCATTAGGGAAATTGGTCTATAATTTTCTTTCTCTGTTTTGACTCTTCCTAGTTTAGGTATCAGCACCATATTTGTATCATAAAAAGAATTTTGTAAGACTCCTTCTTCACCTATTTCCCCAAAGAGTCTGTATAGCATTGGAATTAATTGTTCTTTAAATGTTTGATAGAATTGGCATGTAAATCCATCTGGCCCCAGAGATTTTTTATTAGGAAGTTCATCAATGACTTGTTCAATTACTTTTTCGGAGATGGATTTATTTAAGTATTTCATTTCCTCTTCTGTTAATCTGGACAATTTATATTTTTGTAAATATATATTCATTTCACTGAGATTGTCAACTTTGTTGGCATACAGTTGGCAAAATATTCCTAATTATTTTTAATTTCCTCTTCCTTGGTGGTAGATTCACCCCTTACATTCTTGATACTAGTAATTTGATTTTCTTCTTTCTTTTTTTTAATTAAATTAACCAAAAGTTTATCTATTTTATTGTTTTTTTAAATATAAAACTAACTCTTAGTTTTATTAGTTCAATAACTTTTTTTTTTAATTTCAATTTTATTAAGTTTTTCCTTTAGTTTTCAACATTTCTAATTTGGTGTTTAATTGAGGATTTTTAATTTGTTCTTTTTCTAGTTTTTTTTTTTTTAATTGTATGCCCAATTCATTCATCTCCTCTGTTTTTTTTTTTTAAATTTTATTTATGTAAGCATTTAGAGATATAAAACTTCCCCTAAGAACCGTTTTCACTGTATCCCATAAGTTTGGGTATGTTGTCTCGTTATTGCCATTCTCTTGAATTAAGCTATTGATTGTTTCTATGATTTATTGTTTGACCCATCATGTTTTAGAATTTTATTATTTAATTTCTGATTATTTTTAGTCTATCTTTCCATGGCCTTTTATTACATATAATTTTTATTGCATCATGATCTGAAAGGATGCATTTAATATTTCTGCTTTTCTGCATTGGATTGTGAGGTTTTTATGCCCTAGTACTTGGTCAATTTTTGTGTATATGCCATGAACCACTGAGAAAAAAAAAGTATATTTTTTTCTATCCCCATTCAGTTTTCTCCAGATGTCTATCATACCTAGCTTTTCCTATGTTCTAGTCACCTCATTAACGTCTTTTTTGTTTATTTTGTGGTCAGATTTATCTAGTTCAGAGAGGGGGAAGTTGGGGTTCCCCACTAGTATAGTTTTCCTGTCTATTTTTGCCTGTAATTCCCTGATCTTCTCCTCTAAGAATCTGAATGCTACACCATTTGGTGAATATATGTTTAGTAATGATATTACTTCATTGTCTATGGTGCCTTTTAGCAGGATGCAGTTTCCTTCCTTATCTCTTTTGATAAGATTTACTTTTGCTTTTGCTTTGTCTGAGATCAGAATTAGCAACCCCTGCTTTTTTTTTTTAGTTTAGCAGAAGCATAATATACTCTGCTCCAACCTTTTACCTGTACCCTGTGTGTGTCACTCTTTTTCAAATGTGTTTCCTGTAAACAATATGTTGTAGGATTATGCTATTTAATCTATTCTGCTACCTGCTTCCATTTTATGGGAGAGTTCAACCCATTCATGTTCACAGTTATGATTCCTAACTGTGTTTTTTGTCTTTATCCTCCCCCACCCAGGTTATGCTTTTCTTTCTCCTTTCTCCTTTTCCCTCCTCACTAATGTTTTGCTTTTGACCACCACCTCCCTTACTCCCTTCTCCCTTCTATTAGCTCTTTCCCTTTTTTTCCCCTCTACCCTCACTGCTTCTTCCCCATCTTCTTTTCCCCCTCCCTTTCCTTTCCCCTTTCCCCTCCTACTGCTTATAGGGCAAGTTAGATTTCTATACCTAACTAATTATGTTATTCCCTTCTTGAGCCAAATCTGATGAGAGTAAAGTTCAAACAATGCTCATATTGTACTTTCTGTCCCATTTATCTTTTAATCTCTGTCTTGAGTCTTGTATTTGAAGATCAAATTTTCTGTTGAGCTCTGGTCTTTTTATCAAGAAGGTTTGCAAGTCCCCTATTTCATTGAATATCCATTTCCTCCCCTGAAATATCATGCTCATTTTCACTGGGCAGTTGATCCTTGGTTGTAATCCAAGCTCCTTTGCCTTACAGAATATCATGTTCCATGCCCTATGGCTTTTTAATGTAGAAGCTGCAAGATCCTGTATAATCCAGACTGTGCAAATAGCAATTCTTTTCTCTTCTGGCCAGAAACTCTGAGTATCTTCCCCTCCCAGATTGCTTTTGTGTGTGTGTGTGTGTGTGTGTGTGTGTGTGTGTGTGTGTGCACACGCCTGTGTGTGATGTAAATTAGGTCATCTTCAGTCTCAATTCTTGAGTAGTCTTTAGTCATTGAATGTGTGTTGCCTCAGACAAATTAAAGCCTGGGCAAGAGTTTAATTTTGAAAGGGCAGGAAGAGAATGAGGGTGACAGCTTCATGCAGGTCTGCCTCACTTATATCCAATTCACAGTGCAAATCAAGATATTGCTTTTGTGATATCATTGGTTGTCTTTGAAAAGAAGACCCAGCTGGAAGTGCATAATTAGTAATGCTGAAACTAGCTTTAGTTCACACCAGCCTTCAATGGTCCCTAAGCTATCAGCTAGGCTTGGACTCTTGGAGACATCCCATTTATCTTGTTTTCTACATTCTAACCTTAGCCTCTCTCCTTCATTTTGCTTATCTTGTTTACTGCTCAATACACCAAGAAGTCATTGACCCTATTCCTGGAACTGTCTGCCCATAACACACCTAATTCTTACTTACAATATCACTAATGTGAAAATATATTTAATAAGAATGTATATGTATAGCCTATATCAGATTGTATGCTGTCTTGGGGATGGTAGTGGGGAGGAAGGGGGAGAAAAAGTTTAAACTCCAAAGAATATGGAAGTGATTGTTGATAAATCAAAATAAATTAATTAAAAATATAAATAAAATTTTGGGTTCCAAATTTTCTTCCTTCCCCCTCCCACCCCAACTAGTCATTGAGAAGGCAAGCAACTCAATACAGGTTATACATGCGTACTCATGAAAAATACTTGCATAGTAGTTATGTTGTGAATAACTTCATCCTGTCCCACCCCCCATTTATTCAATTCTCTCATTTGACCCTGTTCCTCTTTAGAAGTGTTTGTTTCTGATGACACCCTCCCCCAATCTGCCCTCCCCTCTATCATCCTCCTGCTCTCTTGTCCCCTTCCACCCCATTTTCTGTAGGGTAAGAAAGATTTCCATAGCTGATTGAATGTGCATGTTATTCTGTACTTAAGCCAAATCTGATGAGAATAAGATTCACTCATTCCCTCTCACCTTCCCCCTGTTTCCCCTTCACTGTAAAAACCTTTTCTTGTCTATTTTATGTGAGATAATTTTCCCCATTCTACCTCTCCCTTTCTCTTTCTCCCACTATAATCCTCTCTCGCCCCTTAATTTTATTCTCCAGATAACACTCCTTCATCTTCAACTCAACCTGCACTCTCTAATTATATTTCTGTCTGTCCAGCTATCTGTCTGTCTGTCTGTCTGTCTATCTATATACATATGTATAATTCTTTCCCCTCTAACCACTCTAATACTGACAAAAGACTCATGAGTTACAAATATCATTTTTCATGAAGAATGTAAACAATTCAACCTTAGTAAGTCTCTTATGATTTCTCTTTCCTGTTTATCTCTTCATGTTTCTCTTGAGTCTTGTATCTGAAAGTCAAATTTTCTGTTCAGCTCTGGTCTATTCATCAAGAATGCTTGAAAGTCCTCTATTTCACTGAATGATCATTTTTGTCCCCTGAAGGATTATACTCAGTTTTGCAGGGTAGGTGATTCTTGATTGTAATCCTATCTCCTTTGCCCTCTGGAATATCATATTCCAACCCCATGTGGTCCCTTAATGTAGAAGCTGCTAAGTCTTGTGTTATCTTGATTGTGTTTCCACAGTACTTGAATTGTTTCTTTCTGGCTGCTTGCAATATTTTCTCTTTGACCTGGGAACTCTGGAATTTGGCTACAATATTCCAAGGAGTTTTACTTTGGGGATCTCTTTCAGGAGATGATTGGTGTATTCTTTCCATTTCTATTTTGCCCTGTGGTTCTAAAATATCAGGGCAGTTTTCCTTGATAATTTCTTGAAAGATGATATCTAGGCTCTTTTTTTTTTGACCATGGCTTTCAGATAGCTCAATAATTTTTAAATTCACTCCCCTGAATATATTTTCTAGGTCAGTTGTTTTTCCAATGAGATATTTCACATTGTTTCCTATTTTTTCATTCTTTTGAATTTGTTTTCAGTGTTATGATTTCTCATAAAGTCACTAGCTTCCAATTGCCCCATTCTAATTTTTAAGGAAGTATTTTCTTCAGTAAGCTCTGGATTTCCTTTTCCATTTGGCCAACTTTGCTTTTTAAGGCATTCTTCTCCTCATTGACTTTTTCGACCTCTTTTGCCTTTTGGGTTAGACTATTGTTAAGGTGTTATTTTCTTCAGTAGTTTTTTGGGTCTCCTTTAGCAAGCTGTTGACTCCTTTTTCTTTTCTTTTTTCTTTCTTTTTTTTTTTTTAGCCAAAGACATGGTTTATTAGAACATGCATCATATTAGGCAGACTCTTAATGAGTCTGAACATTAGTAAGCTATTGGCTAGATTAGAAGAGTCTGAGCAGCGGCTAGACTTTAGAAATCTGAGCAGTGACTAGATTATAAGAATCCCAGCATCTTTTTTTTCCTTTTTTTTAGGTAATTGGGGTTAAGTGACTTGCCCAGGGTCACACAGCTAGTAAGTGTCAAGTGTTTGTCTGAGGCTGGATTTGAACTCAGGTCCTCCTGACTTCAGGGCTGGTGCTCTATCCACTTTGCCACCTAGCTGCCCCAAGCATCCCATCATCTTAATGGAGACAAGATGTACCTTATGTACAGAAAGACTGTGGGAGGGATCTAGGAGTGGCCAAGTAGTCTATGAGATAATACCCAAGGGTGGGAAGTGGTCTGGAGCCATAGGGGGGCAAGACAATGGAGGGGAGATAGGGTGTAGCCAGAATGAAAGGCTAGTTGATGGGATTATAGCCTCAGGCTAACACCAGACATTTGGCCATGTGGGAAAGTCCAGGGTTTTTCCTTTATGGGGCCCAGATCCCTATCCCATCATTCACCCCTCAAACAAATGGGACCCAAATTCTTTTGGAGTAAGGGATAAAGGTCTTGGCTTCTGAAACTGCTTCCTGCTGGCAATGGACATAGAGCTGTCCCTGCCTCGAGGGGATCCCAAAGAGGAGGTTTACTGGAACAGAGCCTGAGCTGCATCCAGGGAACAATGTGGAGACAGTGGCTGGTACTTGCTGTTTGCTACCAATTGTAGGTGATTGGCCCATAGTCAGGAAGACATAAATCTGACAGAAAAAAAAAAATTATACGGCCCAGATATAAAGCAGAGAATAGATTTAGGGCCCAACTGTGAGAGGATAAAACAACCTTAGCTCTGTTTGGATTCAGATAATTCAGTTTTCCAACCACACGGTATCAAATCCACCTCATAGCTATACTCAGGAATAGCCATGTGGGTAACATTCCCTTTCAAAGGAACATATTGGGGAAAATGAGCCAGGAGGATCCCATTTTAGACTGAGGCTAAAATTGTCCTCTCAGCTTTTCATAATACTGACTTCCCACCAGTATCACCTTTGAGTAGCTTATGGCATTTCTCTCAGATAATGGATTTTTAATTATTGAAGGATTATGACCCATCAGACAACTCAAAATAAAATCCTATAAGCTTTTCCCTCAAATAACAAGTTTAACTAATCACAGCTTAGGGAAATCTTTTCTAGGATTTACCTCTCAAACTTAAATTTGTCCTGGTGTAAAAAGCCAATCCTTAGAGATTTCTATACACTTGCAAATTCTCAGCAAGCCATACATAACCCAAACAAGCTTTTTGGATAGTTTACACATTAAAACAATAACCAACAATAGCTAAATTGTGTTAGAGGCAATCAAATTATGAAAAGTTACTTGACAAAACTGATACAGAAAGTTCACCAATTTGAAATTTGAAACAAACCCATTACCAATCAGGTGACTTCAGTTTTGTTAAATGCACTTCCAAATTACTTTGCACAGAGAATCAACATCTCTTCATTAATAGTTAAAACTACAAATTTAAAAGAGCATGCTTACCCAAATTTTGGAGGTAAATTCAGCAGGATGTGCTGAACCTGGGTGCTGCTTCCAGGCAAAGGTTGCCCTAGAGTCCAAGGCCACTGCCAGGGGGCCCCAAGCTGTAGCTGCTGTGCCTACCCCCCTGCTTCGTTTTCCAGGTGGGGGAGGGTAAAATCAAAGGTGAGGGGTAAAGGATGAAACTCTCCTTTCCTATGAGAGGTGTTAATAGATACCCTCTTGACTCAAGGGAAGGGAGTGACCAGGTTGTACAGGTTTTTCAAAACTCCTTAATGATCAATAACAATGATCAATAATGATCCAGAATATGTGAAGATATTTTTAACTGTTCTAACTTTCCCTGTAACTGAAGGAGGATTCAGAGGTGCAGAGGGAAGGGAGTAAGTAAGCCTCAGGGAACCAAAAAGCAACTGTAGTTTTCCCCAATTCCCTAGTGCTAAGGGAATTATCAGAATTGAGCATACAATTCCAGATAGGGCTTCCATCCTTGTCCTCTATGATGCGGAAGGTGTACCCAGGTCCATGTCCTTGAACCGACCCAATGAACAGAGAGCCTGAGAGCATCAGGCCAAATGCAAGACAGACTTGTAACTGTCTGCCAGAAAAGCACCTCCAAGCCTTGGTGCTTGGAGAGTGACCCCAACTGCAAAGCAAGAAAGGAAGAGGAGGGGAAGCTTACATACCTTCCAGTCCTGGCTGCAGAAGACCTTGGGGTTAGGCAGTTTCCCAGTACAGGCCACCAAAATAATGTGGTTCAGGGGTTTAGGCTTGCTGGGACTCCAAAATCAGAACACGTGAATCCTACACAAAAGAATTTGACCCGAGACTTCTCTCAGCCAAAGACAAGGTTTATTAGAACATCCATCATATTGGGCATACTCTTAAGGAGTCTGAACATTAGTAAGCCATTGGTTACATTACAAGAATCTGAGCAGTGGCTAGATTATAAGAATCCCAGCTGTTGACTTGTTTTTCATGATTTTCTTGCATTATTCTCTGTTTTTCCTCTACTTCTCTTACTTGTTTCTCAAAATCTTTTTGAGCTCTTCCAAGGCCTGGGACCAATTCATATTTTTCTTGGAGGCTTTGGATGTAAGATCTTTGACTGTGTTTTCTTCTGGTTGTATGTTTTCAACTTCTTTGTTACCAAAGAAAGATTCTGTGGTCTGATTCTTTTTGCACTGCTTGCTCATGATCTCAGCCAATTACTTGAGTTATAAACTTTTTATTAAGGTAGGAGCCTGCTTCCAGTGTGGAGAATGTACTGTCCCAAACTTTGGCAGTTTCGTGCAGCTGTTTTCAGAGATGCATCTAGGAACCTGAAAATTTTCAGTTCTTCCAAGGTGCAATGATCAAGGGCAAGATGTTTACTCGTTTCCTGGCTTGTGCCCTGGTCTTTCAGTGACCACAAACACTCTTTCTTGGAACCTTGCAGAAGATTTCCTCTCCACAGCCACTACAACTCCACCATCCTGGCACTCCTCACTCCAGGACAGCCACCCAGAACTGTGACCCAGATCTAAGCACAGGCAAAGCAAGAGAATCATGTACCAGCAAAGAGATCCCTGCAATCCCACTCTGATCAGCCACTGGATTCCCTGTCAGTCTGTGGGCCAGAAGCTCTGGAGGCAGCTACCACCCCGGGGCCATGCTCAGGGAATGGGGCTGGGACCCTGTCCTTCTCTCTCACCAGATACAGACTCTTCTTACTAACCTTCTAAGTTGTCTTCAGGATTCATGGATTGAGAAGTCTGGAAACTGCCACAGCTGCCTGCAATTCAGTCCTCTGAGGCCTGCTCCAGGTTTGCTGCGGTCTGTGGGCCCACGCCAAACTGCGTTCCTTTCCCAGCCTGGTTTGATATACCTTTCTGATAACCATACAGGTTGTCTTGGGCTGGAAATGTGTTTCACTCTGTCTTTTTGTGGGTTCTGCTATTTTAGAATGTGTTTAGAGCCATTTTTTACAGGTATTTGGAGGAGTTTAGGGGACAGCTCAAGCAAGTCACTGCTTTTACCTCAGTATCTTGGCTGAGTCTCTCAAAGTTGTTCTTAAAACAATATTGCTCTTACTGCATACATTGTTCTCTTGGTTCTGCTCATTTCACTTTTCACTACTTCATGGGAGTCTTTTTTTTTCTGATATCAATGAGCTTATCATTTCTTACAGCACAGTAGTATTCCATCACAATCAAATGAAACTTATTCAGCCATTCCCCAATTCTAGTTCTTTCCCAATGCAGAGAGAGCTGCTATAAATACTTTAGAACATTTGGATTCTTTTTTTCCCTAGTCATCTTTAGAAGCAGACCTTGTAGTGGTCTGCTAGGTCAAAGAGTATAGTCAGTTTAATAACCCTATGGGTATAAATCTAGATTTCTTTCCAAAATAGTTGGACCAGTTTGCAATTCCACTAATAATGAACTAGTGGCCAAATTTTTCCACATGCCCTCCAATATTTGCTCCTTTCTCCTTCAATCATTGAGCCTATCTGATAGGTATAAAATGAAAACCATTTTTTCTTAAAAATTTGCTTTATTCAAAGCCATATTTAAAGACACATTAAATGAAAACTGCATAGAACAAAAAGTAAATTGTTCCAGCCTTTAGGGAAAAAAATCTAGCCACCAAATCCCAAAATACCTTAAACATGTGTGACCAAAATTATATTCCTTCAGACAAAACACATATGTGTAAGGATATGGTGCCCCAAAAGGAAAGAAGGACCACAAGTGGGAAGGGGATGTAGTTGTGTGAGACTACAAGGGAGGCAGATAGACATCTCTAACCTTCCTATAACCACATTTCTCTAAAAAAGACTTTCATTCCTGCCAAGTGGTTTTTTCAGAGGTAGTTCTGGGGATCTACAAGCTCTCAGTTCTTTCAAAGGACTGATATATGAATGAAAATACCATTGTATTTTAGGAAGAGATAATATCCTCTCTGAACACTGATCTGATTCTAAGATGGTAGAGATCCTTTGTCTTCAGCTGCAAGAGTCCTTAGAGTACCCTGTTATGATGAGCTCTATAAACTTCCTTTTTATGATTAATTCTATAAAACACTTGTTTTAAACTTTAGGAAACCACAGCCCAGAAAGGGCTTCAGAGTCATAAATCACAAAGGCAGAATTTGAGTTTAGTCCTCTGATTACGAATCCAGTGATCTTGTCATTGTACTTGCTTTCTCTTTGCGTATACTTAAACATATTTCTTTTAGCTTTCCCCAATAACATTTGCATTGCAAATTTCTAATTTGCTGATTCATATGAGCCCCAAGTCTCTTTGAAAGGCCATGATGTAAGTAAGATCTCTTGGTCTTTAGAATTCAATATTTGTATTTTCTCTCCATATATGATAGATGGTGTTGCTAAAAAAAGGATGAGCATTATTTGCTTGTTTTATCTTAGATCTCTTTTTCAATACATTTGTTTTCTATAGAGTTTGTGTCATGTCCAAATTTAGCATTGTATGTGGTTTGAATTAATGTGCTGCGTATCTTAGTGTCCAGAACCAAAATAAAGGTGTTAACCTTAATCTGGGCTACTAGGTAGTGAATGTAAGCTAGTACCAATATATGCTGTCATGTGAAATTTTCAATAATGAATAAACAGCCTGTTTCTAGTCATTGGGAATATTATAGCATACTAACCAGAAGAAGATTTGGTAGTCTCTTCAAAATAATACCTTAAAACTTTTTTCTCTCTAGTCTTTTATATATCAGTAGTGGAGAAAGATAACAGCATGGTGGGTGTAAATTAGAGAAACAATTAATTTGAAAACGAAATGGCTATACCAGATAATCTTCCATGTGATCGATGTGAAATAGTAAGCACCCTAATGAACAGGACTAATGTGAAATACCTTCCATATATTAAGTTATAGTATAGGGTAGAAAATTCTATTCAGCATTTCTACCAATTTAAAAGATCGTATGTATCTCAACTATTGTCAGATGACTTCCAATGGTTGATTATACATTTCTTTGCATAAAATAATATTTCAGGGTTAAGTTAGCTAGCCTCATATGAATTCCCAGTTGGAGAAAGGAGTTGATGATAGCAATGAAAAGCCAGAGAAAATTTTGGAATAAAGATACAGGGGGGTAAGAATGCCAACATGACAAGAAATTCCATGTCTAGCAACAGAATTTACAGTGGTAAAATACTTTATATTCTTCTTTGAGTATTTTTACAGGTATAATATGAATTATTGAAATGAATTGGGATTCTTTCATTCTTGCATTGAAAGCAGTGGAGGAGGAAAAAAGCTAAAATGTATGGAATCAGGGAGTTGCGACCTTAATTCACTACCCTTATGAAAGACATTTATCAGCTTTATGTGGTCAATGATGCTATAGTGGGCTTTAAGCATAATAGTGTTCTGAGGACACTAAGATAGTGTTTCACATTTAGCATCCCTGGAGAAAAATAATTCTTATTTTTATCCAAATAGTACAATCTTCTGTCAATATTTCTTTGAGCTGAGTATTCCTGAGTATAACTTTGTGGGCCTTTTCAGCTGGTTCTTTTGTGTTTCTATATGTTGATATGTACTAATTTAATTCAAATTAATTTACCATGCAATTAGTAAGCATTGTTTTATACAACAAATTGGTTTAGGTTTTAAGGATACAAAGAAATATGACACAGTATTTATTCTCACAGCATATAATTTATTTTTTAATTTTTTTGTTTGTTTTGCCTAGGCAATGGGGGTAAGTGACTTGCCCAGGATCACATAGCTAGTAAATGTTATGTGTCTGAGGCTGGATTTGAACTCAGGTCCTCCTGAATCTAGGGCCAGTGCTCAACCCACTGTGCTTTCTAGCTGCCCCCCACAGAGTATAATTTAATAGCTATTTCTTGGAGGCTCATGTAAGTCTAAGTAACTCAGATGGAGAAGACATATCCTTCCAGATTAGTGGAGTCTAGATGTTCCCAAATAGGGGCAATATGCTCATATGAATATGACCTTTATTGCTATGCAGCTCTGTTTACCATATACTTCTCACTTCCCTGGAAAAATGACAATGTCACAGGCCATGAGACTGGATTAAAAGACACATTTTTTTTTGTTTTCTTCTTAAGCTTGAACATATTTACAAATGTCAATATTTGGTATATAATTATACTCACTGCTGTTTATTTTAAAATAAATAATTTTAAAAATGTAGAGTTGGGCTAGCTGGTCATGTTGATGAACATTTATGTGTTGAAATGACATCTTGTTATGGTCTCCATGATTGCCCCACCAGTTAATATCATAATTATGTAAGTAACCAGTATAAGGTAACAATGAACAGGAAACAGGAACTAAGAGTTTAAAGTGGAACATTAGAAACACTGGTCAAAACAGCTTCCTAAATTAATTAAGGCCATATGTAAAGACTATATGCCAAATTAAGAGAAGCCAGAAAGGTCCCTGTGACCCTCCATCTGCAAGCTTCAGGTAAATATAGGACATGGTCAATAAAACCAGAAAAATGTTATGTTAATAAGTCAAAGGTGGCATGCATAACTTTGAGTTGACATTAATATGCTAATGCGTGAATCCTAAGGTGGTATAGATAAGATTTAGGTTATTCTTCCCTTCTCTTAAAATACTATATAAATGGGACCCCCAAACCTTCCCCCCTCAAGTACTCTTCCAACTGTTAACAGTCCAGGCTGCCAAGTGCTCCCAGCTCTGATCCAAAGTTACATAATTCTCTGTGTACCTATATTTCCCTTGTCTCTTTCCCAGTACTGTCTGCCGCTCTCTCCCACCCCATTTCCCATGCCATCCCTATGCTATCTGCTTCTGTACTCTATGCCCCTTACTAAATGTGATTGATACATTATTCCTTGATTGCTTCCAGAGTGAACTTTCCCAGGGACTATCCAGAGAACCAGGGTAGTTCTCCTTGACCCAAACAAGATCTTCTTCTGCTCCTTTCTTTTAGGGAACAAGCCAGATATGTAGTCTGGGGCACTTATGTAATTTAATTTGTTGGTAGTTCCATCTATTGATGGGTGAGTATGATACCACTAGTTAAAAAAACAAAGACAAGCGCTAGTATGCTCCTACTTGGGTTTGAGAGAACAACTTTTTATCCTCACTATTGGTGAGGCAGCCGGGTTTTAGATAGTTTCAGTTTGGGAGCTCTGAGCTACAGTGGGCTAAACCAAGGAGTATCCCTATTAAGTCTAACCTCAATATAATCAGCTCCCTTGGGAGCAGAAGAGCAAGGTACTCAAGAAGTGATGAACTGATTCAGGTCAGGAACAGTGCAGAATAAGAGCTTCTGTGATAATCCGCAATAGAGTCTGGTTGTGAATGACTACTACACTTTCAGAGTAGGTGAGATAGTCATATTTAGTCTCAAAAATAAGGTAACTGGTATTAAATTATGCAAAATTTATGTTTAATTATTCACAAGTGAAATACACAAAGGGACAACTTTCACTTCAATTTTCCAGGCTTATAGTCTGAGGTTGAAATGTGGAGTGGTGGCAATGTGGAGAACTGGGACATGTACTGCATTTTCTGTAAAAGAGGTTCAGGTCCAATTGTGATTCTTCTTTTGGCTAAGTACTAATGCACAAGATCTGCCATCTCTTTGAGACACCATTACCTCCTCTTTAAAATGTGTATAATAAGTAATGCTTGTACTACCTATGTAACAGAGCTACTGAGAGGAAAGTATTCTGGGAATAATAACAACACTATAAAATGTGACATAAATTTTAAGAATTGCAAATGAAAACTGCTCATTTCTCCAGCTTTTGAGAAATGCAATAAGAGGCAAATTCTAATTGCATTTGGGATAGTCATACTTTAGTCAATGTGAATACATACATAGATACATAGATATATCTATGCCTATTTAATATATTTTGCACATATGTTTAACATGCAGTTATGTATACACATATCTGCATATTTACAAATACATATGCACATTGTATTTTCTCTTGATGTGTGTGTACATATGTGTATGTGTGTGTATATATGCGTATACACACACATATGAAGCTGAAAATTTATATGTTATTTATCAGTATATATGTAGTATTCTCAAAGGCCTGGTATAATTTTATGAGAATGTCATGTATGTGTATTTGTGTACAAATATATATTTGCAAATAAATATGTAGTCTTGGTGCAATAAGCACCCCTGAAAAGGGCTCAGTAATCCCTCACACCAGAGGAGACAGATCTTCCTGAATACTCCATATATCCCTTCTCAAGGCTGCTCATCTACCTTTGGTGTTCACCTATCACCTGACTCTCACATGTGTCTCCAAGAAGCTGTGGCATGTGTAGTGCCCACATTCCAGTAAAACAATTTCAACAGATGGGATAAACCAATGTGAGGTCAACCAATCTACCTCAAGCCTATCAGTACGTCAGAGGGCTGTCTACCTCAAGCATGTGAAGACTTCTTTCAGCAGAATGGATAAATGAGAAAAATCTGTTCCAATGGCCAGGAAGGCAGCTGAAGCAGGAGCTGTAGAATGCTTAAAGCATGGTCAAACATCAAAGACACCAAGATAATCCACTGCATCCTGGGCCATCATCAGTCATCCTGACTTTTGTTCTGCCACTGAACTGTTATGACTCTGGAAGAGAGAGTGAGTTTGAAAATTGTGAGCAGTTATGCCTCACTTTAAATCCTACTCACACACAAGTTAAGGCATCAACTCATGATGACATTACTCTTCTTTGAAAATGAAAGATGACCAACAATAATATATACTATATGATGTATGTATATGGCAATAACAAATATATAATATATGATATGTGTACATTGTAATAATAACAACAAAAGCTAAATTTTGAATAGAGCATACTATGTGCCAGGCATTGTGGTGAAAGCTTTACAATTATTATTAGATCCTCACAACAACTTTGGGAGGTAAATGCCACATTTTACATATGGGGAAACTGAGGCAAACAGAGGTTATGGGACTCACCAGGATCACACAGCTAGTAAGTTTTTGAGACTGGACTTCAACTCAGATTTTCCTGTTTATGGGTTGGTGCTCTATCTGCTGCACTAACTTGATGCCCCATTTATTTTATTTTTATTTTATTAATTTATTTATATAATTTATTAAAATTATTATTTTATTAATATGTATATTATATACCTATATGTTTATGCAGTATAATATGTTTATATAATTTAAACTATATGTTTATATAGTATAACATACTACATCTACATATTTATATAGGCATATATGTGTTTATCTGTGTATATATATCTATATTTCTCTATCTCTTTCTTTACCTATACTATTTCAGTGGGTACCACTGATGTAGTCCTTTTAAGTACTAAGTGTGTTTAATTTCTTCAGGAAATAAAAATAAAATAAAAATGAATATTAAGATGGATCATCTTAAATCTGCAACTTACAAAACCTCTCACAAATGCTTGTTGCCCTTGGTGAGAAGAAAATGCCATAATTCTCTTCAGTAGCTACCTCTGTCACATTTTTGTTAAAAATAAGAAGTTGGATGATAGGGGCAAGAAACAGTTTTACACATATTGGATAATGCATCATTGACCCTTTCCCAATCAAGATATTCTAATAATAATAATAAATAATAATAATAATAATAATAATAATAATAATATACAGAATAAACAATTCATTGCCAAATGTACACATTGGTAAAAGTTTACAGAAATGTGAAAAAATATATTAGGAATAAAGCAACTGATTTTAGCTTTGAATTGCCAAAGAGAAAAGTTAACTAGGATTTGCTGAGAATGTGAACATGTTATTGGGATGTAGAGAATAAAGTGGATATGAGAGCAACATCAATCTTTCCCTCTTTGAAAGAACATGAATTGTAAGTTTTGTCATCTATGAATTACTGTTCTCAGAAGCATATCTGGGATGTGTGTGTGTGTGTGTGTGTGTGTGTGTGTGTGTATGTATTTCAGGTGTGTGACCATTCTACTCAGTGCTAACTTCCTGGGCCATAGGATCATTCTTTTTTGTCCTATAAAAAATTGTTCCCAGGTTGATAGACAAATAAGCATTTTCATAATCGGTTTATCCCATAGCTGGTACCTTCCCATCTATTTAAATCTAGGTGCATAAAACTCTTATGACATGGGCAATTTTTCATACATACTTTACATTTAAGTGCAAATGGTTTTTCCTCCTTAGAGGCTCACTCTATTCCATCAGGAAACATAAGTGAAAAGGATATTTCTCACTTAAATGCAGTTGTCTACATTTTAGTGTAAAAGGATAAAGGAAAATGTGTTTTACAGCTAATTTCTAGAAAAGCAATTAGTAAAAATGAAATGCAATTAAGGCCAATGCGAATGAGGGTTGTGAAAAAATTGGAAAAGAAATTCATGAAATAATTTAAAGCAAAAATAAAATACCCTAAAACAAAACAAAAACAGTTCCAGAAGAATAGAATATATACTAACCCTGATAGTGTGAGGAAACATAAATGAAAATCAATGCACAAAGTCTTTTGATCAGACTTAATTGGAGTAACTGACAACCTTTTATGAGAGTTTATATAAGGAAATTAATTTAAATACATAATAGTTTCTAAGGAAGGTTTGTTTTTTATTTGTTTCTATATTCCACATTAAGCTTATATTAAAGAATGAACTTTTGAATTTAAATAAAGATAAGTTGCTTTTGTTTGTTTGTTTTTAAAGAGCTTTGATGCATTTATCTGTGTACATGGCCTTCTTTCTCTGAAACCCAAGTAGAATCTTGGCTCCTTTAGGCCTTAGTCGCTTTTGGCCTTTGTATCTCCATGGCCTAGAACAGTACTTTAAATGTTGTATGGCCTTAATAACTGTTGATAGAGCAGTGATTGAATTCACATATATAATATATATAAACATGTATATATATATATATATATATATATATCTGTGTATGTGTGCATGTGTGTGTGTATTAATTTTAAAAAAGCAGAATAAAAACACATACTTCAAGGTTATATCTGATCCTTTTCCTATAGTTCAACTTCAGCAGTTTAGTGGAATCAGTTTTCTCCCCTCTAAAATTGTTGATTACATATAGGTTCCTTCTCAAAATCCTTAGGTATAAAAATGTCTTACGAATTGAAAGGGTATTAATTGAATTTAAAACCATGTAATATAGAAACATAGTTCCAGCATTCATGAATGTAATCAAAAAGAGTCTAGGCAACACAGTAAATAGAGAATTGGACTTAAAGTGAGGAAGAAATGACTTCAAATGTGGTCTCATACACTTATGAGCTGTGTAACACTGAACAAGCTACTTAATTTTTGTCTGCCTCAGTTTCTTTCTTTACAAAGTGGGGATGATAAGAGAATCTACCTCCCAACCTTGTTGTGGGTATAAAATGAAATAGTATTTATAAAATGATTTACAAACTCTAGGATGATATATAAATGCTACCTGTTGTAATCATTATATGTGCTGGGGAATTATGGGGTATGGGGGAGATCTATAAAGAAAAACAGCATTGTTTCAATCCCAGAAGCCATGAATAGCTTACACTGAGATATGAAACAGCAAAACCCAGGTGACTTGGGAAATTAATGAGAAAGGTTTTTTTTGAACCAAAGTTTCAAGCAGCCACTGAGACAATTAGTTTAAATTGAAAACAGCAACTTCTGATCTACAAACTGGCCTACTTGTTGTTAGCCAAGCATGGCACTGCATCTCTTTCCTCCATCTAATTCCACTGGCTCATGACCATGTTAGAAATAATCTCTCTCTTTACCTCAACCTTTTAGTTTTCCTGTTTTCTTTTAGTATTCAGAACAAACCCTACCATATGCAGGTCTTTCCCATTCCCCATAAACTACAGTATCTTCCTCTACAAGATTACTTTCTACATATGCTGAATATATCTTTTATGTACCAAGTTAGTTTCATGTTTGCCACCACCATTAGAATGTGGGCATCTTCAGGGCAAGGACTGTTTTTCATTTGTTTTTAGCTATTCTTCTGTATGTTTTAATGTCTAGCACATAGTAACTGCTTAACAAATACATGATGAACATTGCCTGACTGAAATAAAGTAAATTATTCAGTGAAGGATAGAGACTACATGATTCTTTTTGATATTGATGTTAAAGGAAATGACATTCCTTTCCAAAAGTCCCAAAGTACCACTAATGAAGATGAAACCCTGGACTGAATGACTACTGACCTGAACTTTTAAAATAATTCTTGTGATCTTAGGGGTCCTGGTGTAAAATACATTGATTTCTATAAGGGCTAGGACATATTATTTTTTTCTTAATTAAAATTGAAGAACGGGGGAAGTAGCACATAAACTCACAGGACTGTGTTCTTTTTCCATAAGGTGGAGACTTCTGTAGTCAAAGGCTCTGAATTAGCGAAGTATCAAAAAACCAAAGGCCATGGTGCAGTCACTTTATCCTGATACACTAAAGCTTACTGGTCTTGGCTTATAGAGTCTGAATATCAGGATTCTGATGAAATAGAATTCATTTTCCTCTATCGGATTCCAATATGTTCTTGGATTGAATGCTAAGACGTCTTCCATTAGTTAATTTTAGATTTTCTACATGTATTATACCAAGATTTTCTCCCCGTATTCTACTTTTATATAGGAAGTATGGATATTTAAAGCTATCTATGTTATAATTATATGTTATGATATAATTATAATTATATATTATATATTCTCATTTAATATTTTTTTCTTTTTCTCAATTATGTATAAATATAATTTTGATATTCTTTTTTTCTCAAATTTTGAGCTCCAAATTTTCTCCCTCCCCCACATCTCCCCATTGATAATGCAAACAATTTGATATATGTTATACATGTGTGATTATGCCAAACACATTTCCATGTAAATCATTCAGTGAAAGAAAACACAAAGAAAAAAAATTAAAAATGAAGTAAAGAAAAAGCATCTTTTATCTGCATTCAGGCACTATCCATTCTTTCTCTGGAGATGGACAATACCTTTCATCATAAATCCTACAGGAATGTCTTGGATCACTTGGATCTCCTGGTTCTCCTCACTTTACTCAGCATCAGTCCACACAAGTCTTTCCAGGTTTTTCTGGAGTCTGCTTGCTCATCATTTCTTATCACACAATAGTATTCCATTATATTCATACATTACTACATATTCAGTCGTTCCTCTATTGATGGACATCCCCTTAATTTCCAATTCTTTGCCACCACTGAAACAGCTGCTCCTTTGTGTTTTTATCTCTTCAAGATACAGACCTAGGGGTATTACTTGGTCAAAGGTTATGCATGGTTTTATAACCCTTTGGGCATAGTTCCAAATTGCTCTCCAGAAAAGTTTAATCAGCACACAATAGTACATCAGTGTTTTAATTTTCCCACATCTCCTCCAACATTTTTCATTTTCCTTTTCTGTCATATTAGCCACTCTGTCAGGCATGAGGTAGTCACTCAGAGTTATTGTAATTTGTATTTCTCTCAACAATAGTGATTTAGAGCATTTCGTATGACTATGGATAGCTTTGATTACTTTGTCTGAAAACTGCCTGTTAACATCCTTTGACCATTTATCAATTGAGGAATAGTTTTCATTTCCATAAATTTGCCTCAGTTTTCTATATGTTTGAGAAATGAATTCTTTATCAGAAAAACTGATTGTAAAACATTTTTTTTCACAGTAATGATTAAAAACCATGTATTTCCCTCCATCCTATTACCTTCACCCCATTTATCCTATTCTCTCTCTCATTTTACCCTTTCCATTCTGAAAAGTGTTTTGCTTCTCACTTTTAATTTCTTCAAACTGCCCTCCCTTCAATAAGCTCTTCTCCCACCCCCTTATTCCATTTCATTCTTGCCTTCCTTTATGGTGAGTTAGATTTCTACACCCAAATATTATTCCCTCTGAGCCAATTCCCATGAAAGAAAGGTTCATGTACTTCCCTCCCCACTTTCCCTATTTCCCCTCCATTGTAAAGTCTTTCAGGACACTTTTATGTAAGATAAGTTTTCCCATTCTACTTCTCCCTTTTCCGTTCTCTCAATATATTCTTCTTTCTCATCCTTTAATTTTATTTTCTTTAGATATTTGTACCATCATATTTAACTCACACATCTGCTTTCTGTCTATGTATACTCCTTCTAACTGCCTTAACAATGAGAAAGTCTTTAGGAGCTATAAATGTTAGTTTTCCATGTAGGCATATGTATAGTTTAACCTTATTTAATCCCTTATGATTTCTCTTTCCCATTTACCTTTTTGTACTTCTTTTCATCTTGTCTTTGAAAGTTGAATTTTCTTTTCAGCTCAGGTCTTTTCATCAGGAGTGCTTAAAAGTCCTCTATTTCATTAAATGTCCATTCCCCCCCCCCACTGAATGATTACTCTCAGTTTTGCTGAGTAGATGATTCTTGGTTGTAATCCTAGATCTTTTGCCTTCAGGAATATCATATTCCAAGCTCTTTGATTGTGTAATGTTAAAGCTGCTATATCTTGTGCTATGCTGACCTTGTTCGATGATATTTGAATTGCTTCTTTTTAGATCCTTGCAGTATTTTCTAGTTGATCTTGGAGGTCACAAATTTGGCTACAATATCCCTGGGAATTTTCATTTTGGAATCTCTTTCAGGAAGTGACCAATGGATTCTTTAAATGAATGTTAAAAATCATTTTTACATTTGAGTAGCGAAAATAAAATCCTAAATAAATACAAAAAAAAAATTAGCATCCCAATTAGCATTTCCTGCATTTGTTACTTTCTTCTTCAATCATTTTAGCCAATCTGATAGGTGTAAAATGTTACCTTAAAGTTTTTTTAAATTTATATTTCTATAATCAATAATGATTTCAAACATTTGTATATGACTATAAATTGTTCTGATTTCTTCATCAGAAAACCACCTGCTCATATCCATTCATTATTTATCAATTAAGGGATGACTTATTTTTATAAATTTGGAAAAAGAAGTATTTTATGTATTTGACATATGAGACCTTTATCTGAGAAACTGTCTATAATGTTCCTCCAATTTTCTACTTTCCTCCTGATCTTGGCTACTTTTTTTTATTTGTACAAAAATTTTTCTTTAGTTAAATGCAATCAAAATTTTCTATTTTATGCTTTGCTCTTATCATCTCTTGTTTATTCATAAATTGTATGCCTTTCTATAAGTCTGATAAGTAATATGTTCCATGTTCTTCATGTTTTTCTGTACCATCTCTCTTTACATCTATGTCATGTGTCCATTTTATACTTACCTTGATAAATTGTATATGATATTAATTTATGCCCAATTTTGCCACATTGCTTTCCAATTTTCCCAACAATTTCTACAAAATAATGAATTCTTATTCCAAAATCTTATGTTTTTACACTGATCAAAAACCATGTTACTACATTTATTTACTGCTGTAAATTGTATGTCTACTCTGTTCTATTGACCTGCCATTCTATTTGTTAGCCAGTACCAGATTGTTCTGATAATTACTGACTTTTAATATAAGTTAAGATCTGATATTATTAAATATCCTTCTTTTCCTTTTTTTTTAAAAAAAAGTTCCCTTGATATTCTTAACTTTTTGTTCTTCTAAATGAATTTTATTATTTTTTTTCTAATTCAGTAATTTTTTTTTGGTAATTTAATTGGGGTGGTACTTTATTTTAAATACATATTGTTAATTTGACTAAAACTGGAAAAATATAGCCATTGAATGAAGAATACCATGAATATATTAATGTTTTGTCATGAAAAGATGGTGCTGTCTAAGAATTACTCTCTGATGCTATCATAAACAACAGTGTGATTTGTCTTGCTTATTGAATTTAGTAATATTGAACTCAGACACCGGCTTGACCTCCTTCAGTGTCAGGGAATTCCAAGGTTATGAAAGTAATTTCAACTGACCAAAACTAGTTAAACCAGTGGTGTTTTTAGTTTTATTTTTTAAATAAGGTACATTGTTCCCACCTATTTCATGAGACTGCTAAGACAAAATATGCTTTATAGAAAGGAAACTACTTTAAAAATAATTATCCAAAGGAGATAAAAGTCAAGTATGATTTCTTACTTCTATGCACAATAATGTCTTTTGTCTTTAGTGTTGTGAAATTACTTTTATCTGTTATTATAAAAATGCTTTGCAATTTCCTAATTAAAAAAGATTGTCTCCTCTAAGACTAATTAGAAAATGAAAAATTGCCTATCACAAATAGAGATAAATTATTTTATTTACTTATATTCTCAAGTATGTTTATTATTTTGATACTATACAAATATTATATGAACTATCCCTCTTTTCTTTATTAAAATGGCATCATCTTCAAATTAACTTGGCTATCTTTTTTGTGTAATATTATATACTTTATCAAATATAATGTTTCATAATAATAGATCATATCAGCAATTTAGAAAAAGAATGTTCCATTTTCCTATTTATTTCATGAAGAATACCATGTGTTCTCCATATTTGAAAAAGCTAGGGATAGAATTATTTTTCTCATGGGCATATTTATGGACAACAATACTACTTACTATGGACCTGGAAAATGGGTCATAAAATACCCCAAACTACATAATAACTGATAGAAGAAAACTGGTAAATGTTATTTCCTGGTTACAATCCTTTGGAGAGCAATAATCAATACAGTAGGCACACTGGAACTACAGCTCACATCTTTAATTCAACTGTGCACCTGAGAGCACTAAGGTTTTTGTTGTCATTGTTGATGTTTTTGCTGTTGTTGTTTGTTCTCTTTTTCCTGTCCCCCATATAAAACTAAACTATAACCATAAGCGTTTCTAGGTCATTCCCTACTATGGGCATCATTTGTTTTATGCTTGGATACTTTCTAGATGGTGCCAAATTTTACAATCATCAAGTCTCTGAGAAAATCAGTCAGATGTTTAGTGTATACTTCATTAAATATCCAGATGGAAATGATGTCTTTACTGAATTAATTAGATTTTGTTACTCTAACAGTGTTGGTCAAGATTAGTTTATCAAAACTCACACCACTAAGCACACTGCTTTCCCTTGTAGTCACATAAAGGCAGCCAGAGAGAACTAGGTATGGTAATAGTAAGACCCAGTGGAGAAGAGTCCTCAGTTGTTTAAATTTACAGCTTAAAACTGTAAAAAGTAAGGACCACTTACAGTTAAGTTTGTGATCCCAAAACTGGTGTCAGTCTTTAAATCAGTGGTTGGGAAACATGGTTTGGTCTCTGTCGTTAAAACTGGCCAGTGTTTTAGATTCTAAATTTACAGGGAATTATCTGACTTATCTGATAAGTTAAATAATATTTGTCCTTTTGTTTCTATTATTCTTTAGCATAATAGCTATTTGCCTTCCTCCACAATGCTTGATATGGATAACTAGGAATAGAATCAAGGAGAATAGGGATTGTCTTTCTAAAATTCTGTATATAAGAGAAAGATTATAATAATGTTGTCAGGGAACAAGACAACAGCACTGACAAGATGGCCAAACACAGAATAATACATTTGGGAAATCTGCTACAGAGAGTGTTAACTAAGGAATAGTTTAAATCATACAGATTTCTCATCAATGCACTAGATTGTAAGTTAATAATACACTAGATTATGTTGTTTTTATTATTGTTTTTCAGTCCTATCTAGCTCTTTGTAACCCTAATCGTGGTTTTCTTGGAAAAGATACTGGAGTGGTTTGTCTTTTCCTTCTCTAGCTTTTTACAGATGAGGAAGTGAGCCAAACAGTGTTAAATGATTACTTGCCCAGGATCACACAACTACTTAATATCTGAGGCCAGATTTGAACTCAGGAAGATATGTTTTTCTAACTTCATGCTATGCACTCTATCCACTGCATCACCTAGCTGTCCTCACTAAATTTTAAGTAAATGTTAATATTAAATTATATATTTAGTCTCCCTATCTCTTAAGAAGACAGGTTTAATACAAATTCTCTTAGAAAGGGAAATACCTCTGCCCTACTTCCAGGTAGTAAGTTACTGGCATATCTCAGGTACCATGTGCCATATGCTTTTTAAATTTTTTTTTATTTCTCCACACTAAGCTTCCGGTCTTTATTTTCTTTTTTAATTATTTTTCTTATCAATTTATTTTGATTTATCAACAATCACTTCCATAAACTTTTAAGTTTTAAATTTTTCTCCCATTCCCTCCCCACCTCCCTCCTCAAGATGGCCTGCAATCTGATGTAGACTCTACGTACACATTCCTATTAAGTAGATTTTCACATTAATGATGTTGTAAGTAAGAATTGGAACCCATAGAAGGAACCACCAGAAAGAGAAAACAAACACAATAGAAGAAAAAATAGCAAATAGTATGCTTCTATCTGCATTCAAACTCCATAGTTCTTTCTTTGGAGGTGGATAGCATTTTCCATCATGAGGCCTTTGGAGATGTCTTAGACCCTTGCATTGCTGAGAAGGGCTAAATCTATCAATATTAGCCATCACACAACATGGCTGCTACTGTGTACAGAGTTTTCCTGGTTCTGCTCAGTTCACTCAGCATTAGAAGATACAAGTCTTTCCAGTTTTTTTCTGAAGTCTGCTTGCTCATCATTTCTTATAGCATATTAGTATTCCATTACATTCATATACCACAACTTGTTCAGCCATTCCCCAATTCAAGAGCATCCTCTCAATTTCCGATTCTTTGCTACCACAAAAAGAGCTTCTACAAATATTTTTGAATATGTGTGTCCTCTTCCCATTTGTATGATCTCCTTGGGATACAGCTGGGTCAAAGGGCTGTGTGCTTTTAGATTCTGTTTTATATTGCTAAGATCTGCTTCCATCCATCTCATCCCTTCCACAAGCTCTGTAACATAAAAGACTGTCTTCTACTATGTTTTCAGCAACTTTATCTACAAAAGAGTACTCTTCACACAGTGTAGTGATAGATTGACTAGTAAATATGGTGGACTGACTCATAATTCATAATTGTAGTAACATTTCCAGGCTTGTTCAATATATATTTGTTTAAAATGCCTCCCCCTAAGACATATGTATTTGAAAATATTAGTTTGTCATCCCCAGCTATTTTGTTAACTTTTTTTTATTAATTAATTTCCTTTAAACAACAACTGGCACTCCCAGAAAGGACTATGCTTTGTACTTGTCAAGATAGTCATGTTATTGTTGTGTAGTCATTTTAGTTGTGTCTGACTCTTTGTGACTCTGTTTGTCTATTTTGTGGCAAAGAAACTGGATTGGTTTGCCATTTCCTTCTCTAATTCATTGTACAGATTAAGAACTGAGGCAGGCATGGTTAAGTGACTTGCCCAGGGTTATACAGGCCAGATTTGAACTCAGCAAAATGAGCCTTCCTGACTTCAGGCCCAACACTCTACTATAGCACCTACCTACCCCAAAAAAGGCATAGTTTTCATTAAAGAAGCATTTAGATTCTTGTCCCCGGAAAGGTTAAAGGAAAGGAGAGCCAGCCAACACTTTTTCCTCTCTACCTAGCCATAGGTTTCTCTCATTTATCCCTTTCTATTTAAGTTCTTCTCTTGCTTTTTCTGGTCATACGTGTGCCCTAATGTTTGAGAGAAGGTCCAAGCAGTGAGCTAGGACTGCATCTAATGTCTGGTTCTTCTTCTGGAAACCAAAGGTATATAATCTCTCAATATAAAATTATTGCCATTTTTAAATGCAGATGTTATTCTACTTTGTAATAACTTGCAAATCATCTCACTTTCAATCTCATATACTCTTATCCTTAACATCAATGTTCAACTATTTTCTATGTAATGTTAGATTACGGAACATATAAATAAGATGAATGACTGTTTTATATTTGATAAAATCAACCATAAAGCTAATATTTATTCAAATACAGTTCTCCATTTGACCACCAGGAGGGAGCTAGCTACACATACCTCTGATGGGACAAAACAACAACAATAACAACTACAACAACAAAACAGTAGCAGCAGCAGCAGCAGAAGCAGCAACAAAATAAATCAAGAGTACATAATGTAGGCAGATCAAAGTTTTTGGCTAAAAGCAATTATAGAGAACACTTACTCTACACCTTCATTTTGTAGGTGTGAAAATTGAGGTCTTCAAGTATTTACCCAAAGTCACACAGCTTCTGTACACTATATAACTTATACTCTATTCTTTTACTGGGCTCCCTTGTTATATATCTTCCCACTATTCTTGTCCAACTAATCTTCAATCTTGAGCCACCTTCACCATTACCATGTACTTTCTCCTAATTACATAGCTGCTAAATATTGCTACGATAAGTCACAAAACCATTGAACAAAGCATACAAAAAGCATGATAACTATTTCTCAGAATTGAATTCAACATGTCTGTATGCATGTAGATTTTTATAGTTCTTGTTCTGTTTTTCTTCTCCTCAACTGAACAGTCAACTTTTTGATCACATGTATTCCTATAACTCCCATGGTGCTTAGTAGAATGATAAATAATCATCATAATTTAATAAAACTGTATGGGGTTTTCTGGGAAGGCCAGTACCTCCAATGTGAGTGCTTGCCAAGCCTTTTTCAGGCCTGTTCATCCACTTTGGTATCCACCTGCAACCAATTCTCACCTGGTGCTTCAAGAATCTGTACCATGTAGAGTGGCCACACCCTGGTAAAATTATCACTATAGACAGACAGATGGGCTACACCCTGTTGAAGGTAAAAAACAGGACTCAAATCTGATGGTTACTTAGGGATTGTCTATCCCAAACATTTGAAGATTTCCCAAGGCAGAATAGGAGAATGTAAACATTGTGTTTCAGTGGGCCATGCAGGTAGTAGAAGCAGGTACTGTGGTGCTCCACAGTAGAGCTTGGTCAGAAATCTAAGGTGCCACAGTCAGTCATCTTTACTTTTGCCTTACTACTGGGCTCAGATGAGTCTTGAAGAGAGAGTGAGACAGATGACTTCTTGAAACTCTGCTTCACTTAAAACCAGTAAACTTGGGAACCAAAAGGCATTAATAAAACTGCAATAAATAAATCAGCTAAAGTCCTCTTATCTGACATTATACTTAAAGTTGGGTCAAAAAGTGAGTCAAAACAAGGACAGAATGTTGGGTGCACAATGTGAGTGATTGCTCTGTGTTCTTTTCTTTTTATCACAGGGGACAACATGAGAATGGACTGCTGGTATTTCTTACCTCACTGCAAGAGTATTCTTTGGTTGAATGACTTATCAGTAAGATAACATTATCACAATGTTACACAGGGAGCTCACCTAGTATGTAGATGGGAATATTGAGTTGACACAATTGATGAAGCAAGGGTAAGGGGAGTATATTTGATCCCACAGAATAGTAAAGGTAGTAAATGAATAATGGAGATGAAATATGATAAGAAATAGCTGTTTCTCTATTTCCATTAAAACTAGACACCTGATAAACCAAATGTGTCTTCCCGTGATATTTTCCTCAAAACTTCAGAATATCAGCAAGTATTAATCAAAATAAACTCTAGTGTAGAATTACCTATATCATTTTACATAGCGCCCAGGGATGTGTTCTTTATCATACTTTCCCTGTACTTATGTGTTCTAGCAGCAAAATAAGGAAGCATTCTGTCACCTCCTTAACATTAATTGGATCCATTAGAGGCAAATAAAAGATGGCATTCATGTTGAGCCCTAAGACTCACCAAGTCACCAAAGGAATGAGTAATCCCAAATTTTCTCACATCTGAATCACCAAACTATTGTATGTTACTTTATTGTTAACTATAGCTGTGCTGAATTGTGGCTGTAATATTTCAGTTATGGGCAACTGGGCTGTCAAGGTCAGGACTGCCCACATAAGGAAGATTTAAAAAAATGAGAAGGCATTATATCTGAAAAATTCTCCTGCAATTGTTCTAAGGAATCTGTTTTATTAAAATAAATACTTCATTGTTACCAAGTTGAGCTATGAGAACCTAGAAAATTCCACATGGAAAGTAAACTTTTGTAGATCAAAAGAAGTTTTTTTGTTTGTTTGTTTATTTTTGTTTTCATCCTTTGCATTTCAATGTACAAAACGCTTTGACACCTTTTTGTTCAATAAATTAACATATTTCATAATCTCTAGAATATCTTGCATTCAGTGAAAAAATGTAGAATTGTCAACTATTGTAAAATAACTGTTGCGTTTTCAATGTATTTTAACCAATGTCTCACCCCACCCCAACTCCATATAACACACTTCTAACAGGTTCAATCTTTCCTTGTGACTCAAAACTAAAGTTTTCCCCAAAAGCCACATTAAGTAGCTCACATGCCAATTGAAACAGTTATGGGAACTCATTCATGACACCAGTGCCTATATTTGTCCCAACCCTTGACAGATCCAGGGTTGAATTCTGGTTTATCCTAGCTCGTAAGGAAGGTCTACCTCCTCTCCAGCTCCTCATCTCAGCCTATATATATGCCCCCCATTTTGCCCTCAGAAAGTCCACCAGACCCTCTCCAGCTATCCAACTCATTGACACCATAAAAGTGAGGAGATGGACATGAAATTTTCTGAGTTACTTGATATATGGGAAGTAGCAAATTGTTATCAATGAGATCTCCACTCCTATTGAAGCTACATGATTTCTAAGTTGTTCTAGACACACTAGATTTAATTGATCCTTGTTCTTCCTCCTCTCTCTCCCTTTAAACCTCCTTTCTTTTATATTTTCTATCTTCCTTCTCCCTTCCTTTCTCCATTTAGTCTCCCTTTTCCCTTCACTGTTTCCATCTATCTTTCCTCTTATGCACTTTCTCCTATCCTTCTCCCTCTTCTCCCCTTCCTGTCTCTTCCTTTTCCATTTGTTTCTTTCCTTATCTTTTCTTGAAAAGTTCGTAAAATCTTTACAGGATAAAATCTTATTCCCCACATTTGATACAACCACCAACCTCTAATTTAAAATATTACTTTTCCTTCAATATGCTGTTTGATTCGGTCACTTAGGGTAAATAGTTTCATGTTTTACTTTACAATCATGACCTTTTGGGGGTGAAGGGTACAGATGAGCAGATCTGCTTCTAGTGTCTAGTATGGCAATTAAAAAAATGTTTAGTTATCCAATTGCCTTATTCTATGTACCCATTAACATATGAATGTTAACTAGTGGTAAGCAGCAACTACAGTTTTAAATTCTTTTCAAGCCTCATATTGAATTACCTATTATGCCACAGAGAAATGTCTTATTGAAGATGGAACACTAGGCAGTCTCAATAAGACATCACCCTGAATGGGTGAAATGATAAAGCTGATCCCACTCTATGAGGAAGGGAATAATAAGTGTCTGAAGCTAAATTTGATGTCGGATCTTCCTGACTCCAGGCCCAGCATTCTGTCCAGTGAGCCATCTAGCTGCTTCTACTTCACAGTATCAGGTTTCAACTACATCATGAAGTGGTACTCATCAAAACAATTTTGTACCTAGTAGGACAAGGAAATGTCAAGTTTTAAAAAAAAGTCATTGTTGTTATTTGTCCTTCATTTTCAAAGAGGACCAATAACATCATGGGGTGACATCTTAACTTTGGCATGAATGGATTTGAGTAAAGCACAATTATACAAAGTCAGCAGCCTCACTCTTTTTCTAGAGTCATTGAAATACAGTAGCAAGAACAAGTCAGAATTACTGGTCACCTTGGCATGATTGATGTCTAATAAGTCTCTAAGTAATTCACAGCACCTGCTTCAGCTGCCTTCATGGCCACTGGAATAAATTGTTTTCATCTGCCCATTTTCTGGGTGGAAGTGTTCACATATTTAGGGTAGACATCCCTCTAACTGACAGACAGGGTTTGAGGCCTGTCACTTTACCTCATCCTGATTTAGCCCAAATGCCAAGAGGGTTTACTAGGATGTAAGCCCTGCATGTCTTACAGTTTCTTGGAGTCACAGGTGAGAGTGGAGTGCCAGCTAGACACCTAAGGTGGATGAGCAGCGATGAAAAGGACTCAGCAAGCCCTCACACCAGAAGTGCTAGTCCTCCTTTAATATCCTACAATCCACTTATTTAAGTAGCATTGTGAAGAATGGATTGGAGAGTACATAGGGATGGAGGGAGACTAATTAGGTCTAGGTGAGATAAGACTAGAGTCTGACACATGGTGGTGCCTTTTTTGTTAGAGAAAAGGTGATAGTGACTATTGATGCCCTAGGATTTGGTGAATGCTTGGATGTGGGATGTGAAGAATACTTTAACTTTACTATCACTAGCTTTCTTCAAACACATTTCTATTGCTCTCTTCTTTATAAGGCCTTTCCTTAGTGTTTAATGAGTAAGTAGAAGCATACAAAATAGATGCTCCTTATTAAGAGTTTCATAGTGAAAGAGAAGAGGCATGTGAACAGTAGTTTGAGTTAAGGTAGTTAAGTGAAGGATTATTTTCTTGTTTGTTTGTTTTAAGCTAACTTGTGCATATTTATAGGCAGAAAAAAGTGCTAGAGTTGAAGATTTAAGATAATGGTTTCCATAGAAAGAAGAAAAGGTCAACACAGAGGACAATGTTTTAGACTCCCAAATATTTTATATTGACTACATTTGTTTTAAACATAATTGCTCTTTGTTCTTTCTATCATTTGCTGCTGGGCTTTGTTAGTTATATTTAGAAATTCCAATGTTTTATGTGGGTTTATTTTATATCTTACAAATTTGATAAAGTTGTTAATTACTTCAAGTAGTTTTTTGATTGATTCTCTAGGAATCTCTGCTTATACCATCATATCATCTTCAAAGTGAAAGCTATGTTTCCTCTTTGCCTATTCTGATTCCTTCATTTTCTTTTTCTTCCCTTTTTTGCTAAAGCTAACATTTCAAGTACAATATTGAATAACAATATTGATAATGAATATCCTTGTTTCACCCCACCCATCTTATTGAAAATGCTTGTAGCTTAACCCCAATACACATAATGCATGCTGATGGTTTTAGATAAATGCTACCAATCATTTTAAGGAAAACTCCATTTATTGCTCTCCTCTCTAATTTTTTTTTTAATAGGAATGGTTGTTGCATTTTGTCAAAAGCTTTTTATGCATTTAGTGAAATGATCATATGATTCCTGTTAGTTTTCTTATTGATATGGTCAAATAAGTTGACAGTTTTCCTAATAATGAATAAGCTCTGTATTCCTGGTATAAATCCCACCTGATCATAGTGTATGATCCTTGTGATAAGTTGCTGTAATCTGTTTTCTGATATTTTATTTAAAAGTTTTGCATCAATATTCATTAGTGAAAGTGTTCTATAGTTTTCTTTCTCTGTTTTGGCTTTTCCTGGTTTTGGTATCAGCACCATATTTGTATTACAAAAAAGAATTTTGTAGAACTTCTTCTTTGCCTATTTTCCCAAATAATTTATATAGAATTGGAATTAATTGTTCTTTAAATGTTTGGCATGGTTTACTTGTAAATACGCCTGCCACTAGATTTTTTCTTTTTTTTTCATATACATTTACTATATACATATATATGTATATATATATGTATATATATATTTACTATTTACATATATATATTTACTATTTAATTTATGTATTTTTAGTTTTCAACATTCACTTCCATAAGATTTTGAGTTTTAAATTTTCTCCTCTTCCTAGATCTTCCTCAAATGTTATTACAAATTATAGTTACAAATTTGCAGGATATAAAACAAACCCACACAAATCATTAGCACTTCTATATATATATTACTAAAAAAAAAAGTAGCAAGAGGAAGAAAGAACAAAGAGAAATTCCATTTAAAACAACTGTAGACAATATAAAATACTTGGGAGTCTACCTGCCAAGACAAAGCCAGGAACTATATACACAATTACAAAGCACTTTTTGCACAAATAAATAGATCTAAATAATTGTAAAAATATCAGTTGCTCATGGGTAGGCTGAGCTACTATAATAAAAAAAAATGGCAATTCTATTTAAATTAATTTACTTATTCAGCACCATATCAATCAACTATCAAAATATTAGTTTATAGAGCCAGAAAAAACAATATCAAAATTCATCTTAAAGAACAAAAAGTACAGAACAGCAAAGGGACCAATTAAAATAAATGCAAAGGAAGCTGGCATAGCTATGCCAAATCTCAAATTGTATTATAAAACAGCAATTATAAAAACTATTTGGTACTGGCTAAGAAATAGAGTGGTGGATCAGTGGAATAGGTTAGGTATGAAAGACACAGCAGTCAAGGACTATACTAATCTACTCTTTGATAAATCCAAAAACTCCAGTTTCTGAAATAAGAAATCACTGTTTAACAAAAATTGCGAGGAAAACTCAAAAAATGTATGGCAGAAACTGAGCATAGGCCAACATCTTACACCCTACATGAAGATAAAGTGAAAATGGGTATAGGATTAGACATGAAGACTGATATGATAAGCAAACTAGAAGAGCAAGGAATAGTTTACCTTTCAGATTTATAGAGAAGGGAAGAACTTATCACCAAAAAAGAGAGAGAAAACACAAAATGCAAAATGGATAATTTTGATTACATCAAACTGAAAAGTTTTTATGCAAACAAAGCCAATGCATCCAAGATTAGGAGGAAAGCAGAAAACTGGGAAAGAATGTTTACAATAAATGTCTCTGATTAAGGCCTCATTTCTAAAATTGAGTCAAATTTATAAGAATACAATTCATTTCCCAAGTGATAAATGATGAAAGGATATGAACAGGCAGTTTTCAGAGGAAAAAACTAAAGCTATCCATAGTTTTATGAAAAAAAAATGTTCTAAATCACCACTGATTAAAGAAATGCAAGTCAAAATGACTCTGAGGTACCATATTACACCTATCAGATTGACTAACATGACAAAACAGTACAATGATAAATGTTGGAGAAGATGTAAGCAAATTGGAACACTAATGCATTGTTGGTGGAGTTGTGAAATGATCCAGCCATTTTGGAGAGCAATTTGGAGCTATGCACAAAGGGCTATAAAATTGTGCATACTCTTTGAGCCAGCAATAACACTTCTAGGTCTGTACCCCAAAGAGATCATAAAAATGTGGAAAAGGACCCACATGTACAAAAATATTTATAGCAGCTCTTTTTGTGGTGGCAAAGAATTGGAAATTGAAGGGATGCCCATCAATTGGGAATGGCTGAATAGGTTGTTGTATATGAATGTAATGGAATACTGTCATGATATTAGAAATGATGAGCAGGCAGCCTTCCAAAAAAATCTGGAAAGACACATGAACTGATAAAGAATGAAATGAGCAGAACCAGGAAAACACTGTATACAGTAACTACCACATAGTGCAACGACTGACTTTGGTAGACTTTGCTCTTCACAGCAATGCAAGAATTTAAGACAACTCCAAAAGACTCACAATGGAAATTATTATCCACATCCAGAGAAAGAACTATGAAGTTCAGGTAGAAGCATACTATTTGCTCTCCTTTCCCTTTGTTGTTTTGTTTTATTACTTCAATTTCATGGTTCCACCTATTAGTTCTAATTGTCCTTTGCATCATGACTAATGGGCAAATATGATTAATAAGTATATATAAGTAGAGCCTATATCAGATCACATACTGTCTTGGAAGGGATAGACAAGTGGGAGAAGAAGAACATTTAGAACTCAAGATCTTATAGAAAAGAATGCTGAAAACTAAAAATAAATAAATATATTGAAAAATTGGAAAAAAAATGAACATATATTCTCTAAGTAGCATTTTGGTCCCACAGAGACAGGAAAGAAATACAGAAATCAAAGAAATTATTGTCCCTGTCCTTCATTCCAACACAGCTAATTTATGAACTTGGTTTAGAAAAACTCCTCCATAAATACTAAACCAAAATATTAACCTTGTATCTTTGAGGGAGTAGTAACAACCAGTAATGAGAGGAATCCAGTGGTCCTTCATCTATCTGAAGGCTTTTGGCTAAATCAGCATACGAGAGGCAGCTACTGCTTATAATATTTCACTTCAAACTGGGCTGAGAAGGCTATTGTCTGAGTCTATCAATATTAAGTGTCTCCCCATTCCAATCCTTCCTCCACTCTGCTGACAAATTGAACTTAGCAAAGTGTAAATGTGACCCTATAACCCTTTTGTTCAATATACTCCAGAACTCCCTATCACCTCCATGATAAAAAGTAAAATCTACTGTTTGACATTTAAACTTCTGACATTTGTAACCTGGCCCCTTTAATTCCCTACAATATAAGCCTCCTTTCTATCCTTTACAAAAGACACTCTGTCTCTCAGTATTATGCCTTCTCATTGACTGTCTCTGAAGCATGGGATTATGTCCCTCCTGATCACCATTTCTTGGCTTCTCTAGACTCCTTCAAGTCCCAGGTAACTGTCCACTTCTATAAGAAATTTTTCCTGGCTTCTCTTAATGTTAGTGCCTTTCCTCTATTGATGATCTAAAATGTATACTCTATAATTGTTTATAAATATTGCTTATGTATTTTCTCCCCCATTAAACTATGAGTGACTTGAAAGCAGGTACCCTTTTTTGCCTTTCATTGTAACTCCAGCATTTAGCACAGCGTCTAATACACATTAGGCATTTAACAAATGATTGTTGTCTGACTGAATATTGGTCAGATAAGTAGGAGAATCAGGAGATATTAGTGCCATGGAAACTAAGGGAAAAGTGAGTCAATGTGCAAAGTGTAATAGTGTCAAATGCTGCAGAGAGTTCAACAAGGATGAATACTGAGAAAAGGACATTGGATTTGGCAATTAAGAGATCATTACTAACTCTAGAGAAAGCAGTTTCAGTTCATTGGTGATGTTTGGAGCCAGATTGTAGAGAGTCTGAATGTAGTTACTAAGATACCTTTGCTATAAAGAAGGAATACATGCATAGGACAAAGAACTCCTGAAACATTCATGGAGTCAAACAACAGGACCTCACAAAATCTCTAGACAGTTAAAATATTCACTTATATTAATATAGCACTTTAAAGTTTGCAAAAAAAACCCATTTTGTGCACACTTTCTTCCTTTGAAGTAGAAGTATGAATATTATTATGACCAATTTATAGATGAGGAGAGTGTGATTCAGAGAACCTTAGTATGTAGCTAATGAGTTGCTGAGCAAGAGTTTGAATCCAGATTCTGCTGACCTCATTTGGATATTAACTAGGTTAAGGGAAATGTCTACCAGTCAATACTTACCAGAAGCTACAAAAGCAGAAAACTTCCTTAGATTTCTGCAGACAAATAGCAGTACCATGACAATTTGTGTCTGGCAGAAGTGTGTCAGCTGGTTGACAGTTCTGAAAAGCCAAGCTGTCTTTTGTTGGAAGCACAGTTGCTCTTTCTTGCTGAGAAAAATGTTGCCTCTACTTTGCAAATGATATTGATTCCATAAAAACTGGAATGGCTAACTTCATGGCTTTGTGGCTTTATATTGACATGATCAATGGATCTTCCTTCTCAGGAAAAGTCTGTGTGTTTGCAGGATGCTTGGAGATGATTGAAGAATTCTTTTTTTTTCTTTTTTTTCCCCCCAGCATTTGCAGCTCACTCTGCTAGGTCAGCCTAGGACCATAGAATGTCATGTTTGATACTCCAAAGCAATGCAGTCTAATAAAAAGGACTCTATTTTGGGAATCAAAATACATGGATTCATAACCCCACCTCAGCTCCTTGGGACTTGTGTGACCTTTGACAAGTTAAGTCCATTAAGCACTTTGGGCCTCAGTATCCTCATCATTGAAATGAGGGGTTTGGAATAGCTGGAATGTAAACTCTAAGGCATTAGACATAAACCTTTGCATTCAACTAGTACTGGGCCCACATTTTACAGTGGAGGAAAATGAGGGCCAGAGAGAAGAAGTGATCAACTGTCAGTCATACCTATAATGACAGACAGGACTTGAAACTAGTGTTCCTAATTCTTAGTCCAAGTTTGATTTTATTGTTGTTGTTCTTTTGTTTTCTTTATTCCCCTTTTTCACTGTACTTTTTTCTCACACCAACTCTGTGAGTATTCGAACAACCTAGCCCTCTTCTCTATCTATACTTTCTCTTGGTAAGCTCATCATCTATTATGGGTTTAATTATCGTCTCTATACAGATAATTTACAAATGTCCATATCCAGGTTCGCATTTTATCTTGAGTTTTAGAACCTCAACATCATTTCCTTATTGCATATTTCAAACTGGAAGACCCAATGACATCTTACATTCTACATGTCTAAAACTAATTTTAATTTCCCTCAACCCACTCTCCTTTTCTGTTAAATAAATTACTTCTCTGAGCTACACAATCAAGTGCAAGTTATGTGAAACAACCATCCACAGCCATGATACAATTTGATCGTTCTTGCTTACCTGTGTGATAGGTCATTCATCTCCCACTCCCATTGGTGAGCTGGGATAACCCTACCTCCACAGCCTTGTCCAGAAGGAGCAATGACATGATTTATCCCTACCCCATTTTACATGTGACATACAACTCTTCCTCCTTTCTTGTAGGAATCTTGGGGCCTTTAGCTGTACCATTGTTTGGGCTATATTCTTAAGAGACAAAGCATACAAGTCAACCACATGAGTCAGAGTTTTGTAGAATAGCCATCAAAGCAGGGATGAGGAAGCTGTGGCCTTCTAAGTCTTTGAGTACGGCCTTTTGACTGAGTTCAAGTTTTACAGAACAAATCCTTTTATTAAGGGTATTTGTTCTGTGAAGTTTGGATTCAGTCAAAAGGGCCACACTTGAAGATCTAGAGGGCTATATATGTCGTCAAGGCCGTAAGTTCCCCACCCCTGGTTTAATCAGTCACTGTGAGATACCCTCTCTAGACTGCCTGGATCCTTTCTCCGATAGTGTATTTCCCAGTATCTTCCTTTTTGTGTATCCGTCATCTACAAATTCTTTTTTTTTTTTGTGGGGGGGGAAGGTGGTACTTACACACACAGTGCTTGGAGATTACTAGTAATGTCTCTGGATTTGTGCCTTGTATGGGGTACAGAATCATTTAAATTGGTTGTTTATAGTTTTTAAATGCATCTAGGCCTTCTACCTCATTTCAATTATTTAAATGTGGCAAGAGATATGAGTAGCTAGAGTGTGTTGTTTTTGTTGTTATTGCTTTTGTTGAGATGGAGAAAGTCAAGCCATATAACCTTATTTATCCAATAAAGGAGAAATAAATGTTTTGATTATTTGATTCTTCTGTGGCTATGTCTGCTAAATAACAAGCAGCACTTTGAGCAAAAATGAAATGGATTCCTAAGGTTACAGGTTGCCGTAATAATAGTATTACCTCACTTTCATATATTTTATTTCTGTCTGATTAAGGAACATGAAATGTATATAGGGACGGATGGTTTCCTAATTTTTGTTATAATTAATATTTTATTCAACAAATATGAGCCCTGAAGCTTGTGATATTCATCTACTCAATATGAAATATAAAAAAAATTACATGTATTCTTTTTTAAAACAAAAAAATATATTTACCTTTCTCTAGAACATGTAAAGAAATTGAAATGTGTTTCAAGCAAAATGTGCTGCTTTAAATCAAGAAAGAAATTATAATGGAGAAGAGCAAATGATAGGAAAAAAAAACACTTTTAAGTATTCTTAACGACAGCTGTGAATTTTTTTTTTACTTTGCAAAAAGAAAGTGGCAGATTAACTCAACTGAAAAAATTTTTCTTTTTCCAATCATTTGAAGTCAATTTGTGAAATGTTTCACTTGCAATGGGAACTTGAAATAATCACTATCTTCTCAAGATTGATGGAAAGTTATAAATGAAGAAATTTCAACAGTGTTAGAAACTGAGTGTACCAAGAATATCAAGACTCTCATAAACGCTACATTGCAAATTACTTAAAATCAGAGAAATTCAAGGTGGGAATTATGACCTTTACATAGGATGCCAGTGGAAAGTACTTTTGAGCATGAGAATATTCCACGTAATTCATAATACTCACATGTATTGAGGTAATAATAACACTATGTTTCTTTCTGAGTTTGGAATGCAAATAAGGTATTTCCGTATTCATGCTATATTCTCCCTGTTTCTGAAATTTCAATTAATGCAGCTTAATATCCAAGCATTTCTTGGGGATGTTATGTTATACTTTTAAGTCATGCCCAACTTTTCCACTAAGAACTAAAGAACTTGGGGGAAGCTAGGTGGCATAGTGGATAGAGCACTGGCCCTGAAGTCAGGAGGACCTGAATTCAAATCCAGCCTCAGACACGTAACACTTCCTGGCTGTGTGACTCTGGATAAGTCACTTAACCCCAATTGCCTCACTGGAAAAAAAAAAAACCCTAGGAACCTTAATAGAAAAGCTTTAATGATTAATGTTTTTTTTCCTTCAATTTGTAGTTAGGCTATAGATGCTAATATTATGCCAGAATAGGCCTTACTTAGTATTAAAGAAAAAAATCACTTTCAGAGCCAAGATGACAGAATAAGGAATCATCTGCCCTGAGGCCTCCAAAATTCCCCTCCAAACAACCTTAAAATAAGATCAGGACAGTTTGGAGTGTCAGTAAGAAAGGTCTGTCTCACTGGGGTAGGAGGAGAGCATTATTTGGCATAAGCAGCACCACAGCAGGCCAATGGCAAGATTCAACCCAAGAGGCAACAGCAAGGCTTTGTCCCTAATGCAACTCAGTAGCAAGACCTTGCCCCCAGTGCAAGCCCAAAGTGAAGCTTCTCCCCCATTACAAGCCAGCAATGAGGCCCAGTCTCATTGTACACAAGCAGCAACACTCTGTCCCCCAAAGCAAGCCAGCATCAAGGAACTGGGACTCAGCAAAAGAGGCTTGGGATAGTGTCCTTTGTACTCCAGGAGCAAAGCCCAACTTTAACATAAAGAGAAAAGTCACTAAATCGGCAGGAAAATGAACAACAACAACAACAAAAAGCAAAACAAAACAAAACAAACAACAACAAAAAGAACTTGATCCTTAAAAAAAGAAAAAAGACTATAATGACAGGGAAAAACAAGATACAAATTTAAAATAAGATAAAAATATCAAAAGGGCTATATGCAAAGCCACAAAGAAAAATGTTAATTAGTCTCAGGCCAACAATAATAATAATAATAATAATAATAAAAAAGAACTCCTGAAAGAGCTCAAAAAAGATTTTCAAAATGAAGTGAGAGAGAAAGGAGAAAAATTAAGAAAAGGAAAAAGTAATGCAAGAGAATCATGAAAAAAAGAGTCAACAGCTTCGTAAAGGAAGCACAAAAAAAAAAGAAGAAGAAAAGATATACCAAAATTCACCAAAGAAAATGACACCTTAAAAAGTTGAATTGGACAAAAGGAAAAGGAGGTACAAAATTAACTTAAGAAATAAACTCCTTAAAAAGTAGAACTATATGAGTGTAGTGTGATAATTTGCTTTAAAAAGCCCAGCCTTAGTGACTTACCCGAATTCTCCCCCAAATCCCTCCAAATATCTTTAAATTATAACTCTAAACAAATTCTAAAGCAGCAGAAGCCACAAAAAGGCAGAGTAAAACAATTTTCTATCCATAGAAAACTTAGGTCAGCAGGAAATGTGAGTTACATCAGAGTGAGAGAGGAACACAGTCCAGTGCAGGCCATACCAGTGCAGACTGGGTGCCAGAAAACCAGGCCTCAGGGTGACTGGACAAGTGGCAGCAGTGGCAGTTTCTAGACCTCTCAGCCCACAGATGGTAAGGGTATTGGACAATAGGTGAGAAGGAAATTTACAGGGGTCCCTCTGCTAGCACCTGGTGGAGGACTCTGTTGCACTGCCTATACTTGGATCTAGGGTAAAGTCCTGGGTCTTAGTCCCAGTGTGAAGAGAAGCACTAGGACAGTAGAGCTTGTAGCTGCAGGGGAAGAGGGACTTTGGTCATAGTCCCAGGTGGTAAAGACGTCTTATGGTTGCTGACAAACCAGTGCTCAGAACAGGAGAGTAGTAAACACATTTCCATAAATCATATTATCTTGGAATAGCCAAAAATTTACAGGTCCTCAAATTACCTCTGAAAATAGCTGCACTAAGACACTGAAGCTTAGTCCAGTGCTTCCTCCGTTGGGAAGCAGAGCCCCACTTTATCATTTAAAAGTCAAGAAAAAGCCTGGAAAATGAGCAAACAGCAGGAAAAAAAATGATCATAGAAAGTTATTATGGTGACAAGGAAGATCAAAATGCACAGTCAAAAGAAGAAAACAAAGTCAAAATTACTGCATCCAAAGCCTCAAAGTGAAATATGAATTAGTCTCAGGCCACAGAGGTGCTCAAAACCGATTTTAAACATTAAGTAAGAGAGGTAGAGGAAATAATGGGAAGAGAAATGAGAGTGATGCAAGAAAATAATGGAAAAAAAAGACTCAACAGCTTGGTAAAGGAGGTACCAAAATACTGAAGAAAATAACACCTTAAAATGTAGACTAAACGATAAAAGAGGGAAAAAAATCCAATGGAGAGAAGAAAGCTATGAAAAGCAGAATAGGCGAAATCGAAAAAAGATATGGAAAAATTGACTGCAGAGAGGAATTTCTTAAAAAGTATAACTGGTCAAATGGAAAATGAGGTACAAAAGCTAACT
Source organism: Phascolarctos cinereus (assembly GCF_003287225.1). Classification (NCBI taxonomy): domain Eukaryota; kingdom Metazoa; phylum Chordata; class Mammalia; order Diprotodontia; family Phascolarctidae; genus Phascolarctos; species Phascolarctos cinereus. Next base: position 495,143,472 of record NW_027555847.1, read on the forward strand.
GAAGAAAATAATTCCTTTAAAGTTATAATTGGGCAAGTGAAAGTTATTTTTAATAATAATTAATTTGTAGTTTTCAACATTCACTTCTATAAGATTTTGAGTTTAAATTTTCTCCCCCTTCTTTCTCTTCCTTGGTCCCCAAGATGATGTGCAACCTGTTATAGACTCTCCTCATACATATATATTAAAAATATTCTCACATTATTCATGACAGAAAGATGAAATAGAAGCAAAGGGAGGAACCACTAGACAGAAGACATAAAATAAAACAACAAAAAAAAAAGGATGTCAAACACTATACTTCCATCTGCATTCAGACTTCTAAGTTCTTTCTGTGGATGTGGATAGCATTTTCCATCATGAGTCTTTTGAAGTTGTCTTAGATCCTTGCATTGCAGAGAAGAGCTAGGTCTATCAATCATTACACAATGTGCCTATTACTGCATACAATGCTCTCCTGGTTCAGATCATTTCCGTCTGTATCAGTTCGTATAAGTCTTTCCAGTTTTTTCTGCAATCAACCTGCTCATCATTTATTATAGCACGATAGCATTCCATTACATTCATATGCTACAACTTGTCAGCCATTTCCCAATTGATGGATATCCTCTCAATTCCCAATTCTTTGCCAACACAAAAAGAGCTGCTATAAATATTTTGTACATATGGGTCCTTTTCCCATTTTTATGATCTCTTTGGGATATAGACCTAGACGTGTTACTGTTTGATCAAAGGTTATGCCCAGTTTTATAGCCCTTTGGGCATAATTCCAAATTGTTTTCCACAATGATTAGATCAGTTCTCCACCAACAATGCATTAGTGGTCCAATTTTGCCACATCTTCTCCAACATTTATCATTTTCTTTTTTTGTCATGTTAGCCAATCTGATAGCTATAATGTGGTATCTCAGAGCTGTTGGATTTGTGTTGCTTTAATCCATAGTGATTTCGAGCATTTTTTTTTCATATGACTACAGATAGCTTTAATTCCTTCCTCTGAAAACTGACTGTTCATATCCTTTGACCATTTATCAATTGGGGAAAGAATCGTATTCTTATAATTTGACTCAGTTCTCTATATATTTGAGAAATGAGACCTTATCAGAGACACTGGCTACAAAAATTATTTCCCAGCTTTCTGCTTCCTTTCTAATTTTGGTTGCATTGGCTTTGTTTGTGCAAAAACTTCTCAATTTAATGTAATCAAAATTATCCATTTTGCATTGTATAATGTTCTCTCTCTCTCTTGTTTGGTCATAATTTCTTCTGTTTTCCATCAATCTTAGAGGTAAACTGTTACTTGCTCACCTATTTTGCTTATAGTGTAAGCTTTTATATCTAAGCCATGAACTCATTTTGACTTTATTTTGGCATGTGATGTGAGATTTTGTTCTATGCCTAGTGTCTGCCATACTGTTTTCCAGTTTTCCCAGCAGTTCTTGTCAAAGAGGGGTTTCTTATCCCAGAAGCTGGGTTCTTTGGGTTTATCATAGTAGGTTAATATAGTAATTGATTATAGTGTCTTGTGTACCTCTCCTATTTCACTGATCCACCACTGCATTTTTTAGCTACTACTATGTAGTTTGATGATTGCTACTTTATACTAGTTTAAGATCTAGTATGGCTAGGCCACCTTCACTTGCATTTCTTTTCATTAATTCCATGGTTATTCTGTAACTTTTGTTCTTGAGAGGCAAAGCCAAGATGGTGGAGTTAAAGCAGTGATTTGCTTGAGCTTCCCCCCCACTAACCCCTGTAGAAATATCTCTAAACAAATTCCAGAGCAACAGAAACCACAGAAAGACAGAGTGAAACAAATTTCCAGCCCAAGACAACCTGCATGGTTGATTGGAAATGTCTCTTGCACTGGGCTAGGAGAGGAGCGCAGCTCAGGGTGGGTGCGCAGGCAAAGACCAGGCCTCAGTGAACCTGGAGCAAGCTTCAGGGGACTGAATCACAGACAGCTGTGGCAGTTTCCAGATTTCTCAACCCAAAAATGCTAAAGACAACTTAGAAGGTCAGTAGGAAAGGTCTGTCACTGTGGTAAGAGAGAACCTAGGTCCCATCCCCAGTCTAGGAGCAGCCCTGGGGCAGTGGCTACTTCTGGAGCTCTTGACCCACAGATGGAGGGAGAATTGACTGGCTGATCAGAGGGTGATTGCAGGGATCTCTTTGCTGGTGCTGAGGCAGAAATCTCTTGCTTTGCTTATGCTTGGATCTGGTCACAGTTTAGGGGGGTGCTCCTCTGGCAAGGAGGAGTGTTGGCAAGGTGGAACTTGTAGGGGTAGTGAAGAGGGAATCCTTCTCACAGTTCCAAGGCAGGAAAGAATGCTTATGGTCACTCATAGACCAAAGGACAGGCCAGTAAAGGAGTAAACACCTAGTCCTTGATCATATCACCTTAAAAAAATGAAAATTTACAAGTTCCTAGACATATGTCTGTAACTTTTGTTCTTCCAGATGAATTTTGTTATTATGTTTTCTACCTCTATAAAATGTTTTTTTGTTAGTTTGATTGGTGTGGCACTGAATAAGTAAATTCATTTAGATAAAATTGTCATTTTTATTATATTAGCTTGGCATCTCATGAGCAACAGATATTTTCCCCATTATTTAGATATGAATTTAATTTTATGAAAGTGTTTTGTAATTGTGTCCATATATGTCCTGGGTTTGTTTTGGGAGGTAGACTCCCAAATATTTTATAATATCTACAGTGACCTTAAATGGAATTTCTCTTCCTATCTTTTGCTATCAGGCTTTGTTAGTAAAGTATAAAAATGCTAATGATTTATTTGGATTTATTTCATATCTTGAAACTTTGCTGAATTTGTTTATTATTTGAAGTATTTTTTTTACTTGATTCTCTAGGAATCTCAAAGTATTACATCATATCATCTGCAAAGAGTGATAGCTTTTTTACTTCTTTGCCTATTCTAATTCCTTCAATTTCTTTGTATTCTCTTATTGCTAAAGGTAACATTTCTAGTACAATATTAAATAACAGTGGTTATAACACAAATCCTTTTTTCACTCCCCATCTTATTGGAACTGCTTCTAGCTTATCCCCGCTGCACATAATGCTTTCTGATGGGTTTTGACTAAAGCTAAACAACAATATGTGATCCGCAAATACAAGACTCAAGAGAAGCATAAGAAGATAAACAGGAAAAAATAAACATAATATCAACAAAGTTAAAATGTTAATATTCCTACATTGGAAGATGATACATGCAATTTTAAGAACTTTATCTCTTTTAGGGTAATTAGAAGTCTACATAGACAGAGGGTGCAGGTATGAATTGATTATGATGGGATGATATAAAAAGAAAAAAATAAGGGATGAGAAAGAAGGATAGGAGAAGAGTAAAAGGAGGGATAGAATAAGGTGCCTCACATAAAAGAGGCACAAAAGAGTTTTTGTAGTGCAGATAGTTTATGGTTGGTGGCAGGCAATGCTTGAGCCTTACTCTCATCAGAATTGGCTCAAAGAGGGAATAACATACATAAACAATTGGGTAAAGAAATCTATCTTACCCTATAGAAAAGTAAAAAGGGATGAGATAAAAGAAGGAAAGGAGGACTGATAGAAGAAAGGGAGGTTTGGGGGAGGCAGTGCTTATAGGTAAAACACTTTTGAGGATGGAAAAGATGAAAGGAGAGAGAGAAACAGAGAGAGACAGACAGACACACACACAGAGAAAAAGAGAGAGAGAGAGAGAGAGAGAGAGATGGAGAGACAAGGACAGAGAGAGACACAGGGAGAAAGATATAGAGACAGAGAGAGAGTAATAAACAGGGGGAAAATAGGACAAAGGGAATTGAACAGATGATTATCACAACTGTAAATGTGAATAGGATAAACTCACCAATAAAATGGAAGCAGATAGCAGAAAGTGTTACAAATCAGAATTCTACAATACGTTGTTTACGAGAAACACATGTGAAAAGGTAAGGGGCTAGAGCAGAATTTATTGTGCTTCACCTGAAGCAAAAAAAAAAAAACAGAGGTAGCAATCATGATCTCAGACAAAACAAAATAAAAAATAGATCTAATTAAAAGAGATAAGAAAGGAAACTACAGTTTGCTAAAAGGTATCATAGATAATGAAGTAATAGCAACACAAAACATATATGCATCAAATTACATGGCCCAATTAAGTGCATGGATGTCCCAACTACTTGCTTTCATTTATTTTTGTAAAGAAAATGTTGAAGTTGTATTTAAATAAGTCATAAGGTTTTTTTAATCACCTAGATATTTACTAATTTTGAGTTATTTTGAATAGATTTTTTTTATTTTACTGTATTTATATGGAAATGCTACTAAGTGTGAATTTACTTTATTTCTTGCTACTTTGCTGAAATTTATAGCCCTTTATGGCAATGGAAGAGTAAGTTTTCCTACACTGAAGGAAAAACTAAAGAATCATAGGAAGCTGAAGCTACATAGAAGGAAGGGACCAATAATTTGGGGACCCTAAGATGCTAAAATGTGTACTATGTCAGAAGACCATCAAATGCAAGATCAAATAGTCTCTATCATAAATTAAATATAAACATGAAAAGTTACAGCTATATCAGAATCAGTAAGCAATATCAGGAGTGATCTACTTCTACAGAATTTGTTGTCACATCAAGACTTCAGTATTTACTGTTTTACCCCTATTCTATCTCCTCTACTTTAGTCTTTGAAAACTATTACAGCTTACATTCAGAGGTTTCCTATGTGTTGCTTATTTTCTGTCTATGCTATATAATTGATTTTACTTTCTGAAAAATATTTTATTGATTTTTTACTGCATTATGAGTGAGTGTTTTATATAAATGAGTGGACCACACTATGAGGAAACTAGAATGACTCTACACTTAACCCTGCACTGCTCTCTGTCTCTCTCCTTCCTTGTTTTTGATATGTAGATATTAACCATCTATGTTAAGTTCTTCTCTGATTCTCCAAGGTCTTCTAAGTAAAACAATGTCTTCTACAAATAGGAATATTGACATTGTTTATAACTTTAATTTCTCTCTTGCCTCAATTGATAAAGCTAAATGTCTAGGCCTATGTCAAAACTCTACAATTTCTAAGTATTTTTCTTAGTATCACTAAGTATTCTTAGTATTTTTTTTTCAGAATAAATACTTAAACTTATTGTAGGAATTCATAGGGTACTCTAGGGCTAAGTTGAAGTTTCTCTACCTATATGCAGAATCATCATTGATCAATTAGATGGCCCAGAGCAGAATAATGCTTCTTAATTTGTAGGGAAACATAATGACTGAACTCCTGGAATTTAGGCATAGCTAAAATGTAATAGGTGTCTTTTGATCACAGGTATCTTTGATGTGAATTTTACAAATATATAGTGATATTGCTACTGACTGTGAATATATTAAAGTTATGGATAGATATTTTTACACACATTGTCTGGAATTAGACTGAGACTCTAACATTAAAATGTAACATAATAAAATCTAAATGTATCTCTATAATCTTAATGTAATTATTTATATAATGTGTGAACAGTAGGTACTTCTATAAAAGTCAAGCATATCACTAAGTAGTTTTGAAGACACAATCTCTAAATGGTCATTACCCAAGGCAAGGTGAGGGCCCATAAAAATTTTCTTAGATTTCTCTGATTCATTCTTTCCTGCTCCCTGAGTAAAGATGTTCTCCTTCCCATTGTCACATACACACACATGCACACATACACATGCACATATACACTCTTAAGCACCCCAGAGATTTTTCTTCTATCACACACTTGAAAGATGCTTGTTTTCAAAAAATAACAACCAATTATCCTCCCCAGTCATCCTTGTGGTAAATATGGGCAAAGAGGAAAATCCAAAAAGAGTGAAAAAATGGTCTTTTCTCTCAGTCCTTGGGAGAATGTCAATTTACTAAGGAAGAAAATTGTTTCAAATATTTAATTTCAATATGAAACATGAACTTCAGCCAATATTTTCAAGCTTAGTTTTCCAGTATTAAAGTAAGGGAGAATATCCAAGTGATAGTTTACATGAATGCTCTATATGACAAGACAATCTAGTAGTTCATTTTAATAATTTTTCCTCTATATTCTTCCTAGAAATTAGAACTGAATGTAAACAATAAGAACTGATTTGTTGTTCCATTCTAAATGATAATAAAGAAAACATAAAGAATAACAAAGAAAGATAGCAAATTAAATTTAATCTAATCTAATCATGTTTGCACCTTTATTGCATCTAACAAGTACCTTTCCTTAGCCTTGTGATTGTTCAAAATGTTTTGGCCTCCTATCAATTAAATGCTCAATTGAAGCCCTACTTTGAGTATAATTCATTGTAACATTTGATTAAATAGACTACAGGAAACTCCACCTAGCTGGGCAATTAGGAAAAAAGGTTACATTTTTCACAAATCTAAGGAAATGTGTTCACATACCTACTGAGAAAGATCATATGTGATACTTAGATTCTTACTCTATGCACCTGAGCTTTTACAACACCACGTGACAGGAAGTATTTAATACTAACCCAATAGCTTTTAATCATTCTAAGCACTCCTTTGTATTCCAGAGGATATGATGATACATTTGGTAGAATTTGGGAGAAGGAAAGTGAGAGACTGTCTCTTTCTGGTGAAAGAATTCTTTCTCCATTTAAAGTCCTGAACATTGGTGTGGTATAGTGAGATGTCTGTCTAGCCTTTCTGTTTTGGTGACACAACAAATCAATTGATTATTCTAAACCTCATTTTCCTCATTCATAAAGTTGACAAGTAAAACCTGTTCTGCCAATCTAATAGATTTTCTGTCGTTATGAAATAGCATCATGTTTTGGGATTTTTTTTAGTACTTATAAAGAGCTATAGAGTTTGAAAATATTATTGTTTTTCCACTTTTTTTTTTGATGACCAATCAAAGAGACCATCACTGAATATTTGTTACAAGCCTACTATGTTCAAGTCATTACAGCATTGTGGTAAGTAGTGTGGATATAAATGAAATATATATATATATGTACATATATATGTACATATATGCATACACAGGTGTATATATTTGCATGAGGAGATAGATATGTGTATATACATATATGTGTGTGTGTTTATAAATATACATACACACATGTGTGTACCTGTGATAAATTTTTTGATGGCATGGCATATTAGCAGCATTTTTATTTTTCCAGTGGGCAATGGGCAGTATGTAGAAAAAGTAAAGAAGGTGGTCCAAGGCAGATTCACATATAAGGAGTAGAACACAGATGATAAGACTGCAAAAGAGACCAAGAAGAATTTGACCTATAGGCAAGAAGAGAACTAATAACAATGAAGTTTCCTCAAAATTTAAGGAGCAGAAGTTAAAGAAAGATAATAAATAGTATCAAAGAATGCAGAGAGGTCAAGAAAGATAAAGTCTGATAAAGATAATTTAATTGAATAATAAAATGATACTTAGTGACATCATAGAGAGTAATTTCCAATAGAAGGCATATTACAAAGGTGTAAAGAGAGTAAAAAAAAATCAAGGTAAATATTTGGCTATAAAAGGGAGGAGAGATAGAGGATAGTAGCTTGAGGGGGTGGTAAGGTCAAGTCAAGGTATTTTTTTTCAAGCATTGCAAAGGTCAGGACATGTTTGTAGACAGTGTGGGAAAACTTTACACCACTGTTTGAACCTAGCCCTACACAGCTGAGAAACCAGACCAGATTTAAGATCAGCTTTTTATAATCAGTGTTTAACTCAGAACCTACATTTTGCTAATCAGAAATTCAGTCAGATCTGAAGATTAATGTAAAAAGTTTTCTGCCATTAAATATCTCAAGCAACTCGTGTGTTTTAATTAAAATGTTATTAAGACCAAATTTTTAAGATCAGTGTTTAAAACTCAGAACCTAGATTTTGCTGACCAAGAACCAAGGCAGATACAAAGATTTATGTAAGGAGCTTACTCCCAGTATACATCTCAAACAATCCACATATCTTTTATGGAAACTGCCTCTGTGTTGGCCAATCAGCTGCTGTTTCCTTATTCCTTTGTTTGAACTTCAAGTAATATGTAACTTACAGAAACTTCAGGTGGAGTGGCCTAACCCTTTTTTAGCTCTCTCCTCTGGTGACTGACTTAATAAACTTCTTTTTAATTATTTTCATTCAGAATTTTGTTTTCAGCCAAGAGTAGCACAGAAAGAATGAGTGGATGGAGAGAGGTTAAAATTGGAGTAGATTCAGAGGGCAAAGTATTGGAGGATACAGGGGACCCAGGATCAAGAGCACATGCACAAAAAAGGTTGACATTGACAGAGAAGAACATTTTTTTTTCTGAAACAAATGAAAAAAGGATCTCAGATATTGCTATTGTTTTTGAAGCTTGGGGTTGAAGAGACGAGTGAGGTGGTAATAATCTCATCTTTTTGTGAAATATGGGATGAGATAATCAGTTATAAAAGGAAGGGATTTCAAGGGATTAACACCAAAGATATCCAATTCTTAGGATACTGACTGCAACATCCAAGAGAAGTTTAAAATTAATACATATTTGGGAAACTTTTGGTGGTAAAGTCAAATTGGCAAAATAGAGGAAGAAATTGAGCTCTCCCAATATTTTCCCTCCAATGTTAAAATAGCCATTCAAATCAAATTCTGGAGCACCAGAGCTCACAAAAGGATGGGGCGAATTTTTTTTATTTCCTACCCAAAGACCACTTAGGTGCTTAAATATGAGAGTTCTGTGAAACTCAGTTCAGGCCTAGCCGGGAGAACTCATACGAGCAACACTAACTATGGTCATTTGAGGGAGCAACATCTGCAGTGATAACTTTGGGAGCTTTCAGGCCAGAGGTGATAAGGGGGTTGGTTAACTAGTAATCCTACCGCCTCTATCCTATTCTGGATCACAGTTCCATGGCAGAAAGACACGCTTGCAATCACAAAGCATAAAGAGTGCTAAGAAGCAGTATCACAATCACAAGGGAATAAAGTCCCCTAGGACCAGTATTATTTTTGGTCCCAAGGGAGCAAGGCCCCTGAGCAGCATTACTACTTGCTGCTACAAGGGATTAGGGCCTTTCCTGGGTAAGGACCAAAGAGCAGACCAGGAGAGCAACAACCATACCACAATACCTCTTCCTGGATCACATCAAATTGAAAGCACCAAAAACTCCAAAACTCCCCAAACTAGTTGTGAAAAGAACACTGAATAAAAGCCTGAAGCTTGAGACAGGGCATCTACCCCACCTTGGGAGAAAATCCAACTTCAACATAAATTTCAAAGTCAAGAAATAGACTGGAGAAATAAGCAAACAACAACCACAAAAGAACTTGACCATAAGAAGTTTCAACAACAACAAGACTAAGACACAAACACAGAAGAAGACAATAATTTGAAAACAGCTAGAAACAAAGCCTTGAAGTGGAAAAATGGTGTACTGAACAGAAGCCCAGCAAGAATTCCTGCAAAAGGAAAAATAGAAATTGATTTTCCAAATCAAAGTAATAAAAGGGAAAAGAAGACACAGGAAAAATGGTAGCAATGAAAGAATATTTGAAAAGACAACATCTTGGTAAAAGTGGCAAAAAATACCAAAGAAAGTAACACCTTGAAAACATAATTTACCAAATGTTTAAAAAAAAAAAAGATAAAAAAAAACTTCACTAATGAAAACCACCCCTTGTAAAGAAGAATATGACAAATTCAAAGAAGTACAAAAACTAAGGAAAATAATTATTTAAAACATTGAATTGGTCAAGTAGAGGCTAATGATACCATGAAACATCAAGAACAAGAAGAAATTTAAAAAAAATATGAACTATCTTATAAAAAAAAACAATGGAAGTGGAAAACAAATTGATGAGAAATAATTTAAAAATTATTGGACTGCCTAAAAGCCATGAATAAAGAAAAAAGTGTAGACATCATATTTCTAGAAATTATAAAGAAAATAATTGCCCCTATATTTTAGAACCAGGTGATAAAATAAAAATTGAAAGAATCCACCAATCATCACCACAAATCCCAAGATGAAAACTCTCAGGAATATTGTAGCCAAATTTCAGGAGTCCAAAATCAAAGACAACATGATTCAAGCATTCAGAAAGAAACAATTCATATAATGTCAAGTCATAAGCATGATCACATAAGATTTAGCAGCTACCACTTGAAACAGTGGAAGGCTCGCAATATGATTTTCTTTTTTTCCAGTTTCTAACTTTTTTTAACTTTATTAATTTATTTTGATTTATCAACAATCACTTCCATATGCTTTTGAGTGGAAAATGTTTCTCCTCCTTCCCCTCCCCAAACACTCCCCAAGAAAGCGCACAATCTGATATAGGCTTTACATTAACATGCCTTTTAAACATATTTTCACATCAGTGAAGTTGTAAGTAAAAATTAAAACCAATAGGAGGAACCATCAGAAAGATGAAACCGAATGCAACAGAACGGTAAAATTAAGTGAGAGCGATTGGACTTCCATAGTTCTTTTTTTGGATGTGCACAGCATTTTCCATCCCGAGGCTTCTGGAGATGTCTTAGATCCTTGTAATACTGAGAAGGGTTCAGTTCAACAATATTAGTCAATGCACGATGTGGCTGTTATTGTGTATAAAGTCCTCTTGGTTCTGATCACTTCACTCAGCATCAAACCATATAAGTCTTTCTAGGTTTTTCTGAAATCAGCCTGTTCATCATTTCTTATAGGACAATAGTATCCTATTACATTCATATACCAGAACTAATCTCAGCCATTCCCCAATTGATGGGCATCCTCTCAATTTCCAATTCTTTGCCACCACAAAAAGAGCTGCTATGAATATTTTTGTACATGTGGGTCCTTTTCCCATTTGTTTTATCTCTTTGGGATATAGCCCTAGAAGTGCTATTGTTGGATCAAAGGGTATGCACATTTTTGTAGCCCTTTGGACATAGTTCCAAATTGTTCTCCAAAATGGTTGGATCATTTCACAACTCCACCAACAATGTATTAGCATTCCAATTTTCTCACATCTTCTCCAACATTTATCATTGTCCTGTATTGTGATTTGGATCATTTTTTTCATATGATTATAGATGGCTTTAATTTCTTCATCTGAGAACCGTCTGTTTATATCCTTTGACCACTTATGAACTGTGGAATGGCTTGTGTTCTTATAAATTTGTCTTAATTCTCTACATGTTTTAGAAATGAGGCCTTTATCAGAGAGACTGGTTGTAAAAATTCTTTCCCAATTTTCTACCTTCCTTCTAATCTTAGTTGCATTGGCTTTGTTTGTGCAAAAACTTTTCAATTTAATGTAATTAAAATTGTCTATTTTGCTTTTCATAATGTTCTCTATCTCCTGTTGGCTCACGAATTCTTCTGTTCTCCATAGATCTGATAAGTAAACTCTTCCTTGTTCTCCCAGTTTACTTATAGTATCAGCCTTTATATCTAAGTCATGAACCCATTTTGACTTTATTTTGGTATATGGTGTGAGAATTGGGTCTATGCCTAGTTTCTGCCATACTCTTTTCCAGTTTTCCCAGCAGTTCTTTTCAAAGAGTGGTTTCTTATCCCAGAAGCTGGGGTCTTTGCGTTTATCAAACACTAGATTACTATAGTCATTGACTACTGTGTCTTGCATATTTAACCTATTCCACTGCTCCACCTCCCTATTTCTTAGCCAGTACCAAGCAATTTTGATGATTGCTGCTTTATAATACAATTCAGAATCTGGAATTGCTAGGCCACTTTCCCCTGCATTTCTTTTCATTAGTTCCTTTGATATTCTGAAACTTTTGTTTTTCCAAATGAATCTTGTTATTATTTTTTCTAACTCTATAAAATAATTTTTTGGTAGTTTGATTGGTATGGCACTGAATAAGAAAATTAGCTTAGGTAGGATTGTCATTTTTATTATATAAGCTCAGCCTACCCATGAGCACCTGATGTTTTTCCAATTATTTAGACCTGATTTTATTTGTGTGAAAAGTGTTTTGTAATTGTGTTCATAGAGTTCCTGGGTTTGTTTTGGGAGGTAGACTCCTAAATATTTTATAATGTCTACAGTAAGTTTAAATGGGATTTCTCTTTCTATCTCTTGCTGTTGGGCTTTCTTGGTAATATATAGAAATGCTGATGATTTATGTGGGTTTATTTTATAGCCTGCAACTTTGCTAAAGTTGTTTATTATTTCAAGTAGTTTTTTACTTGATTCTCTAGGATTCTCTAAGTACATCATCATGTCATCTGCAAAGAGTGGTAGCTTTTTTCTTCTTTGCCTATTCTAATGCTTTCCATTTCTTTTTCTTCTCTTATTGGTAAAACTAAGGTTTCCAGTACAATATTGAATAACAGTGGTGATAATGGACATCCTTGTTTCACCCCCAATCTTATTGGAAATGCTTCTAGCCTGTCCCCATTACATATAATGCTTGCTGAAGGTTTTAGATATATGCTATTTATTATTTTAAGGAAGACTCCATTTATACCTATGCTTTCTAGTGTTTTTAATAGGAATGGGTGTTGTATTTTATCAAAAGCTTTTTCTGCATCTATTGAGATGATCATGTGGTTTCTGTTGGTTTTGTGTTGATATGCTCAATGATGCTGATAGTTTTCCTAATATTGAACCAACCCTGCATTCCTGGTATAAATCCTACCTGGTCATAGTGTATTATTCTTGTGATAAGTTGCTGCAATCTATTTGCTAGTATTTTGTTTAAAATTTTTGCATCTATATTCATTAGAGAAATTGGTCTATAATTTTCTTTCTCTATTTTGACTCTTCCTGGTTTAGGTATCAACACCATATTTGTATCATAAAAAGAATTTGGTAAGACTCCTTCTTCACCTATTTTCCCAAATAGTCTATATAGTATTGGAATTAATTGTTCTTTAAAGGTTTGATAGAATTCATGTAAATCCATCTGGCCCTGGAGATTTTTTCCTAGGGAGTTCATCAATGGCTTGTTCAATTTCTTTTTCTGAGATGGGCTTATTTAAGTATTTACTTACTCTTTGGTTAATCTGGGCAATTTATATTTTTGTAAATAGGTATCCATTTCACTAAGATTGTCAAATTTGTTGGCATATAGTTGGGCAAAATAATTCCTAATTATTGTTTTAATTTCCTCTTCCTTGGTGGTAGCTTCACCCTTTTCATTCTTGATATTAGTAATTTGGTTTTCTTCTTTCTTTTTTTTAAAATTCAATTACCCAAAGGTTTATCAGTTTTATTTTTTTCATACAACCAGCTCTTAGTTTTATTTATTAGTTCAATAGTTTTCTTAATTTCAATTTTATTAATTTTTCCTTTGGTTTTCAATATTTCTAATTTGTGTTTTTGAGGATTTTTAAGTTGTTCTTTTTCTAGTTTTTTTAGTTGTGTGACCAATTCATTAATCTCCTTTTTCTATTTTATTTATGTAAGCATTTAGAGATATAAAACTTCCCCTAAAAACTGCTTTGCTGCATCATTCCATAAGTTTTGTATGTTTGATTGTTGTCCAATATTTTTTAGGATTAGATTTTTAGTTTAATTATTTTTTCTATCTTTCCATGGCCCTTTATTACATATAATTTTTTGCATCATGATCTGAAAAGGATGCATTTAATATTTCTGCCTTTCTGCATTGGATTGTGAGGTTTTTATGCCCTAGTACATGGTCAATTTTTGTGTATGTGCCATGTACTGCCGAGAAAAAAGTATATTCCTTTCTATCCCCATTCAGTTTTCTCCAGAGGTCTATCATACCTAACTTTTCTAATGTTCTATTCACCTCCTTAACTTCTTTCTTGTTTATTTTGTGGTTAGATTTATCTAGTGCAGAGGGGGAGGTTCAGGTCCCCCACTAGTATAGTTTTGCTGTCTATTTCTTCCTGTAACTCCCTGAACTTCTCCTCTAAGAATTTGGATGCTATACCATTTGGTGCATATATGTTTAGTAATGATATTACTTCATTGTCTATGGTGCCTTTTAGCAGGATGTAGTTTCCTTCCTTATCTCTTTTGATTAGATCTATTTTTGCTTTTGCTTTGTCTGAGATCAGGATTGCTACCCCTGCTTTTTTTACTTCAGCTGAAGCATAATATATTCTGCTCCAGCCTTTTACCTTTACCCTGTATGTGTCACTCTTTTTCAAATGTGTTTCCTGTAAACAACATATTGTAGGATTATGGTTTTTAATCCATTCTGCAATCCGTTTCCGTTTTATGGGAGAGTTCATCCCATTCACATTCACAGTTATGATTACTATCTGTGTCTTTTTCTCCATCCTTTTTTGTCCCCCTATTTGCTTTTCTTTCTCCTTTTTCCTTTCCCCCTTCACTAGTGTTTTGCTTTTGACCACCTCCTTCAGTCCCTCCTCCCTTTTATTATCCCTTTCCCTTTTCTTCCTTTACTCTTACTGCTTCTTCCCTCCTTCTTCCCCCCCTTTTCTTTCCCCCTCCCTTTTCTTTCCCCTTTTCCCTCCTACTGCCTATAGGGCAAGTTAGATTTCTATACCTAACTGATTATGTTATGCCCTTCTTGAGCCAAATCTGATGAGAGTAAGGTTCAAACAATGCTCCCCCTCCCTTCTTTCCCTCTGCTGTAATAGGATTTTGTGTCTTTTCCTGTAATGTAATTTACCCTTGTCTGCCTCCTCCTTTCTCAGTACATTTTCTAAGATCAGATTGATCCACTTATTTGGATCCATTTAACCCACTTGATTAGATTTTTTTTATCATTACATCAAAGTCAACTAATATCCACCCTCTTTATGTATACTCCTTTAACATGGTGTAATAACAATACAGTTCTCAAGGGTTGCAAGTGTCATATTCCCTTGTAGGGGTTTAAACAGCCCCCCCCCTTATTAACAACATATTGTATCTTTCTGTCCCATTTACCTTTTTATGTCCTTCTTGAGTCCTGTACTTGAAGATCAAATTTTTTGTTGAGCTCTGGTCTTTTTATCAGGAAAGTTTGGAAGTCTCCTATTTTGAATATCCACCTCCTCCCTTGAAAAATGATGCTCATTTTTGCTGGGTAATTGATCCTTGGCTGCATTCCAAGCTCCTTTGCCTTATGGAATATCATGTTCCATGCCCTGTGGTCTTTTAATGTAGAAGCTGCAAGGTCCTGTGTAATCCTGACTGTGGTTCCATGATATTTAAATTGTTTCTTTCTGGCTGCTTGCAGCACCTTCTCTTTCATCTGGTAATTTTGGAATTTTGCTATTATATTCCTTGGCGTTGTCAATTTGGGATCTCTTTCAGGTGGTGATGGTGGATTCTTTCTATGGTTATTTTCCCTTCTGGTTCTAGGACTTCTGGGCAGTTTTCCTTTATGATTTCCTGAAAGATACTGTCCAGGCTCTTTTTTTCATCATGATTTTCAGGTAGTCCAATAATTTTTAAATTGTCTCTCCTGAGTCGATTTTCCAGGTCAGTTGTTTTACTGATGAGGTATTTTACATTTTCATCTATTTTTTCATTTTTTTGTTTCTGTTTGACTGATTCTTGCTCTCTCATAGAGACATTAGTTTCCATTTGTCCAATTCTAGTTTTTAACAGATTGTTTTCTTCTGTTAGTTTTTGTACTTCCTTCTTCAATTGGCCAATTGTGTTTTTTAGGGACTTGTTTTCTTCAGTGTATTTTTTTTCCAATTGGCCAATTGTATTTTTGAAGGACTCTTCTACCTCTCTCATTTGACTATTAAAATCCTTCTTGAGCTCTTCTAAGAAGGCTTTTTGGGCTTCAGACCAGTTCATATTCCCTTTTGTTGTTGCAGATGTGGGTTTGTTGACAATGTTGTCCTCTTCAGAATTTCTGTCTTGATCTTCACTCTTCTCATAATATGAATCTATGGTACGTTTCTTTTTACTTGGTGTTTCTTTATTCCCTGGCCTTTAAAGAGATTGAGCTCTCCTGCTGGGGAACAGAGGGTACTGACCCAAGCTTCTTGTGTTGGGAGCCTAGGTCTTGGTCACTGGCTTTGTGTGCTGGGGCCTCTTATGCTGGCAATTGGAGGCTGTAGGTTTCTGGCAGCTTACCTCATGTTGGGCTGGAATCAGCAAGGCTGGAACTTTCAGGCAATTCTAGGTTGCCTGCTTTTCCTTTCCTTTAGCTTTCTTCAGCTCCTTTTAGATGGGTGCTGCAGGGTGTTTATCTGCCTGGGGCCCCCTGCAGTGTTGTCTCCCTCATTTCTGCTAATGCATTGGGAGATTCCTTTTATGTAGAGTTCTGAGGCACCCGTGGTTTTCTGAGCTGGTTTCCATTGCATCCCCATGTTCTACCACCTGGGCTTCAGGATTTCTTCACAATTGGTGGTTTCAGGGCTCCGACAGCTCACTTGGTGTTGGGTTGAAATCAGCAAGGCTGGGACTTTAGGAAGTCTTTAGGTTGCTTTCTTCACCTCATTTCAGATGAATGCTGCAGGTTACGTATCCGCCTAGGGCCATTTGTAGTTCTGCCTCCCTTATTTTTGCTGAGGCACTGGGAGACCCGTTTGCTGGGCTCTTGCACTGCTGTTCCCCGTCTTTCTTGTAGTTCAGCTGTTCCAGTGTTCTTTTGTGGAGCGATATTTTCTGAGTTTTCAGAGGTTGATAGGGGAGAGTGAGAGTGACTATCTTTTCACTCCGCCATCTTGGCTTCCGGAAGTGGTGCTCCATAATATGATTTTCTAGAAGGTTAAGGAAGCTAGGATCACAACCAAGAATAAACATAACAGCAAAAACTGAGTATAATTCTTCAGGAAAAATAGATGTTTAATGAAATAGAGGACATTCAAGCATTTCTGATGAAAAGACCAGAACTATTAAATTTCATATTTAAATATAAAACTTAAGAGAAGCATAAAAAGGTAAGCATAAAAGAGAAATCAATAGGGACTCAATAAGCTTAACTATATTCTTACATATGAAGATGAAGCATGTTACTTTTCAGAACTTTATCATTATTAGGTAAGTTGGAAGGATTCTACATAGATGTCATGTGAGTGAATTGATTATAGTAGGATTATCTCAAAATATGGAGATGTTAGAAAAAGGGATGCACTGGGAGAAGGGGGAAGGAAAGGAAGAATGGGAAAATTATCTCACATAAAAAAGCCATATGTGGAAGAGCTTTTACAATGAAAAGAAAAAGGGTGTTTGGGGGCAAGAAATATTTAATGTAATTCTCATCTGAATTGATTCAAAGATGGAAGAATGTGTGTATGTATATGTACATATACATCACAAACACATTCATTTGGATATAGACATTTTACCTTTTTCCAAATGAGAAGAGGGAAATGGGATAAAAGAAAAGAGGGGATGTACAAAGAGATGGTGATTGAAGGAATGCAGTAGTGAGGAGTAAAATAGATTTTTGAGGAGAAAGAGTAAAAAGAGAGAGAAGGATAAACAGGAAAAAACTGATGCAGGAAAATTCACAGTTAATAATCATAATATGAATGTGAACAGGATGAACTCACTCATACAATGGAGATGGATATCAGATTGGATTAGAAAACAGAATCCAACAATATGCTGCTTATGTGAAACACACTTGAAACAGAGAGACGTGAAAAGAATTAAAGTAAGGGCCTGCAACAGAAGAGGCAGTAGTAGCAATCACAATCTCATACCAAGCAAAAGCAGAAACAGACCCAATAAAAAGAGATGAACAGAGAATCATCTTGCTAAAAGGTACCAAAGAAATTGAATAAATAGTAACAGTAAATATATATGCAAAAATCATCATACATCCACATTTGTTTAATTTAGTTTTAGTGTTCAATAATTACTTCCATAAGCTTTTGAGCTTTAAATTTTCTCCCCCAACCTTTCCACCTCCCTCCCCAAGATGACATGCAATCTGACATAGGCTTTACATATACATTCATATTAAACATATTTAACATACCATATTATATGATATATATTTTACAACATAATAAATGTTTATTATATGATATGTATGTATATATCATATAACATATCATATAAGAAGCATTAATCATGTTGTAAAGAAGAATTAGAACCAATAAGAAGAACCCCAAGAAAGGTGAAACAAAGCAAAAGAGAATAAAAAAAAGATTAAAAAGTACGCTTTGATCTTCATTCAAACCCCATACTTCTTTTTTCTTGTTGTGGATAGCATTTCCCATTATACATTTTTGGAGATGTCTTAGATCCTTATATTACTGAGAAGAACTAATCTATCAAAGTTGGTTATTCCAGTGTGGATGTTACTGGGTACAACGTTCAACTGGTTCTGCGCATTTCACTCAGCATCAGTCCATGCAAGTCTTTCCAGGATTTTCTGGTCTGCTTGCTCATCATTTCTTATAGCACAATAGTATTCCATTATATTCACATTCCACAACTTCTTCAGCCCTTCTTCAATGGATTCCTTCAATCTTCAATTCTTTGCCAATACAGAAAGACCTGCTATAAATATTTTTGCATATGTGGGTCATTTTCCCATTATTATGGTCTCTTAGAGATATAGCCCTAGAAGTGCTATTGCTTGGTCAAAGGGTGTGCACATTTTTATAACACTTTGGTTATCATTCCAAATTGTTCTCCAAAATGGTTGGATCAGTTCACAACTCTACCATCAATGCTCCAATTCATATATATATACACACACACACACACACACACCACACACACACACACACACACACACACACACATATATATATATATATAATTTTCTTGTTTTGTCACATTAGCCAATTTGATAGGTGTGATGAGGTACAGGAGAGTTGTTTTGATTTGCATTTCTCTAATCAGTGGGGATTTAGAGCATTTTTTCATATGACTGTATATAGCTTTAATTTCTTCCTCTGAAAACTGACTCTGCATATCCTTTGACCATTTAACAATTGGAGAATGACTTGTATTATAAATTTGACTTAGTTCTCTACATATTTTAGAAATGAGGCTCTCATCAGAGACACTGATTGTGAAAATTCTTTCCCAATTTTCTGCTTCCCTCCTAATTTTGGACACATTGGCTTTGGTTGTGCAAAAATTTTTCAATTTAATGTAATCAAAATTATCCATTTTGCATTTCATAATGTTCTCTATTTCCTGTTTGGTAATTAATTCTTCTATTCTCCATAATTCTGACAGATAAACTATTCCTTGCTCTCCCACTTTGCTTATAGTATTAGTGTTTATATCTGAATCATGAACCCATTTTGACTTTATTTTGCTATATAGTGTGAAATTTTGGTCTATGCCTAGTTTCTGCCATATTCTTTTCCAGTTTTTATAGCAGTTTTTGCCAAATGGTGAATTATTATCCCAAAAGCTGGGGTCATTGGGTTTATCAAACAAGAGATTAGTAGAGTCATTGACTACTGTGTCTTGCACACTTATCCTATTCCACTGATCCACCATTCTATTTCTTAGTGAGTACTAAGAAGTTTTGATGACTCCTGCTTTAATAGAATTAATATTTGGTATGATGAGGCCACCTTTCCTAGCATTTCTTTTCATTAGTCCCTTGATATTCTGGGCCTTTTTTATTTCATATGAATCTTACTATTTTTTCTACCTTTATAAAATAATTTTTGGCAGTTTTATTTATATGGCATTGAATAAGTAAATTAACAGGTAGAATTTTCATTTTTATTATATTACCTCAGCCTACCCATGAGTAACTGCTGTTTTTCCAATATTTAGATCTGACTTTATTTCTGTGAAAAGTGTTCGTAATTGTGTTCATGTATTGCCTAGGTTTGTTTCAGTGGGTAGACTCTTAAATATTTTATAATATCTACTGTAATAGAATGGAATGGAATTTTACTTTCTATCTCTTACTGTTGATATTTATTGGTAATATATAGAAACGCTGATGATTTATGTGGGTTTATTTTATAGCCTTCAACTTTGCTAAAGATGTTTATCATTTTAAGTAGTTTTTTACTTGATTCTCTAGGATTCACTAAGTACATCATCATATCATCTGCAAAGAGTGATAGCTTTGTGTCTTCTTTACACATTTTAATACGTTCAATTTTTTTCTTCTCTTATTGCTAAAGCTAATGTTTCCAGCACCATATTGAACAACAGTGGTGATAATGGACATCCTTGTTTCTCCTCAAGTCTTATTGTAAATGTTTCTATCTTGTCCCTCTTACATATGATGCTTGCTGAAGGTTTTAGGTAGATGCTGCTTATTATTTTAGGGAAGACTCCATTTATTCCTATGTTGTCTAGTGTTTTTAATAGGAATGGGTGTTGCATTTTGTCAAAAGCTTTTTCTACATCTATTGAGATGATCATGTGGTTTCTGTTAGTTTTGTTGGTGATATGATCAATTATGCTAATAGTTTTCCTAATATTGAACCAGCCCTGCATTCCTGATGTAACTCTTACCTGGTCATCGTGTATTATTCTTGGGATAAGTTGCTGTAATCCATTTGTTAATATTTTATTTAAAATTTTTCTATCTATATTCATGAGGGAAATTGGTTTATAATTTTCTTTGTCTCTTTTGACTCTTCTTTGTTTAGGTATCAGCACCATATTTTTGTCATATAAAATAAGAATTTGGTAAGACTTTCTTTGCCTAATTTCCCAAATAGTCTATAACTTCTCTCTTAGAATTTAGATGCTGTACCAATTGGTCCCTATATGTGTAGTAATGATATTATTTCATTGTCTAAAGTGCCATTTAGCAGGATGTAGTTTCCTTCCTTATCTCTTTTGGTAAGACCTATTTTTACTTTTGTTTTTTCCAAGATCAGGATTGCTACTGCTGTTTTTTTTTTAGCATAATATATTCTACTCCAGCCTTTTACCTTTACCCTCTGTGTATCCCTCTGTTTCAAATATGTTCTTTTAAACAACATATTGTAGGATTATAGTTTTTCATCCATTCTGCTTTCTGTTTCCATTTTATGGTTGAAATAATCCCATTCACATTCACACTTATGATTACTATCTGTGTCTTTCTCTCCATCATAATCCCCCCTCACCCATTTATGCTTTTCTTTCTCCTTTTTCCCTTCCTCCTCACTACAATGTTCCTTTTGACCACCACCTCCCTCAATCTGTCCTCCCTTCTATCAGCTCCCTCCTTTTTCTCCCTTTTCCTTCCCTTTTCTTTTACTACTTTTTCTCTCCCATCCCCCCTTCCCTTTTTTTCCCCCCTTTTTCCTCCTGCTGCCCTATTTGGTGAGTTAAATTTCTATACGTAACTGAGTATGTTATTCCACCCTTGAGCCAAATGGGATGAGAGTAAAGTTCAAGCAACGGTCATTTTCCTCCCTTCTTTACCTCTACTGTAATGTATCTTTGTGCCTCTTCATGTCATGTAATTTACCATTTTCTACTTCCTCCTTTCCTCTTCTCCCATTACAGTTCCTTTTAACCACTTAATTAGGTTTTTTTTATCACATCAAAGTCAACTTAAACCCACCCCTTCTATCTAAGTATATCCCTTCTAAATGTCATAATAAAGTTACAGTTCTCAAGAGTTATAACTATCATCTTCCCATGTAGGGATGTAAAGAGTTTACCTTTATTGAATAACTTGTTGTTGTTGTTGTTGTTTTTCTCTTTCCTGTTATCTTTTTTTTTCCTCTCTTGAGTCTTGTATTTGAAGAACAAATTTTTTATTGAGCTCTGGTCTTTTCATTAGGAAAGTCTGACAGTACCCTATTTCATTGAACATCCATCTCATCCCCTGAAAGGTTATGCTCAATTCTGCTAGGTAGTTGATCCTTGATTGTAATCCAAGCTCCTTTGCCTTATGGAATATCATATTCCCCACCCTACAATCTTTTAATGTAGAAGCTTCAAGATCCTGTGTATTCCTGACTGTGGTTCCACGATATTTGAATTGTTTCTTCCTAGCTGCTTGCAATATTTTCTCCTTGACCTGATAAATCTAGAATTTGGCTACAATATTCCTTGGTGTTTTTAATTTGGGATCTTTCAGGAAGTGATCCGTGGATTCTTTTAATGACTATTTTACCCTCCAGTTCTAGGTCCTGAGGGCTGTTTTCTTTGTTGATCTCCTGAAATATGCTGTCTGGCTTTTTTTTTAAATCATGGCTTTCAGGTAGATCAATAAATCTTAAGTTATCTCTCCTGAATCTATTTTCTACATCAGTTGTTTTTTTCAATGCAGAATTTTACTTTTTTTCTTTTTTTTTTTGTTCTACTGATTCTTAATGTCTCATAGAGTCATTAGTTCCCAATTCCACAGTTCCAATTGTAAATGAATTGTTTTCTTCAGTTAGCTTTTGTACTTCCTTTTCCATTTGGCCAATTCTACTTTTTAAGGAGTTGTTTTCTTCAGTGTACTTTTTTCCTATTTTTTTCAACTGCATTTTTAAATGAATTATTCTATTTTCTACCTCCCTTATTTGAATTTTATAATTCTTCTTGAGCTTTTCCAAGAAGACTTTTTTAGTGATTGTGACCACTTAATATTCCTTAATGAGGTTTCAGATGTGGGTATATTAACAATGTTATCCTCTCCCGAATTTGTGTTTTCATCTTCCCTGTCACCAAGATACTTTTCTATGGTCATTTTTTTTCTATATTGCTTCTTGCTCATGTTGTTTGTGTTGTTTACCTGACTTTTAAAGTTAATCTCTGCTTCTGGGGCACAGGGGCACTGTCCCAGGCTTCTTGTACTGGGGGTTAGGGGTCTGGTTATTGATTTGCTGAGGTGAGACTTGCCACTGGCTTGCTGGGTAGCATCCCTTCCTTTACTGGTCCTTTTCAGCCACAGCAAGAGGGACCTTTCCTGTTAGCACCCCTAGCCTCAGGACCTAAAAGACTGCTGTATCTAGTGTTTTTGCTGACTCTGCTACTTTCAGGATTTTTCCTGGGACAACATTCTCTGGGTTTTTCAAGGTCAATAAGAATAGGAGTGACTTACCACTTACTCTACCACCTTGGCTCCCAATAGGCTAAATAGGTGACTTTCAAACATTCATCTGTGGGCTAATAGCTCCAGGAGCAGTGTTGCCACTGCTGTAGCTGCTACTGCTGCTGATTCAGTGTAGTTTGCTGGTGCAGGGGCTATAATGACATGCATTGCAGCCCTGTGCTGGACTGTGCTTCCTTCTCACCCAGTTCTGACATACCCCTCCTGCTGACCTTCTAAGTTGTCTCTGATGTCTGTGGATTGAGAAGACTGGAAACTGCCACTGCTTCTGGGGACTCAGTCCCCTGAAACCTGCTCCAGCTTTGCTTAAGCTGGCCTGCACTGTGCCCTGTGGGCTGGATGCTTCTCTCTCGGGTCGGTGCCTTATTCTGCCTATTTGTGGGTTTTGTCACTCCAGAATTTGTTCATATAGAGGTATTTGAAGAGATTTGGAGTAGAGCTCAGGTGATTCCCTTTTTCACTCTGCCATCTAGGCTGCACCTTTACTCTGCCATCTTGCCTCCACCCATCCAAATTCTTAAAATAAAAGTTAAATGAATTACAGAAAGAAATACATAACACAACTCTACTGGCAGAGGACCTCAGCTTCCCCTGTCAGAGCTAGATAAACCTAACCATAAAGTAAAGAGAGAAGTTTGCCCACATTTCTTTTTCTTAAAGTGAGATATGATAGAATTCTGGAAATAATTCAAAGAGAAGAGAAATGATTTTACTTTCGTCCTAACTCTGCATGGTACATTCACAAAAATTCACCATTTATTATGGCATAAAATCTCACTATTAAATGCAGAAAAGCATAAATATTAAATATATTCTTTTCTGATCACAACATCATAAAATCATATTCATTAAAGGGCCATAATGGCACAGATTAACATTAACTGGAAACTAAATAATCTAATTATGAAGAATGAATGATTTGGAGAATAAACCATAGAAACAATCAATAATTTCATTTAAGTGAATGACAATGATGAGACAGCATAGCAAAATTTGTGGGATATAACCAGAGCAGTACTTGTGGGGGGGGGGAAGCATTTAGTTCTCTAAATGTGTAGAAAGAGCAGATGAATGAATATTGAAAATGCAACAAGAAAAAAATTAGGAAAGTAACAAAATAAAATAAACAGCAAAATGGAAATTCCTTAGATTAGAGATTAATTAAATGGAAAGAGGAATAAATTGAACTAAAATCTCAGTCATAAACCACTAACATCTACGAATTAGTAGAGAGTTGCTTGAGACACATAGAGATGATGTGACTTTTCAATGATTACACAGTAAATCTCAGAGATAAGATTTGATCCCAGGTATTTCTGACTCCACATTCAGTAATACGCCTTTATGAATCATTATATATTGGACTTGAAGAAAGGGAAATCTGTGTTGAGAGCTTGCCTCTAATATATGCATAGCTGTAAATCATTTAAATGTCTCCTAGGAACTTTGGTTTAATCACCTATGAAATCAGGATATCTATAGTGTCTACCTTATAGTCTTAAATTTTTTGTTTGTTTATGGTTTTTTTTTTTAGATTACAGGCACTAAACAGGAAGTGCCCCTCTTAATGAAAGAGGAAAATTCCTAACAATTAGAGATATTCAAGAATGGAATGGACTGCCTCTGAAAGCAATAGCAATGAGGTACAGTATAAGTGGTATTAGGGTATGAGTTACAGGCCTTGGGCTCCTATTCAAATAGTGGAGTTTTACTTTGGGGGAGCCACTAACTTCTCTGGGCCTTAATTTCCACATCCATAAAAAAGAATGCATTAGGCTTAATATATTTGAGATCTCTCCAAGCTCTGAATCTAAGGTCTTCAAATAGAGAACAGGCAACCATTTCTTAAGTATGTTGTAGTGGACCTTTTTTTTTATTATTATGGATTAGATAAGATGACCCCAAAGTCTTTAAAATTCTTTAAAATATTTGGCTGTATTGAATGTAAGCCATATCATGGACTTTCAAACACTATATTTTTTCCAGTTCATCATTTCAGAGGTTTAGATCTTCAAAAGTCACATATCCTACCACCTAATTTTATTTAAAAGGAAACTTAGGTGAGAGAATTCTAGGAAGATGGTGGAATAGGGTCAGAAAATTCTAAGCTCTACAGATTTCCCCCACAAACAAGACAAAATAATGACTCAGAGTGAATGCAGAACAGTAAAAATAAGCAAGAGTTTGGGCAGAAAACTGCTCCTCCTGGGGAAACTAGAGAAGATCTGAAGAAAAATCCCAGGATCAAGGTTTGGTCCCCGTGATATGTAAACACTTCCAGGCTAGTTCTACTGCAAGAGCAAGCTGTGAGCCCTGGGAATAGTTGGGTTGAGAGGGAGCCTCGGCCTCAACCACAGGGATTTTCACCTCTCAGACAGTGTGGGAAGTTGGGCATCTGAGCAGGGAAAAATTGAAAGAACCTCTGCTGACAAGGGATTCCAGGCCCAGCTATGCTGCCAATACATAGCCCTGGGCAATAAGGAAATAGCATATGCCCAACGAGTACAGAAACAGTGGGGTGGGGTTTCCACTCTCTGTGGGCACTTACAGTAAGGTGGAGTGCTAGGTTTCCTATCCAGGCCAGAGGGGAGAAGTGAAGGAAGATCTAAGGCCAGAGGCACCATCCCCCATACTGAAGGACTACAGGTGATTAAAATAATAAGCTGCAACAAATACAAAAAAAAAAGTGAACAGGCAAAAGACAAAGAAACCAACTATAGAAAGTTAATTCAGAAACAGAGAAGACTGGGATCATCTTCAGAGGATGATAGTGAAGCAAAAACAAACAAACAAAAAATCTCCTATCCCTAAGAGTAACATAAAATGGTCACTTGCTCAAAAAAAGAAGTCATAAATAACTTTAAAAAGACTTTAAGAATAAAATGAGAGAGAGTGAGGAAAAAATAAAAGAAAATAAGAACAATATAAGAAAAGCAATAAGATTATGAAAAGAAAGTCAACCAACTAGAAAAGGAGATCCAGAATCTTAAGGAAGAAAATTTGAAAATTAAAATTGGTTTAAGGGGAATCCAGCAAAGTTTTAAGAGACCAAGAAATAATAAAACATAATATAAAGAATTAAAAAAATAGAAGAGCATGTGAAACATGTCATAAAAAAAACTGATCTGGAGAATAGATCAAGAAGAGAAAACATTGTGAGGTTTTTGTGCATTAGTACATGGTCAATTTTTGTGTATGTGTCAAATGCCACTGAGAAAAAAGTATATCCCTCTCTATCCCCATTCAATTTTCTCTAGAGGTATACCAGACCTAACTTTTGTAATATTCTATTCACCTCCTTAACTTCTTTCTTGTTTATTTTGTGGTTAGATTTATCAATTTCATGGAGGGGGAGATTGAGGTCTCCTACTAGTATAATTTTGCTATCTATTTCTTCCTTTAACTCCCTGAACTTCTCCTCTAAGAATTTGGATGCTATACCATTTAGTGCATATATGTTCAGTAATGATATTACTTCATTGTCTTTGATGCCTTTTAGCAGGATGTAGTTTCCTTCCTTATCTCTTTTGATTAGATCTATTTTTGCTTTTGCTTTGTCTGAGATCAGATTTGCTTCCCCTGCTTTTTTTACTTCAGCTGAAGCATAATATAATCTGCTCCAGCCTTTTACCTTAACCCTGTGTGTGTCCATTGGTTTCAAATGTGTTTCCTGTAAACAACATATTGTAGGATTAAGTTTTTTAATCCATTCTGCTACTGCTTCTATTTTATGAGAGAGTTCATCCCATTCATATTCACTATTATGATTGCTAGCTGTTTCTTTCTCTGCGTTTTTTTCCCCACGTTTATGCTTTTCTAAGAAGAGAAAACATAAAAAATAACTGGACTACCTGAAAGGTACAATTTAAAAAAAAAATCTTGTTACAATAATACAAGAAATAATTAAAGAAAATTGTACTGAAGTGCTAGAAGAAGGGGTGAGAGTAGAAATAGAGAAATTCACTGATCACCTCCTGAAAGAGATCCTATGAGGGAAATCTATAAGAATATCATTGTTAAATTCCAAAACACCTCTCTCAAGGAGAAAATATGATAAACAACAAGAAAAAATTCCAATATGGTAGAGCCACAATTAGGATCACACAAGACTTAGCAGCAGTGACCCTAAAAGACTGCAGGTCTTGGGACACTATATATCACAGAACAAAAGAACTGGTGTTGTGGCTGAAAATAGCATACCCAGCAAAGTTAAACATAATCCTGAATGAAAAAAATAAAAATGGACATTCAGTGAATTGCCAAACTTTCAGGATTTTGTTGCAAAAAAAAAAAAACTAAACTTAACAGAAAATTTGGCATGCAAGATCCAAGAGAAATATAAGATATACATCAAAGCCTAAGTGCAATGGAAGAAGGACAGACTTTTTATATGAGGAAATGTAAAGTGTATGTATGTCTAAGATTGTTATGAGTAATTGGGTAGTTTGAAAGAAATTCTGGGGTAGACCTGAGTATGATGTGATTCTAAAAAGTAAAACCATTTATGAAAATATAAAAAGAGTAAATACACAAATGAGATTCAAGAAGATGAACTGACACAGAGGAATTAGATGAGGGAAGAAGTCTGGTAGTTCTGGAAACCTACTCTCATCAGGAATCAGTTAAAGAGGAAATACTATATACATTTAGGAGGGAATATATTTTTTTAATATATATAAAGAAATAAGAGGGTGAGGGAATGGGACAAAGGTAAAGAAGGGTATTTAGATTAATGGGAATGGGATAAAGAGGGAATAACATATATTTAGAAGGCCATAAAAGTCTTCTAAATTCAGATAGAAACAAGATGGTAAGGGGTAAGGGTGGGAGAGGGAGGATAAGGTAAGTATCTTTGCAGGGGGTAGATTAAGTAATAGGATGGCAAGCAGGCAGAAGTAAAGAAGAGGAGTCAGCAGGGATAGAAAATAAGAGATACACACAAATATAAACTAAAGATCAGGAGTTGAATTTATTAAGAAAAAAAGTAGGGGTAGTAATCATAATCTGAGACAAAGTTAAAGCTAAAATAGATTTAATCAAAAGACAAAATTAGGAAAACTACACAATGGGTCAATCATATTAATCAGTATTGTTTTGGGCTATTTAAAATAATAAACAGTATAGGATTGGAATATTGCTATGGTGAACAAAATGATGAGTTGGTGGTCTTAGAAAAATATGGAAGGCTTAGATGTATCAAGGAAGATGTTACCCACCCTCAGAGAAACAGAGAACAAACAAATATAGTGTGGTCTTACATAGAAGCATATGAATGTATATGTCTATATATAAGTATGATTGTAGATATCTGTGTATTTAAGTGTATGTTTGTGTGTGTGTATATATATATATATATATATATGTATTATATATATATATATTACATGTATTATACATATATAATATATATGTATATATATATGTATTATATATATATTACATGTATTATACATATATAATATATATATATGTGTGTGTCTGTGTATGTCTATTATATATATATATGTATG
Source organism: Phascolarctos cinereus (assembly GCF_003287225.1). Taxonomy (NCBI): domain Eukaryota; kingdom Metazoa; phylum Chordata; class Mammalia; order Diprotodontia; family Phascolarctidae; genus Phascolarctos; species Phascolarctos cinereus. The sequence continues at coordinate 495,171,845 of NW_027555847.1, forward strand.
TATATATCTCTGTGTGTATATCTATATTTATATCTATCTATCATCTATCTACCTGTTTATCTACCTTTAATTGTAGCCTTCTTAGGTGACAAGGGGGAGAAAAGGGGTAAAAAAAAAAAGTTAAAAATGCTATACAGAGCTATGTGACCCTGGGCAAGTCACTTAACCCCAATTGCCTAAAAAAATGCAATACAGAGAACAAAAAAAAAGTTACAAGAAAACAAAGAGTGACAATTCTGAACATAATGGGTAGTATTTATTATATAGTCTTTCTTGAAATGGAAATTTATTGCTGTGTATTTTGAACCCTCTCTTATGCTCTGTTGTGCACATGGCAATGTTATTTTTTTTTTTTTCTTATTGTGCATTTAAACTTCAGTATTTAAGTTTAAAATAAATTAATTAAAAAAAAAAAAGAAATTGAGACCCAGTAACTTGCTTAGCATCACATGGACATTAAACGGAAAAGCTGGGATTTAGCATTATGTCTTCTAGTTTCAAATGGAGCAGTTCTCAGCCATGACAGGGTACCCCTCAATAATGTGTAGGACTGCAGCTCCTCTCAGATCCATATATCTGTATCAATGTAAGTGTAGTGTTAGCTTTGAATTTATGGAATGTTATTGTAAAGCTTATTTCATAACTGTCTTGTGCTTCCTAGGATTTGCCTTCTTTGTACGCTTTTCACTTTGAAAAAACTGGGGAGCTTCAATGCAGTTGAATAATTAGATTGATGTTCCATATATAATTCATTTCTAATTTAGTTAAGTACTTCGAGATTCGTAAGTATTCATTTGCTGTCAAAGAATTGCCTTAGTATGGAAATAGTGAAAATTTTACCATAGATTCTGAAAAAGTACTATGATTTCATATTTCTAGCTATTTTATAGACCACAAATCATTACTGAGTCTTAGAACAACTGAGGCAGGTGACAGTTCTTTAGGAAAAGTTGAGAATATTGTTCAAGGCAGCCAGTCTCTTCTGGCTTCCTTTCCTAAGCTTGAGAACAAAACTATTCTTACTAGTAACCTGGCTGCACCAAGATTTAGTGGTCATAATAATTGTGATAGTCTCCTTCAGAAAATGAACCCAAAGAGAATGAAAAAGAGTGATTGACATAAAAGTAAATACAGGAGAACAGAGACTAAACTCAACAAGAAAAAGTCTGGGTAACTTATGACACTAAAAGCTATTTGAGGTGACAATAGCCTCATCATTTTTCTATATTTTTTTATGCAAAATAGCCTTTCCCCTTCACAGGAAGAGCTTTGGGTGTGAATTTGTTTTTACAGTGAATTTGTATTTCGTTGAATTCTAATCTAATGATGGCAGCAATATATAAAAATATAGATGCTATTGAGTAACCCTATTAAGTCCTTGGTCCATGCTAACTTATACAGTCCTATTATAGAATTGTTCTTGCTTAAAAGGAGATAGAAATGGCAAAAAAGTTCCAGTCATTTTGCTTGGAGTAACTTTTGAATTTGCATTTAAGTGAGCAGAGAAAAATTGACGACCCAGTGAGCAGGAGATATGGCAGTCACACATCCCTATAGTGCTGTGGGCAGCCTGCTACTAAGTAGCCTAACCCAGGGAAGAGACAGCATGTCATTCAAGTGCTGCCAACTCTCAAAACTCCCCCCCCCCACCTATTGGACACCTCATATATTTTCATGAAAGTTCTTGGCTATAAATTCTGACCTTCCCGTTAGCAATGTGAAGTCATATCATCACAGAGATGGAGCCCTGCCAAATACTGGCTTTTCATTCCTTCTAGATTGCAATTGTGTGCTTTCTTTTACTACTGCTGCAAGTAGGGATTGTCCATTTTTATGGGAAGATAAATGCAAACCATTATTCATAGAGCATGCTATGATAGGATAGGAATGTTTAATACCACACAGATTTGAGGCACCAAACTTTAGAATAGATTCTAGTCCTTACAATAAGTCTTGAAGAAAATGAAACCCAATGCAGAACACTACATTGGCCTGAAGTAAATAGTGTAATTTTGGTAGTTGAGGCTTCTGTCTTATTTTACTCTAATTAAAATAATAATGGGCACTGCTATTTACTAGAACAATTTATGTGTATGATGGAGTGCTATTCAATTCAACCTACTCCCCCCACCAAAAATAATTTAAGGATTTAAGTGATAGAGGCACTTTTGGCAAAATGCCATTATATAAGCAGAAACATGTGGAATAGAGCAATTAAGTTAAGCCAAAGGGATGTTGACATTTAAGCAAAGAGGCTTGGTGGTGTTTCTTGCTCTCTGAGGTAAGCACATTGGCTATTGAACATGTAAATTGCAAAAATAACTTAGCAACCAAAAGCAAGAACAATTGAACTAGGGAGTGACCTAATCTCTGTTAGAACACATGCAGGTCCTTTGAAATTTATAGAGAACAGGAGAAACAAAAGGGCAGATGAGCTTAGAGAAGACTCCATGGTATCAGCAGGAAAAAAAAATCATTAGTTAATATATTATGTCTGCTGGGTAGGGGGATTGGGAAGTCATTTGGTTGTCCTACTAAAAGGTCAAGGTATGCTAAAAGGTGAGAGCCCAACATTTTGTTAAGATTTCAAAACTCAAAAAAAAATCCAAATATGGGCCACTATCTGCTAGTTTATTGAGGGTGACCAAGTTTACTCTACCCATAGCTTTTAGGTGGAAAGAATAGAACAGTTGAGAATGCTACTCAGTCTTCTCATCTCTTAGACTTGCTCATTTTTAGGGCAACTCTCCCTAAGACCAAAGATAAATGTGAGTGATATTTTCAGATAAAAGAAATGAAACTTATGATGTTAAGGTTAACATAACTGTAGCATTACTTTCTTCTATATTTGGAAAAACTCTGGCCCATAAAATAGTTGGGGACACAAACTACACTTTGTGTCAGAAAAGCAGCCTGCCACCTGCTAGTGTAACAAGAATTATACACTCACACAACATGAATAACTGGATTTCACAGTCAAATAACGAGTGCAGGCAACCTGTACTGTGGACCCTAGAAAATCCATTGCTCTAATGTTCCAAAGTCTCTTAAAGAAAGTGTAACATGACCATCCATAAAACACCTATATAAATGAGATGACAGAAATAGAATTATCCTTTTTCTCAATTACCTTTAAGAATTCAGAGGAATTCATAATAATAATTATAGTCTTTAAACATTCTGTGATCATTTCATATGGAGGACCTATCATTTCCACACACAGTATTTCCTAAGACCAAGTGACACATTCAATAATTCAGCATAACAGAATATATAATTGTCTTACAAGTTTGTGATGATTAACATACATACATCAGAAGAAAAAGCAGACGTGTGCTATAACAATAACAAACAACAATCACCGCTAGCACTTATATTTCTTTAAAGATTGAAGTATGTGTTATTTTGGGGGGGCATAGGGTATTCTAAAAGTTTTAGCTCTTTTAAACTCTTAACACTTAAAACTTCACTTAGACTTTTGAAACAACCTTTTTTATCTTATTTAATCCTCATAACCACCCCTCAAGGTAGTTGATATTATTACCTCCGTGATACAGATGAGGAAACTAAGGATGAGAAATGCTTATTGATTTGTCCAAGGTCACACATCTAGTAAAATTGTCAGATGCAGATTTGAAAATCAAGTCTTCCTGACTCCAAGCCTAAAGCCCTTTTTCACTCTGCTACCTGACTTCCCTGATAACTGTTAACCAAGTGGAACACACTAAGTTCAGTCCTACTCCACTCTTAGGAAACATACTAAAATTGTGTGGATTTCAGAAATGGCCCTATGCCCAAAAGCCCCTGGACACTTAGAAACCCTAACTTAATTTATTTCAGGTTCACTACAAAGAGTTTCTCAATGTTGCCTATGTAAGTATACCAAGGATTAGAATGTGACGTGAACTATTTTAGCTAAAGAAGAGGGAATGTACATGGTTTAGGGATTTTGTGTCTTAGTTTAGTAATAATAAAATATAATTGAAACCATATTGAATGCACTGGTTGGTTGATATTTTCAAGATATATGTGTGTGTGGGTATGTGTGTGTGTGTGTGCGTACACTCATATACATATACATACATACATACATATATATATATATAGTTTAAGTTATTTTTTTTCATGTTCTTTAGACTAATATTTACATACCTCAAAGAACAAAGTCTTCAGATAAGGTATTTGTATAGAGAGGTCTTTGAATAGAATTGTTTTGATGAGGCTAACTTTTTACTGGAGTTCAGAGAAAATTGCTACTATTGCTTATATGTTAGGAAGTGTCAAGTATTTATTGGTTATCACTTCATGCAAAGGGTCCTAAAGCAGGCTAGCAAATGTAATTATTGCCAGTAATAAGGGTGGCAGTGTTGTCATAGTAGAAGAACCAACACAGAGTTGGAGATCTTGTTTTGAAAGAGGACTTTTTTTTTTGTTTTAGCTATGTGACTTGGAACAAACTACTTAATTTCTCTGAACCTCAGTTTCTTCATGTGTAAAATTAAGGCAATATCTACTTAAACTTAATAAAACTGGAAAACAGAAAAGTGTATTCTATAGAAAATTGTGCATTGATACTAAGTTGTTAGTATCTCTACTTCCAAACAAATGACTTCTGGAAATAAATATCAGATTCCCTCCCCACACACATATCAGCTTTTCATTTCTCATTATAGCCACAGTTAATGAACACACCTGTTTCTCTTAACTCCTATTTCTCCCACTTAGCTCTGATGACAGTGACAAGTGGAAAGGGTAGGTGGCAGGAACAACAGATGTTTGTATCTTATCATTACAGTGGTTGTGGCAGAGAATTAGAGATAACTAGATTGCCTTTGGCCTTTCTGTAGGGATGCAAACACCAAATTGTAGGTCCAAGTCAAGTTATTGGGATAAAATTTATTTTTGTTTTAAAACATTTCTCTGAAATTATAATAAATTTTAATGTGACAATAAGATTGACCTTAAATACATACACTTTGTAGCCTTTTGTCCCTCTCTTTTCCAGGAACACACATTTTATAAAATGAAACACACCTCCTATCCATTTAGTCTATAAATCAGAGCCTTAAACCTTCTATAAAGAGCCAAATGAAAGAGAATGTAACAAATGGCTTGCTCATTAGATTAGTAAATCTGGATAATTAAGGCTACTAGATGAATTCTTTTGGAATAAATTGCTCAGATTTCAATCTCATTTGAAAATAAATGCCTTGAGGTAGATAAAATTTAAGATCCTTCACATTTCAAACTTTGTGATGTGAAGACTAAGTAGAGTTACCTCTTCTTGAAGGATACCAAACACTGATGCCATTACAAATGTACAACATGTAATCTGTGATATATCATCAAAACATAAATTTCCCAAATGCTGGAACTTCCTGAATATTTATGGTATTATTTTTAATATTTTTTATATTGACTGGAAGTTTTAAAAAGTGATATACATGTTAATTCATTTAATATTCACAACAATATTATGAAGTGTGTTTATTGTGTTTGCTTTATCCATTTCAAAAATGGAGAAACTGAGGCTTATGGCAAGTAAATGACTTGCCCAGAGTCGCAAATATAGTGCTAGAAGTATGATTTTTTTTAAGTATCAGCACCATATTTATATCATAAAAAGAATTTGTTAAGACTCCTTCTTCCCCTCTTTTCCCAAATAGTCTACATAGTATTGGAACCAATTGTTCTTTAAAAGTTTGATAGAATTCACTCCATCTGGCACTGGATATTTTTTTCCTAGGGAATTCATTGATGGCTTGTTCAATTTCTTTTTTCTGAGATGGGATTATTTAAGAATTTTACTTCCTTTTCTGTTAATATGCACAATTTATATTATTTTGTAAATATTCATCCATTTCACTGTTTGTCAAATTTATTGGCATACAGTTTGACAAAACAGTTCCTAATTATTGTTTTAATTTCTTCTTCATTGGTGGTGAATTCACCCTTCTCATTTTTATACTGGAAATTGGGTTTTCTTCTTTCTTTTTTGTTCAAACAAATTAACAAAAGGTTTATCTATTTTTTTTTTGTAAAACCTGCTCTTAGTTTTATTTATTAGCTCAATAGTTTTCTTAATTTCAATTTTATTAATCTCTCCTTTGGTTTCCAGTATTTCTAATTTAGTATTTAATTGGGGATTTTTAATTTGTTCTTTTTCTATTTTTTTAGTTGCATGCCCAATTCATTGATTCCTCTTTCTCTATTTTATTCGTAGGCATTTAGAGATATAAAATTTCCCGTAAGAACTCCTTTTGTTGAATCCCATAAGTTTTGGTATGTTGTCACATTATTGTCATTCTCTTGGATGAAGCTATTGATTGTCTCTATGATTTGTTGTTTGACTCATTCATTCTTTAGGATTAGATTATTTAGTTTCCAAATAATGTTTAGTGTATCTTTTCATGGCTCTTTATTACATATAATTTTATTGCATCATGATCTGAAAAGTTTGCATGTAATATTTCTGCATTTTTTTTTTGCATTGGATTATGAAGTTTTTATGCCCTAATACGTGGCCAATTTTTGTGTAAGTTCTGTGTACCACTGAGAAGAAAGTAATTCCTTTCTATCCCCATTCATACTATATCTAACTTTTCTTAAATTTTATTCACCTCCTTAACTTCTTTCTTGTTTATTTTATGGTTAGATTTATCTAGTTCAAAGAGGAGGAGGTTGAGGTCTCTCACTAGTATACTTTTGCTGTCTATTTCTTCCTGTAATTCCCTGAACTTCTCCTTTAAGAATTTGAATTCTGTATTACTCGCTGCTTGTATGTTTAATAATGATATTATTTCATTGTCTATGGGGATTTGTAATGGAATGTAGTTTCTTTCCTCATCTCTTTTAGTAAGATATATTTTTTACTTTTCCTTTGTCTGAGATCAAGATTGCCACACTTCCTTTTTTTTAATTTTTACTTCAGCTGAAGCATAATGTATTCTACTTCAGCCTTTTACTTTTACTCTGTGTGTGTCCCTCTGTTTCAAATGTGCTTCTTGTAAACAACATATTGTAAGATTATGGCTCCTAATCCATTCTGCTATTTGTTTACATTTTATGGCAGAGTTCATCCCATTCACATTCACAGTTATGATTACTATCTGTGTCTTTCTCTCCATCCTATTCCCTTTTTCCCTTTTAAGCTTTTCTTTCTCCTTTTCTCTGTTACCCTCTTCACTAGAGTTTTGCTTTTGATCACCACTTCCCTCACTCTCCCCTCCCATATATCCTTTTTCTTTCCCTTTTCCTTTACTACTTTTTCTCTCCCTTTTTTCTCCCATTCCCATTTCTTTCCCCATTTCCCTCCTACTGCCTATATGGTAATTCTATACTTAAATGCGTATATTATTCCTTCCTTGAACCAAATCAGAGAAGAGTAAAGTTCAAACAATACTCATCTCCCTCCCTTCTTTCCCCATACTGTAATATATCTTTGTGCCTCTTCATGTAATTTGCCCTTTTCTGCTTCCTCCTTTCCTCTTCTCCCATTACAATTCCTTTTCAACACTTCATTAAATTTATGATTATTAAATCTAAGTCAACTTAATCCCACTTCCTCTATGTATATCTTTTCCAATTGTCATAATACAGGTGCATTCCTCAAGAGTTATAAGTATCATCTTCCCATGTGTGGATGTAAGCAGTGTAATCTTATTGAATAACATTTTTTTCCCTTTCCTGTTTATCTTTTTTGCCTCTCTTGAGTCTTGTATTTGAAGATCAAATTTTCCAAGGAGCTCTGGTCCTTTCATCAGGAAAGTTTGGAAGTCCCCTATTTCATTGAATGCCCTTCTCCTCCTCTGAAAGATTATGGTCAATTTAGTTGGGCAATTGATCCTTGATTGTAATCCAAGCTCCTTTGTGTTATAGAATACCATATTCAAATCCCTCTGATCTTTTTAATGTTGAAGCGGCAAGGTCCTTCATAATCCTCACTGTGGCTCCATAATATGTGAATTATTTCTTCCTGGCAGCTTTCATGATTTTCTCTTTCACCTGATAATTCTGGAATTTGGTTACAATATTCCTTAGCATTTTTGATTTGAGATCTCTTTCAGGAGGTGATCGATGGATTCTTTGATGACCATTTTACCCTCTGGTTCTAGGGCCTCAGGGTAATTTTACTTAATGATCTCCTGAAAGATGCTTTCTAGGCTCTTTTTTTGTCATGGCTTTCAGGTAGACTAATAACTCTTAAGTTATCTCTCCTGGATCTATTTTCCAAGTCAATTATTTTCCTTATGAGGTATTTTACATTTTCTTTATTTTTAAATTATTTTGATTTTGATTGACTTATTCTTTATGTCTCATAGAGCTTCCGATTGACCAATTCTACTTTTCAATGTATTGTTTTCTTCAGTTAGTTTTTGTACCTTCTTTTCAATTTGGTTATTTTTTACTTTCTAAAGACTTGTTTTCTACAGTTAATTTTTGTCCTTCCTTTCCCAAGCTATTGTCTCTCTCTTGTGTACCTCTCATTTCTTTTCCTTTGCACATGCCCAAATCACTTAACATGGAGTTATCTACATGTGAGATGCCAGGGTCCTGCTTCTGGGAGGAGACAGTCTACATTCCTGTACAGTATGTGTAGGAACATCAGGTTTTTATTGGCTCCAAAGCTGAAATAGAATGCATCTTTGAAACTATGAGTCAGGGATGCACTGTCTCTTTCCAGGAATGTTCAAGACAAAGTGAAGGTCCTGTTCACATACAGAGTAGGCATAATTAGAAAATGAGTACTGAATAAAAACAGAATATCAATATTTCTAAGTTACTGTTAGTATTTTACAATGATTAGACCTGAGAGTGTTATTATAATATCTTTATTATTTTTGTCATTGTATGGAGCATAAATTAGAAGGAGAGTGTCTGGAAGTATACAGCCCAATTAAGAGGCTAATCTAATATCCTAAGAAAGAAGTAATGAGTTCTGGAGTAGAGAGAAGATAAATGTGGGTGAGATAAAAAGGAGAAGAAATAACCCCAAGTTTGTGATTCTGTTCAATCAGAAAAACACTGGTGAGCTCTAAAGAAATAAAGGGGGATTAAAAAAAAAAGAAACAAGGAAGTTTATAGGAAGATATGGGTTTTAAGGATAGTCAAGAGAAAACAGGTTAAATTTTGCATATAAAGGGGAGACCGAAATGAGAAGAGAGGGGAAAGGAGAGATAAAGGGAAAGAAAAGAGAAGATATTGAAAGTGGAGGGGAGATTTTGGGAGGAATAAAAGGAAAGGCAAGACAGTCCAGGGCAGGATAGGATAGGATAGGATAGGATAGGATAGGATAGGATAGGATAGGATAGGATAGGATAGGATAGGATAGGACTCAGAGCAAACACAAAGAATGAAGGTGTAGCTAACACTGGATGAAAGTGAGGATCTAGAAAGATATTGACTAAATATGCCACTAGACTAATGATGTCTAAAAGAATAAATATAAAGTCTTACAGTTAAGTTGAGAGGCGAACTTCACAAATGCAAGATGGGGAAAAAACATGGTTGGACATCAATTTGAATTGCAAACTTAATATGAAACAGCAGCATGATGTGATACAAAAAGCTATAAAATATTGGTCTGTATTGAGAGAATTTGCTCTCAGGAATAAGGAGATGATATTCCCTATTTACTGTGTTCTGGCTCAACTACACCTGGAGTATTGTATTAATTTATAGGCACTACAATTTAGGAAGGTATTGAAAAGCTGAAGTCTGTACAGAAGAAAGAAATCACGATGATGAAGGACCTTAATTCTATATTTTATGAGGATCTGTTGAACAAACTGATGATTTTTGGAAGAGAAAATTTAAGGGGAGGGGCATTACAGCTATCTTCAAGCACTTTAAAAATGTTTTGTGGAAGATGGGTTAGCATTGTCCTGTTTGGCCCCAGCAGAAAGAATTCAGAACACTGGTTCAAGATGCAAAGAGACAAATTTATATTTGAAGTAAGGGAAAATTATCTAAAAATTAGAGCTATTCAAAAGTGGAATAAATGTCCTAAGGAGAGAGTAGTAATTTCTTTCTCACAGGAGGTCTTCAAACAAAGTATAGATAGGTAATTATTTCACATGTTAGACTGATGATTCTTTTGGAGGTGTAGCTTGGATTAAATCATTAGTTAGACATTTTTTCCAACTCTGAAATTCTGTGTGATTCTGAACTAACACTTAAGGGACAATAGAAAAATGTTAAATATATGAATGAACTGAGGAGTGATCACAGTAATTATTTTGCCAGGTGAACAGCTTTATATGACACGCAAAAATTAAGTGTTTAATAAATTTTCATAGGTAGTCTATAAGGTAATGTTCACTTTTCCACGATAAATATAATGGATCTCTCCCTCTTCCCACAGTTCATGTGCAGGATACATGTGTGGGAACACACAACAGCTTTTTTTAACACATACCTAGTCACTTCTTCTTGTCCAATCCCATAATCTAAATTCAGTGCTAGACAGTAAAAAACAGGCATGTAAAAAATAAGCTGATTCTTTTAAATGGTATAACCTGCAAATACCAATAATCCAAAGAATAAGTCACATACAGTTCTTCATTTTTGATGTTCAAACCCAGCAAAACAGAAAGATCATTGGACTAGAAGTCTTGGATGACAGTTAGGTTACACTTATTTATTAGCTATAGAAATGGGCTGTCTTCACATTTTTTTTTTTTTGCTTATGAATTGGAGATAAGAATCCCAGCCCTGCCTACATCCATCTGAGTCCCATCTATCTTCGCTCAATGTGAAGATTAAATGGTACAGAGCACGTACATGTGTTAAGAGAAGTCTAAAGCAAGATTCAAATGCAAGACATAATTGTTGTTGCTCTTGTTTTTAACTCAGCATAGACCATCTGGTTGTGTAGCTTTTCGGGTACTCTTGATAATAACTGTTGCTGCCTGCAGGCACATCTGTAAACAAGAAATTTTGTCCTTGCCAATATAGGAAAATAAATTCACTCTAGAACTTTAGAGAGATAGTCTCCAATGCATTTGTTAGATATTATAAAGGATTTTTGTATAACTTGTTGTCTGTTTTGACACATAAAAGTTGTATTAAAAAAACTTGAAACATTGGTTGGTATCTTAAAGGCAATTAAAATTTCCTCATTTTCACTTTTGTATTGTTTTTTCTGATTTAGGTTTTTTTTATATCTAAGTATTTAAATCCTAGACTATTATATTTTCTGAATAATTTGATTTTGAACATCATATGTGTGAAAGACAACAAAATAGTTGTTTTCAGTATAAGTATTTCAACATAATAGAGTTCAGCTTGTTATACTGTCCTGGGCAATAAGGTTGTAGAAATTAATTGCCTGTATGACCATGGGCAAGTTATTTAACTTCTCTATGTCTCTGTACCTCATCTATAAAAGGAGGCATTTATATTAGATAGCCTTTAATTCCCCTTCCAGCTTTAAATATATGAACCTATCACCCCATAATTCTTCTAGAACTTAGAGAAAACCTGTGCCCACCACAGCAGGTCATTGCACTTATGGGTAACTCTAATCAGTAGAAGGTTTTTCCTTGAACTTTGAACTAAACTTACTTCTCCACTATTTTTACCCATTGCTTCTATTTGTTTAACTGGGTATTACTAAACTGAAAAAACTTGGAGAGAGGTGTAGTCAAGACAGTAAGTGAGAGTCAGCATTTTTGCCCAGCTCAATGAATGCAACTTCTCCACAACAAGCTTAAAATTCTGAACTAGAAAGACAAGATAAAGTTAGAGTGAGTCATTTTATTTTTTCCTGCCCAGGGTAGTTTAGGAAGATAGAGAGACCTTTGGACACTGGGTCAGTGGCTAGCCAAAAGTGCAATGGAGTGACAGCAGCAGAGACAGCAATGGCATTGGCATGAACAATAGTGATGATCAATTTGTTGCCCAAGTAGAATAAAGGAGCTGAGACCAATGACTAGGGCTAGAATCACTGTGGCAGAAAGAGATGCCATGGGACTTTAAACCTGCTCTGCTTAAAAGAATGTGTGCCCGGTAGAAGTTTTGTCACCTATTACCCAGTTCTGGGCCATCATTCTAGGATCAGTCAGTCAACAAAAGAGACCATACTCATGAATGAGCCAGTAACAAGTTCCAATTTGTTATGTGTCTCTGAGCCCAAGTGCAGAAAGTGAACTCACTTCTTTTTATTTTCATAGGTCAGCCCTTCAAATATTTTTATTGTTTTTTTCTTTAAATACTATTTATTTTTTCCAAATTGCATACCAAGAAAAATTTTAGCTTTCATTTTTACAAGATTTTGAGTTCCAAATTTTTTCTCCCTCCCCTCTTTTCTTCTGAAAATGGTAAGCAGTTTGATATAGTTTATACGTAAGCTATCATGTAAAACATATTTCCATATTCAACACAGTTGTGAAAGAAGAAACAGATCAAATGGGGAAAAAAACAGGAGAAAAAAATAAAGTGAAAAAAATGCTTTGATCTGCATTCAGAGTCCATTAATTCTTTATCAGGATATGGATAACATTTTCCTTTTTTAGTCCTTTGTGTCTATCTTTGATCATTGTACTGCTGAGAAAAGCTGAGTCATTCAAAGTTGATTATCACACAATACTGCTGTTCCAGTGTACATTTGCCTGGTTCTGACCAATGCACTTGGCATCAGTTTGTATAAGTCTTTCCAGATTTTTTTTTCTGAAATCTGCCTGTTCATCATTTATTGCATAATAGTATTCCATTATATTTATATACCACAACTTTTTCAGCCATTCCCCAATTGATAGCCATCTCCTCGATTTACAACATTTTGCCCCCACAAATAGGGCTGCTCTAAATATTTTGCACACATGGATCCTTTTCATTTTTTATGATCTCTGAGACGCAGATCTAATAGTGGTATAGCTGGTCAAAGAGTATGCACAGTCTTATAGCCCCTTGTGCATAGTTCCAAATTCTTCTCCTGAATGGTTGGATAAGTTCTCAAATCCACCAGCAGTGCTTTAGTGTCACAAACTTATCACATCCTCTCCAACATTTATCATTTTCATTTTTTGTCATATTACTCAATTTATTTTGAAGTTGTATTTCAGAGTTGTTTTAATTTGCATTTCTCTAATCAAAAGTGATTTAGAGCACTTCTCCATATGCCTATAGATATCTTGATTTCTTCATCTGAATACTGCATGTCCATATCCTTTGACCATTTCTCAACTGGGGAAAGGCTTATATTCTCGTAAATTTGGCTCAGTTCTCCATATATTTGAAAAATGAGGCCTTTATCAGAGACACTTGATGTAATGATTGTTTCCCAGCCTTCTGATTTCCTTCTAATCTTGGTTGCATTGGTTTTGTTTGTACAAAAGCTTTTCAATTTAATATGTTCAAAATTATCTATTCTATATTTTGCAAAGCCCTCTATCTCTTGTTTGGGCATAAATTCTTCCCCTCCCCATAGATCTGACAGGTAGCCTGTTCCTTATTCATATAATTTGATTGCTTCATTGTCTATGGTACCTTTTAGCAAGTTATAATTTCCTTCCTCATCTCTTTTAATTAGGTCTATTTTTGCTTTTACTTTGTCTGAGATCAGGATTGCTACCCCTGCTTTTTTTTTTTAATTCAGCTGATGCATAATAAATTATCATCCAGCCCCTTACCTTTCCTGTATGTGTCTCTCTCTCCTTCATATGCATTTCTTTGTAAGCAACATATTGTAGGAGTCTGTGTATGTGTGTGTGTGTGTGTGTGTGTGTGTGTGTGTGTGTGTGTGTGTGTGTGTTTTAATACACTGCTATCCACTTCCATTTTATGGGAGAGTTCATCCTATTACCATTCACAATTGTGATTGCTACCTGTCTCTTTCCCTCCATCCTATTTATCCTCCTGTTTGTCCACTCTTTCCTTTTACCCATTCTCACCTCACCAGTGTTTTGCTGCTGTCTACAACCTCCCCTTATCTGCCCTCCCTTCTGTCAATTCTACACCCCTTTACTTAATAATCTCCCCTCCTACTTCTCTGTTGTGTAAGATAGATTTCTATATTCAAGTGATTGTTTATATTATTCCATTTTTGAGACAATAGTGATGAAAGTAAGGTTCAAGCATTACCCATTGCTCCACCTGCCATCTTCCCCTCCACTACAGTAGGTCTTTCTCACCTCTTCATGTGAGAGAATTTACCCCATTCTACCTCTCCATTCCTTCTGCACCCCTTGTACTCCTCTTTCTCATCCCTTAATTTTTTATCTCCTTCCTTCAAATTCACCTTATACCCATACCCTCTGTGTATGTATATTCCTTCTATCTGTACTGTTAGAGATACAGTTGTAAGAGTTACAAGTTTCATCTTTCCATGTAGGGATGTAAACAGTTTAGCCCTATTGAATCCTTTATGTTTTATTCTCTTTTTTACCCTGTTTATGCTTCTGTTGGGTCTTGATATAGGAGGTCAAAATTTTGGTTTAGTTCTGTTCTTTTTCTTATGAAGGCTTAAAATCTTCCTATTTCGTTGGATGACCATTTTTTCCTTGATGTATTAGGCTAGTTATACCAGGTAGCTGATTTTTCATTGTAGTTCTACCTCCTTTGCCCTCTACACTATCATCTTCCATGGCCTCCAATTCTTTACTGTTGCAGCTTCTAAGTTCTACATTATCCTGATTATTGTTCTTTCCTATTTGAATTGTTTCTTTCTAGCCACTTGAAGAATTCTTTCTTTGACCTTATAGTTCTGAAATCTGATTACAATTTTCCTTGGGATTTTTATTTTGGGATCTCTTTCCTGAGGTGATTTGGAGATTCTTTAAATGCTTCTTTTGCCCTCTGGTTCCAAGATATCAGGGCAGTTTTCCATGATAATTTCTTGAAAGATGCAGTCCAGGTCCTGATTTTGATTATGGTTTTCAGGTACTCTAATGATTATTATTACCTCTTCTGGATCTATTTTCTATGCCAGTTGTGTTTGCTGCTGTTGTTGTTGTTGTTGTTGTTTTCCATGAGGCATTTTATATTTTCTTCCATTTTTTTCTTTTGAATTTGTTTGATTGATTCATGATGTCTCATAGAGTCAAAATTTTCTACTTGGACAATTCTAACTTTTAAGGTATTGTTTTCCTCAGTTAACTTTCATACTTTCCTTTCCATTTAACCAATTGCACTGTTTAAGTATCTGTTTTCTTCGGTGGATTTTTGCATCTTTTCCATCTGACCAATTTTATTTTTTAAGCAATTTTCCTAGCTATAGGCTTTTTCCCCCATAATTCTCTTGCATAATTCTCATTTCTTTCTAATTTTTCTTGTATCTCCTAAACTCCTTTTTGAGCTCTTCCGTGAGTTCTTTTTGGACTTCAGACCCCTTCTCATTCTTATTTGGGGCCAGGGCTCATAGGTGTTTTGACATTGTTGTCCTCTTCTGGGTTTGTGTCTTTGTCTTCCGTATCAACATAATAAATTTCTATGGCTATGGGCAGATTTTGTTGTAGTTGTTTTTTGCTCTTCTTTTATTTTTTTTGGCCTTTTTTCCTCTCTTTTAAATTTGATCTGGGAAGGGATCTTTGTCAAGCTTCTTGTGCCAGTGGCTACAGACCCTACCTGGTGCTGCACCAATTATATCCTTAGGCACATGGGGGACCCTCCTGTCTGGTGATGAGCTGGAATCCTACTGGTGGTATCTGCCATGTACTGAGGCCAGGTGGGGTCTTTCTGCATTACCCCAGGGCTTCACTGAAGCCATAGAGGTCTGGCCCCTGGAGGATGCCTGTTTTCTGTGTCTGTGTTGAAGAACATGAAGGCCAAATTCCCACAAGATGCTTGCCTGCTCAGAGCTACATTGAAGCATGTGGTGGTTTCTGGAGCTAGAGTTTGCTGGTTTGCCTGGCTATGCTAGGCCCCTTGGGTAAGAAAGGTTTCTGATGTTACATTTGTCTGCTTCACACCACTGGGGCTCAGGAACTCTCACTGGTTTGTTGAGGTGGCACTTACTGCTGGCTTGCTGGGATGCTTCCTGTCCTGGAATGCATTTGACTTCTACTTGAGTGAGGTAGATCTTATTTTGCTGATCCTCCAAATCTCCCATGTTACAAGACCACTCCATCCCATCTTTCTTCTAGTTCTACTGTTTCAAGATTTGTTCTGGGGCACTAATTTATGATTGTTTGGAGTTGAATATGAGAGAGCTACAGAACTTTATTGCTTTCTCCACCATCTTGACTCCTGGAAGTCCCCTAGGGACTTCTGAACTTAGCCCCACACATAAGACTGCAGCAGAATAACTGGGGCAAGAAACCAGACACAAAGGGAAGTCATCTAGTTCACTCTGAATCTGTAAAACCTCCAAACAGGCTTACAGTAACTGAGTCCAGTAGCAGTTCACTGAATCTCAACAATATACAGTCAGATAGAAGCAAAACCAGGTCAGGAACCTCAAGAGCTCAGAACAGGAAAATGGGGAATGAATTTGTTTCCAATTCATATATCCTTAGAAACAGTGAACAATTGCAGGCCACCAGACTGAGCTGGGAAAAGAGAAGAAGTTTATAAAAAGAGACCAGGTTAGATATCCTAAACCCCAAGTACTTAACAGAGCCTGACACTAACACAAAGTCTAAACTCGATAAATAGGTTGGACGAATGAATAGACACAAAGAGAATACAAAAAGAGCTACTATGGTGGCAGAGAAAATCAAGACCCACACATGGAAGACAATGACTTACATTGATAAGTAAATCCTAAAATTAAATAAATAAATAAATAAATAAACCAGGACACAAGCTGAAAAAAAAAACCCTGGAAGAGTTGAAGAAATAGATTAAAAATAATTTAAATGGTTTTTTTTAAACAAAATAAGAGTTTTATGGAAAAATTGGTCAAAGAAATGACACATATGCAAGAAAGTTATGCAAAGAAAATTCATAGCTTTGTAAATGAGGTACAAAACATTACTAAATTCCTTAAAGGAAAAGGTCATAATAAAACTAATGACTCCATGAACATCAATAATAATAAAACAAGTCAAAAGATTGAAAATTGTACCCAAAATCTAAAATGCCCAGATTAAGGGGAAAAATACTACAAAAAAAAAGGAAAGAATTCAAATACTGAGGAATAACATGGATGATCATAAAAAATAATAGCTCCCACTATCAAGGAATGGAGGGACTGGAATAAGATATTTCAGAAAGCAAAGGAGCTATAGAGAATTAAGACAAATTTATCAGAATACAAGCCATTCCCCAATTGATAAATGGTCAAAGGATATGAACAGACAGTTCACAGACAATCACTTCCATATGCTTAAAATTTTTATCCCCCTTTCTCCCCACCATGCTCCCCAAGACAGCACACAATCTGATATAGTCTATACATTTACATTTCTATTAAACATATTTTCACATTAGTGAAGTTGTAAGTAAAAATTAAAACCAATAGGAGGAACCATCAGAAAGATGAAACAAAACTCAACAGAAGGTAAAAATAAGTGATAGTGATTTGACTTCCATAGTTCTTTCTCTGGATGTGGACAGCATTTTCTATCCCGAGGCCTCTGGAGATGTCTTAGATTCTTATAATGCTTAGAAGGGTTCAGTTTAACAATATTAGTCATTGTATAATTGGGCTTTTATTGTGTACAAAGTCCTCTTGGTTCTGCTCACTTCACTCAGCATCAGACCACATAGGTCTTTCCAGGTTTTTCTGAAGTCAGCCTGTTCGTCATTTCTTATAGCACAATAGTATTCCATTACATTCATATACCACAACTTGCTCAGCCATTCCCCAATTTTTTGTAATTTGAGTAACCTTAATGTAAAGACTAGAACTGAATAGAAAAATTGAATGTACAAATACAGAACTAAAGAGAAGAATAAAAAAGTAAACATGAAGAAGAAATCATAAAGGACTACTAAACAAATGTAAATTATTTGTATTCATACATGGAGAAAGGATAGATGTAACTCCTTTGAATTTTATCATGGTAGGCCTGCCCTGCACTTGATTTTGTTTTGTTAGGATGATTTCAAAAGTAGGAAAGGGGTGGTGAAGAGCAATACACTGGGAAATGGGGAAAAGAAGAAGAATGGGGGACATTACCTCACATAAATGAGTCATGTAATGATGTTTTTTATATAATGACAGGGGAAATAAGGGAATGCCATGGGTAGGCAACAGTTGGACTTCCCTCTCATTTGAATTAGTACAAGGATAGAAGAATAAACATACATAAACATTTGGATATAAGAAGCCTTCTTATGAAACAAGGAAGGAGGGAAAGTGGGAGGAAGATAGAGGTAGGGTAGATTAAGGAATGAAGTGGTCAGAGGGAAAACAATACCTTGAGGAGTAAACAGATTAAATGAGAAAAAGATAGGTATAAGAAAAGCTGGAAATAAACAGTGAACAATCATAACTGTGAATGCTTATATCAAGAAAAATAGAAAGAGCAGATCAATGTAAATTAGATTTAAAAACTTAGAAAAGTAACAAATTAAAAACCCTCAGACACCAAAGTAGAAATCTTGAAAATCAAAAGAGATTAACAAAATTGAAAGTAAAAAAAAATAATTGAACCAATAAATAAAATTAGAAGGTTTTTTAAATTATAATAAAAAAAATAATATTGGCTAACTTGATTTGTAAAAATTGAAAAAGAAAAATAAGCAGTATCAAAAAGGACAAAATCATAACCAAGATATGAATATGAAATAAAAAGCAATTGCCAGGACTACTTTGCCCAACTATATGCAATAAAAATGAACATCTAAATGAAATACATGAATATTTACAAAAATTAATTTCCCAAAATAATAGAAAAGAAAATAGAATATTTAAATAGTTTTTGAAAGAGAATTTTAACAAGCCATAAATGAGGTCCCTATGGAAAAAAATAAAGGACAATATGGATTTACATGTTAATTCTATTAAACTTTAAAGAATAGTTAATTCTAATACTATATAAAGCATCTGAAAATTAGGTGAAGAAGAAATCCTACCAAATTCCTTTTAGCACAAAAATATAGTTTTAGTACCACAACCAAGGACAGCAAAACAGAGGAAGAAAACTATAAACTAATTTCTCCAATGAATATTGGTGCAAATGTTAATTTTTTTTAAATTAAATGTTATTTTTGTAACAGTTTAAGTTCTGAACTATCTTCCTCTCTCTCCCCCTCCCCCCCAGCTGCAAAAATAAATAAATAAAATACTAGCAAGGATATTACCACAATATATCACAAAGATCATATACCATGATCAGGTTGGATTTATACAAGAATGTAGGGCTAGTAGAATATTAGGAAAACCATGTGCATGATTGATCATATGCATAAGTTTGAAAACACCCCATGATTGTTTCAATAGAGATAGAAAAGGGGTTTTGACAAAATATAACATTCCTTACAACGAAAAGTAGTATATATCTAAAACCAAGAGAAAGCATCATCTATAATGAGGATGAACTAGAAGCCTTTCCAAGATCAGATTAAATAAGCAAATATGTCCATTATCAAAATTGCTATTTAATATTGTACTATAAATTTATATATCATAATAAGACAAGAAAAAAAGAAATTGAAGCAATAAGTATACACAAAGAAGAAGTAAAACTTACCTTTTACAGGTGATATGACGTATACTTGGAGAACCCTGGAGAGTCAACCAAAAATCTAAAGAAAATAATTAACGACTTCAGCAAAGTTGCAGAATATAAAAAAAAATCCATACAAATCAACAACATTTCTGTGTGATACCAATGAAATTCAGCAAGAAGAGATAAAAAGATAAGTTATATTTGAAAAAATTGCAGACAGTATAAAATACTTGAATGTCTATTTGCAAAGGCTTACAGGAACCATATGAATATAATTGTAAAATACTCATTATATAAAGTGGAATCCAAATAATTGTAGAATCATTAATGGCTCATCAGTAAGCCAAACCTATTTAATACAAATTACAATACTAACTAGATTAATTTACTTATTTAATGCCATGCCAACTGACAATAAATTATAAAACTACAAAAAAGAATAACAAAGTTTTACCTAAGAAAATGAAGGTCAAGAATATCAGGGGAATTTTAAAAAAGTGAAAGAAGCATACCTAGTAAGACCAGATCTCACAACTATACTACAGAGTGGTAATCAAGCACAACAAAAATCTGATTTTAGATAAGAAACAAATAGGATAATAAGTAAAACAAAAATTTGGTACACAATATGCAGAAGCAAGTGCACGGGGTAAGATAGTATTTGAGAAACTCAAAGATTCCAGCTTTGGGGATCTTTTGTATGTGTGTGTATATATTGTTAAATATGTCAATATTTTTTAAAAAGCTGTTGGAAAAACTGGAAAGTACTCTGGCATAAACTTGGCATAAACATACATCTCACATTGCACACTTAGAAAACCTCAAAACAGTTGTATAATTTAGAAGTAAAGTTTGCTATCATGAGCAAATAGTGGAGTAGGGGAAAATACTTGACAATATAAGAAGAGGGGAAAAGTTCATGAGCAACAATAAAGAAGTTCGTAAGATTCAAAATGGAAAATTTTAATTATATAAAAATGAAAAGCCTGGGTTTTTTTGGTTTTTTGTTTTTACTAACAAAATCAATGCAGCTAAGAATTAAAGAAATGCAATAAAACTGGGAAGAATTATCCACAGGAAATTTCTCTGACAAAGGCCTAATTTCTAAAATACATAAGAATATGAGTCCAATCTACAAGAATAAAAGCCATTCACCAATTGATGGTTAAAGGACACGGATAGGCAACTTTAAAAGGAAGAATTCAAAACTATCAATAAACATATAAAAATCCTCTAAAAGGTTAATAATTAGAGGAATGCAAATCAAAGCAACTCTGACGTACCACCTTACACCCAAAAATTTGGCTGAGATGACAAAAAATAAAAGGATCAAAGCCTGAGAGGATGTGGGAAAACAGGGATATTAACGCACTGTTGGAAATGCAAATTAGTCCAACCATTCTGAGAAGAAACAAATCCGGGAAGCAAGTATAACTAAAAGGCTATCAAACTGTGCATACCCTTCCATTCAGCAATACTACTATTTGGGCTGTTTCCCAAGGATATCATATATAGAAAGAAGAACAAAAATATTTACAGCAGCTCCTTTTGTGATGGCAAAGATTCGGAAACTGAGAAGTTATTAATAAATTGTGGAATGAATGAATAGGTTGTGAAATCTGAATGTGATGGAATTCTATTATGCAGTAAGAAATTATGAAAAAAAAGATGGTTTCAAAAAAACTTAGGATGACTGGATGGATGTGAAATGAACTGAGCAGAACCAGGAGAACCTTCTACATAGTAACAGTAATAGTGCAAAGATGATAACTTTGAATGACTCAATAACTCTAATCAACACACTCCAAAAAGACTTATGATGAAATATGCTATCCACCTCCAGATAAGAGAATTGATATACTCAGAGTACAGATTGATAGATTTTTTCTATTTCTTTTCTTTTCTTGCTTTTTCTTTATTTCTTATTTCTTTGTTATTCTTGCTAAAAAAACAGTATTTTAAGAATAACTAAATAAAATTTAAAAATAAGAAACATCTAATAGGATATTTTTATTTCCCTTGACAAAGTAGGTTTTCTTTAGAACATAGGAATTTTTTTTTCTATTTGCTTTAATAAATACTACACTAATATTTTTGCCTCAGTTGCAGGCCATCCCAACAATTTCTTCTATCCATTCTAGCAACTTACATTTTGCCCTCTGGTTAAAAAACAACAGCAACAATAACAACAAACAAAGTACTGAGAATTTTTATTGTTTCCTCAAAAATGGTATTTTGTTTTATTTTCAGCTTGTTGTGTCATCATGATTCCACAACATATACAATCAAAAGATAATTGTTCAGTAATTCATTTAATGTTAACATCAAATGAGTTAAGGGTTATACACATTTACCAAAGCTATTAAACAATAACATGAATTCTTCCTTATGCAAAGTCTGAGAAGATCATTACCTATAATAGGCAATGCTCACCAGATGCTTCTTTGTCTGATGAAAATTTGCTTACTATACTGTTGTAGAATACTACAGGTCCTCCTCAATGAGATCTTCAATGAGAATATCCATTCAGTATTGATTAGCCAAGCCATATCATGAAGATCACAAAATGTCATTGGATGGTGTAAATGAATCAGTATTTACATGTTCAACAAGCAGTGAAGATGAACAAACTCTATATCCATAACTGAATAGGAGAGAGAACCAAAGAATCATAGAATCTCAGTTGTAAGGAACTTCAGAAGTCAATTAATACAACTGGTACCTGAACAATCACATTGAAAACCATCTTCAATACCACTTTTTTGGGAAGACATCTAGTGAAGTGTTTTCTTGTAGCCAATCCACTAATGGATAGTTTAATTGCTATAGAATATTTTGAAATTTATAATTCCAACTTTAAGACATTTACATATTTGTACAGTTTTTTCTCAGTGTTCGCAAGCTGCTTGCTGCATCAAAATCTCAACTTTTTCATGCAAATATTCTATCACTGATGCTCATGGCTATGGAACATGTAGGAACACTTTGATGTCATAATTAAAATTCTGTGTTACCCATAGGGCAAAAGAATTGCATAGTGGATAGAAATAGGATACAATAGAAATCAGACCCTAAAGTTTAGAAATCAGAACCCCAAATGTTTAAAGGGCTGGTAACCATTTTACCTAAAGACATTTTCTACAAATTAAACTAAGATGTTTGGCATACTGAAGCCCCTATAAGCAGTTTTATTGAAGAGTGTTAGATGTGGAAATTAGCAAGTAAAATTGGGAGGGCAGTTTTCTAGTTCCACAATGAACATATATACTGATTATAAACTGATAACATAATAATTTACATTCATTCTAAAGATCAAAGAAGAACACATGAACTCTTCTAAAATGAGGACGGCAATAGATTACCAGTTGAAAAGCTACTAGCCCTAAAAAAGTTCGCATAAATCCACCACAAATGAGAAGAGGCAAGTCATGCTATTTTTGCAGGTGGAAGAGAGATGTGGCAAGAGGAAAGCATTATTCCTCTGTCCAGCAGGTAGAGGAAACTAGCTGTTTGTTTGGTTGTTTTTGTCCACTAAGAAAAAAAGGAAGAAATAGACTCAATCAGTCACCAAACATTTATTAAGATACTACTATTGTCAGAGAAGAATCTTCAAAACTTTTCTTCAAGTTCAACCTAGTACTTTCATTATAGTGCCTACAGAAGGGAGGGAACTAGTGGTTGGAGGGACCAAGAAAGGCCTCTTGCAGAAGGTGATGTTCGAGCTGAGCACTGAAGGAAGTATGAGATTCCAGGAGATGGAGGTAAGGAGGGACAGATGTCAGGCATGGGAGATATGTAGCACAGTTATGGAGATGGGAAATGGTATATTGTATATAAAGAAAAGCAAGTCAATTGGTATTGTTGGATCATGGAATGAATGGAGGGGGATAATGTGTGAGAAGGCTGGGAACTGAGAAAAAGATCTGGTTAGTGAGAGCTTTCTAAGATGAAAAAAATTAATTTCTATTTGACCATTGTGGCAAGAGGAAACTACTGGAATTTATTGAGTGGGGAACTCACAAGACCAAATGCACATTTTTGCAGCCAAGTAGAAGATGGAGTGAATAAAAGATAGCCTGGAAGCAGGGAGACCAAATGGGAGGCCATAGTGATAGTCCAGATAAGATGTGATATGAGAATGAACTAGGGTAATGGTTTTGGTGTGACTGGATAGAAAAGAAATATATGAGAGACACTTTGGCAACTAATTAAAAATAGAGTGAAGATGATATATGAGGTGTTCAGGGAAGAATAACAAGTCTGATATGAAGTCTTGATGAACCATTTTCAAGGCTGCTTTTCTACTTTTGGTGTCCACCTACCAACCAACTCTCAGCTGTGACTCCAAGAGGCTATAGCATGTGCAGTGGGCACACCCTGGTAAAACCATAAAGGTAGATGGGCTAAATCAGGTTGAGAATAACTGACAGGCCTCAAAGCCATCAGTGAGATAGGAATGTCTACCCCAAGCATGTGAAGACATCTCATTTTTGGAATGGGTTGATGAAAACTATGTTCCAACAACCAGGAAGGAAACTAAAGTAGGCACTGTGGAGTGCTTGGAGCTTGGCAAGCCAAAAAAAAAACCCCAATGTCATCTACTGTTCTTCAGGATATCTCTGGTAATCTTGATTTAGTGTTGCCGCTGGACTTTGATGACTTGGAAGAGAGAATAAGACTGACAACTTTGGGCAACTCTGCCTCACTTAAATCCAATTTACACATAAACCAAGACAGCCCATCTGTGATGTCACTGGTTCTCTTTGAAAACAAAAGGTAAACAACAGAGATGCTCAAAGGGCAGGTAGATGGTGCAGTAGATAGAGTGTCAAGCCTCAAATTAGGAAGATTCCTCTTCCTGAGTTTAAATGTGGGCCTCAGATACTTATTAGATGTATGACCCTGGGCAAGTCACTTAACCTTGTTGTTTTTCTTTTTTTTTTTTTTTCAGTTTCCTCTTCTGTAAAATAAGCTGGTGAAGGAAATGACAAACCACTTGACTATCTTTCCCAAGAAATCCCCAAATTGGTTCATCAAGGGTCAGACATGAATGAACAATGATTGAACAACAACAATAGGGGAGCAGAAGCATAGTTTTTTTCACAGCTCATATTGATGCTGACGTAATTTGCCATGTGATTTTTTTTTTTTGCTATGGTAGTTATTTGTGTGTCAGATTGCTCTCTTTAGATTATAAGTTCAGTGAACAACAGCAGACTCTTTTCCAATGGATGAGACATTTCTAAAGTTGAATATCCTTCACTGAATACAACAGAAATCTTTCTCCTATACTATATATAGCAGAGAGAGAACTTTCTCCTATGTGACTTATTGGGGCCCATTATTATTTTGAAAAGTTCTCAATGAGAGAGGAACAAGTTTTCATGCATCTCCCTCCATTTGTTCAGAGGAATTAGAGGACTCCTCATTATGAATTATAATACGATACTGCCATAGATGGCTAAGCCACTAATAACATAAGACCAACAACATATTAAAAGTTAATGTAAAAATTATCAAGGATATTTAGGATAGGGGAAAATAAATAGAGAAGTATGAAATGACATGAGCATAAAATATACCAGATTTGTCAGGTGAAGATCTCTAATCAATCAGATATAACTTTAATGGAGAACTGGTAAAAAGGCAGATAATTGATATAGATCATAGACTTAGAGTTATAAGTTCCTTTAGAAGCCATTGAGTCCAACTGCTGATTTTAAAGGTTAGGAAACTTAGATCTATATCAGAGGGTAAATATTTTGCTTAAGATCACACAGGACTAATTTATCAAAACTCGTATTTAAACCCGCTCCTAACTTCAAGTCCGGTGTATTCAATACACTACACTGACTCAGATAGGTTGTTATTTATACAATGGATGGTGTTCTCCCACAGATGAGATCATAGAATTGATGAAATATCAAAGTAGGAAAAATCATCCTAGATTTACCATTGATTACATTTGTTTCCCTTAAGAAAAGTGAGAAACTTTAGGTTTGTGAATTTTCATAAGAAGACTACCATATTGGGACTCATTCTTCTTTATTTTTACAATGAAAACATTCAAATAAATTATCTTAGTAGATATTTGAAAAGGAGGGGGATTGTGTATGTGTTCGCACTTGCATGTGTGTGTGTTTGCGTGTGTGTGTGTGTGTGTGTGTGTGTGTGTGTGAGCATGCATGTGGGTGCATGGTTTAGGTTTAAGCAAATTGAAAATATTTTACAAAAGAAAAAATTAAGTACAGAAATGGACTTGTTTGTGAAGGAAACAAATCAAACAGCTCAATTTGTATTGTTTGCTAAGTCCTTATCGAGATATGAAATGTGTCTTCAGATATTTTAGAGATGAACATGAAAGATCAGGGGATTCCTTTAGTGTATTCTTGGACTGTTAACACTGGCCTTTAATCTGACATTCTCAAAAATCAGGCCAGTAAAAGTCATTGACAAGTAAATTCTCCCAGGTGATTTCTTTACTACTAGGAGCACCTTATTCAGAATATGTTAGGTAACCAATTGTTTGTAAGAGTTGGAGAATGATATGGTCTGGCTAACTGGATAAAAGGAATGGTATTCACTATACCTATAAATTTTCTCAGAAATTTTTAAGATATTAAACTATAATCAATGTTAAAACTATATGAGATATGATATACATTTTTAATGGTGATTCACAAAGCATTTCAAGATTTGAGATGCAGCACTCTTTCATGAAAAATGCTAGATGTGGAATAAGAGGACCTGGCTTTGAATAACTTACCAGTTACTGTGCCTTGGGTAAGTTCTTAATTCTCTCTTGGCCTCAGTGTCCATATTTATAAAATGAGAAAGTTTGTGCAGATGATCATTAAGTTACTTTCTCACCCCCCTGCCCCTAAAATTATTATCCAGTGATCTTAGGGTTCTATGGGGGTCAATATTATGAAACAAAACATTGTATAATATTTCAAAAATATCTTGTAATTTTGTATTTCTGTTTATTTTAATTTCTGATACATGAGAGTAAATTTTTGTACATTTCATATGAAAAGCAAAGAGGTGGAACATTTAATAGAATGCTGAGGCTGGTATTAGAAACACCTGACTTCATATCCAGATTCAGCATTTAATAGCTATGTGATCCTGAACAATCACTTCACCTCTGTCTGCATAAGTTTCCTTAGTTGAAAAATGGAGATAATAATACTACCTATTTCACGTAGTTGTTGTAAGCATAAAATGAGATATTTGTAAAGTACTTAGTATAGTACCTATCATCTAGTATGTGTGAATGTATACAGGAACATGCTTGTGGAAATGTGCATATATTCATATACATATAGTGAATGTACATCTATATGCAGATATATACATAGCTTGATTAATGTGACACATAGGTACATTTATGATTTCATGTGAATATATACATATATATCTTCCTAATTTAATGTCTTCATATTCACATCCTTATTTGATCAAACTATAAGAGAGAAAGATAATTTATTATTATGCTTATGATATAGATAAAGAGATTGAAATGAGAAAATAGAAAGGTTGTTCCAAGGTTAGCTAGTGACAGTCTCAGGACTCTCCCAGCTCAACAAAGTATAGTGCAATATTCTTTCTATTACACCACATTGGAAAACCCTTTAGTCTAAATGATAAAATCATGACCTCTCCTTTTCCTAATTCCCTTAGTACAATTTGGTAAATTCCATTGAGGAATTTTTGAAATATTTTCAACCTGCCATCCCCCAACATTATGACTC
The DNA here is from genome assembly GCF_003287225.1 of Phascolarctos cinereus. NCBI lineage: Eukaryota > Metazoa > Chordata > Mammalia > Diprotodontia > Phascolarctidae > Phascolarctos > Phascolarctos cinereus. Next base: position 495,199,155 of record NW_027555847.1, read on the forward strand.
TATGTTTCTTTTCAGAACACTGAAAGCTATTTGAATATATGTATAGTATTTCTGCAACCTACAAAGAATTTTGAAGCACAGGTTAAAATGGACATTTTCCAATTACTCAGGGATTGACATGATAATGCTATTGGTCTTTTTCTCTTTATTTGTATCTCCTAATTTCTAAAATCATAGGCTTAATGCTCAAGGGTGGAAAAAGTATATGGAAAAATGAAAGTTATATGTCATTTGTCTTTGAAAAATGAAATTATAAGTATGCAATTTTCCTTATAACATTTATTAATTTTAAAAAAATGAAAGCACTTTATGTTTGTACTTGCTGATTTGATAATTGATGACATAATTAACATTTTGTCACAACCACTTTTTGCCTAACTTTTCTGATCTATGAAATGGGAATAATAATAGCACCTACCTCTCAGAGATTTTGTAGGAGCAAATGAGATAATATTTATAAAGCACTTTGAAAACATCAAAACCCCATATAAATGGTAGGAAAGTAGTGGTAGTAGCAGGAAGAGGAGGAGGAGGAGTTGTTGTTGTTGTTATAGAAAATTGTTAGTTAAATTTTAAATGGTTCCCTACATTAGGGAACATAGAAATCAGTACACAGAAAGATGTGGAAAAGCAGAATGCCTGTGCAGTAGAAAGGGCCCATTTTATGGTGGTGGTTTGGTGCCCTCCTTTTCTACTGATCACATGCAGTTACAGAGAGATTAATTTACACATCTTCAAAAGATAAGTTTAGCTGGTGTAGAGCTCACATTTTAAAAGAAAGTGACACAAGCTATGCCTATGTGGTAAGAGAATATCCAGTGAAATAAGAAATATTCTAGGCAATCATCCACATATCCAATATGCCAAACAAGGATGTCTGAAGTATCTGTTTCCTGGGAATTCTTGAAAATTTATCATGTTTCATTATTTTTTTTTGTCTTCTTATGCACAATAACAACTATATCATTAATACCTGAGTTTTTATGAGGATAAAGAAGACCAGAGGAACAGATAATTCAAGTCACTAATAACCCTGAAGCAATTTTGAGTAGGCTGTGACATATAATAGGCAATGTGTTGTGGTAATTTTTTGGAAGCACATTTATCTTCCCAAGGCAGTTTCTTTAGGCTAAAATTAAAATAAGTTTGCATTCTTTTGTCACTAACCAGCTGGATAGTGGGAGCTGGCAGTCAGGAGTATTCTAGGTATTGAGGAGTAGCTGGCAGAGGAGCCACAGTTCACCACAGATAATCCTCAAAAGAGATAATCCATAGCTTGACTATATCCAGTACATTGGCAAAGAAAAAAAATCTGATCCCAAAGGAAGAGTAGATTCAAAGACCATAGACAAAGAAAAGGGAGTGGGAGAGTAGAAAACAGCATAGAAATAAAAATCATGCCAGAATAATTTGTCTATCAGTACTTTCTTTCTCAACCTACCATATCATCATTCACTCTGTTACTTCCTTTTTCTTCTTTAGCATATTGTCACTTTGGTTTACAAACTCAACGAGCTTTGAAAGCTATGTGTGTTTCTGTGTTGGACAAGAAAGGGGAGAAGTTCAATAATAATTTATATTTGTATACACATACACATATAATGTGTATGTATGTGTATATATATATATATATATATATATATATACACATACATACATATACATACACACACACACACATAACTTTGAGGTTTAGAAGGTGTTCTCACACACACACAATCATTATGAGATAGGCTGTAGAAATATTTCTATGCCTGTCTATCAAATAAGAAAAATGAGGTAAAGAAATTCATTGATTTGCTCTTGGTCAAGCTGATAGTAAGTTTTGCAGTTAGATTCTGTCCCAAAAATTAACATTCCAAGGATATCACATTACACCACAATCCATGAAAGAGTGCTTCTATAATCTTACTATTGTGCAGATCTTGCTATTGCAACTCATTAAACTCCAATGACTCTCCACTATCTTCAAGATCAAATATAAGACCCTCTCTTTGACTTTTAAAGCCCTTCAAAATTTGGCACTTTCTTACCTTTTTGGTCTTCTTACACTTTGCCCCCTCCACATATGCTACAAGCCAGTGCCATCGGCCTTCTTGCTATTCCTTGCACATAGAACATTATTTCCAAAATTTGTGCATTTTCACTGGTTGTCCCCCATGCCTGGAATTCTCTCATTGATCATTTCTACCTCTTATGTACCAGTTACACTTAATGAAGGGTCCTACAAATTAGCTAGCTGAGAGTTTCCCCAAATAATGGAGATTGCCATGCATACTCCTGAAATACAAATTACTCATAGGTTTTTGCTTCCACATGTGTATATCTGCATGTACACACACAGCCACACACATGTATGCATGTACACATGCACACACACACACACCCTTTTTCCATTAAATGATTGCTGCCTTCCACCTTACCCACTTTCTGTGTTACAGCCTGGTTGCTATAAATTGATACACTATTGTATTTAACAAAGTTGATTATCTCTGCATCAAAATGTTCAGTGTGACAACATTGAAACATTATGTAAATTGATTCCATTGTTGCATCCCTTTTGTGTATCTAAGAAGAGTTCTTTAGGTAAGAGTAAATGATTAGATTGATTAGATATTTAATTCTATTATACTACAACAGTAATTAAGACAATGGCTCCAGTTCTCCCTGATATATGTCAAAGGGTTTTTTTAAGACATAGCAAAGCAATGAAGAACTTAATTTCAATGAGAGAATAAAGCATCTGTAGTGACTGTAGCTTTGGGGCTGAAAACTGGCAATATAGAGCTACTAAGAAAGGATCTGGAAAATTTCTTAAGTTCTCTGTGAATATATTCAGAGTTGCCTTTTTGCTCTCATCAGGAGAATCAGTTTCAAAGGGTAAAAAAGTATGTCAGTAACTTCTCTGGACTCCAATCCAGAATTTTAAGACCCGTATTTAATAAAGGCCAGAGCAAAGAATTTGATTCGTTCAAATACAAACAAAACAAAACAAAATTTATGCATTTTTCATATTTTATAAATGCTCTCTTGGTATCTTCTTGAAGGCAGGGACCTTTCCATTTTTTTCCTTCATATTCCTAATATCAAGGAAGTCTGAAACATAGCAGTGACTTAAGGAATGCTTATCGATTAATTACTCAAGGGCTTACTACAAGTAACTGAACTAGATGGTAGTAATACCAGGGTGAAAAATAGAGCAGTTCTGGCCCTTGAGCTCCAGATTTACTTCATATATAAAAAAGGTAGGGAGAAGGGAAAAAACTATAATATATATATATATATATATACACACACACACACACGTGTGTGTGTGTGTGTGTATATGTGTATATGTGTGTGTGTGTGTATATATATATATATATATCTTAACATGAATCAGAATGGAAACAGACCATAGGAGGAGTCAAAGCAAGAGTCATGAAAATTTGAAGTGAAATGATTCTCTTTTGTGCCTGAGCATCAAGGAAGATCTTGTGAACAACATGAAAGTGGATCCTCACCATGAAAGAATAGAAGGCAGTCCGAGAAACAATAGGTCAACATTGAAGGTTGATTTAGGGAGAGTAAAATTATATCTACTTTAAGAATGTCCCTTTGGAGCTATTGTATCAATGGCTATTGCAATAGTTTATTTGAAGAGTTAGTCAAGGCTAGGATAAAGCTTTGGGGGATGCTCATACTTACTGTGCAGGATGAGGTACCAAAGGAGACTAAGGAAGAGTAGTCAGGTGGAAGGAAATCCAAGATCAAGAACCACTGTCATAGAAGCCAAGGGAAGATAGCAGGAGGTGGGTTATGATAAAAATCTATAGAGAAGGTAAGTAATTGAAAAAACAAAAGAAGTCCATTAGATCAAGCAGTTAAGAGATCACTGGTAACCTCAGAAAGAGTAGCTTCAGGTGAGTATTGAGGTTAGTAGTGAGATTGCAAGACAATGAGAAGTGAATAACATGAGAAAATGGTGACATGTTGAATATTTTTTCTAGGACTCTGAGTGTAAAAAGTAGGACAGAAGCTACAGCATAAAAACTTGATAGAATGACTGAGTCAACTGAAACACTGTAGATCTGCTTGTAAACAATAAGAAAAGATCTGGTAGATAAAGAGGAAGTGAAAATGAGACAAAGATAGATATTGATCTAGGAAGCAAGCAACCAAAGGATCTGGGAAGGAATGGAATCAAGAGCAAAATGGAGTTCACTAGCCTTGGAAAGGTAATGGAATATGTGAGAGAATAGAAGATGCTGCAAATGGGGTTTGAGGTTTGAGAGAGAAGAGAGTAAGAGTTGACCTGACAGAGTATGTATAGCTTTCTATCTGTTGATCTATCCATCTTGACTACAACAACAGTCTTGATATCTATATCAACATCTAAATATACAAATAGTTCTGTAATGAGGACTTATCTATACATCTATCTACCTATAGATAGAAAGATCTACTTCTATATCTGTATCTATAATAATATCAATATAGATAGATAGATAGATAATAGATAGATGATAGATAGATAGATAGATAGATAGATAGATAGATAGATAGATAGATAGATAGAAGTGCATCCTTTGCCCTATGCTGTTCAACATTTTTTTCAGAGACTTAGATAAAGGGAAACACTTCTATCTAGTTATCCTTATGTAGAGACCTAGAGACCTTGATACAGCCATGCTTATAAGTTTTTCATTTGGCCCAAAGTATGAAGTTTACCTAACAAAGTACATGTCTGAGTAAGTATCTAAAAAGATCTCCTCAGGCTAGAATACTGAGCTCAGTGGCAATTTAAGAGGGATAACATGAAGTATGTGTTTGAGTTAAAAAAAATAAATTTAAGAGAATGACTAGAAAACAGTTATCTGAAAAAAATATTTGATGAGTTTTGCAGATTAAAAACTCAATGAGTCAGTAGTATCTACCAATCAACATTATTAATCAACTGCTATAAACTGTATGCTGTGATAAGCACTGGGTAATATGAAAGCATTTTTAAAACATTATATGGAATTAAGTTGCACTAAGAGAGACCAAGTGCCTGGGAATAGAGAGGTGACATCCCTTCTACATTCTGACTTGTTTTCAGGTGGGGTTCTTGAAAGTGGAAAGGAAAAGAAGGATTCACAATTTTTTTTGCAAGATAGGAAAAAAGAGCGTTTGCCAAGAGATTGAATTGGAGAATGAAATAAGAGAGAAAAATATAACCAGTGTAGTATTTTGAAGCTGGGTGACTTAGAAGTGGCACTATTATCAAAAATAGGGAAGTTTGGGAAGGCAGTTTTTTTTTTTCTTTTTTGCTTTGTTTTTCTGCAAGGAATATGAAAGTATAGTGGGTATGAAGGTGAAATTTTCAGTAGATACTTAGAAATTTTGAATCTTGAAAGAATGTTTTGGTTAATTTAAACAATTCCTTTAGTCCAACCATAGTTCTAAGTCTTTTTATAAAATGGCAAGAACATATGGTATTTTCTTACCTTGAGGAGATGTCATCATAAATGAGATTGAAGTTGTTTTTGTTCTGAGTTCTGTGTAGAAAAGATAAATGAACCAAGAGAACTTTGTACATAATAACAGCCACACTGTGCGATGACTAATATTGATAGACTTAACCCTTCTCAGCATTACAAGGATCTAAGACATCTCCAGAAGCCTTGTGAAGGAAAATGTTATCCACATCCAAAGAAAGAACTATGGAAGTTGAATCACTACCTTTTTTTTCTCTTTTGTTGAGTTTTGTTTCCTCTTTCTGATGGTTCCTCCTATTGGTTTTAATTTTTAATTGCAACTTCACTAATGTGAAAATATGTTTAATAGGAATGTAATGTATAACCTATGTCAGATTGTGCATCGTCTTGGGGAGGGTAGTGGGGAGGAAGGGGGAGAAAAATTTTAACCTCAAAAGCCTGTGGAAATGATTGTTGATAAATCAAAATAAATTAATAAAATAAAAAAGATAGTTAGCACTTAATAACTTATTAAGTTAGTACTTAATAAATGTTAAATTGTTGAAATGAACTTTCAATCTCTGGTCAAAATGAATATACTTTTGTGTGCCCTCCTTTTAATACTAACATGTATGTCTTCTGTGTTTCTCACTGGAGTATTGGCATGTGATTCTCCTACATCAAATTAATTAAATCCAGGAACCATTATATAAAATGTATGCAGAAATAAAAAGCATAGGATAAAGAATCATAGGATCTGCCTCACTAAAGAGACACCCTCATAGATTTTGAGTACTCTTGAATAAAATCCTTCCAGTTGCAAATGTTCGCTAGTGATGGATCTGACAGCTATTGAAGGTTGATACTGACTGGGTTTATAATTTTATTTTTATATTTATTTAATATTTCATTGTCCCCCAATTACGTGCAAAAACAATTTTTAGTATTTGGGGATTTTTGAGTTCCAAATTTTATCCTCCTTCCTCTCTTTTTAAGAATGCAATGAACTTTACATAGGTAATAAATATTCAGTCATGGAAAACATATTTCCATATTAGTCATGTTGTGAAAGAAAACAGATGAAAAAAAGTTAAAAAAAATATGCTTCCCTGTGTATTCAGACTCTGTCATGTCTTTCTCTGTAGAGTGATATTGCATTTTAGCATAAAAATTAGTAGTTCTGACAAGCTGCACAAAAAATGTGAAACATAGGACAGTGTACCTCCATCTCAGGAGCAGAGCCAAAATTTAACATAGAGCTAAAAGCTAAGAAATGAGCTAGAAAAATGAGCACAACAATGGAAAGAACCTGACCTTAGGAAGTTACAATTGTCTTGGATCATTGTATTACTGAAAATAGCTGTCATTCACAATTGATCATGATATAATATCACTGTTATCATATAGAATGTTTCCCTGGTTCTGTTCATTTCACTTTGTATTGGTTCATGTAATTCTTTCAAGTTTATTCTGGGAGAATCCTGCTTGTCATTTTGTGCAATACAGAAGTATTCCATCAAAATTATATACTACGACTTATTCAGATATTCTCCAGTTTATGGGAATATTTCACTTTCCAATTCTTTCCTACCACTTAAAGAGCTGTTACAAATATTTTTTGTGCAAACAAGTCCTTTTCTTTTTTATCTAATTGGGATACAGATCTAGTAGTGGTATTGCCATGTCAAAGGGTACACAGGGTTTTATAGTCCTCTGGTCATAGTTCCAAATTGCTCTCCGGAATGGTTAAATCAGTTCACCATTCCACCACTAGTGTGTTAGTGTCTCAACTTTTCCACATCCCTTTCAACACCTGTAATTTTCCTTCTCTGTCATATTAGCTACTCTGATAGGTAAGAGATGGCACATCAGAGTTGTTTTAATTTTCATTTCTCTAATCAATAGTGATTTAGAGCATTTTTATATGACTATACATAACTGATTACTTTGTATTAAAACTGCCTGTTCATATACATGGACCATTTGTTAATTGGGGAAAGGCTCTTAATTGTATAAATTTGACTCAGTTCTCCATGTATTTGAGAAATGAGCTCTTTATCAGAGAAACTTGCTATTTTTTTCATAGTTATGATTACTGTGTAATTACCCCCATTCTATTTTGCCCTTGTTTATATTATTCTCTCTCTCCTTTCACCCTGTCCATCCTCAAAAGAGTTTTGCTCCTGACTAACACTTCCCCCTTTTTCATTTGTTTCCCCTATTATTTTCCTGTAGGATGAGGTAATTTTCTATATTCAACCGTGTGTGTACATTGCTCCCTCTTTGAGCCAGTTCCAATGAAGTTAAGGTTCAAGTGTCTCCCCTATCTTCTCTTCCATTGTATAAGCTACTTCATACCTCTTTTATATAAGATAATTTGCCCCAACTCCACCTCTCCCTTTCTCCTTCTTCAAAAACATTCCTCTTTCTCAACCCTCAGTTTTGTTTTTTTTAGATATCATCTTTTAATATTCAACTCACACCCATGCCCTCTATGTATATACCTTCTAACTGGCTTAATAATGATAAAATTCTTAGGAGTTACAAGTATAATCTTCCCATGTAGGAATGTAAACAGTTTAACCTTATTGAATCCCTTAGAATTTATCTTTCCTGTTTAACTTTCTATGCTTCTCCTGAGTATTACATTTAAAAGTTAAATTTTCTATTCACCTCTGTTCTTTTCATCAGTATTGCTTGGAAGTCCTCAATTTGAATGAAACTTGTTGTGATCCTGACTGTGCCTCCCCAGCATATGAATTATTTCTTTCTAGTTGCTTGCAATATATTTTTCTTATGCTGGGAACTCTGGAATTTAGCCATAACATTCTTGAGAGTTTTCTTTTTTTGAAGTGATTGGCTGATTTATTCAATTTTTATTTTATCCTCTTGTCCTAGAAGATCAGGGAAATTTTTTCTTGATAATTTCTTGAAATATGATGTCTAGGCACTTTTTATCATGCTTTCTAAGTACTCCAATAACCCTTAAATCATGTCTTCTCAATATATTTTCCAGGTCTGTTCTGTTTTTTGTTTGTTTTTTCAGTAAATTTTTTTTTTGCATTCCCTTCTTTTTTTTCATTCTTTCTTTTTTTTTTTTTTATCGTTTCTTGATGTCTCATGGAGTCATTAACTTCCACTTGTCCAATTCTAATTTTTAGTTCTTATTTTCTTTGATGAGCTTTTGTACCTACTTTTTCATGGGGTCAATTCTGCTCTTCAATCCCTTTATCAGATTTTTGTGCCTCTTTTACCATTTGACCTACTCTGTTCTTTAAGGTATTATTTTATTTTGTATTTTTTATGCCTCCTTAACAACCTGCTGATTCTTTTTTCATGATTTTCTTACATCATTCTTATTTCATTTCCCAAGTTTCCTCTTATTGTTTGATTTTATTTTTATATTTATATTATTTTGATTTCCTCCATCTTATTTGATTTTTAATATTCCTTTGCGCTCTCCAGGAAATCTTTTTTTTTTTCTCATGAGGGCAATTTACAATTTTCACTGAGGCTTTGGATGCAGCAGTTTTGCCTTAATTGTCTTCTTCTGAGTTTGTGTTTTGATCTTCTTCCCTGTCACCATTGTAACTTCCTAAGGTTGGGTTATTTTTACTGTTGTTTGCTTATTTTTCTACCTTATTTCTTGACTTTTAGTTTTATGTTAAATTTGGGCTCTGCTCCTGGGGTGGCGGGTACACTGTCCTATGTTTCACATTTTTTGTACAGCTGTTTTCAGAGCTACTTCTATGGGCCTGTGAGTTTTCAATTCTTCTCAAGTGGTATGATCTAGGAAGTGGTGTATCTATTACTTTCCTTCACTGCGTTCTGGTCAGCACTCCTTTCTGCCCTGAAAATCTGACCAGGATCCTGGCTCCTCTGAGGCCTCAAGCTCTGGTGTGCTAGTTCTCCTCCTCTCCCTGAGACAAAGACCTAAGACAGCAACCAAGATCCGAGTATTGGCAATGTAACAGAGTCCTGCCCCCAATGCTAGTGAGGGGGACCCATGTAATCTCCTTCTAATGAGTTATCTATCCCCCTTACCATCTGTGGGCTGAAAGCTCTGGAAGCTATGGCTCCTGCTGCTGATTCAGTCACTCACAATGCCTGCTGCTTGTTTGTTGGGGCATGACCCATGCAGAATTTTGTGCCGCTCTCTCTCTAAAGGTAAAGACTTTTTCTGTACATCTTTTAAGTTTTCTTAGGTTAAAAAATTGTATATCCTATCCTTTTGCGGGTTCTGCAGCTCCAGAATTCATTTGGGGGCATAATTTAAAGTTGTTTGGAAGGGGATTTGGGAGAACTCAGGTGAGTCCCTGAATTTCCTCAACCATGTCATTTCCATCCCTGATTTTACAAGTTTAATTTTGGTGCAAACAAATATATTAATGTGGTTGTTACTGCTACCTGTGACAGAATGGTTTTTTTAACTTATTTGAATTTTCCTTTACAAAATGGAGATGACAAAACTTTCTCTGATTTTTTTTCTATGTGCTTTTCTTTTTGCTTATCTATTGTCACTTTTGAATTAATTTAATTTATTTTTTTTCTGCATTTTATTTCATTTCACAGGTATGTATTCCATGGGTTAGGCTTAACGGTCAGTATGACTTTAGAAGATTGATATTGAGCCTAAATTAAAAATCTACACCCAAATATTATAAATGGTCTATTTGCATACACATAGATATAAGATATGTTTGAATTATAATTCATCTGAGTGAAAAGTGAAAAATTAATATAATCATCTGGATATCTCCTAAATTATGCTCAGTTTCTAGATATTGAGAATGTTGGGACACTATGTTGACTTTATCAGTTCTCATGAAGTTAGTTTTTGTCTTAGAGGCAGCTACAATTTCATAAAACAAAATATAGTATCCATGATATTTTTAGCAGCTTTTGGTTTCCACTGTGGGGCAAGGATTATTTTAAAAGAGAATTCCTAATAGCTTTTTTGGTTTGTTTTGTTTGTTATTTAGAGCACTATGTGAAAACTAAGTAGCAATAGGAAATGAAAGACTTTGAACTTCAAAAAAGGTGGATGTTGCTGTCTTTGTGTTGCTTCTGTCCATTTATAACAAGTGGCTTGAACTAGTTATCCATTCACGTTCCAAATAAGTTCACCAGTTCCCACCCATAATTAAAAGGGAAAAGCAGCAGGAATAAGATTCAGTACTCAGTAGCAAATTATCTTCCCCTGCTCGTTCCTAATGAATACAAAATGTGATGGCTGCCATTGTATCACATCTCAGCAAAGGTGATAATTTTTCTCCCTTTACTAACATTTCATACAGCCATAACACTGATTTGATTAAGTTAATAATGCTACAAATAGCTTGCAACTTTCTTGATATAAGATAACTAAAACAGTGGTAGAATGCTTCTTTTGCCGTTCATAGGACAGAAATTCCTTTTGATATAGCTATAAATCAAATCATTCTTAAGCAGGCATGATGATGAATCAAACACCGTTTACTACACGTATTTTATGATGAAAGAATTCTGCCGTATTTCTGTTCCAGGGCAGAGAAAAAAAAGTATTCCTCTCTAAATGTTTTCATATATACTTTTGGCCAGGGATTTTCATTTGAGGTAAAGATCAGTGGAAGAAGCAAAGTAGAAGAAGTAGAGCTAAATCTTATTTATCACAAAAGATAATATTCATGAAGACATAAACACGAGCAAAGCACAGATGTCCTGGCAATGAAATACTGTGCAGGTGGTGCCAAACTGGGGCTATCAAGAAACAATTTGTCTCAGCAACTAGGCAATGGGGCATTTCACTTGTCCACCAAGGAGGAGGATTGGGACCACCTGAAGCATCAGCTTAATCAATTGTGAGGAATACATTTGGCAGCATAGTCAGCTCGTAGCAAACTCATACTCTAGGATGGATTGATAGAACTCAGAAACCAGCAGGAAGGGCATTGGCCAAGTCAGGCAAGTGATCGCAAAATGGGGAAAAATGGATATATTTGGCAAGAAGTTGGGAGCTAAGGAAACAGAGTAAAGATTTAATTACTAGTTTGAGGGAATGGAATTGTTTTCTGTGGTTCACAGGTAAACTTCAAAGGGTATTGTAGTAGCTAATGAAAAGGAATCTAGGCTATTTCTGCAATGAGGCTCTATAGGTGGTAGTGTCATAAGAGATAGATAGTAACGACTGTTTGCAGGGCAATGCGTGATATAAATAAAGAAAAGTTAAGGGCAATTTACAAGCAAAATAGAACTCTAAAATTGTAGGACTCTCCTACATAATCTGTAGAAGTTTATAATTTCGGTTAGAAGTCTGTCACTTTAAATAAAATGGCATTATTTTGAAATTGTTTTTGTTGTTGCTGTTGTTGTTTCCTCCTTATTGGAAATGAAACAGTGAGGTGTAAGTGAATTAGATTTGCAATAAGAATGTTGTAGTTGGAACAGTTCCATTATTTAATATACCTATGTGCCTTTGGTAAAATCAACCAATCTCTAGGATTCAACTCAAAATTGCCCCCTTTTCTAGAACCACTCACTCCCTTATCATATCATCAATTACACCCTGGCAAGCCTCATCCTTGGATAATTCACTGCCTTTAAACTTATTTATATTTTACTGACTGAGGGTGGAGAAAATCACAAACCTGTTCTGACTGGATCAGTTACAAAGGTATCTTACATTACCTGAAATGGACTTTCACTGCTGCTAGGCAGTCTTTCTGTACCTCCTCAATTGTCTCTTGGCTCCTTTTACCCCCACTCTCTTAGCTGAGAACCTTGCCTCATATTTTACACACAAAAAAATGGAGGCCTTTTGCCATGAGCTCCCTCTTCTCCCCTCTTCCTCATCTGATATCACTTATATGTCTTCTGCCAATATTTCCTCCTTCAACCTTGTCTCACATGACAAGGTGGCCTTACTCCTTACCCAGTCTAACCATTTACCCACCCAAGTGATCCCATTCCTAATTGTTTCTTCCTCATTCTTTAACTTATTTTCAAACTCTCTCTATTGGCCACTTCCCTACTTCCTATAGAGAAGCTAGGTGATGCAATGGGTAGAGTACCAGGACTAGAGTCAAAAAGACTAATTTTCCTGAGTTCAAATCTGGCTTCAGATACTTAGCTGTGTGACCCTAGCAAAGTCACTTAACCCTCTTTGCCTCAGTTTCCTCTCCTGTAAAATGAGCTGGAGAAGGAAATGTCAAAGTACTCCAGTATCTTTGCCAAGAAGACCTTAAAAAGGGTCATGAAGAGTTGGACACGACTTAACATGACTAAATAACAACAGCTATTGCTTACAAGCTTGCCCATGTCTTCCCCATCCTGAAAAAAAAATCCTCACTTGATCTTTCCATCCCCACTATCATTCCATATCCTTTCTGCCTTTTGTAGCTAACTCCTTAAAATGGCTCTCTTAACAGGTACCTCCACTTACTGTTGTCTAATTCTCTTCCTAAACCCTTAAAATTGAGCTTTCTGAGCTTATTATTCCCCAATGACATCTCTGTCCAAAGTTACCAATGATCTCTTACTTGCCAAATCCAGTGTCCTTTTCTCAATCTTCATTCTCTTTAATCTCTTTACAATCTTTGACACTGTTAATCATGACCTCCTCCTTAAAACTTTCAGGGCACCTCTCTTTCCTGCTTCTCATTCTACCTATCTCACTGCTTTTTCTCAATCTCCTTTGCTCTCTAACCATAGGTGTCCCTCGGGACTCTGATATGGATCTACATTATTTCACTTGGTAATCTTATCCACTCCCATGCATTTAATTACTATCTCTATCCCAATGATTGTGGAATCTGCCTATTATGTCCGAACCTCTCTACTGACTTCCATTCCCACATCTCCACTGGCCTTTCATATTTCATCAACTGGATAGATACCTTAAACTCAACATGTCCAAAACAAAACTGACAATCTTTCTCACTAAAATCTCCCCTCCTACCTTACCTAATAGTGAAGAGAGTAACACGATCCTACCACTCCCTCAGGCTTGCATCTTAGATGTCATCCTTGACTCACCATCTCTCATTCCCCATATTCAGTTCGAAGACATATTGATTTCTCCTTTGCAACATCACTCAAATATACAACCTCCTCTCTTCTAACACTGTCACTACTCTAATATAGGCCCTCATCTTCCCATGTCATATTGCAATAATCTCATGATAGAACTGTCTGTTCCGGCACTCTAACCCATCCTCCATTCAGACACCAAAGTGATTTTTCTTAAGCCCAGGTTGGACCATGTCACCACTCACCCATTTAACAAACTCCAGTGGCTCTCTATCACCTCCAATATTAAATACCAAATGGCATTTTTTGGCAGTCAAAATCCTTTATTATTTAGCCCCTTTCCTGTCTTCTTATACTTTATTCCCCACTGACGCATACTTTTCAATCCAGTGACACTGGCCTCTTGGCTATTCTATGCAGAAGATATTCCATTTCTTGGGTCCAGGCATTTTCTCTGACTGTTCCTGATACAATGAACACTTTCTTCCTAATCCCTGTCTGCTAACTACCCTGGCTTTCTTTATATATCAACTAAAACCTCATTTTCTCCAGGAAGTCTTTCCCAATCCCTCTTAATTTTAGTGCCTTCCTTCTCTTAATTATTTCCTATGTATCTTGTATATGGTTTGTTCATACATATTTATTTCCTTGTTATCTCCCCCATTAGATCATTAGTTCCTTGATTACAGAGATTATCTTTTGTCTTTTTTTTTGGGGGGGGCAGCACTTATGACAGTACCTGGCACATGAGAAGCATTTAAAAATATTTATTACTTGACTGACTGACTGAATTTAGGAGCTTCATTTGTTTCATCTTTTTAAAATGAAGATTTTAGAAATGGATATAGTGATTCCTGCCATTCAGTCTCAGTTTTCTCATCTGTCAAATGGGAACATTATTACAATCCCTTCCCATATCAGAGAATTGTATGGAATGAGCTTTGTAAACCACAAAGCAATATATAAAGACACACTTCATTTTATTGTACTTCACAAATATTGTATTTTTTTTAACAAATTTAAGGTTTGAGTTGAGCAAGGGTTGAACAAGTCTATTAGGGCCATTTTTCCCACAGCATGTGCTTACGTCATGCCTCTGTGTGATTTTTTTGGTAATTCTCTCACTATTTCAACCATTTTTATTATTATCATATCTATTACAGTGATTTGTGGTCAGTGATTTTTAATGTTACTATTGTACTTATTTTGGGGTTCTATGAATTCACCCATAGAAGGAGAACTTAATTGATAAATGTTGTGTGCATTCTGACTGCTTCACTGACCAGTCATTCCCCCATCTCTCTCCCTCTTCCTGGGCCTCTTTATACTCCAGACACAACAATATTGAAATTAAGCTAGTTAACAACCTACAATGACCTCCTTGTTTTCAAGTGAAAGGAAAAGTCAAATGATACAGCAAACTTCATTGTTATTCTACTTTAGGAAATTGCCACACCTACCTCAACCTTTAGCAAATACCATCCTGATCAGTCTGCAGCTATTAACATCAAGATAAGACCCTCAACCAGAAAAAAAAAAAAGTACGACCCACTGAAGACTTACATAATGTTAGTATTTTCTTTAGCA
This sequence comes from Phascolarctos cinereus, assembly GCF_003287225.1. Taxonomy (NCBI): domain Eukaryota; kingdom Metazoa; phylum Chordata; class Mammalia; order Diprotodontia; family Phascolarctidae; genus Phascolarctos; species Phascolarctos cinereus. The sequence continues at coordinate 495,214,187 of NW_027555847.1, forward strand.
ATACACTATTTTAATCAATATATGTACATTTTTAGACATAATACTATTTTATACTTAATATGCTAGGGTATAGTGTAAATATAATATTTATATGCACTGGAAAACCAAAGTGTTTTTGTGACCCATTTCATTGCAGTGATCGGTAATCTAACATGCAATATCTCTGAGGTATGACTCTAATTGGGGCAACTGGGTGATGTAGTAGAGGGAGTAACAGACCTAGAGTCAGAAAAACTCATCTTCCTAGGTTCAAATCTGACCTCAGACACTAGCTGTGTGACCCTGAGCAAGTCATTTAACCTTGTTTGCCTCTGTTTCCTCATCTGCAAAATGATAAAGAAATGGCAAACCACTCCAGTATCCTTGACAAGAAAACCCCAAATCAAGTCACAAAGAGTCAGATGCAACTAAAATAAGACTCAACAACAACAACAGTAAGACCTATAATTGTCAGATACTTCAATGTTTTATGATTTCATCAATGCAGGTATACTCTCCAGTGATACCAAGTACAACCATGTATCACTTCTCATCCTGTACAATTCATTTCTCTACTTTCCTGTAAATCTTGAAGAAGAAATGCTATGAACCTCAGTTTCACTTATTTAAATCTCTTGTTATTGAATGTATATGAGTGGAGAATAAGAGATGTTTATCAGTAATCCTTTATCTTTGCTATATGACCAACTTTTCTGACCATCTCTCTACAATATTACCATATTACAGCACTCATCTTCCACAAGTCATTTGATTTGTAATGTAGTGTACATTACTATTGTAGTATTAGGAAAATATGGACTTCTTTTTTTTCCCTTTGAGTAAACTTCTGTAATTGTTTAGAGACTTTCACATTCCATGACTCAAAGCTAAACTACATTTGTAAAAAAAAAAAATTGGTATTAAATATGTGGTATGCTTTTGAGATGACTTCATTCTGCCTTTTTCAAATAAGCCCTTGAGTCTTGCAAATAGTAAATAGATGGACAGGAGGGAGAATAGGGACACATGCTGGGGTGAACGCGATTTTAAGTGCAATAGATGAATGGATTCAACCAATATCAATCAATAAACACGCATTAAGTGTCTAGTGTATGCCAGACACTAAGTTAAGTTTTGGGGTTACTAAAAGAAACAAAAGACAGTCTCTGTCCTTAAAGAGTTTAAAATCTAATGGTATTCCTCACTCTCTTGGAAGAGATGCAATGTATAATAAAAGTGGAAAACTGAATCTTTTTGATACTGACATCTATAATCCCTCAAAAGTTTGTTCTAATTATTCACATATGAAAAAGATTTTAATAGAAAGCCTATTCTTCAGATTATTAAATGGTTGAATAGACAATATGTAGAGGTCATCAATTAGTATGCATATCCATAATATACATACACTCCCCAAAACACAAACACACTTATGTAATTATCTATTCTTAGGCAAATAAAGAAAAAAAATAGTTGGGCCCAGAATTGAATAGGACAAGCATGATTTGGATTGATTTTGGAAACTGAAAAGTTGTTGGCTTTTTTTTTCCCCTAAAGAAACAAAACATTCTTTTTGATATGAACATTGACAAGTAGTTGAACAACTGGAAGTAAAAGAGTTTGAGACTTTTTTTTACGATGCAAAAATGCAAAGTTTTGAAATTTTTATTGTTAAATGTAAAATAATAATTTTTCCAACCACCAAACTGTTACATTAACAATAAAAATTTCAAAACTTTAAGCAAGAGCATGGTATATAATAGACACACGATAATGTAATGTGACTATAAAAAATGTCAAAAAAGAGAAGTTTACAACTGAACAATTTTCTTGATCATGTGATATATTTATGTTCCACATTCCAATGCCAAAGGGAAACTAGAATCCTCATTAGAATTATGAAGCAGGTGATTTACAATTATAGGATATTTTACACAGCAGACCCTGCTGGATTAGTGTAAATAAAAAATTATAATATTGAAAGAAATGCATGTAATTACTCTTGGTGACTGCTACATACCCATCTTCTTAGGCAGTACATGTAAAAAATAAAAGTCTTTGAAGGTAAATATTATTTCCACCTGCTGTCCTCCACCCTTTATTAACAGTAAAAAATATTACATATGAAAAATGAGCCCACATATGAAAAACAACTTTTAAGGAAAAAATTTGAGGAAAAAAATAGGATCTTCAAAAGCATAATAGTGAAAACTTCAAGTTTCTAGGACATGGTCAAAAACATCCAGTTGTACAGAACAAATGGATCTAAAAGATACAGGTCTCTCCTTTTGGAATGTGTGTTAAAACTATAAATGGAGACATACCCTCCAAATTCTCCATTTTTAGGATCACATTCATTATGATACATTATACAGTAATCCAAAAATGACATTTCCATATTATAAAGTTAATTTTAAAATTCTGATTAATTATATGATGTATCTAACCATTCCTACCTTCTTTTTTATTTTTTATATAAAATTATTTATTTTCAGTTTTCAACATTTACTTCCACAAGATTTTGAGTTCCAAATTTTCACTCCATCTTGCCCCTCCCCCACCCCAAGATGGCATGCATTCTGAATACCCCTTCCCCTAGTCTGCCCTCTCTTCTATCTGCCCCCCTTCTCTTATACCCTTCCCCTTCTATTTTGCTGCAGGGCAGGATAGACTTCTGTACCCCATTTCCTGTATTTCTCATTTCCCAGTTGCATGTGAAAACATTTTTTTTAAACATGTGTTTTGAAAACTTTGGGTTCCAAATTTTCTCCCGTCCTCCATCTCCACCCACCCTCACTGAAAAGGCAAGCAACCCAGTATAGGTTATACATGTGCAGTTGTACAAAACACTTCCATAGTTGACATGTTGTGAAAAACTAACTCTTTTTCCCATAATCCTATGCTGCTCCCCCATTTATTTTATTCTTTTTTTTGACCCTGTCCCTCCTCAGAAGTATTTCCTTCTGATTACCCCCTTTCCCAATCTGCCCTCCTCTCTATCATCCCCCTGATCTCTTGTCCCCTTCCCCCTTGTTTTTCTGTAGGGTAAGACATATTTCCATACCCAATTGAATATGTATGTTATTCCCTCCTTAAGCGAGATCCTATGAAGAATAAGATTCACTGATTCCCTCTCACATTCCCCCATTTCCTCATGCACTGTAAGAGCCTTTTCTTGTGTGTTTTTTCATGAGATAATTTACCCTGTTTTACCTCTCCCTTTCTTCTTCTCCAGATATGACCCCTTAATCTTCAACTCACCCTATGCCCTCTACCTGTCTGTCTATCTATCTATCTATCTATCTATCTATCTATCTATCTATCTATCTGTCTGTCTGTCTGTCTGTCTGTCTGTCTGTCTGTTTGTCTGTCTGTCTTTCTGTCTGTCTGTCTGTCTTTCTATCTATATACATGCATATAATTTTTTCCCTTCCAACTACCCTAATACTGACAAAGGTCTCATGAGTTATAAATATAATCTCTCCATTCAGGAATGTAAACAGATCAACCTTAATAAGTCTCTTACGATTTCTCTTTCCGGTTTACCTCTTCATGTTCCACTTGAGTCTTGTGTTTGAAAGCCAATTTTCTATTCAGCTCTGGTCTTTTCATCAAGAATGCTTGAAAGTCCTCTATTTCACTGAATGACCATTTTTTCCCCTGAAGGATTATGCTCAGTTTTGATGGGTAGGTGATTCTTGGTTGTAATCCTATCTCCTTTGCCCTCTGCAATGTTATATTCCATGCCCTGTGGTCCTTTAATGTAGAAGCTACTAAATCTTGTGTTATTCTGATTGTGTTTCCAAAATACTTGAATTGTTTCTTTCTGGCAGCTTCTAATATTTCCTCCTTGACCTGGAAACTCTTGAATTTGGCTACAATATTCCTAGGAGCTTTCCTTTGGGGATCTCTTTCAGGAGGAGATCTGTGGATTCTTTCAATTTCTATTTTGCCTTCTGGTTCTAAAATATCAGGGCAGTTTTCCTTGATAATTTCTTAAAAGATGATGTCTATGCTCTTTTTTTGATCATGGCTTTCAGATACTCTAATAATTTTTAAATTCTCTCTCCTGGATCTATTTTCTAGTTCAGTTGTTTTTCCAATTAGATATTTCACATTGTCTCCTATTTTTTCATTCTTTTGGATTTGTTTTACAGTGTCTTGATTTCTCATAAAGTAACTAGCTTCCAATTGCTACATTCTAATTTTTGGGTAAGTATTTTCTTCAGTAATCTTTTGGACTTCCTTTTCCATTTGGCCCATTTTTCTTTTTAAGGCATTCTTCTCTTCATTGGCTTTTTGGACCTCTTTTGCCATTTGGGTTAGGCTATTTTTTAAAGTGTTATTTTCTTTATTATTTTTTGGGGTGTCCTTTAGCAAGCTGTTGACTTGTTTTTCATGATTTTTTTGCATCACTCTAATTTCTCTTTCCAGTTTTTCCTCTACTTCTCTTGCTTCTTAAAATCCCTTTTGAGATCTTCCAAGGCCTGGGACTGATTCTTATTTTTCTTGGAGGCTTTGGATGTAGGAGCTTTGACTTTGTTGTCTTCTTCTGGTTGTATGTTTTGATCTTCTTTGTCACCAAAGTAAGATAATGTTTTCTGACTCTTTTTGTGCTGCTTGCTCATGATCCCAGCCAATTACTTGAGTTTTGAACTGTTTGTTAAGGTAAGAGTCTGCTTCCAATGTGGAGAATATACTGTCCCAAGCTTCAGGGGTTTATACAGCTGGTTTCAGAGATACTTGTAGGGACCTGTAAATTTTCAGTTCTTGTGAGGTGGTATGATAAGGAGTGAGGTGTTTACTCCTTTCCTGGCCTGTGCTTTGGCCCATTAGTGACCAGAAGCACTCCTTTCAATCTTGGAACTGCAAGGAAGGTTTCTTCTCCCCAGCCACTGTAAGCTCCACCAAGCCAGTACTCCTCCTAGCCACAGGACCATATTCCAGAACTACAACCCAGATCCAAGCATGGGTAAAGCAAGAGATTCCTGCCTCAGCACTGGCAAAGAGATCCCTGCAATCCCTCTCTGATCAGCCACTGGATTCCCCCTCAATCTGTGGGCCAGAAACTCAAGACACAGCTACCGCTGCTCTGCTCTGCACTTTGTGCTCTGGAACTGGCTCTAACCTAGCTCCTTTCTCACTGCAGAAACAGACTTTTCCCACTGACCTTATAAGTTGTCTTTGGTGTTTTTGGTTTCAGAGGTCTGGAAGCAGAGAAAGCTGTTGGGATTCAGTCCTCTAAGGCCTACTCCAGGTTTGCTGTGGCCTGGCTCCCATGCCGCACTGTGCTTCTCTCTCAGCCCAGCGTGATATACCTTTCCAATCAGTCACCCAGATTGTCTTGGGCTGGAAATTTGGCTCACTCTGTCTTTTTATGGGTTCTGCTGCTTTAGAATTTGTTTAGAGCCATTTTTATAGGTGTTTGGAGGAGTTTGGGGGAGAGCTCAAGCAAGTCACTGCTTTCACTCTGCCATCTTGGCTCTCCCCCGCCCCACTCCTACCTTCTTTACACAGGATCTGTGAGCCAGAAAAAGAATAAAATTAGTGTTGATGGGGTTCACTTAAACCTAGAGCCAATAATTAGAAATGCCATCAAAAACAAGCTTTCAGTTTAAAGTTTTGCTATCATTAACTTTCTCACAAGATCAGTATCAAAGATGGCTAGGCCACAGTGAGAAAGAAATGCTGGTTTTCTTTTGGTGGGGGGAAGCATTGAATCATATGGTAAATATCACTCTGGTTGTTCTTTTGCTTTTTCTAAATGATTGGGTGGGTGATATGTTCCAACTGTGTGTCTAAGACCAGAGCCACAGTTTCATTGAAAGTGCAGTAGTGTTGCAGGAGATTGCACGCAGCATTAGACATTGTATCCTTGGGAAGATCTTCACATTCTATACACTTAGGTGAATTGCCTCATGCCTATCTTGGGATCACCCTGAAAATAAACTCCAGTATTCTTTCAGGGTTCACAAATCTAAAGAAAGGAAAGTAGCCAAAAAGAAAAGTCAGCATTTTAATTTTCAAATAAGAAAAGGAAAGCAACATTTAGCAAAACAAACATCTTCAGAAGGGACTGTATTTTTTTTCAGATGGACGTCATGAGATCCATTAGAAATTAACTCCAATTGTCTCAACTGGTCATTGGATGTCACTGTTGCCCTCCAGAGGTAAGAGACCTAAGTGCACTTCAACTGGGGCAAAGATGAGATTTACATGTGTTTGTAAATCAAACTTGAAAATATATTTACAGCCTTTTGGAGTTGCACTCAAAAGTTGCGGTTGAGTTTGGGGCCTCCGTTCCCCACTTTTCCTACCCCTTCCTTTCCCTACCCCATTCCACCACCTCTAAAAGAAATATAGTGCAAGATTACACTTTAACAAAAATAATTCAATTTTTATTTGGTTTTGAGAATTTCTTGACAACCCTTTGAAATAACTGTAGACAATCTGGGTTAACAAAACCAGGTATTGAGAATCACTGATCTAAGAATATAGCATACCAACTTCTGAAAATTGTGAGACCAATGCTTTTCATGGCAAAGCGTGGTTTCATTCTGCTAAAAGAATGCCTAGGATGACTGACTGCCATCCACCTAACATGGAGTGGAAGAAAAAATATAAGTATGTGTACGCAGGCGTCAGAACAGAAAGGGCAAAGATGTCATATCAAAATAAAGTAAGGTGGTTCTTCTGCTTCCGGGAGCCAAGATGGCGAAATGAAAAGGGAGTCGCTCTCACTGTCTCCTATCAACCTCTGAAAACCCAGAAAATATCACCCCAGAAAAAAAACTCTGGAGCACCTGAACTAGAAGAAAGACAGGGAGCAGCAGTGCAGCAGCCCAGCAAAAATTAGTGCTCAGCAAAAGTAAGGGAGGCAGAACTACAAGGGGCCACAGGCAGATAAGTACCCTGGCATTCATCTGAAAGGAGGTGAAGAAAACAACCTAAAGGCTTCCTAAAGCCCTGGCCTTGCTGATTCCAACCCAACACCAGGTGAGCTGTCAGAGCCCTGCAGCCTCCAATTGTGAAGAAATCCTGAAGCCCAGGTGGTAGAGCAGGCAAACACCAACACCTGGACTTCCAACTGCATCAGTGAGGGCAGGGGAAACCAGTGGAAACCAGCTCAGAAAACCACCAGGTGCCTCGGCACTCTACCTCAAAGGAATCTCCCAGTGCATTAGCAGAAACAAGGGAGACAACACTGCAGGGGGCCCCAGGCAGATAAACACCCTGCAGCACCCATCTAAAAGGAGCTGAAGAAAGCTAAAGGAAAGGAAAAGCAGGCAACCTAGAATTGCCTGAAAGTTCCAGCCTTGCTGATTCCAGCCCAACACGAGGTAAGCTGCCAGAAACCTACAGCCTCCAATTGCCAGCATAAGAGGCCCAGCACACAAAGCCAGTGACCAAGACCTAGGCTCCCAACACAAGAAGCTTGGGTCAGTACCCTCTGTTCCCCAGGAGAGCTCAATCTCTTTAAAGGCCAGGGAATAAAGAAACACCATGAGTAAAAAGAAACGTACCATAGATTCATATTATGAGAAGAGTGAAGATCAAGACAGAAATTCTGAAGAGGACAACATTGTCAACAAACCCCCATCTGCAACAACAAAAGGGAATATGAACTGGTCTGAAGCCCAAAAAGCCTTCTTAGAAGAGCTCAAGAAGGATTTTAATAGTCAAATGAGAGAGGTAGAAGAGTCCTTCAAAAATACAATTGGCCAATTGGAAAAAAAATACACTGAAGAAAACAAGTCCCTAAAAAACACAATTGGCCAATTGAAGAAGGAAGTACAAAAACTAACAGAAGAAAACAATCTGTTAAAAACTAGAATTGGACAAATGGAAACTAATGTCTCTATGAGAGAGCAAGAATCAGTCAAACAGAAACAAAAAAATGAAAAAATGAAAATGTAAAATACCTCATCAGTAAAACAACCGACCTGGAAAATCACTCAGGAGAGACAATTTAAAAATTATTGGACTACCTGAAAATCATGATGAAAAAAAGAGCCTGGACAGTATCTTTCAGGAAATCATAAAGGAAAACTGCCAAGTCCTAGAACCAGAAGGGAAAATAACCATAGAAAGAATCCACCGATCACCACCTGAAAGAGATCCCAAATTGACAACACCAAGGAATATAATAGCAAAATTCCAAAATTACCAGATGAAAGAGAAGGTGCTGCAAGCAGCCAGAAAGAAACAATTTAAATATCATGGAACCACAGTCAGGATTACACAGGACCTTGCAGCTTCTACATTAAAAGACCACAGGGCCTGGAACATGATATTCTAAGGCAAAGGAGCTTGGAATGCAGCCAAGGATCAATTACCCAGCAAAAATGAGCATCATTTTTCAAGGGAGGAGGTGGATATTCACGAAATACGAGACTTCCAAACTTTCCTGATAAAAAGACCAGAGCTCAACAAAAAATTTGATCTTCAAGTACAGGACTCAAGAAGGACTAAAAAGGTAAATGGGACAGAAATACAATATGTTGTTAATAAGGGGGGGGCTGTTTAAACCCCTACAAGGGAATATGACACTTGCAACCCTTGAGAACTGTATTGTTATTACACCTGTTAAAGGAGTATACATAAAGAGGGTGGATATTAGTTGACTTTGATGTAATGATAAAAAGAAAATCTAATCAAGTGGGTTAAATGGATCCAAATAAGTGGATCAATCTGATCTTAGAAAATGTACTGAGAAAGGAGGAGGCAGACAAGGGTAAATTACATTACAGGAAAAGACACAAAATCCTATTACAGCAGAGGGAAAGAAGGGAGGGGGGAGCATTGTTTGAACCTTACTCTCATCAGATTTGGCTCAAGAAGGGCATAACATAATCAGTTAGGTATAGAAATCTAACTTGCCCTATAGGCAGTAGGAGGGAAAAGGGGAAAGAAAAGGGAGGGGGAAAGAAAAGGGAGGGGAAAGAAGGGAGGGAAGAAGCAGTAAGGTAAAGGGAAGAAAAGGGAAAGGGATAATAAAAGGGAGGAGGGACTGAAGGAGTGGTCAAAAGCAAAACACTAGTGAAGGGGGAAAGGAAAAAGGAGAAAGAAAAGCATAAATGGGGGAAAGGATGGAGAAAAAGACACAGATAGTAATCATAACTGTGAATGTGAATGGGATGAACTCTCCCATAAGGAAACGGATTGCAGAATGGATTAAAAACCATAATCCTACAATATGTTGTTTACAGGAAACACATTTGAAAAAGAGTGACACATACAGGGTAAAGGTAAAAGGCTGGAGCAGAATATATTATGTGTCAGCTGAAGTAAAAAAAGCAGGGGTAGCAATCCTGATCTCAGACAAAGCAAAAGCAAAAAAGATCTAATCAAAAGAGATAAGGAAGGAAACTACATCCTGCTAAAAGGCACCATAGACAATGAAGTAATATCATTACTAAACATATATGCACCAAATGGTATAGCATCCAAATTCTTACAGGAGAAGTTCAGGGAGTTACAGGAAGAAATAGACAGCAAAACTATACTAGTGGGGACCTGAACCTCCCCTCTCTGCACTAGATAAGTCTAACCACAAAATAAACAAGAAAGAAGTTAAGGAGGTGAATAGATAGACTCTGGAGAAAACTGAATGGGGATAGAAAGGAATATACTTTTTTCTCCACAGTACATGGCACATACGCAAAAATTCACCATGTACTAGGGCATAAAAACCTCATAATCCAATGCAGAAAGGCAGAAATATTAAATGCATCCTTTTCAGATCATCAGACAATAAAAATTATATGTAATGAAGGGCCATGGAAAAATACACTAAAAATAATTGGAGACTAAATAATCTAATCCTAAAAAACGATTGGTTCAAACAACAAGTTATAGACACAATCAATAATTTCATTCAACAGAATGACAATAATGACACAATGTACCAAAACCTATGGGATGCAGCGAAAGCAGTTCTTAGGGGAAGTTTTATATCTCTAAATGCTTACATAAATAAAATAGAAAAACAGGAGATTAATGAATTGGGCACACAACTAAAAAAACTAGAAAAAGAACAAATTAAAAGTCCTCAACTAAACACACATTTGCAAAAATATAAATTGCCCAGATTAACCAAAGAGGAAGTAAAATACTTAAATAACCCATCTGAGAAAAAGAAATTAAACAAACTATTGAACTCCTTAGGAAAAAATCTCCAGGGCCAGATGGATTTACATGTGAATTCTATCAAACCTTTCAAGAACAATTAATTCCAATACTATATAGACTATTTGGGAAAACAGGTGAAGAAGGAGTCTTACCAAATTCTTTTTATGATACAAATATGGTGCTGATACCTAAACCAGGAAGAGTCAAAATAGAGAAAGAAAATTATAGACCAATTTCTCTGAATATAGATGAAAAAATTTTAAACAAACTACTAGCAAGTAGATTGCAGCAACTTATCACAAGAATAATACACTATGACCAGGTAGGATTTATACCAGGAATGCAGGATTGGTTCAATATTAGGAAAACTATCAGCATCATTGAGCGTATCAACACCAAAACCAACAGAAACCACAGGATCATCTCAATAGATGCAGAACAGGCTTTTGATAAAATATAACACCCATTCTTATTACAAACACTAGAAAGCATAGGTATAAATGGAGTCTTCCTTAAAATGATAAATAGCATTTGTCTAAAACCTTCAGCAAGCATTATATGTAATGGGGACAGGCTACAAGCATTTCCAATAAGATTGGGGGTGAAACAAGGATGTCCATTATCACCACTGTTATTCAATATTGTAATGGAAACCTTAGCTTTAGGAATAAGAGAAGAAAAAGAAATTGGAGGCATTAGAAAAGGCAAAGAAGAAACAAACCTATCACTCTTTGCAGATGACATGATGATGTACTTAGAGAATCCTAGAGAATCAAGTAAAAAACTACCTGAAATAATAAACAACTTTAGCAAAGTTGCAGGCTACAAAATAAACCCACATAAATCATCAGCATTTCTATATATTACCAACAGAGCCCAGCAGCAAGAGATAGAAAGAGAAATCCCATTTAAACTTACTGTAGACATTACAAAATATTTAGGAGTCTACCTCTCCAAACAAACCCAGGAACTGTATGAACACAATTACAAGAACAAATTAAAAATCCTCAACTAAACACCAAATTAGAAATACTGAAAACCAAAGGAAAAATTAAGAAAATTGAAATTAAGAAAACTATTGAACTAATAAATAAAACTAAGAGCTGGTTTTATAAAAAACATAAAATAGATAAACCTTTGGTTAATTTAATTTAAAAAAAAAGAAAGAAAAACCAAATTACTAGTATCAAGAATGAAAAGGGCAAAGCTACCACCAAGGAAGAGGAAATTAAAACAATAATTAGGAATTATTTTGCCCAACTATATGCCAACAAATTTGACAATCTTAGTGAAATGGATACATATTTACAAAAATATAAATTGCCCAGATTAACAAGAGAAGTAAAATACTTAAATAAGCCCATCTCAGAAAAAGAAATTGAACAAGCCATTGATGAACTCCCTAGGAAAAAAACTGCAGAGCCAGATGGATTTACATGTGAATTCTATCAAACCTTTAAAGAACAATTAATTCCAATACTATATAGACTATTTGGGAAAATAGGTGAAGAAGGAGTCTTACCAAATTCTTTTTATGATACAAATATGGTGTTGATACCTAAACCAGGAAGAGTCAAAATAGAGAAAGAAAATTATAGACCAATTTCTCTAATGAATATAGATGCAAAAATTTTAAACAAAATACTAGCAAATAGATTGCAGCAACTTATCACAAGAATAATACACTATGACCAGGTAGGATTTATACCAGGAATGCAGGGTTGGTTCAATATTAGGAAAACTATCAGCATCATTGAGCATATCAACACCAAAACCAACAGAAACCACATGATCATCTCAATAGATGCAGAAAAAGCTTTTGATAAAATACAACACCATTCCTATTAAAAACACTAGAAAGCATAGGTATAAATGGAGTTTTCCTTAAAATAATAAATAGCATATATCTAAAACCTTCAGCAAGCATTATATGTAATGGGGACAGGCTAGAAGCATTTCCAATAAGATGGGGTGAAACAAGGATGTCCATTACCACCACTGTTATTCAATATTGTACTGGAAACTTAGCTTTAGCAATAAGAGAAGAAAAAGAAATTGAAGGCCTTTGAATAGGCAAAGAAGAAACAAAGCTATCACTCTTTGCAGATGACATTACTTAGAGAATCCTAGATAATCATGTAAAAACTACTTGAAATAATAAACTTTAGCAAAGTTGCAGGCTATAAAATAAACCCACATAAATCATCAGCATTTCTATATATTACCAACAAAGCCCAACAGCAAGAGATAGAAAGAGAAATCCCATTTAAACTTACTGTAGACATTATAAAATATTTAGGAGTCTACCTCCAAAACAAACCCAGGAACTCTATGAACACAATTACAAAACACTTTTCACACAAATAAAATCAGATCTAAATACTTGGAAAAACATCAGTTGCTCATGGGTAGGCCGAGCTAATATAATAAAAATGACAATCCTACCTAAGCTAATTTACTTATTCAGTGCCATACCAATCAAACTACCAAAAAATTATTTTATAGAGTTAGAAAAAATAATAACAAGATTCATTTGGAAAAACAAAAGGTCCAGAATATCAAAGGAACTAATGAAAAGAAATGCAGGGGAAGGTGGCCTAGCAATTCCAGATCTTAAATTGTATTATAAAGCAGCAATCATCAAAACTGCTTGGTACTGGCTAAGAAATAGGGAGGTGGATCAGTGGAATAGGTTAAATATGCAAGACACAGTAGTCAATGACTATAGTAATCTATTATTTGATAAACCCAAAGACCCCAGCTTCTGGGATAAGAACCCATTCTTTGAAAAAAGCTGCTGGGAAAACTGGAAAAGAGTATGGCAGAAACTAGGCATAGACCCAAATCTCACACCATATACCAAAATAAAGTCAAAATGGGTTCATGACTTAGATATAAAGGCTGATACCATAAGCAAACTGGGAGAATAAGGAATAGTTTACCTATCAGATCTATGGAGAACAGAAGAATTCATAACCAAACAGGAGATAGAGAACATTATGAAAAGCAAAATGGATAATTTTGATTATGTGAAATTGAAAAGTTTTTGCACAAACAAAGCCAATGCAACTAAGATTAGAAGGAAGGTAGAAAATTGGGAAAGAATTTTTACAACCAGTCTCTCTGATAAAGGCCTCATTTCTAAAATATATAGAGAATTAAGACAAATTTATAAGAACACAAGCCATTCCTCAATTGATAAATGGTCAAAGGATATGAACAGACAGTTCTCAGATGAAGAAATTAAAGCCATCTATAGTCATATGAAAAAATGCTCTAAATCATTAAGAGAAATGCAAATCAAAACAACTCTGAGGTACCACATCACACTTGTCAGATTGGCCAACATGACAAAAGAGGAAAATGATAAATGTTGGAGAGATGTGGGAAAATTGGAACACTAATACATTGTTGGTGGAGTTGTGAAATGATCCAACCATTTTGGAGAACAATTTGGAACTATGCCCAAAGGGCTACAAAAATGTGCATACCCTTTGATCCAGCAATAGCACTTCTAGGGCTATATCCCAAAGAGATCAAACAAATGGGAAAAGGACCCACATGTACAAAAATATTCATAGCAGCTCTTTTTGTGGTGGCAAAGAATTGGAAATTGAGAGGATGCCCATCAATTGGGGAATGGCTGAGCAAGTTGTGGTATATGAATGTAATGGAATACTATTGTGCTATAAGAAATGATGAACAGGCTGACTTCAGAAAAACCTGGAAAGACTTATATGATCTGATGCTGAGTGAAGTGAGTAGAACCAAGAGGACTTTGTACACAATAACAGTCATGTTATGCAATGACTAATATTGTTAAACTGAAGCCTTCTCAGCATTACAAGGACCTAAGACATCTCCACAGGACTTTGGATGGAAAATGCTATCCACATCCAGAGAAAGAACTATGGAAGTCGAATGCTATCACTTATTTTTACCTTCTGTTGAGTTTTGTTTCATCTTTCTGATGGTTCCTCCTATTGGTTTTAATTTTTACTTACAACTTCACTAATGTGAAAATATTTAATAGGAATATAAATGTAAAGCCTACATCAGATTGTGTGCCATCTTGGGGAGGTGGGGGTGAGGAAGGGGGAGAAAAATTTTCAACTCAAAAGCATGTGGAAGTGATTGTTGATAAATAAAAATAAATTAATAAAAATAAAAATAAATAAAGTAAGGCACTCAGCATTTTGGGTGGACCCTGTGTGGAAAATTTACAGGATGTCTTGGGGAAAAAAGATGAATGGTACAGGAAACATGAAATTGTTACAATTTGTATCATTATAGCAAATACCAATAGCAATGGGATTACAGAACTTTTTGAATTTTTTGGTAGAAATCATAGTTCTTTTTTCATCATTATATATTTTCTTAGTTACAAAATACTAATAGAACCAAGCATTCTTCTATGGGGGTTTCTGTAAACTTTCTTAGATTACAAAGGGGAATTTATAACTGTTACCTTTGAGAACCATTGGATAAAGGTATAAAAACTTCTTCAGATGGAAATGTCAGAGTGGGGAGGCAACACTGTTTATCATTCATGGTCACCAACACTGTAGTTTTAATTAGGTCATCATATTACCCAGTAATTCAGGGCTTTTTAGATCATCTGCTTCAGGAAGAGAGTAACAGAGGTATAAAGATAGTGACAGAGAAAGTGAATAATGAATATTCATGCATGTAGCCCCTGAACCAAAGGAATTCTTCCCACCCCTGTGTTCAGGCTTGTTTGACCCCTGGATGTGACAGGAGTGTTGAAGGGTGCCTGGGTTTGCTCACATTTACTTTAAGCAACCAGCTCATTCTATCTCCATCAGTGTAAGTCTCCACAATTCACCAATATCCCAAGGGATTGAGAAAGGATTGGTTGCCTAAACATAGCTGGATGTCAATAATTGAGCAATTTACCTATGGCATGTAACCATGTGTAATATTCTATACTCAGATCAGGCCAAAGTTGAGACTAATGGAAATAGTGACATAAACGGACCACATGCTCCCTTGTGGCAATCTTCCATGAGTAAATATGCTCAACTAAATTACTTCTTTATACTACCAATAAACCCTATAGTTAAAACAGCTTTTTAGCTTTGACTAAAGTCTTTAAATCTGAAAGTTTGAAGGATATACCATTCATTTAGCAATATTCTATTGAGTCTAAAATCGGGGTAGTTTATATTTTAATGGGGGCAGGGAGTGAAGAATGATTTGGTCTGTTAAAATCTGTAGTATCTATGGGGTGTTAAATAGGAATGCCGGTTCAGACTAACACATGGTGGAGTTATGTAGAAACTTGAAATCCTGGGGTAAATACGAGGACCACAGGGCATCTGAGAATACAAGGTATCTCAAAGTAAGGGCAAAGAAAAGGGGACTGGCAATCATCTTTTAAATACTTTCCCACATATGGTGTGTTCAGTATAAATAAACTTGAAGTCATAAGACTGTAAGTAGAATCTCACTTCATCAAATTGAGGTGCTCTGCCTGCCACTTACTAAGTGGGTAACCATAGATACAACATATCCATACCCTGATCCTCAATTTCTTCACCTATTTAGCAAATATAATATCTTTACTATGTATCTCACAGGGTTATCATAATTATCAGCTGAGAAGAGATATGTGCCATGGTATGTAAACTTCAAAATATTGCACAAACAATACTATTGTAGCAATTTCTCATTGCTCAGGGATAGCACACTAATCCTGTAAAGGCTAGTGACCTCATTAAGGTGAGAGAGAAAATATTCATATTAGAGATACCACATTTTAAACGATCATATCATGATCACAAACCATATTCAAAGTTGAATTGGCAGGGGGAACTTTGTGTCAGTTATTTCACTTTTCTGTGCAGATGTTAAAAATTTTGAGGGACCAACATTTTTAGACAACATATACTTATTTATAAATATATGTATGCATTTATATAAAAGGGGAGGTAGATTAGATCATATTTACAAACTACTATGAATATGCTGTGATGATCTAAAATTTCACTCATCAAAGAATTTCTAATAGCTTATTTTGAGAATTAGCAGTATGGCATATAAACAAGGAAAGAAAGTAACAAAATGAAAATTTGTTCACATCCCAATTTCTCTGAAAATCTGCCACTGTGTAGTTGAACCAAATTTGAACAAAAGTTATGGTTGAAAACATGCCATTAGAATTTGGTGGCCAAATCAATATGACCAAAGCTTCCTTTAACTTTAATGCAAGCAAATGATGCCTTTTTTTCTTGCCAAAAGTAATTCTCTCTCTCTCTCTCTCTCTCTCTCTCTCTCTCTCTCTCTGTATATGTATATATGTATATATATAGATAGATATTTCTATCTATCTATCTATCTATCTCTATCTATCTATCTATATATATATATATATTATATATACAGCTATTTGTAGCTGCAGTTGTTCTAGCAAGTTATACCTACATTTATTTCCATCTGTCTTTATCTATCTATTCCTTTGTAGCTACAGCAGTCAGTTCATCTATTTAGTTTTATCAGTCTTTGCATCTGCCTATTCCCCTATGTAGTTATCCATCCATCTGCAGCTGTGGACTCTTTTTATTTGGTTAACTAGTTAGCTGTCTAGCCTAGCCAGAAAAAGAAGAGGAAAAATTATATACATACATACACACAATCAAAAAATTCAAAATGATATTTTGTGCTTCATCAACCAATTACTTCCATTACTCTCTCTTTATGGACGGAGCTGAACCTAAAGTGCATATGAAAGTTATTACTTTCTTCACAAAAATTCTTTTTTCATGTGTCTATATTTCCCCCTTCCTCTAAGTTTCTAGACTTCCGGCAAAACTCAGAAATGTATGCCAGATCATGATTCCTCTCTCAAAGAAATTCTTCAAAGAGCTACTGGGTATCCAAAGTGAACTGAGCCAGGTTCTACAATGATCTCAGAATTCATTCCTGTGCATGCCAGCATATAAAATGTAGAATCCTTTGCAGGAGTCATATCCTGTTTTAGTTGATTTTGAATTAGACTGAGCTATCTCTAGATAAAATGGAATTTTATGACTTAGTGCCTAAAGTGGCTGGCCAACTGTTTCCTCAAGTTGACTAATGCTATCATAGACTTATATTTTAAAATATGGCATTATCAATACAGAGCTACATGGCATATACTCGACAACACAGCTTAATTTTGATAGCTATTTAGTTGTTATTTTAGAAGCTGTGTAGGCAGATTTCATTTTCTTGGATATTTCTAATAGTAGAACACTGGGAGGAATACTAACAAACTTGGTAGACAAAGAACTTCTATTTTAGTTAAGCAGTAGAAATCTATGGAGTCAAATCTATACTATTAGTATTGCTCCCTTTCAGCAGTAGGTAGGTGAAAGGGGATGGTAGGTCAGGTCTGGAATCTTCAAATCTTACACAGTCACTCTTTAGGGTGATGAAAAAAGCTGGTTTTCAACTATTTAGTAACAGAAGTGATTTTTTTCATAAATTAATGGGAGGAATCATTATTTTCTAGAGTGAGAAATGATCCTTTGAAGGCTCGTTTAAAATAAAATTATCCTCATGCCTTTATTTCTCTCCATTTCATCCCTCCTCATATATATACTTCTCAGGATTCCTGTGTTCTAGGCAGAGAAAGTAGAGAATTATTGTTATATTTGGATAAGGGTCGATAATATTGTTGTTCCCTTTAATAATCTGGTAAAGCCCATGGACTTCCTCTCAGAATAATATTATGCTGTTTTGTTTTGTTTTTTGGTTGTTGGTTTTGTCTTGGAAGAATCTAGGGCTTCTTATACTGAGAGATGAAAGTGAGAGGGCAGGAAATTCAGGCATAAGAAATATTCTTTGCAAAAGCATTAAGTTGTTGTTCAGATGTTTTAGTCCTGTCCAACTCTTTGTGACCCCATTTTAAATAGGTTTGGGGGCAAAAGTACTGGAGTGGTTTGCAATTTCCTTCTCCAGATTATTTACCAATGAGAAAAATGAGATAAACTGGGTTAAGTGACTTGCCCACAGTCACATAGCTAGTCTGGGGCCAGATTTGAACTCAGGTCTTCCTGACTCTGTGCCAGATGTTCTATCCACTGCATCACCTAGCTGCCCCTAAAAGCATTAAGATAGCAGATAAAATGTCCTGTAGGTCAGCATAGTGGATTCATAGAGTTTATAGAAGGATTAAATGAATAATAGAAAGGAGACAGGTTATGAAAAGCTTTAAATACCAAACAGGGAGTTTTTATTTGATCATTGAGGTAAGAAGAAGCTACAAGAACTCATTGAACAGAAGAGGTGACATGCTTTGGGAGCTGAGTGAAGGTTAGATAGTATTTGGGAGAGATTTGAGACTAGATGATAAATAAGAAAGCTTTACTCTAAGCAGGATGATGGTCTGAACTAGTCTTGTGGCTATATAAGTAAGGAGAGTGGGATATTCATGGGAGATGTAGTGAAGATAAAAAATTACATCTAGTTTGAGATGCCCAAGAAGAATCTGAGAATTCACATCTTTAGCTTAGGAGAAAGCTGAGGACTGGATGTGTGTATTTTTTATTCATCTTCATCGAGATGATAATTCAAACCATGAAGGCTAATGAGCAAGTGAAACAGTTTAATATAAAAAATGAAGGGGGCTTAGTACACAGTCTTGGGAGATGTCAAAGATAAGTGGACATGACAAGGATGAAAAAATTAGTAGGGAAGACTGAGGGGATTTAGTTGGACAGTTGGGAGGAAGGCACAAATGTCTTGAAAAATATATTTCTCTATGATGAAAGGGAATACATGTTGTGAGGGCTTATCCTTCAACTGGTTGTACAAAGGTGCCACTGTGTGGTTCAAAAGGAGGTAGAATATACATGTGTAGCCTCTTTTCCTTCTACTATCTCCCAAGGGAAACTTTAATTCCTGCCAGGAGGGGAAGCAGAAATGTGAGGTCAGAATATTCTCCTCAAAGAAATGGAGGACAAGCTTTTAATTATATTTACCTGCTTCCTTAAATATTATTAGTCTAGGCAAGATTATCAATTTAATCTTTCTTCTGATACCTGTGTCATTATTAAGGGGAAGCGGTATCCTAAGCTCTATATGCAAGGCTTGACTTTCTTCCCAAGAAATGCCTGTTCTGCAATCAACATGCCTAGCAAATAACAAAGAACCACATTTATCCAAATCATAGCAAAACAGAAATCAGAGAAGGTACACTTTGGTGAATATATACCAGACATTACAGAGTGAAGGCACTTTCCCATTGAATGCAAGGTAATTCAGTTCATCCGAGAGACAAAATCCCAGATTTCACCACCTTGGAGTTCCCTGAAGTGTTGTAACAAGTTCAGAACAGGGACATGATAGAGATTGTAAGCTCCTCTCATGTCTTGTCTAGGTATTTTCTTTCAGCAAACTGAAGTTTGATTGGCTTCTTCAATCTCCCCTCTCTAAGCTGGAAGTCAGAAGCACCAGAAGCAATTGGAAGCTTGAAGAAGCCTGGACAAGAATTGAAGCTCTCCTGCTCTCTCCAACTCTGCCCCACCCCTTATACAAGGTAGGACGTTCATTCTCCAATTAGTAAAGAGTCTCATACCAATGGGTTTTGGGATTGTGATTATCTATTTCTCATCAATCTATCTATCTATCTATCTATCTATCTATCTATCTATCTATCTATCTATATGCCAATCATCTTGTTATTGCTATATGTATCTCTAGAGATTTTAAAAAAATCTCTAGAGATTGATATAGCTGTATCTTTGTAGCCATGTTTTTAAATATTCATATGCACACTTATTA
The DNA here is from genome assembly GCF_003287225.1 of Phascolarctos cinereus. Classification (NCBI taxonomy): domain Eukaryota; kingdom Metazoa; phylum Chordata; class Mammalia; order Diprotodontia; family Phascolarctidae; genus Phascolarctos; species Phascolarctos cinereus. The sequence continues at coordinate 495,234,083 of NW_027555847.1, forward strand.
GTCAGTACCCTAAAAAACTGAGAAAGTACTCCAAAAATTGAATATCTATCACCTTTGTTGTTGTTGTTATTATTAAGTAATTTCAGTTATATTTGACTCCTTGTGACCTCCTTTGGAGTTTTCTTGGCAAAGATACTGGAATAATTTGCCATTTCCTTCTGTGGAACTGAGGCAAACAAGGTAAAGTGACTTGCCCAGGGTTACACAGCTAGTGAGCGTCTAAGGCCAGAATTAAACTCAGATTCTTCGGACTCCAGAGTCAGCACTCTGTGCACTGCATCACCTAGCTGCCTATCCATCACCTAAAAGAGTCTTACTTTGATTGTCCTAAGATTCCAGAACTAGAAGCAATGGTTATAATTTATATAGAGGCAAACTGTAATTTTAAGCTGGATGCAACTTTTAAATTTCCTAACAGACATTTCAAATGTGAAATGAGTGGCTTCAGGCAGTAGTGGATTCCATTCCTTGGAGGTATTTGAGAAAAGGCTAGATAATCACCTGGTTATTATAGCATAGAGGTGATTTTGAGAAGCAAATACATTTAGAACTGGAAGAAACTTATTAGAACATCCTGTTCAGGGACTTCATTTTGCTGGTGAGGTAGCAGAGGCCAAAATGTTTGAATGACTTGCCCAAGATCTCATGACATAATGGGCATATCCCACTACAGAAATAAACATTAGTAGATCTCTGCAAGCTGCAGAATTTCCAAGAACAGTAGAGATGTAGTCATTATAACTATAGCAGATAATGTGGGGAAGATTTATGGACTTTGAATATCATCATCATTTTACAGTAACTAAGTAAGAATGAGCATAGAATATTTTTAGGCATATCATAACATTGGGGTCACTTTGCAATAGTAGTCCTCATAATGGGTTTTCTCATCTCTTGTACCTGATTAAAAAGGACATTTTAATATAAATATTTGCCTTCACTTAATACTGAAAAACGGAGGAGTCCTAGGGTTAGAGAGGGAGGATTTTTTAAAATGATGAATGAGAATTTAAATTGTGAGCTCTCTGATGAGCTCTGCCTAGTGACAATCATATGTCATGGCTTAGAATAGTCTTTGCAGATACCTTGTTTCACTTCTACAGCTAATTCTATCTTCTTACTCGTGAAAATTCAATTAAGTTCATTTTTAATTTGTGAAATTGAGCACAAAAAACTGATTTAAAATGCATTTCTAAGGTAAATCTAAACCTTTCTAATGCCGGCACTTTTGCTAGGAATAGGTTAAAATTTTCATTCCAAAAATATGATATTAAAGTATGGAAAGGAAACTCAGAACCACAATAATATTTAAGGTTCCAAAGTACTATGATAATTAGCTGTTTAGAAACCATTTTTTCCACTTTTTCATGAGTTAAATTTTGGATTGCTTAGATTTCCTTTATATTCCATGTAACTGGAGAAATAAATAGACTCAAAGTGCTTTTATTACCTGAAGGCAAAGTCATTGCAGCTGGTATATAGGTCATCAGTATTTTCCAGAGCAAATATTTTAAACTGGTCATTGACTATTAAAGCCCACTTCCATTCTCTGATTGCAAGTTTTAAAATTGTTTTTCATCAGTGATGTCCTGGAAGTTCACCAGAAAACAACACTACTTAGAAAAGAATTTGGATGAGCATTGTTTTAATGATAAAAATGAAGACAAAATAGAAGAAAGAGAAGCAATAGGATAGTTATATAAAAAAGTGCCCAGGATAGTGCTTAGGATAGTTTTATGTAAGAACAGGCATCTATGATGTTTAACTAAAGAGAGCTTGCTTTGAGAACTCATTCTTGTGAAGACTCTTTGTCATCACCCTTTGAACCAAATTGGTCTAGATGTCCACAATAGATCTTGAAACAAAGGCATGTCTTCAGAAGGATACTCTTTCCTAAAGAAGGAAGTGAGGCTTGAGGTATCTTCTAGTTTTCTACCATTAGCACATAAACAAGAATATCAAAGTTTACCTGCATTTCTAGAATTTTATAAATCTATTATTTTTTTTCCTTTTCCTCTTTTTTTTTAACCAAATTAATTCATTGTTACCTCAGGACGTGAAGAGACACATTCTAACAAGTATAAGATATAGAGAGAAGGCATGTAGTAGTGGCTAGAAAACCAGCTCCTGACTTAATGTGACTTTGAATCAAGTTTTTCCTCTAGCCCACACTGGCTTTTTGACTGAAGACAAGTCACTTTTTCTCAATATATACCAAAGTATTATTTAAGCCTACAAATTAAAATTATAGATAGGTATACTTGTTGTTTATCTGCATTGAGAGAAGAGTTTCCTTCAAAAGGCCTCTTTATAGTAAAGAAATTACAGGTCCAAATGTACGTGTGGGAAAAAAAATAGATGGGGGAAGGGAAGATATGAAAATTCAAATGAAGGCTTTATGGAGTACAAACCAATATACATAGATACACAAAGCAATTAATTTGGGGTTCAGGGGCTGGATAAATAATCAAATATCATTTATGCAACATTTAATAGCACTTTGTATGAATACTTCAAGTATTAAGTCAGTAACACCTAGCAATTCAAAACTAAGCCATAATATTTAAGAATTTGAAGCCAAACATATTGAAGTACATTTTGGGATTTAGGGCGGTGTAGTGAATAGAACTGGCTTTGTATTTAGAATGACCTGAGGTTACATCCCACCATTAACACATGTCAGTGATATTAGGTGAGTCATTCAACTTCTCAATACTCTAGACAATTCTTTAAACATAATTTCACATTAGTGAAGCTGTAAGTAAAAATTAAACCAGTAGGAGATGAAACAAAACTCAACAGAAGTTAAAATAAGTGATAGCGATTCTGCTTCCATAGTTCTTTCATTGGATGTGGACAGCATTTTCCATCCAAAGGCCTCAGGAGATGTCTTAGGTCCTTGTAATGCTGAGAAGGCTTCAGTTTAACAATATTAGTCATTGCATAACATGACTGTTATTGTGTACAAAGTCCTCTTGGTTCTACTCACTTCACTCAGCATCAGATCATATAAGTCTTCCCAGTTTTTTCTGAAGTGAGGCTGTTCATCATTTCTTATAGCACAATAGTATTCCATTACATTCACATACCACAACTTGCTCAGCCATTCCCCAATTGATGGGCGTCCTCTCAATTTCCCATTCTTTGCCACCACAAAAAGAGCTGTATAAATATTTGTGTACATGTGGGTCCTTTTCCCATTTGTTTGATCTCTTTGGGATATAGCCCTAGAAGTGCTATTGCTGGATCAAAGGGTATGCACATTTTTGTAGCCCCTTGGGCACAGTTCCAAATTGTTCTCCAAAATGGTTGGATCATTTCCCAAATCCACCAACAATGTATTAGTGTTCCAATTTTCCCACATCCTCTCCAACATTTCTCATTTTCCTGCTTTGTCATGTTGGCCAATCTTATAGATGTAACGTGGTACCTCAGCGATGTTTTGATTTCCATTTCTTGAATTGGTAATGATTTAGAGCATTTTTTTCATATGACAATAAATGGCTTCAATTTCTTCATCTGAGAACTGTCTGTTCGTATCCTTTGACCATTTATCAATTGGGGAATAGCTCGTGTTCTTATAAACTTGTTGTAATTCTCTATATATTTTAGAAATGAGGCCCTTATCAGAGAGACTGGTCGTAAAACTTCTTTCCCAATTTTCTACCTTCCTTCTAATCTTAGTTGCATTGGCTTTGCTTGTGCAAAAATGTTTCAATTTAAAGTAATCAAAATTATCCATTTTGCTTTTCATAATGTTCTCTATCTCCTGTTTGGTCATGAATTCTTCTGTTCTCCATAGATCTGATAGGTAAACTATTCCTTGTTCTCCCAGTTTACTTATGGTATCAGCCTTTATATCTAAGTCATGAGCCCATTTTGACTTTATTTTGGTACATGGTATGATATTTGGGTCTATACCTACTTTCTGCCATACTCTTTTCCAGTTTTCCCAGCAGTTTTTTTCCCCAAAGAGTGGGTTCTTATCCCAGAAGTTGGGGTCTTTGGGTTTATCAAATAATAGATAACTACAGTCACTGAATACTGGGTCTTGCATATTTAACCTGTTCCACTGATCTACCTCCCTATTTCTTAGCCAGTACCAAACAGTTTTGATGATTGCTGCTTTATATTACAATTTAAGATCTGGAATTGCTAGGCCACCTTCCCCTGCATTTGTTTTCATTAGTTCCTTTGATATTCTGGACCTTTTGTTTTTCCAAATGAATCTTGTAATTATTTTTTCTAACTCTATAAAATAATTTTTGGTAGTTTGATTGGTATGGCACTGAATAAGTAAATTAGCTTAGGTAAGATTGTCATTTTTATTATATTAGCTCAGCCTACCCATGAGCAACTGATGTTTTTCCAATTATTCAGACCTGATTTTATTTGTGTGAAAAGTGTTTTGTAATTGGGTTCATAGAATCCCTGGGTTTGTTTTGGGAGGTAGACTCCTACATATTTTGTAATGTCTACAGTAAGTTTAAAAGGAATTTCTCTTTCTATCTCTTGGTGTTGGGCTTCGTTGGTAATACATAGAAACGCCAAATACTTATGTATGTTTATTTTACAGCCTGCAACTTTGCTGAAGTTTATTATTTCAAGTAGTTTTTTACTTGATTCTCTAGGATTCTCTAAGTATATCATGAAGTCATCTGCAAAAAGTGATAGCTTTGTTTCTTCTTTGCCTATTTGTAATTCCTTCAATTTCTTTTTCTTCTCTTATTGCTAAAGCTAAGTTTTCCAGTACAATATTGAATAACACTGGTGATAATGGACACCCTTGTTTCACCCCCATCTTACTGGAAATGCTTCTAGCCTGTCCCCATTACATGTACTGCTTGCTGAAGGTTTTAGATATCTGTTATTTATTATTTTAAGGAAGACTCCATTTAGGTTTAGATTATTTAGTTTCCAATTATATTTTACTTTACCCTTTCCATGGCCCTTTATTACATACAATTTTTTACTGCATCATGATCTGAAAAGGATTCATTAATATTTCTGCCTTTCTGCATTGCATTATGAGGTTTTTATGCCCTACTACAGAGTCACTTTTTGTGTATGTGCCATGTACTGCTGAGAAAAAAAGTATATTCCTTTCTATCCCCATTCAGTTTTCTTCAGAGGTCTATCATACCTAACTTTTCTAATGTTCTATTCACCTCCTTAACTTCTTTCTTGTTTATTATGTAGTTAGACTTATCTAGTGCCGAGAGGGGAAGGTTCAGGTCCACCACTAGTATAGTTTTGCTATCTATTTCTTCCTGTAGCTCCCTGAACTTCTCCTCTAAGAATTTGGATGCTATACCATTTGCTGCATGTATGTTTAGTAATGATATTACTTCATTGTCTATGGTGTTTTTTAGCAGGATGTAATTTCCTTCCTTATCTCTTTTCATTAGATCTATTTTTGCTTTTGCTTTGTCTGAGATCAAGATTACTACCCCTGCTTTTTTTACTTCAGCTGATGTATAATACATTCTGCTCCAGCCTTTTACCTTTACCCTGTATGTGTCACTCTTTTTCAAATGTGTTTCCTGTAAACAACATATTGTAGGATTATAGTTTTTAATGCGTTCTGCAATCTGTTTCTGTTTTATGGGAGAGTTCATGCCATTCACATTCCTAGTTATGATTATTATCTGTGTCTTTTTCTCTATCCTTTTTCTCCCCATTTATGCTTTTCTTTCTCCTTTTTCCTTTCTCCTCTTCACTAGTGTTTTGCTTTTGACCACCACCTCCTTCAGTCCCTTCCCCCTTTTATTATCCGTTTCCCTTTTCTTTCCCTTTACTCTTACTACTTCTTCTCCTCCTTCTTTCCCCCTCCCTTTTCTTTCCCCCTCCCTTTCTTTCCCCTTTTCCCTCTACTGCCTATAGGGCAAGTTAGATTTCTATACCTAACTGATTATGTTATGCCCTTCTTGAGCCAAATCTGATGAGAGTAAGGTTCAAACAATGCTCCCCCTCCTTCTTTCCCTCTGCTGTAATAGGATTTTGTGTCTTTTCCTGTAATGTAATTTACCCTTGTCTGCCTCCTCCTTTCTCAGTATGTTTTCTAAGATCATATTGCTCCACTTATTTGGATCCATTTAACCCACTTGATTAGATTTTTTTTATCATTACATCAAAGTCAACTAATATCCACCCTCTTTATGTATACTCTTTAACATGGTGTAATAACAATACAGTTCTCAAGGGTTGCAAGTGTCATATTCCCTTGTAGGGTTTAAACAGCCCCCCCTTATTAACAATATATTGTATCTTTCTGTCCCATTTACCTTTTTAAGTCCTTCTTGAGTCCTGTACTTGAAGATCAAATTTTTTGTTGAGCTCTGGTCTTTTTATCAGGAAAGTTTGGAAGTCTCCTATTTGGTTGAATATCCACCCCTTCCCTTGAAAAATGATGCTCATTTTTGCTGGGTAATTGATCCTTGGCTGCATTCCAAGATCCTTTGCCTTAAAGAATATCATGTTCTGTACCCTGTGGTCTTTTAATGTAGAAGCTGCAAGGTCCTGTGTAATCCTGACTGTGGTTCCATGATATTTAAATTGTTTCTTTCTGGCTGCTTGCAGCACCTTCTCTTTCATCTGGTAATTTTGGAATTTTGCTATTATATTCTTGGTGTTGTCAATTTGGGATCTCTTTCAGGTGGTGATCGGTGGATTCTTTCTATGGTTATTTTCCCTTCTGGTTCTAGGACTTCAGGGCAGTTTTCCTTTATGATTTCCTGAAAATACTGTCCAGGCTCTTTTTTTCATCATGATTTTCAGGTAGTCCAATAATTTTTAAATTGTCTCTCCTGAGTCGATTTTCCAGGTCGGTTGTTTTACTGATGAGGTATTTTACATTTTCATCTATTTTTCATTTTTTTTGTTTCTGTTTGACTGATTCTTGCTCTCTCATAGAGACATTAGTTTCCATTTGTCCAATTCTAGTTTTTAACAGATTGTTTTCTTCTGTTAGTTTTTGTCCTTCCTTCTTCAATTGGCCAATTGTGTTTTTTAGGGACTTGTTTTCTTCAGTGTATTTTTTTTTCCAATTGGCCAATTGTATTTTTGAAGGACTCTTCTACCTCTCTCATTTGACTATTAAAATCCTTCTTGAGCTCTTCTAAGAAGGCTTTTTGGGCTTCAGACCAGTTCATACTCCCTTTTGTTGTTGCAGATGTGGATTTGTTGACAATGTTGTTCTCTTCAGAATTTCTGTCTTGATCTTCACTCTTCTCATAATATGAATCTATGGTACGTTTCTTTTTACTCATGGTGCTTCTGTATTCCCTGGCCTTTAAAGAGATTGAGCTCTCCAGCTGGGGAACAGAGGGTACTGACCCAAGCTTCTTGTGTTGGGAGCCTAGGTCTTGGTCACTGGCTTTGTGTTCTGGGGCCTCTTATGCTGGCAATTGGAGGCTGTAGATTTCTGGCAGCTTACTTTGTGTTTGGCTGGAATCAGCAAGGCTGGAACTTTCAGGCAATTCTAGGGTGCCTGCTTTTCCTTTCCTTTAGCTTTCTTCAGCTTTTTTAGATGGGTGCTGCGAGGTGTTTATCTGCCTGGGGCCCCCTTCAGTGTTGTCTTCCTTGTTTCTGCTAATACACTGGGGATTCCTTTCTGGTAGAGTGCCGAGGCACCTGGTGGTTTTATAAGCTGGTTTTCACTGGTTCCCTCTGCCCTCACTGAGGCACTAGGAGGTCCAAGTGTTGATGTTTGCCTGTTCTACCACCTGGGTTTCAGTATTTCTTCATAATTGGAGGCTGCATGGCTCTGACAGCTCAACTGGTGTTGGTTTAGAATCATCAAGCCAGGGGGCTTTAGGAAGCCTTTAGGTTGTTTTCTTCACCTCCTTTCAGGTGAATGCCACAGGGTACTTATCTGCCTGTGGCCCCTTGTAGTTCTGCCTCCCTTATTTTTGCTGTGGCACTGGGAGACCTGTTTCCAGAGCTGCTGCACTGCTGCTCCCCATCTTTATTCTAGTTCAGATGTTCCAGGTTTTTTTTTTTTTCTGGAGTGATATTTTCTGGGTTTTCAGTGGTTGAAAGGGGAGAGTGAGAGTGACTACCTTTTCACTCCACCATCTTGGCTCCCCAAAGCCAACCAGTAAATGAAGTTACTTCAGCTAGGAGTTCTCTATACCAATGAAATTATAGAACCAGTACTAAAAATAAGGAATATGAAACATCTCACAGATTCTCAATATCAAATATTTATATCTTTTTATAGGCTCCTAATTGCTTCCATTTGGGGCAAGTTCAACCAGACACACATAGGAGTCTCTGACTGGGTGTCCACTGATATGCATAATAATAGCTAGAATGGAAAGACTCAATGTTTGAAGCAGCTTGAAAGTAGGGATCTCACTGTCCTTTAAAAAGGAAAGGGACAATTCCTCATTGATGTTATGAGATAATTATTAGTTTTTCCTCCTTCCATGTTTTATACCCTATGACCCTTATGGCATCAGTAACTAAACTTAATAGTCCTTGATTCTGGATCCATAAAAGGACAGTCACATCTACCCAGGTGGAGAATCTGTGAGGAAGATCTTAAATTAGGTACTTGATCTCTGAATTCATACCTTTGTGGCAAGCAACAGGAATAGAGCAGATATGTTTTATTGCTTCAAGGTCAAGGATAAACAAAGTGTCACTTTGTAATTAATAAAAATGAGGTCATAAATAGACCATTTAAATTATATAGATGTTGCTCATCCTTTATCCTCTAAGAGGACCAATGACATCATGAGAGTGATGTCTTGAATTGGGTGTGAATTGGATTTAAGTGAGGCACAGCTGTGCAATAATATAGATAGGTAGATAGGTAGATAGATAGATAGATAGAAGATAGATAGATGTATATGCATATGTGTGCATATGCATACACACACACATATATACATATATATGTCTGTGTGAGCACAAATGCACATGCACATGTATGTATATGTATTTCAATAAAAAGCATGTAGGTATATATGTGTGTGTATTCACATCAATACAAGATTTCCCTACCTAAAATCACACAAATAAAAGCCATATATTTATATAAGGAAAAAAACTGGTACTTAGCCAACCAAAAGTAAAAGTATATTCACATACATATGTGTAGCATATTATTCAAATCCTAAATTAGGATGATTTCTGTATATATTTTAATAAAACCCTTTATCCAGTTCTTACTGATGAGAATGATCTCATCAAATATTTCGTCTTAAAATATTGTTTTAAAAAGGGTAAGTGCCTATAACTATTCCCTTCACTGGTTGTCTTAGAGAACAGATACTTCCAAATATTTCCTTCAAGTGATTATCTTAAAGAAATTAAAATTTAATATGAAATAGAAGAAATAAAATATGTATGGTTTCTTGTTGCTTTTTAAAGAAGATGTGGAGTAGGATGAGAGGAGGTTATTTTCACAGCAAATAAGATAACTGGTCTTAAAAAAAAAAAAGAAGGGAGGAAGTGGGGAAAGATTTCTTTACTCAACAAGCTATAAAAGTCTTATTTTAGTTGCTTCATATATAAGTGTGTCCTGAATCTATAGGACCGATGAGCAAACAGGTTGTTGTTGTTTTGTTTCATTTTGTTTTAAATCCTAGTAGAAAGTCAGACTACCGTTGGGAATTGAAGGTGTATCAAGTAAGGAGAATGAACAAAGGTTTAATACTGGAGATCACATTTGAAACGAAACATAAAAGGAGGAAGTGATTTCAAGAAGTACAGGGGAGAAAAGAGAGCATTGCACACATGTAGGATAGCTTGTCCAAAGGCCTGGAAGGCAGGAGATGAAATGTCACTTATTAGGAAATACAAATAGACTTAATTTGTGGGGACATAGAGTGCATGAAAAGTAATATAAAATTGACCATAAAGAATAGGTTGCTTCAATTCAACTATTGTAGACACTGTTAGTCTCAGCTGTGGTCTGAAATACAGGCATAATAAACTAGAGCTAACATAGGCTTCATTTTAATTTTAGTATATATTTAGTATATATTTAAGAACTGGAAGAAATCTAAACTAATACATATCCCATGTTTCATATTATAAAATTCAAGGTCTTCATACTAATAATGAAAATCTGCTCTAAATCTGCTTCCAGGAAAGACTAGATAAGTTTTCTATTCAGTAATCAAGTACTGCTGACTTGGTTTCCTCAGGCAGATACTGGATGCAAATGCAATGCATTACTTCTGGAACTCTGCACTTGATTTGCAGCATGTCAGCTCACTGGGCTGCGCTGGAGTGTAGGCGAAGATGAATGAACCATTTGGACTTCAAACTGATCTGTATAGCAGCAATTCACAAAAGTGATTTTCATTCAGTGAGATTGCATTTTCCCTTTCTGTTTTAGTAAAGCAGGAAAAAGGGAGTTGTAGCAAAGCAATTCCTTATTATATTGATCAGACATTTGACATTAGAAATCTCTAACCTTTAACCTTTCCTTTTGCAAAAATCTGTCAACTCCTCAGTTGTGCATGAAATGAATGTGTATTTCAGTAGAGACTATGGCAATTTTTTATTACCATCACTATAAAAGAAAACACACGTATTTTTAAGCCTTCTATAAATGGCTATTTAAAAATACAAAATGTGATTGATCACCAGGCAGAGCAGCAGATATGAAAACTGGGAGATGAAGATGGAATACAAAAACTTAATTGTAAATGGAAAAAAAAAGAGTAAAATCAGAAGATAACTATATTCTGCTTTGAGATAATAGTCTTTCATGTGTGAATGAGTCACTTAGGATGTCTAACATGGGAACATAAATCTAGTAGCAGTTCAGAAACAGTTCCCCCCACCCCCAAGTAAAATACTTGCTTAGAACCAGAAGCTTTTAGTTTAGGAAATCTAATTTAGAGTAAGTTGATATTTCAGGAATCTTGGCCTCACATCAATCAAGGCACACAATTTCACAAATCTTCTTTGTCACCCCCCACCCCCAGTCCCTACCCCCCTGCAAAAAAAAGTATAGCTTATGCCATAAATAAAAGACAGGACCATAAAGCATTCTGAAAATTTTCTGAGAGGAGGTCCAGATACCATGGTAATAGAGGCCTCATGTAAATATAAAAAAGATCAAAATTTCTGGTTATGTTCAAATGCATTTGAGCATATTGTAGAGATGGAAAATTATTTTAAAATATTTAGCATCTGGTGTTGTACTAGCTTCTTATATAACTAGAGTCCTGAAAATTACTTGTATATTCCGACAATATGTTCAAATATACCTTAAGATGATCTAATCCAGAAAAAAAATAAAAGATGACTTATTTTTACTAAATCTCTTTCAAAACTAAAATGATAATAAAAATATTTCATTGAGTTATACATCTAAATAATTTGACTGAAGGCATAGCTGACATGTTTATCAAATTTGGAGATGATAGAAACCTAGGAGGGCAAGTAACGTATTGGATGGAAGATTTGGAACCCCAGAGAACTTGACAGGCTGAAGCAATGGTCAAAATCTAATCAGATGAAATGTGCTTTCTTCAATGCCTCAGTCAATGCATCAAGCAATATTCATTAACTAGTCAAAGAGCAAGTAGTAGATATTATGTTTGGAATTAGAAATTTAAAAAAACAAAATGAAGTAGACCCAGTCCTCAAGGCACTTAGATTCAGTTGATGGAGACAGCATGTACACATACAACCCCATACAAAATTTACAGATATAATACTATGTGTTTTTTTTTTCTTTGGGGGGGGAGCTGAGGGGAGGCATTAACACATGAAAAAGCTTCATTCAAGTATATTGTTTGAGCTATACTTTGAAAGATTCTAAGAAGCAGAGATTTGGAGGGAGTGAATTCCGGCCCTGAGTGTCAGTCTGTGCAAAAGAAAGAATACATATAGGAGACAGGTACTGTGTTAAATGCTGTGGATACAAATATAAGTAAATGAGACAATCTCTGGTTTCAAGGAGACCACATGCTGATGGGGTAAGACAACACTAATAAGGATTCTGGAAAGCGAAAGAGAAAAAAAAGAGGAAAGGCATGCATGAGAGGCAATTCAGTGAGGAGAAAGAAGAGTAGAGACAGAGTTAATGTAAGTATGATGACATGGACTATTACTCTTCTTCACTACAAAATTCTTAATTCCTATAAAATGTAGACTTCTTTCATGTGCTATATATATACAGCTATTGACTACACATATAGTCATTAGGTGGATAATCTATCAAATCTACTTCTGCATTACCTCTTACATTTCCTGTTGTTGTCCCATACATTCCACCACTCCAGTTTGTCCCCCTTCTCCATTTACCACTATCTCCTGCTCAAATTATCCTGATATTTTCTCTGAATTTTTATAACATCCCACATCTTATCATATATTTTTGTTAGTATCCATGTTATGGTTTTTCATCTTTCAGGTATCTCAAGATTTGATATGACAGTAATTTGAGAACTAGATTCCTCCTCTTTACTGAGGTGAAAGAAGTGTGCATTCAAACAAGCAAGAATCCAACCCATAGAACCAGAAAGTGGTTTTGCCTTGGAAGATATCTTCTCTGGAACAGGAAGCCACATGACAGGAAGAGGAAACTGGAATCTCCCATCCTTGCCTTTGTTCTTACTTGAGAGAAAATTCCTCCAACGAAACCTGCTGTGCAAGGAGCAGGGAGACACAGGACAGCCAGATTGGGATTTCCTGTCCCCCATGCTAACAACAAAAAGCAAATGACCACAGCATTCATATTCAAGTTACAGGTGCTCCTCTACTCAAGCCTCTAACTTAAATGACAGCAATCATTGTCGAGTTGAGTCCCAAAGGGGGTACAGAGATGCAATATCTCAATCAGGATGGTGAGGATTTGCATTGAGCCAGACCCAGGAAAAGGGACAAAATATAGAGTGGCAATTGTTAACTACTTTCAAAAAAAATCTGGTGGCACATAGAAAAAAAAATCCTCTCCACCATGTTTCCTTTATTTCACATTTGATATGACTTATTCACTTTATATAGAATCATTGGATCATAGATGCAGAGCTGAAAGAAAATTAAGAAGCCATCAAATCTAACCCTCTCAGTTTATAAATAAGAAAATTGAGGACAGGAAAAGTTAATGACTTTGCTCACGGTCATATAGGTACTAAGTAAGAAGAATAACAGACATGCAACTCCTTTCCCTCAAATGACATAATGTTCATAAAACAGAGTTCATGGCACTTAGTAGGTCTTACATAAATTATTTTTCCCTTTCTCTTAACTCCTAATTCTTATTCAATAATGACAAGTTGAGAAGGAGGAGGTCTCTTTTCCATGAGTTGGTTAGAGAAAATTTAAATTTAATTTAATTTTGTATGATAAATTATGTGGCCATAGGATGATGATCATCTATTTCCCATTAATATTAAAAACTGTTTCTGATAGGAAACAACACCAGATGCAGAATGGAGGTTAGAGAGTCTTCTGTTTTTAATAATTTTGGAGCAACTAGTATTAAGCTATATTAACTCCTAGCTCAATTTTAGTTCAAACAGAGTCCTTTTCTCTGCAGTTCAGAATTCTACCAAGTGAAGCTGTCTAGCACAGTGAGGAACAGTGATATCTTACACATGTGTCAGAGAGACCATAATGAGACCAATACATGGGTATTTTGGGTATAATGCCACCTGATGAGGAAACCATATTACTCTCCAGTTAATAAAATGACACCTTGTCTTCTATGGGCTTAAGGAAAGGGTAACACAAACCACTCTGGATTTCATGCAGAATTTTATCAATTCAAGTATTGCATGGGATATCCATAAAATGCACACACAGTTTATAATCATGTGATATGTGTGTACGCATAGTGTCCCTCCCAAACTTCCATTCCCCTTGATGATGTAAGATCTTTAAAGACAGGAACTATATGGGTTATTGCCTTTGTATCCCCAGAGCCTTGAACACAGTAGATATTTAATAAATGCCTATTAATTTGAGTAATTTAAGTATGAACAAAAGCACTATTCAATCAAATTTCACAAATCTAAAACTAGAGAAAATGTGCAAGCATAATTGTAAGTACTTAAAATTAACTTTATTGATGCAAGCAATAATAATTTTAAAAATTCTCTCTTGCCATCGAATAAGTCTTATGACCATTTTTAAAAACATTGCTTTCATTGTTCTGTTGTTTCAGTTGTGTCTGACTCCTTGTGATCCCATTTGCTTTGTTTTGTTTTGGTTTGGTTTTGGTTTTTTGTTTTTGTTATTTTTGTTAAAGATACTAGAGTGATTTGCCATTTGCTTCTCTAGCTCATTTTACAGATGAAGAAACTGAGACAAACAGGATTAAGTGAGTCGCCCAGGGTGATTTAGCTGGTAAGTGTTTGAGGCTGGATTTGAAGTCATGTCTTAAATTTGATTTAAGCACTCTATTGATGTTTAACATTTAGTGTTTCAGAGTGGTGCAATTTACTGCTTTGGCACATTTATGTTTCCAGTGATGATATTGTGCTCACTGTGGCTACACTGTTTAGGCATATATTTAAAAAAAAGACACAAACAAAAACATTTTAATAACGAAATTTTGTTGATTGCATCTTTTTAGCCATTTTCCTAATTCTTTCTAGTATATCCAACTTCCTGTGGCCGCCATATTTTCCGTGATCAAAATCGAACACATTTATTTCTCACCTTCTTTTAAAATATTCAAAGAAACCTACTCACAGAGAATTCAATAAATGATTTAGGTTATTTCCATATATATTGTTTTGTATTTAGGGTCTATCAGGCTTAAAATTTTATTTTTTTTTTTTGCAAAGTGAAAAGTTATTACTAGTTATTCCTGTTTCTCCATCTATTCTTTACTTGACCGAATATAAATCAGGCAAAAAATATTCACCAAAAATCTTCACATGAAAGAAGAGAGTTTTCTTCAATTTTCATTTTTAATGTTTTCCTTTGAATCAAATAATTTTAATGCTCTGATTCTAATCAACTTAAATTTTTTTTTTGCCTCAACTACCCATATTTTTCTCACAAAATATATATCTGAAGATGGAATAGTCAGATTGTTGCCTTAGTCTTCACCTTTGTTTTATAACTTTGTCAAAGGAAAAGGTTGTTAAAGAGGTCTGTAAGGCTTATTGTGTTCTGTTCCTAATTATAGGGAATTTAATAGATAATTATTTTGCAATAGTGACCACTGCTTTCAGTACTTGGACTATATATTTATGTATTTAGTGGTTTTTGTTTTTGTTTTTGTTTTGCTTTGTGATGCATTGGAAGGATCTTTGCGTATATACCCATAGTACATAAGTTAAATACTGGCACTGTCAATTACTAGCCCTATAACCTTCAATAGATAACATACTCTGTGAATTTCATTTTCATCATCTTTAAAATGAAAGTGTTGGATTAGGTAAATTGGAAGATGACTTCTAACTCTACATTTATAATCCTATAGCCTAGTTCTGCTTTAGGTACCTCCACTTTATCTCCTCTTACTTCCTTCTAAATCCTATTTAATATGACTTTGAACCTACTCAATCAACTGGACATAGTCTCCATTACCAACCATATCTTAATTGCCAAATATAATTGCCTCTTTCTCACTCATCAACCTTTTTGACATTTTTGCAGCTTTTCACACTGTTCATCGGATCCTCCAAAATATTTTCTTCTCTCTGGGTTTTCATGACACTTCTCTCTTGCTACTTCTCTTACTTGTTTAAACTCTTTTTTTTTCTCAGTCTCCATTCCAGGGCCTTCTTTTATGTCATGCTTTTTAATTGTGGGTATCCCCAAAAGCTATGTCATGGGTGCACTTTTTCTCTGATCTCAACACTATCTCACTTGGTTATCTTGTCATCAGCCATCAGTTCAAATATTATCTTGAGGCTATTGATGATCAGAATTACATAGCCCACCCCAGACTATACCAAGAGTGCCATTTCTACAGTCCCATATACTCAGAGGACATTTGGAACTGGATATCCAGTAGGCATCCAAAATTCACCATGTCCAAAACAAAGTAATTATCTTTTTCCCTAAGCCCTTTACTCTGCTGAGCCTTCTAATTACTGTGCAGGATGCCACCATCATCATAACTATATAAATACACATAGTCATCATATGTTAACTTGTTATATATAATATGACAAGTTCAGGCAACATTGTATGTATATTATATAAAATATTTACTTTGTCTTACATTAGCTTTATATTTGTGCATGCAATAAGTTGCCAAAATTTGTCATTTCACTCTATGCAGCATCTTTACAATGCATCTCCTCTCTACTCAAACAGCCAGTAGTTTTGCTCAGACTCACACTACCCCTTTCTTGAACTATTGCAATAGTCTCGAAAAAAATATTTCACCTATTACATGTTTATATAATTTTAAAATTTATTTTAAGTTTTTAGTTTCAAATTTTATCCCTCCTCCCTTCTCCTCCCTCCTCCTCCCTCCTCCCTGAGACAGAAAGCAATCTGATATAGGTTGTATATGTACTGAAATAGTCTCTTAATTAATCTCTTTGCTCCACTTTATCTCTTCTTAAATCCATCTCCTATACAGCTGCCAAGGTGATTTTCCTGAAGCATAAGTTTAACCACATCACCCCCTACTCACCTTCCAGTGGCTCACTATGTTACCTCTAGCATCAAATATAAACTTCTCCATTTGGCACCTTATACTCCCTTCCTATGTTTACAGTCTTAGTAAATATTATTCCCCTCTACACCCCCTACTTTCTAGGCATATGGGCCTACTTATAATTCTTGGCATGCAACAATCCATGCACCATCTTTGTTACTTTGCACTGTCTGTCCCCAAGAGAAAAAATGACTTTCCTCTCTACATCTGCCTCTAACAATCTCTGGCTGCCTCAAAGAGTCAGCTCAAATGCCACTTTATGCATGAAACTTTTCTGTATCACCCAGATGTTAGTGACTGCCCTTATAAAATTACCTACTCTGTATGTATGTATATGGACATATACATTTACATGTCAACATATGTTTGAGGGACATAACTGCATATACATGTGTGTATATAAATATATATACTGATATACATTTATTTACATGTGTTTTTAATCCTTTTAAAATGAAGCTCCTCCGGGACAGAAACAATACTTGGCAAATAGTAATCTAAGTACTGGGGAGACAACATGTATATATAGGTGTTTATAACATACCCACAGGGAAATTTAAAAGTATCTTCAGAGGAAAAGGTATGAATAGCAAAAGACACAAGGAAGGATTAATAAATTCTTATTAATTCATTGATAACACTAAATAGGAATTCACTTTCATAATCAATAACTACTATTAAAAACCCAGATGAGCTCTTTTTCCTATATTGTAATTCATCCATTTTTTTGGTCATGTATAAAGGTTTATTGTGCAGCCTAAACACTTCACAACATATAGTGCTTTGATTCTAGTTGTTTTTTTTTTAACTTCTCACATTCCAGCTGCTGAGTGTCTGCACAAGAGCCAGAAATTCTGTTTTATTCAGAATTTTAAAAAATATATGTTGTTCACAGCTTGGAATTCAGACTATTCAATAAGGCCTAAGATGAATCACTCAAGAACTTAGTCCACTTGGAAAGAATGTCTAGCAGATTATATAGTAATCTATGGCAATCTTCCTTCCCTATTCTTATTCTTCACCCCCGAAATCATTCAAACATCAAGACATAATCCTTTCTTTAGAAGAGGGCATTTGCTCTATTAGAATTCAGTTATGTACATCATAAGCTTCCTGATATTTTCTAGGCTTTATGTCACTCAGCCAAATGGTAAAGGTCTGGCCAAGTGCACCTCTTCACATATTCCTAATAAATCAACAGGACAAAATAAATAATTTAAAATAAAATTTAACTTTCATTGGTTGTGGGGTTCAATAGAGATTTTTTACAAATAAAAATCTGTGCTTCTCAGAACTAGATCTTTTGGGTCTTTGACTTCAATTTTCTTGTTTTTTCTTGATAAATCAGAGTATATAGGATTTGAGATTTTGTAGTTAATCTTTGTCAATATATTTGTCCCCATAT
Organism: Phascolarctos cinereus; assembly: GCF_003287225.1. Lineage (NCBI taxonomy): Eukaryota > Metazoa > Chordata > Mammalia > Diprotodontia > Phascolarctidae > Phascolarctos > Phascolarctos cinereus. The sequence goes on from NW_027555847.1 coordinate 495,252,085, forward strand.
AATACAAATAGAATCCAAAGAGTCTAAAAGGAGAAAAAGGGAAAAATCATGTACCCCTATTGAGAACCAATGAATGATGTTAACTTAGCTTCCTATTTTATGAAAGAGAGAGAAAGAGAGAGAGAGAGAGAGAGAGAGAGAGAGAGAGAGAGAGAGAGAGAGAGAGAGAGAGAGAGGGAGAGTTAGAGTTCTAGATGAAATTTTAAAATTTAAGTTTGCCTTTTGTTATCCTTATCCCCTTGAATCATCTCATCTGAAACTAAGCCTTATGAACTGGTTCCTATGTTCTTTGCTATCCCTTAACTACTTATCCTTTTTCTAGACACAATTATCAGATTTCCTGAGTTCTTTCTACAAGGCCTTGATTGACAAAGACTACCTAGTCTGATAAGTAAATGTAACTTCATGAAATAATGAATGTAGGACTTTTACTAGGAAGTATACGTGCATTTTAACTGGGTAGGATAGTTGTAGTTTACCTTTACAAAAAAGAAAGTCTTACAGTGAAAATTTTAAATAATGCATCTCACATTCTTATTTATTGTTGCTACTCACATTCCTCTAGGGGGGTTCCTATTGGTTTTATGTACATTTAGAAATAACTCTATTTAGAATATTTATATAATAAATATGAAATACAAATACATAAAATAAATTATACTTTGAGCATGAAGACTAATACCTCTGGTGTGAGAGCTGCCAAGCCCTCACTTTGCTTTCCACCTTTGATCTCTACCCAATTCACCTAACTCTTACCTATGAAGCCAAGAACCTACAGTGTGCATTATGGCCACAACTGAGTAAAACCAGGTTGAGGGTGACCAAGGGGTATCAAACCCTTCCATGATTTAGGGGAGTGTCTACCCCAAGCATGTGAAGACATCCCCAGCAGAATGGATGCTTCACAACAGTTTGTTCCAACAGCAATTAAGGTGGCTGAAGTAGGCACTGTGGAGCATTTAGAGTTTGGTTACACATCGAGGTCATCCACTGCATTCTGGACCATCCCCATTTGTCTTCTCCTTTATCTTGCCACTGGACTCTGATAAATCTGGAAGAGAGTGTAAGGCCAATGACTTCATGTAACTCTGTCTCACAAATCCACTTTATAAAAGATATCACCAATATCATTTTGTCATTTTTATGTACTTGCAAGTCTTGTGGTGAAAGGCAAGTGACAAAGCAGCAGGTGAAGATACACTGGGAGCTGCAGTTACAACCCTACACACCAGCAGCCCAGACAATAGGGTAATCTCACTGGACTAAAGCAGCAATGGGATTTGACAGCCCCCTGTGTGTCTAAGCAGCCTCTTCAAAGGACCACACTGCTCACCTCTTGACATGTGGAAGGGGCTATAAAAGGTGCCCTAAAATTTACCTGCTTTACCCAATCCTGGCCCATTTACCATGGCAGATGGAAATTCCACCCCTCTCCAGTAGAAACACACACACAAAAGTATGAAAACTTCTGCAAAGAAGATTCCAGTCACCATAGGTACATGGAATGTGTACACAAAACTGAGGAGACCTGAAAGATGAGCAGCTTTTGTTGTAAGAGAACTCACCAGGTATCAAATGCAAACAGCAGCCCCAAGTGAAACAAGACTGGCAAAAGAAGACCAGCTTACTGAAGTCAGAACTCGATACAATTTTTTTTTTCTTTTGACAGTAAGCACAGTGAAAGAGTTTACCAGCATGATAGTACATCCATCTCTAAGAAGGCAATATTTACTCCATCAAAAGTAAAGTGCAAGCAGAGCTTAAAGAGATGCAGGATTCTGGGCTCAGTAAGATGGCAGATGAAATTCAGTTTTACGCTGATAGTAACAATCCAAAGCACCTTTATGATGCCCTGAAAGCTATTTATGGGTCAAAGACATATCATATTGTGCCTCTCAACTACTCAATGCTGATGGAGCCACATTGATTAGTGATAAGTAGAGAGATGCACTGAACACTTCCATAGTTTTCTCAAGAGATCATGTTCAATCAATGTTGAATCCATTAACTATATACCTTAGGCCAAAATCAATCCCTCTCCAGTTGAACTTCCCACTGAAGAAGAGATTTTGACTGTCATTAGGTTCCTCTGATGTGGCAAGGTGCCTGGTGTTTTTATTTCAGCTGATATTTACATGGCAGTGGATCCACCACTCATGCAAAACCTGACTGAAATTTTCATGGTTATATGGAAAAAGGAGGTCATCCCTGAGGAGTCCAAGGATGCCTCCATTGTCTATCTCTACAAAGGTAAAGGAAATAGATTGTCCTGTGACAATAACAGGGGAGGGAGTGTCTTTCTCTTAGTCATTACTAACAACATTCTTGTCAGAGTCCTGCTTAATAAGCTATTACTTCACTTGGAAGATGGTCATCTACCTGAGAGCCAGTGTGGCTTCAGGAATGGCTGAGGAATGGTTGATATGGTGTTTGCTGCCCAACAACTCCAGGAGAAATATGAGGAGCATAGAGGTGTATGCAACATTTTTCAATATGGCCAAGGTCTTTGATACTATCACTCATGGAGGCTTTTGAAAAATTATGGTAAAATTTCTGAAGTTTATCAGTATTGTATGTCAGTTTCATGACAGCCTGCCTGTGCAGATTCTGGGTAATGGATGATGCTCTCACATTTTCCCAATCACTAATGAAGTGAAACAGGGTCCTTGTGCTTGCTCCTATACTTTTTACTATGATGTTTTCAGGAATGCTATCAGATGCCTTCAACAAGGATGAAAAGAGCATCAAGGTCAGCCACTGCACTGATGGTAAATTATTTAACTTGAAAAGATAATTTTTGTTTCTTTTAATACCTTAGAAATAAATATTTATTTATAAAAAAATAAAAAAAAAACAAGAAAGTAAGAAAAAGAAAAGGCTAGAAGTCAAGTCTAAAGTGGAAGGAGAATTGGTGCGTAATTTTTTTTTGTTTTCAGATGATTGCATATTCAATGCAACCTTTGAAGCTGTTATTAAAAAAAATGTGGATCAATTATCTTCTGCTTGTGCTGATTTTGGCTTAACAATTAGTACCAAGAAAACACACATTCTCTACCAGCCAGCATCATACCATCCATACATGGAACTATCAGTTATAACCAATGGAGAAATATTGAATGCTGTTCATGAATTCACTTAGCTTGGCAGCATACTTTCTATGGATGTCTACATAGATAATGAAATTGACACAATCTCTGCCAGAGGTGGCTCAGTGTTTGAGAGGCTCCGAAGGAAAATATGGGAGAGAAGAGGTATTAGACTGCCTACCAAACTAAAGGTGTACAAAGCCATTGTTTTGATCTCATTGAATGTCTGTGAAACATGGCCAGTATACCAGTGCAATGCCAAGAAACTGAATCATTTCTATTTGAACTGTCTTATAAAGATTCTGAAGATCACTGGGCAAGATAAAATACCAGACACTGAGGTCCTTTCTCAAACTAAACTGTCAAAAGTTCTAATTCTACTACAGAGAGCACAACTCTGATGGGCTGGCTATGTTATTTGAATATTAAAAGTATGATTGCCCACAACACTGTTGTATGGAGAATTCACACAAGGCAAGCATTCCCATGGAGGTATACATATATATGTGTATGTATATATATATATATATATGCACATCTGCATGTATGTATAGACACACATATACACACATACTTATGTATGCATGTATGGAAATGTAGATATTTTGAAAGGGAAGGGGAATGTAGCCAGGTTAGATAGGGCTTTAAATGTCAAACACAAGAATTTAAATTTCATTATAGAATTAATGGGGAGCCAGTAAAATTCTGCACTACAGTGTAGCAGGCAGGGTAGGGTCCTCAAACCTATTTAAATAGCCAAAATGTGTCAACTGTTAGCTATGACATTTGAAAGGCTAGTACACCAATCCTCATTAGTGGGTTAATTTTATATGTCCTCATATGCACATTACCAAGCATTGGAGAACACATCTGTAAGGTATCATTGACCATTTTCTCAACCTTTTGAGGTACATATATGGATCACCTTTTAAGGTTAAAAAATATTGTTCCACCAGAGACAGAAGAAATACTATTAGTATACATTGATCTAGAAAATGTATACTTACAAAAAAAGTTACCTTTAAGTAACATTGCTTTTAAATAAATGGTGATTTGTTATCCTATAGGGATGGGGAAGGTAGAGGAGTACGTAACTTATTTCAGGTTAGAGAGGACAAGTGAGTAATTCCTTCTACCAATGTAGATCAGCACCTGCAATTATGGTTTCAGGGAGTTTCCTGAGTCACTGAGAAGTTCAGCACCTTACCCAGGGTTACATAGCCAGTATGTGTCAGAGGTTGGACTGAAGTCAAGTCTTCATAATTCTGAAGTCACTTCTCCATAAGCACTGACACTACTTTATTTTGCCCTATTAATCCTAACATCATTTGTATTAATTTGAAAAAATATTGTACAGGGGGCAGCTAGGTGGCACAGTGGATAGAGCACTGGCCCTGGATTCAGGAGGTCCTGAGTTCAAATCCAGCCTCAGACACATAACATTTACTAGCTGTGTGACCCTGGGCAAGTCACTTAACCCCATTGCCTAGCCTAAAAAAAAATATTGTACATACATATTTGAGCCTTTTATAGTGTTTGCAGAAGGATATTTGGCTTATTTATAGAGACAGTGAATGTTTTGCTGGAGCTGAGTAAAGATCAAAATGCAAAGGGGTCTATGCAAAAGAGGGAATAGATGTGCTCAGCTCTGTCCCACAAGACACAGAATAAAAAGCAATGAGTAAACATTAGATAGCCATATTTAGGGTTTTTTATGGGAAAAAAATCTTTCCAATAATTACTGCATATCAAAAAGCAGAATGGGAAGTAATGAATTCTTCATCATTGATGATCTTGAAGCAAAGGATGGCTGGCCACCTGTTGTGGATGTCATACAAGGGATTTTTTGTCAAATATCAAATGAATTATGGTTTCCTTGATGTCACTTTCCTAGTTCAAATTATATGATTATATAGAATGATGAAACACTATGTTTTATGCATATAATGTGTGTATGATTTGTATGGTAGAAAAAGACTTATGTAAACTGAAGGCTTAAAAATGCACTTAGCACTCAGAGAATTTAAAAACTGCAATTAAAAAAACACTTTACAAACTAAGAGATTAGGGATAAGGATTCCTCTCACCATTTGCCTTCTCCTACCTAATTTACCAGGCACTGAAGGAACCTGAAAGAAATCGCACAACTGTACTGACTGGAACAGTATAAATTCATGTCACCCAATCTCAGTTAGGCTCTCCCTGTAACAAGGCAGTGCTCCTTAACTGATTCTTCATCTCAAAGCCCATAGAAGCTATTCCAAACTTTCTATTCCCTCTTCTAACCTCCCACATCTATTCCTCCCTCCTCTCTCCCAGCTGAGGAAAGTTTCTCTTACTTTAGTGAAAAAATGAGGCCATTCAACGTGACCTCTTTCTTTTTTCATTTTTTTCATGTCAAATCCCAATGACATCATCTCCTAACAACCCCTCAAAGTGTGCAATTGATATGATCCTCTCTCATCTTTCCCAACAGAAATGCTAATCTGAAACAACTCTTTCCCCAGAATCTTCAATCTTTCCATATCAAGTATCTCTTTCACTTCTATGTTTAAATATTTCAAAGTCTCACTATCTTTATATGTATTGTTATATAGATTAGATAGATAGCTATCAATATATAGATATATGTAAACTAATGAGCAGATTGAATAGATAAATAAAGAGATAAATAAGTGAATGAATGAGCATATACATGCATACATACCAAAATTTCTTAGATCTCTGATCTCCTCAAGCTATCATCCTATATCTCTCTTCCTTTTTCTTTTTAGCCAAATAATATAAAAAGTTGCCAATGCTTTCTTCTTCCACTACCCCTCTTTTTACTCTTCATATTTTTGTAATCAGACTTCCAATGTCTCCATTCAGCTGGCACTACTCTCTACAAAGTTAACTATACACATTTTTAAAAATAACTTTCTTGATATGTACCTTTTTACATCCCAGTGATTTCCCCCAGAATCTCTCCCTCTCCATTTCCCCAAGAGTCATCCAATATAATAAATATTATTTTAAATACCAAAAAGAGAAAAGAAAACACCAAAACTAAAAATGCATTTTAAAAAACTGAAAATATGTGCAATACAATCACATCCTTGTTTCTTCCACCTCTGCAGAGTAGTTAATCTTATTGTGGTTGTTCTTTTCACTTATGTTGTTTTAATCATAGTGGAGATTTTTTTTCTTGGCTTAATTATCCTGCATTTGTCCATAAAGACCTTACCATGTATCTCTGTATTCACATTCATCAATTCTTTCAGCACAGTAATATTCCATTATTTTCATGTACCAAAATATGTTTAGCCATTCCTCAATCCATGTGTATCTTTTTTGTTTCCAGTACTTTGCTATAATAAAAAGTGCTATTATAAATATTTTGGTATATATGGGGACTTTCTTCTAATGCCCTATCTCTGGGAATTTTTCCTGACTCTGCCCTAAGCCAGGAATGTTCTCACTCCTCATCTCTATCTCTGAGCTTCCCTGGTTCATTCAAGTCCCTGATATCCAACTACCTAATGAGAAGCCTTTATATATCTCCATTATTGTTTTCCTTCTGCAAATTATCTCTAACTCATCTTGTATGTGTAGCTTGTCTGTTTATTATTGTATACATGCTATCTCCCCTGTTAGATTGTGAGTTCCTTGTCAGCAGGGACTGTCTTTTACCTGTCTTTGTATCTCCAATACTTAGTACAGCACCTGGCGCATAATAAGCATAACTGACTTATCTGACAATGTCTCGGGTTCATAATCTTGGCATTACTTTGCGCCCCTCCCTCTCCCTCACTGCACATGTCCAATCAGTTGCCAAATCTTGCTGTTTCTATCTTCACATCTTTCAACTCTAACACCTCCTCTCTAATCACACCTGCTCTGGCTCTCATCACTTCTTGTCTACAGTATTGCATTGTATCCCTAATTAGTCTTCCCTGTCCCAAATTTCTCACCACTCTAGTTCATTCTGTACACTGCTGCCAAGGTAATTTCCCCTAGGTACAGATCTGACTATGTAACTATCCTACCAAATCAAATTCATTGATTTACTACTGACAAAAGATAAAATACAATCTCCTGTTAGGTTTTCAAGCCCTTCAAAACTTGGCCCTAGCCTATTTTTTTCTGCCTTATTTGACATTTCTCTCCTTCTTGTACCCTGAAATCAAAATAAATTGGTCGTTTCTCTGTTCTTCACACATGACCCTCTGTCTCCCATATTATCTCACCATCATGCCTGGAAAGCAATCTTTTGTTTTCTCAACTTATAGAGTATCTCTCTTCCTTCAAGATGTTACTTAGACACAGTCTGCTTCATGAAGAATACCTAATACGTCCAACAGCTAGCACCCTGCCTAACAAATTACCTTTTACTTGATTACTTTGTGTATATTTATATCTATTATTTTTTGCTGTATATATTCATGCATGTGTTTATCTCAAACATTAGAATGTAAGTTAATTATAAGTAGATATTGTTTTCTGTTTTGTATCTGTATTTCCCAGACCTAAATACAGTTCCTAGCACATAGGAAACATTTCATAAATAATTCTTTATTGATTAATCTGTGGACTCTAGGACGATAAAACTAAAATTCCTCAGCCAATGAATGTTGACACCTTCTCTGCAGCTTTTAATCTCTCAAAGGTGTCTAATGATTTCAAGTGACTTTTCTGGGATTATATAGTCAGTATTTATTGAAGATTAGACTTGAACATAGGTATCCCTGACTCTGAGACAAGCTCTTCATTGCTACTGTATGCTGAATCTTTAAAAAATTAAAATAATGACTTCAAATGAATTTAAGATTAAAACAATGTGCAACTTCTTTGGCAGAATCATGATAAATAGGAAAATAGTGTCTAGATAGCAGCATTGGGTAACACTATGGACACCCTAAAATTGATTAAACTAAAACTTAACCTTGCAAGCAAGCTTCTTAGGGGTGATTAGAAACTTTAATATCCCACTTTCTGGACAGTTCAGCAACCAGCCAGGACTCCTTCTGGGTTCCAGAGGAAGGGGCACTGTTCTCAAGACTAGGCATGATTGACACTGTCAGAGGTAATATGATTTGTAATCTCTGATCCTCACATTCTTCTCTCTGTTAAGGGAGTGGGAGCATTTAGAAGGGACTGAAATAAGTTCTTGGTGCCAGTGGACTTAGAAACCATTGGCAGATACACAATTTGTATTTATACCAGGACCATGCTGCAAGTAAGGAGTTCTATATTCTTCAAACAGGAAAAGAACTTACCTTAGCCACATTCTGTAGGAATTATTTTTTACCTCCTTAGCCCAGAATTCACTTCTATTAAAAATTTAATGAATTTTCAATTTAAAAATAAAATGATAATTATAAAAATCATACTTCCTTTAAAAAAAAGATCTTTCAAATTCACAAAGTGATTTTCCCTACATCATTTATTGAATTTCTTGATGGGAAAAGTTATTTCAGTAATTAGATTGCATTGAAGTCAAGTCAATAATAAACTCCCTAAATTAACCTTACAGTTTGATTTCACCTCTATTTTATAGCACTAATTTTTTATTATTTTATATTGAGGATATGTATGTACTCTTTGTAATAATTATATATATATATATATATATATATATATATATATATATATATATATATATATACTAAACTGGAAACACCATAAGGAAAGGATGTATGTCTTGCAGTAATTTTGCATTTCCTTCAATGTATAGCCATGGATTCTGCATGTGGAAGCTACTAAATAAATGCTGCTTGAATTTGAATTTGACCTGAACTGCCAGAAGTTTCCATTGACCACCTATAAGAATCAAGTGTACAGAGCTAGAATTAATCATATATTTCAGTGGTCATCCATAAATATGGATGATACCTTTAACATGAATATTGCTTTCTTTATCCTTCCCCACAATTTTTCCTTTCAAAAATACTCATTTCATTTAAGTTACACAAATTACGATATACATGTTATATTGGCACCTGCAATGCACATTTGGTATATTCTCCTTAGAAGATTATGGATTTCCAATGACCTTAATTTAATATCTTATAATATTAAGTTTACATAAAAGAACAGAGGACGAAGGAGAATATTTTCATCATTACTATTTGGAAACACGATTCTCATTTTCTTGATTAAACCTTTCAATACAATTAAATATACTCTCATGATCTCAGCAATAGGAATAAAACCCTGAAAGTACTCTGGCCTAGAAGAACTATTCTTGACAAGGCCTTCATATGGCTAAGAAAAAAGAAAAACCTAACATACATACTATTATGGTTTCCTTGTTGTCCCTTGTCTCTAGTGGCATTAACATTGTTTTTGACGATATTTCTAAATGACCACTACCAAGTCAATAGAATAGCTTCAAGGCCATTTCTTTAATATTATGAGATGAATGGATTAATTTTCACATTATAAGAGGAACTCCATATTCATTTCATTTTTTTTTCACATTGTCTGACACATGGTTAGCATTTAATGTTTACTTTTGTCATTCACTTTTTTTTTCATTCCTATATATACTGATAGGCCACATATGATAATTTGTGAGCTACATATAATAATTTCTGACATTATATATCACTTTAAGGGTTTGTTGTTTTTTTTGTTTGTTTTGTTTTCGATTTGCTTTTATTTTTTTGTGAGGCAATTGAGGTTAAGTGACTTGCCCAGAGGAGTCACACAGTTAGTGACTGTTATGTGTCTGAGACTAGATTTAAACTCAGGTCCTTCTGACTCCAGAGCCAGTGCTCTATCCACTGTGCCACCTAGCTGCCCCAAAGGTTTGCAAAGTACTTCACAAACATTGCATTTTATCTTTACAACAACCCTAAGAAGTAGATGTTATTATTATGTCATTTAAAAAAATGTATTTTTTTCCAATTAGACATTGACACATCTTTTAGCATTCATTTTTACAAGATTTTGAGTTCCAAATTTTTATCCCTCCCTCCATTCTCTGCCCTCTTCCTAAAAAGGTAGGCAATTTGGTATACATTATACATGTCCTATCATGTAAAATATAGTTCTACATTAGTCACAGTTGTGGAAGAAGAAACAGATCAAAAGGGAAAACATGAAAAATAATAAAGTAAGTGAAAGAAGTGTGCTTCAAACTACATTCAAAGCTGATCAGTTCTTTATCTGGAAGTGGATAGCATTTTCTTTCATGAGTCCTTTGTACTTGTTTTGCATCATTGTGTTTTGGAAGAACTGAGTCATTCATAGTTGATCATCATTGAACAATGTTGCTGATACTGTGTACAATGTTTTTTTTTTTTCTGGTTCTGCTCATTTCCCTTTGTGCCACAGGCACCAGTGTCTGTGGGTGGTGGTCTAAAGCTGACTGAGCATGATGAGAGAAAGAAACACATGGGCCAGGTGGAAGTTGTAAAGAACAAGCTTCATTTATTGATCTGAGGGCTCAAGCTTATATAGTACTGGATTAAGCTATAGTGGGCATCTTTTCCCATGAGAAGCACAACCCACATTATGAGATACCCTAATCTCCTTGCACCCTATCTGTTTCCTCCTTCCTTGTATTCTCAAAGGTCATCCTGTTCTCAAAAGAAAGAAAGGAGAAGTGGTGAGCCAACAGCTGAGTTTATACAGCTGTCGGGCTCAATACAATCTATAGGTAAAATCTGGGCTGGCCTAAGCCATCCAATTCCTCAGTTTGGCCCTCAACAACTTTTCATCATACAAGTCTTTCCAGGTTTTCCTGAAATCTGACTGTTCACCTTTGATTACTGCAAAATAGTATTCCATTACATTCGTATTCCACAGGTCATTCTGGGGTTCAAAAATTGATGGACTTCCCATCAATTTCCTACATTTTTTCACCATGGAAAGAGTTACTATAAATATTTTTGTACATGTAAGTCCTTTATCATGATCTCTTTGGGATATGCACCTAGTAGTGGTATTGATATATCAAAAGGTATGCACAGTTTGGTTGCCCTTTAGGCATAGTTCCATATTGCTCTCCAGAATGGTTGGATCTTTTCACAACTCCACCAATAGCACATTAGTGGTACAATTTTCCCATACTTTCTACAATATTCAACATTTTCCTTCTTTTTTCATATTAGTCAATATGATTGGTTTATAAATAGTTTTGATTTCTTAATCTGAAAACTGCCTGTTTAAATCCTTTGACAATTTACATTTGGGAAGTGGTTTGCATTCTTATAAATTTGATGAGATTTTACTTTTTTAAAAAAATTTATTAATTGATTTTGATTTATTAACAATCACTTCCATATGCTTTTGAGTTCAAAATTTCCCCCCCTTCCTCCCACCACCCTCCCCAAGACGGTGCACAATCTCATATAGGCTATATATTTACATTTCTATTAAACATATTTTCACATTAGTGAAGTTGTAAGTAAAAATTAAAACCAATAGGAAGAACCATTAGAAAGAGGAAACAAAACTCAACAGAAGAGAAAAAAAATGATAGTGATTCAACTTCTGCAGTTCTTTCTTTGGATGTGGATCCTTGTATTGCTCAGAAGGGTTAAGTTTATTAGTATTAGTCATCACACAATGTGGCTGTTATTGTGTACAAAGTTCTCTTGCTTCTGTTCACTTCACTCAGCATCAAACCATATAAGTCTTTCCAGGTTTTTCTGAAGTCAGCCTGTTCATCATTTCTTATAGCACAATAATATTCCATTACATTCATAAACCACAACTTGCTCAGCCATTCCCCCATTGATGGACATCCTCTCAATTTCCAATTCTTTGCCACCACACAAAGAGCTGTTATGAATATTTTTGCACATATGGGCCCTTTTCCCATTTGTTTGATCTCTTTGGGATATAGCCCTAGAAGTGCTATTGCTGGGTCAAAGGGAATGCACATTTTTATAGCCCTTTGAGCATAGTTCCAAATTGTTCTCCAAAATGGTTGGATCATTTCACAACTCCACCAACAATGCATTAGGTTCAATTTTCCCACATCTTCTCCACATTTATCATTTTCCTGTTTTGTCATGTTGGCCAATCTGATAGTGTGATGTGTACCTCAGAGTTGTTTTGATATGCATTTCTCTAATCAATAATGATTTATAGCATTTTTTCATATAACTATAGATGGCTTTAATTTCTTCATCTGAGAACTGTCTGTTCATATCCTTTGACCATTTATTAATTGGGGAATGGCTTGTTCTTATAAATTTGTCTTAATTCTCTATATATTTTAGAAATGAGGCCTTTATCAGAGAGACTGGTTGTAAAAATTCTTTCCCAATTTTCTACCTTCCTTCTAATCTTAGTTGCATTGGTTTTGTTTGTGCAAAATCTTCTCAATTTAATGTAATCAAAATTATCTATTTTGCTTTTTGCCATAATCTCTATGTTCTGTTTGGTCATGAATTCTTCTGTTCTCCATAGATCTGATAGGTAAACTATTCCTTGTTCTCCTAGTTTGATTATAGTATCAGCCTTTATATCTAAATCACGAACCCATTTTGACTTGATTTTGGTACATGGTGTAGGATTTGGGTCTATGCCTAGTTTCTGCCATACTCTTTTCCAGTTTTCCCAGTAGTTATTTTCAAAGAGTAGGTTCATATCCCAGAAGCTGGGATCTTTGGGTTTATCATATAATAGATTACTATAGTCATTGACTACTGTGTCTTGCATATTTAACCTATTCCATGGATCCACCACTCTATTTCTTAGCCAGTACCAACAAGTTTTGATGATTGCTGCTTTATAATACAATTTAAGATCTGGAATTGCTAGGCCACCTTCCCCTGCATTTCTTTTCATTAGTTCCTTTGATATTCTGGACCTTTTGTTTTTCCAAATGAATCTTGTTATTATTTTTTCTAACTCTATAAAATAATTTCTTGGTAGTTTGATTGGTATGGCACTGAATAAGTAAATTAGCTTAGGTAGGATTGTCATTTTTATTACATTAGTTTGGCATAACCATTAGCAGCTGATGTTTTTCCAATTATTTAGATCTTATTTTATTTGTGTGGAAAGTGTTTTGTAATTCTGTTCATAGAGTTCCTGGGTTTGTTTCAAGAGGTAGACTCCTAAATATTTTATGATGTCTACAGTAAATTTAACAGGAATTTCTCTATCTCTTCCTATTGGGCTTTGTTGGTAATGCTACTGGGAAATAAGAAATACAGGAGATGGGGTATAGAAGTCTATACTACCCTACAGGAAAATAGAAGTAGGAGGAGATAAGAGAGAGGGGGAGAGATAGAAGAGAGGACAGACTAGGGGAAGGGATATTCAGAATGCACACCATCTTGGGGTGGAAGGAGAGGAGAGACGGGGTGCAAATTTGGAACTAAAAAACTTGTGGAAGTGAATGTTGAAAACTAAAAATAGATAAATTTATATTTTAAAAAAAATTTTTAAAAATTAAATATTATAAAAAAAGATTATTTAGTTTCCAATTATTTTTTACTCTATCTTTCCATGGCCCTTTATTACATATAAGTTTTATTGCATCATAATCTGAAAAGAATGCGTTTAAAATTTCTGCCCTTCTACATTGGATTGCGAGGTTTTTATGCCCTAGTACATGGTCAATTTTTTTGTATGTGGTGTGTACTGCTGAGAAAAAAAAGTATATTCATTCTATCCTTATTCAGTTTTCTCCAGAGGTCTATCATACCTAACTTTTCTAATGTTCTATTCACCTCCTTAGCTTCTTTCTTGTTTATTTTGTGGTTAGACTTATCTAGTGCTGAGAGGAGGAGGTTCAGGTCCACCACTAGTATAGTTTTGCTGTATATTTATTCCTGTAACTCCCTGAACTTCTCCTCTAAGAATTTTGATGCTATATCATTTGGTGCATATATGTTTAGTAATGATATTTCTTCACTGTCTATGGTGCCTTTTAGCAAGATGTAGTTTTCTTCCTTATCTCTTTTGATTAGATCTATCTTTGCTTTTGCTTTGAGATCAGGATTGCTACCCCTGTTTTTTTTTTTTCACTTCAGCTGACACATAATATATTCTGCTCCAGCCTTTTACCTTTACTCTGTATGTGTCACTCTTTTTCATATGTGTTTCCTGCCGGCTATGGTCTGATGTCGACAGAGTGAAGAGAGAAAGAAACACGGGCCAGGTGAGAGCAGTGAAGAACAAACTCTGTTTATTAATCTGAGGGCTCAGCTTATATAGTACTGGATCAAGCAATAGTAACATTATTATTCATGAAAAGTACAAATCTAATTAGGTGATTTCCTTACTTCCTTGTACCTTGTCTGTTACATTCTTTCCTGAATCCTGTCCTGTACCCCATCAGTTTCCTCCCTTTCTGCATTCTGTTTTCAAGAGACGGAACAGGGGGGTGGTGAGCCAACATCCTGAGTTTCACAGGTGTCAGGCTTAGTACGAGTTGCAGGTAAGACCTGGGCTGACCTAAGCCCTCCAACTCCCCAAAGCTGGCCCTCTATAGTTTCCCATAAACAATATAGTGTAGGATCATGGTTTTTAATCCATTCTGCAATCCATTTCTGTTTTATAGGAGAGTTCATCGCATTCACATTCACAATTATGATTACTATCTGTGTCTTTTTCTCCATCCTTTTTTCCCTGTATTTATGTTTTTCTTTCTCCTTTTTCCTTTACCCCCCTTCACTAGTGTTTTGCTCTTGACCACTGCCTCATTCCCTCCTCTCTTTTATTATTGCTTTCCCTTTTCTTCCTCTTTGCTCTTACTGCTTCTTCCCTCCCTTCTTTCCCCCCTTTTCTTTTTCCCCTCCCTTTTCTTTCCCCTTTTCCCTCCTACTGCCCATAGGGCAAGTTAGATTTCTATACCTAACTGACTATGTCATGCCCTTCTTGAGCCAAATATGATGGGAGTAAGATTCAAACAATGCTCCCCCCACTCCCTTCTTTCCCTCTGCTGTAATGGGATTTTGTGTCTTTTCCTGTAGTGTAATTTACCCTTGTCTGCCTCCTCCTTTCTCAGTACATTTTCTAAGATCAGATTAATCCACTTATTTGGATCCATTTAACCCACTTGATTAGATTTTTTTTATCATTGCATCAAAGTCAACTAATATCCACTCCCTTTATGTATAATCCTTTAACATGCTGTAATAACAATAAAGTTCTCAACAGTTGCAAGTGTCATCTTCCCTTGTAGGGATGTAAACAGCCCACCCTTATTAACATGTTGTATCTTTCTCTCCCATTTACCTTTTCATGTCTTTCTTGAATCCTATATTTGAAGATCAAATTTTTTGTTGAGCTCTGGTGTTTTCATGAGGAAGGTTTGGAAGTCCCCTATTTCATTGAATATACATTTCCTCCCTTGAAAAATGGTGCTCATTTCTGGTGGGTAATTGATCCTTGGCTGCAATCCAAGCTCCTTTGTCTTCTGGAATATCATGTTCCATGCCCTGTGGTCTTTCATATAGAACCTGCAAGGTCCTGTGTTATCCTTACTTTGCTTCCATATTTAATTTTTTTCCTTCTGGCTGCTTGCAGTGCCTTCTCTTTCATCTGGTAGTTTTGGAATTTTGCTATTACGTTCCTTGGCGTTGTCAATTTGGGATCTCTTTTAGGTGGTGAGCAGTGTATTCTTTCTATGGTTATTTTATCTTCTGGGCCTAGGACTTCTGGGCAGTTTTCCTTTATGATTTCCTGAAAGATACTGTCCAGGCTCTTTTTTTCATCATGATTTTCAGGTAGTCCAATAATTTTTAAATTGTCTCTCCTGGATCGATTTTCCAGGTCAGTTGTTTTGCCAATGAGGTACTTTATGTGTTCAACTATTGTTTTCATGTTTTTTTTGTTTCTGTTTCACTGATTCTTTCTCATAGAGACATTAGTTTCCATTTATACAATTCTAGTTTTTAACAGATTGTTTTCTTCTGTTTGTTTTTTTACTTCCTTCTTCAATTGGCCAATTTTGTTCTTTAGGGACTTGTTTTCTTCAGGGTACTTTTTTTCCAATTGGTCAATTGTATTTTTAAGGATTCTTCTACCTCTATCACTTGACTATTAAAATCCTTCTTGAGCTCTTCTAAGAAGGCTTTTAGGGCTTCAGACCAGTTCATATTCCCTTTTGTTGTTGCAGATGTGGGTTTGTTGACAATGTTGTCCTCTTTAGAATTTCTGTCTTGATCTTCACTCTTCTCATAATATGAATATATGGTACATTTCTTTTTACTCATGGTGTTTCTTTATTCCCTGGCATTTAAAGAGATTGAACTCTCCTGCTGGGGAAGAGAGGGTACTGACCCAAGCTTCTTGTGTTGGGAGCCTAGGTCTTGGTCACTGGCTTTGTGTTCTGGGGCCTCTTATGCTGGCAATTGGAGGCTGTAGATTTCTGGCAGCTTACTTTGTGTTGGGCTGGAATCAGCAATGCTGGAACTTTCAGTCAATTCTAGGTTGCCTGTTTTTCCTTTCCTTTAGCTTTCTTCACCTCTGTTTACATGGATGCTGCAGGGTGTTTATCTGCCTGGGGCCCCTTGCAGTGTTGTCTCCCTCCTTTCTGCTAATGCACTGGGAGTTTTCTTTGTGGTAGAGTGCTAAGGCACCTGGTTGTTTTCTGAGCTGGTTTCTACTGGTTCTTTCTGCCCTCACTGAGGCACTTGGAGGTCCAGGTGTTGGTGTTTGTCTGGTCTACCACTTGGGCTTCCGGATCTCTTTCTGGTTGACAGTTGGAGGTTCTAACAACTTATCTAGTGTTGGGCTGGAATCAGCAAGTCTCGGACTTTAGGTTGCTTTCTTCAGCTCTTTTCAGATGAATGCTGCAGGATACTTATCTGCCTGGGGTCTTTTTTAGTTCTGCTTCCCTTATTTTTGCTGAGGCACTGGGAGACCAGTTTGCTGGGCTGCTGTACTGCTGGTCCCTGTCTTTCTTCTAGTTAAGCTGTTCTAGGGTTTTTTTTCTGGGATGATATTTTCTGGTTTTCAGATGTTGATAGCGGAGAGTGAGAGTGCCTACCTTTTCACTCTGCCATCTTGGCTTCGATTTTCTATGTATTTGAGAAATGAGGCCTTCATCAGGGACACTTGCTATAAAAGTTGTTTCCTAGCTTTCTGTTTTTCTTCTAATCTTGGTTACTTTGATTTTGTTTGTGCAGAAGCTTTTGAATTTAATATAATCAAAATAATCTATTTTATATTTTGTAGTGCTCTCTATCTCTTCCTTGGTCATAAATTCTTTCTTTCTCCATATATCTAGCAGATAGACTATTTTAGTATTGGTGTTACTTCAGTGTCCATGGTACCTTTTACCAAGATGTAGTTTCCTTCCTTATCTCTTTTAATTAGGTCTATTTTTGCTTTTGTGTTGTCTGAGATCAGGATTGCTATCCCAAACTTTTTTTTTTTAACGTCAGGTGAAGCATGCTATATTCCTCTCCAGTCCCTTACCTTTACTTTGTGTGTGCCCTCTGCTTCAAGTATGTTTCTTGTGAATAACATATTGTATAATTCTGCTTTTTATTATCTCTGCTATTTTCTTGTTTTATGGGAGAGTTCATCCCATTCATATTCACAGTTATGATTACAAACTGTGCATTTCACTCTATCCTGTTTTTAATCCTTTCTCATTTTGCCCTTTCCCTTCTCACCTATGTTTGGCTTCTAACCAACACCTCCCCTAATCTTCCCTCTCTTCTGTCATTCCCCCCACCCATGTCTATAAAATTTCTTCCCCTCCTAATTTCCTGTCAGGTAATATAGATGTCTATGTTCGACTGATTGTGTATATCATTCCTTCTTTGAACTGATACTAATGAGAGTAAGGTTCAAGTTATGTCTAGCACCCATTTTTAAAAAATTTTTTTTGTCAGGTTGTTCATATCTAATAGAGTCATTAGCTTTCTTTTGACCAATTGTAACTTTTAAGGAGTAATTTTCCTCAATTAGCTTTCATGCTTCCATTTTGATTTGGCCAATTGTACTTTTTAGGGAGTTGTTTTCCTTTTCCTAGTTTTTGACTCTTTTTTTTTCATAATTCTCTTGCATCACTCTCATTTATTTTCCCATTTTTCTTCTACCTCTCTTATATGATTTTAAAGCTCCTTTTTCAGCTCTTCCATGAGGTCTTTTAGGGCTTGAGACCATTTTCTGTTTTTCTTCAGCACTTTGCCCATAGGGGTTTTTACATTATTTTCTTTTTACAAGTCTGTGTCCTGGTGTTTCTTGTTACCATAATAACTTTCTATAGTCAAATCTGGCTATTTATCTGGTGCTATACTGATGTTACTCTGAGGCCCATGGGGACTGTTGTGCCTGATGCTATGCTGAGGGGTTGGTATGGCAGTTGGATAGCACTTCTGAAGGCTCTAGCTATCTGGCAGCTTATCTGGTGCTGAGCTGGGGTCCTAGTGCTGGTGTCTGACATATGCTGAGATAGTGGGGTATTTGTGCTTTTCCTCAGGGCCACACAGAAGCTCTTATTGGTCTGGCCCCTAGAGGCTGTTTGTTTGCCTGGGGCTACGCTGCAGTACATAATGGTTCTAGGAGGTGGAGTCTGCCCATTCCCCTGGCTATACTGAAGCACATGGTGGAGCCTAATGTTGATGTTTGCTGCTCCATTACACTGGGCCTCAGGATCTCTTATTGGTTTACTGAGGTGGGGCTCACTGCTGGCTTGCTGGGACACTTCATGTCCTGGATGTGTTCCCCTTTTACCTGAGAGACAGACCTTTCTAGCAAATATTCCAAGTTTCTTGGGCTCAAAGATTCCTTCACCTCATCTTTTTGATGGCTCTGCTGTGCCAGGACTTGCTTCGGGGTGAATATGAGACAGTTACAACAATTTACTGTTTACTCCACTATCTTGGCCCCTGGGAGTGGGGAATTGCTTTTAAAGTAGATAATCAATGGATCCCCATTTTACATATTGATATTGCAATCTTAACAAGGTGAACACTGTTATAATTTGAGTAAATCCTTTTCTCCCATCTATAGCCTGAGAGAAGTGTAACCACTTTCAACTTTGTCCAATAGCCTTCCAGACTCTTATGAGAAAAGAGGAGCTTACAAGACCCATAAAGTTGGCTTTCATAGCAGTAAAACTAAGGTAAGCCAGTTATTTACTCAAGATGCTCCTTCATCAAATCAGCTCTAAGTTTTTTATTATTATAGTAAATCAGATGAAAAGCATATGTATTTTTGTTCTATTTCTCATTCTCACCAGAGAGAGCAGAGAGCAAGCAAAGACTTCAGAGTGATTGTACTTCTCTCAGTCTATAGATGGCACCAGAAGACTGGTGCAAGTCAGGGCATAGATCAGTTATTTTCTATTGAGGTTCTAACCAAACTGCTATAGCCTTTCTTTAGACAGTCTGCTGAGAACTATCTCTCTTCCAATCTTCAGTCTTCCAACACAGCACAGTGGGTGAAACTTTCCTATCAGATGACTCCCATCCTGACTTTTTCAGTCCAGTCTCCCTGTCTTCTGCATTGTTCATGATGCCTTCTTATCTATTCAGCTCTTCCAAATTTGCTTATTTTTAATTTCCTTGCCTCTGATGTTTCCCTTATAAGGTAAAATTAACAAAATCCAGTTTTTGGTCAAATTAAATTTTATTTTATTAGTTAATTTATTTTGAATTTTCAACAATCACTTCCATAAGCTTTTGAGTTTTAAATATTTCTCCCCCTCCCTTCCCACCTCCCTCCCCAATAAGGTGCTCAATCTGATATAGGCTATGCATATATATTCCTATTAAACATATTTTCACATTAGTGATGTTGTAAGTAAGAATTAGAATTAATAAGAGGAACCACCAGAAAGAGGAAACAAAACACAACAGAAAAAAAAAAATAGTATGCTTTGATCTGCATTCAAACTCCATAGTTCTTTCTCTGGATGTGGATAGCATTTTCCATCATGAGGCCTTTGTATATATCTTAGATCCTTGTATTGCCGAGAAGGGTTGTCTATCAATATTAGTCATTGCACATTGTGGCTGTTACTGTGTACAACGTTCTCCTGGTTCTGCTCACTTCACTCAGCATCAGACCTTCCAAGTCCTTCCAGGCTTTTCTGAGTTAGCCTGTTCATCATTTCTTATAGCACAATAGTGTTCCATTGCATTCATATACCACAACTTGTTCAACCATTCCCCAATTGATAGGCACCCTCTCAATTTCCAAAAATTAAATTGTAAAAAGCTAACATTTAAATACCACTATATACATGCCAGCTGCTATGATAAGTGCTTTAAAATTATTATTTCTTTTTTATTCTTTCTTTTAAATTTATTGTATTAATTTATTTTGATTTATCAACAATCACTTCCATATGCTTTTGAGTTTAAAATTTTTCTCCCCCTTCCTCTCCACCACCCTTCCCAAGATGGTGCACAATCTGATACAGGCTATACATTTACATTCCTATTAAACATATTTTCACATTAGTGAAGTTGTAAGTAAAAATTAAAACCAGTAGGAGAAACCATTAGAAAGAGGAAACAAAAGTCAATAAAAGAGAAAAAAAAAGGTAGCAATGAACTTCTGTAGTTCTTTCTTTGGATGTGGATAGCATTTTCCATATTCACAGTTATGATTGCTCTCTGTGTCTTTTTCTCCATCCTTTTTTCCCCTGTTTATACTTTTCTTTCTCTTTTATCCCTGCCCCCCACTATTGTTTTGCTTTTGACCACTGCCTCCTTCAGTCTCTCCTCCCTTATATTATCCCTTTCTCTTTTCTTCCCTTTTACCCTTAATGCTTCTTCCCTCCTTTCTATCTCCCCTCCCTTTTCTTTCCCCTTTTCCCTCCTACTGCCCATAGGGCAAGTTAGATTTCTATACCTAAATGATTGTGTTATTCCCTTCTTAAGCCAAATCTGATGAGAGTAAGGTTCAAACAATGCTCACCCCCCCCTTCTTTCCCTCTGCTGTAATAGGATTTCATATCTTTTCCTGTAATATAATTTACCCTTGTCTTCCTCCTCCTTTTTCAGTACATTTTCTAAAATCAGACCAATCCACTTACTTGGATCCACTTAACCTACTTGATTAGATTTTTTTTTATCATTACATCAAAGTCAACTAATATCCACTCCCTTTATGTATACTTCTTTAACATGGTATAATAACAATACCATTCTCAAGAGTTGCAAGTGTCATCTTCCCTTGTAGGGATGTAAACAGTCTGCCCTTAACAACATGTAGTGTCTTTCTGTCCCATTTACCTTTTTATGTCTCTCTTGAATCTTGCACTTGAAGATCAATTTTTTTGTTGAGCTCTGGTCATTTTATCTGGAAGGTTTGGAAGTCTCCTATTTCATTGAATATCCATCTCCTCCCTTGAAAAATGATGCTCATTTTTGCTGGGTAGTTGATCCTTGGTGCAATTAAAGATTCTTTGCATTATGGAATATCATGTTCCATTCCCTATGGTCTTTTAATGTAGAAGCTGCAAGGTCCTGTGTAATCCTGACTGTGGTTCCATGATATTTAAATTGTTTCTTTCTGGCTTCTTGCAGCAACTTCTCTTTCATCTGGTAATTTGGGGATTTTGCTGTTATATTCCTTGGCATTTTCAATATGGGATCTCTTTCAGGTGGTGAGTATTGTTTCCATGGTTATTTTATCTTCTGGTTCTAGGACTTCTGGGCAGTTTTCCATTACGATTTCCTGAAAGACACTGTCCAGGTTTTTTTTTTTCATCATGATTTTCAGGTAGTCCAATAATTTTTAAATTGTCTCTCCTGGATCGATTTTCCAGGTCAGTTGTTTTGCCAATGAGGTATTTTACGTGTTCATCTATTTTTTTCATTTTTTGTTTCTGTTTCACTGATTCTTTTCTCTCATAGAGTCATTAGTTTCCATTTGTCCAATTCCAGTGTTTAACAGATTGTTTTCATCTGTTAGTTTTTGTACTTCCTTCTCCAATTGGCCAATTGTATTTTTAAGGGATTTGTTTTCTTCAGTGTACTTTTGTTTTCCAGTTTGCCAGTTGTATTTTTTAAGGACTCTTCTACCTCTCTCATTAGACTTTTAAAATCCTTCTTGAGCTCTTCTAAGAAGGCTTTTGGGGCTTCAGACCAGTTCACATTCCCTTTTGACGTTGCAGATGTGGGTTTGTTGACAATGTTGTCCTCTTCAGAATTTCTGTTTTGATCTTCACTCTTCTCATAATATGAATCTATGATACATTTCTTTTTACTCATGGTTTCTTTATTCTCTGGGCTTTAAAGAGAATGAGCTCTTCTGCTGGGGAAGAGAGGGCACTGATCCAAGCTTCTTGTGTTGGGAACCGAAGTCTTGGTCCCTGGCCTTGTGTGCTGGGGCCTCTTATGTTGGCAATTGGAGGCTGTAGGGTTCTGGCACCTTACCTTATGTTGGGCTGGAATCAGCAGTGCTGGAACTTTCAGGCAATTCTAGATTGCCTGCTTTTCCTTTCCTTTAGGTTTCTTCACCTCCTTTCAGATGGGTGCTGCAGGGTGTTTATCTGCCTGGGGCCCCTTGCAGTGTTGTCTCCCTCCTTTCTGCTAATGCACTGGGAGTTTCCTTTGTGGTAGAGTGCTGAGGCACCTGGTGGTTTTCTGAACTGGTTTCCACTGGTTCCCCTTGCCCTCACTGAGGTACTTGGAGGTCCAGGTGTTGGTGTTTTCCTGCTCTATCACCTTGGTTTCAAGATCTCCTCCTGATTGACAGTTGGAGGCTGCAGGTTTCTGACAGCTTGCCTGGTGTTGGGTTGGAATCAGCAAGGCTGGGACTTTAGGAAGACTGTAGATTACTTTCTTCAGCTCCTTTCAGATGAATGCTGCAGGGCGCTTATCTGCCTTGGGCCCTTTTTAGTGCTGTTTCCCTTATTTTTGCTGAGGCACTGGGAGAACCGTTTGCTGGGCTGATGTACTGATGTTCTCCATCTTTCTGCTTGTTCAGCTGTTCCAGGGTTTTTGTTTATGTTTTTGCTTTTGTTTTTGCTTTTCCGGGGTGATATTTTCTGGGTTTTCAGAGGTTGATCAAAAATTATTATTTCAATTGATCCTCAAAGCAACCTTGGGAGGTAGCTGATATTACCCTTATTTTCCCTTTAGGAAAATGAAGCTAACAATGATCAAAAATTGATTGTGTCCCGGGATGGACTTGAAGTTCAGTCTTCCTGACTCCAGGACTAGAGCTCTCTCCACTCAGCCACTTTTCAAATAAAATACTTACTGTATCTTCACAGGGACTACAAACAGATATGTGATACAGCATTCTGTTTGTGTGAACCTCTCATACTCTAAAAATAATCACATGCAAATGAGCTGAGCAATTACATTGTCCTACAGTATCAGTCATTTCTCTGCCTTCCAACTAGTCCTCTACATTCTTTAATCTGGACAGTTTTTTTTTCTGATTCTCCTAATAATCCCAAATCTCTCCTCACATATTAGCAGAGATACTCTGTTTCTCTGTTAAATTGATTCTATACTTCTTCCTCATGCATTCTTATTTTGCACTGTTTAAGACAACCTAACTATTCACAAAGGAAAGGAGAAATTATGTAGTAGAAATCATGGTCTTTTTTCAGGCCTCAAACTTCTTCAACTCTGTGAATTTGACAGTTGACCAACACTTTCTTTTAGATTCTCTTTTTTTAAA